>NW_026642654.1:8659995-9317493 GCF_028554395.1 Pezoporus wallicus | reverse complement strand
AGCCTCATTCAATAGCCAAATCCTTCAGTTTCACTTCCTTGCATTGCTTTTTCTATTTACATTTCTCTGGTTTTCTTTTGCAGCTATGCAATCACAGGAAACAGAACCTCAAAAGGTCACCTAGCCCATCCTTCTGTCCCAAAGCAAAATCAAATAAATCAGATTGCATTACTTCATTACTAGAAAGATATTTTTTTTTTTTGCTTTTTAAGATTTTTTTTTCCTATACCACTTAACCATAAAACTAAGCAATCCCATAGTTTTCCTCAGGGTGCAAGAAACAAACAGCATCACTCATTCCAAGACTGACTAACAACCGTAGCTTCTAACTACAGAGACTGACATATTCCTATAGTTTAATTTCAAGAGTATTTTTAGAAAAATCACATATTCAGGAATTTTATAATTAACTAACACTTCTGCTGAATTTTCAGCTTGCCACAGAGTTCCACACCCATACATTACAAAAATCAAAAGATGATTACCACTGAAATTGTCTGGAATGATGAAAGTACACTGAGTCTTCAGAAGGCAGTACACTGTACATCAAAAAGATGTTCTCTTTTGAAATAGCTTATCTTCAGCAATCCCCTGCACAGGATCACTTACATACTTGCTTTTGAGGCAAACCGGAATTGTGCCTCACCTGGAGTTATAGCAGTGTATCTTACCTTCCCAACAGTGGGCCTGATTCTTCTCTTAAACATGCTTCTGTAAAATATGACTGATGAGGCAGAGTTCAGTGGTCTGGCATCAATATACAGGATGACTGTATAATATCTATAACTACACACAAACCAATCTGCTGGGTTTGGCATTGTAGTTACTGATATGGAGAAGACAGAGAGCAATTATGTTGTTTGCTTTTTTAAAACACTGCCCCATAAGTGTTTCACTCTGAAATGCAGCATGAGAAACAAGGTTTAAGCTCTATTTCCCCCATGTTAGCCAGATAAATTGTCATCATATTTTTCATCTAAGCTGACCCTGACTCACAATAGCAGTCTTGTCTCTACAGGATGTCTGACATGCATATGTTATTCTTGCTAGTAGCCCAAGTCATGCAACTGAACACCTTGTGCTAAGTGCTGTAAAATAACACAAGAAAAAAAGATGGTCCCTGTAGAAAAAGTACATCTGCTTTGTCAGTCATAGAGCCTTAAAATACAGCTTCAAGTGATTCCACATCTCACTATCCCCTATGACTCTGTCTTTATCTCTTCTTGACATTGCTGAGAACAATCTCATTTTGACTACAAGTGCAAAACAGATGTCACTGCATGTGTGAAAAAATATCAAAACCTTAAAGGTGAGTGAAGATTCTATAGACTACTAAATCATGTCAAACCTAAGAGTATTTGAACTTAAAAATGTGCCTGAAGCCTTGCTATAAAAAAGCAGAGCTTTTTGTGAAAGAAACTTTGCTTCTATAAAATGACCTCCCAAATTTTGATTTTGAACTATCAATTATATTTTTTATTTGTCATTAACATTTGCAGCCTTAGTCTGTGTTTACACTTGACATTCTGCCAGGCCTGCAATCCTTTCCAAGGTATTCAAGTTCTTGCAGCAATAGCTAGATACTTTCAAGAGAGCCAGTAAAATCACTAGACACACTGAATTTACGCTAGTGCTACAAAGAGAAGAGTTTGATCCTTGATGTCCTAGCCGTGTCCAACGTGGGGATTTTTGTATCTCTAAAGCAACGTGAACCCATCTGTGTCCTATGCGCAGCAAAGGAAACAGAATTCTTTTTTCTTTCATTTTATTTTAGCATCAGGAAGCTCAGTATCATCTCTAATCCATGAATCCAACAATGCTTAAGGTCAACACCAACTAGCATAAAGGTACAGGAGACAGAACAGCATGATGTATTGTTTATGAACATGAGCTGGCAGTGTGAGCTCGCAGCCCAGAAAGCCAACCGTATCCTGGGCTGCATCAAAAGGAGCGTGACCAGCAGGTCGAAGGAGGTGATCCTGCCCCTCTACCCTGCTCTTGTGTGACCTCACCTGGAGTATTGTGTGCAGTTCTGGTGTCCTCAACATAAAAAGGACATGGAACTGTTGGAACAAGTCCAGAGGAGGGCCACGAGGATGATCAGGGGACTGGAGCACCTCCTGTATGAAGACAGGCTGAGAAAGTTGGGGCTGTTCAGCCTGGAGAAGAGAAGGCTGCGTGGAGACCTCATAGCAGCCTTCCAGTATCTGAAGGGGGCCTATAGGGATGCTGGGGAGGGACTCTTCATTAGAGACTGTAGTGACAGGACAAGGGGTAACGGGTTAAACTTAAACAAGGGAAGTTTAGATTGGATATAAGAAGGAAATTCTTTCCTGTTAGGGTGGTGAGGCACTGGAATGAGTTGCCCAGGGAGGCTGTGAATGCTCCATCCCTGGCAGTGTTCAAGGCCAGGCTGGACGAGGCCTTAGGTGATACGATTTAGCGTAAGGTGTCCCTGCCCACGGCAGGGGGGTTGGAACTAGATGATCTTAAGGTCCTTTCCAACCCTAACTATTCTATGATTCTATGATTGTTGTGGAAATACAAAAATTACTTGTTTTCATTATTCCACAGTGTCACTACTCATGTTAAAACCAATGTATTCCTTAATGCAAAATAAAGACATATTAAACAATCAAACAATCTGAACTGTTCCACCCCACTTTTGTTTCTAAGCTGTGTTTACTGAAGAAAATGTCTCCCTGTTTTGTCCCACTCCCCTGGACATTACATCTTTTTTGACACTATTCACTTTAGTTTTTGTGATTCTATGAAAAAACTTTAAATGGGAAGGGCCTATTTGGTCAACCATGGTATCTTTCACCTGGTGTTGTACTGATTCCTACTGTACCTTTTCAAAATTGCAACAGAACTGTGTTTCTGTGACTAAAAATGGAATTTCCTTTCCCAGATGACATTTCAGAACAAAGAAAGTAGGTAGAGAGGTTTTTAAGGGATATTTTTCAGTGACACTGGCCTCCAGCCTGCATTCTCCTCCCACCCTTCTGACCTGTGCAGATGTTATGGATTCCCTTTCACCACCTGATCCAACAGAAGAGATGGCTCTTGCTTCTAGGGATATTTCTATTCCCAGTGACATGGGGAGATGCCAGAAATGAAATTACCTGTACATGGCAGTATCAGGTGAAGTCAGTTTAGTTATAGCGGCATACTCTATCATCGCATTTAGAGTAAGAGAACCTGATTTAAATACACTTCTTTTTTTCTCACAACCTCTCACATGTTTGCATAATACTTGCACTCTATTGTGCAGCCTGAACTTTGGATTTTTATTATGGCACTATCCTTAAAAGAACCCCTCTGAAAAGAGGATTGGACCAGACCTCAAGATATCCTTTCCAATCCAATTTTTCTACAGTCCTAGAAATTATATACAGTATGACCTCCGCATCAAAACACACTCTTGGATGAGCTGTAAATAAGGACTGTCATAGATATTGTTTTAATATTATCATCAAAAAAAAAACCACTGTTACTTCCACACTTTTTTAAGTCTTAGATCAGCATACAGTTTTAACATTTCATTAAGGCACATTAGGTACAAATGTGCTATGTCACTTTGTCATAACATACTATCTCAAGCGCTTAATAATCAACTTGCTTTTGAAAAAGCCCACTTGCAAAATGTACAACAGGAGGGAAACATGAATTATACTTTATTCAACCAAGTGAATTGCTTATCTTGGTAAGCCTATCAGCCTCATAAAATTTCATGCGCCAGACTCTTACTAGTTTTTCAAGAAAACAAAGCTAAAAAACAAACAACAAAACAACTCACGATCTTCTCAACTACTTTGCACCTTCTACAGCTATTCTGGCACAGAGTGATCAAAGCCACCCCAGGTATATTTGCACACCCTGCACCCATACTTGACCATTCTAATGGAGACATACTCTTTATTGGCTTACTGACAAATAAATAGACAGAAAAGAGACAGAAAAGAAAGTATCACTGAGTGAAATGAAAATGGGCTCACACCCTTCCACTCAGGCAAGGCTAGTAAAGACTCATCTAACACCTCCACTCTTGTTACTCCTTCTCAGATTACATCTTGGGTGATACCATCAAACCAAAATCCCTTCTGTCACAGATCTAAAAAACAACATCATACTATTTACCACCATCGAGGGGAGCCTGTTCTTTTTTTCTCTCCTTACTTTCTTTTCCTTGCTGGCCCGTAAGAATAGTTTAAAGGAAAAAAAAAAAAAAAAAAAAAAAAGCCTTTAAAATTAGTGAGTAGCCCAGGTTAGAAATGCTGGAGCTAACACCTGCATATCTGTTCTCAAGCCACACTGGCAATTTGCAAAATGTCTCTTTTGTATTAGAAAATATGGAGTAACAGTTACTAAGATCAAAAAAAGGGGCAAAAATGATAAAAGGATCAGGATAACAGTGTACTGCAGAGCAATGTACACCTACTTTATATGCAAAGCTACCTGTAATTCGTAAAAGCATTTCACAAGACAAAAGAAGTTGCACAATGTTACTCAAGCAATGAGGTGTATCTAAATCTATTTTCTATATCTCTGCCATCCAATGACACACCGGGAATCTCTACAACTGTAAATGAACCTCAAGTCATTGTAGCTATTTTTCTGAAAACAATTTTTTGACCATGCAGGCACCAGTGCTGAAGCCTAATGTTGGGAGAATTCCCTTCCTCTCATGCCTCTTAACCAAAGGCATAAGGCTTTCAAGCAGTGCCCACTGAGCGCTTAGAAAAACAAGCTGCTTAGTCTTTCAGGGGCATGTGGCCCTCAGTGCCACTAAGTAAACTTGTAGAAGATGGTCCCACATAAATCTTTCCAATTTCAGCACCTCGTGCAAGCAGCTAATCTCAGACATATGAGGTTAACTTACTCATTCTTGTTACTTTAAAATGAAGTACCTGGCAAATCAAACAGTAGTAAAGTCACATGAGGATGTGGTTCTGGGCAACCCAATCTAGTTGAAGATATCCCTGTTCATTGCAGGAGGTCAGGAGGTTGGACTAGACGATCTCTGAAGATCTTCCAACCCACACTACTCTATGATTCTATGATCTGATTTAACCAAAGTATTTTGGATTTAAATGCAGTTTGTTTTGTGACATAATTTAATGCAGTATTAAAAAAAAGCCGTTTCTAATGGAAAACCAAGCTATTTCCTTCTGGAAGATGAAATACTGGGTTGGGGTTGGGTTTTTTTTTTTATTATTACTGTGCTGCTTACAGGTTTTTATAACAAGAAGCAAAAAACTTCTCCAGTTTTAGTGACTGTGAGGTTTATTTTGTTTCAAAACTTTGTTTAAGTAATGAACTTAATCTCTGACTCAAATGCTTAGGCCCTAATTCTGTAAACATTCAAGTTTAACCTACAGGCAGCAGACAAATAGACCTTTGTAGTTTAATATGAGTACCCAGGTGAGTATGTCATACAAAAATCAGGATGTTATTCTGCTCTGCTCTACCTATTAGCAGACATCTTGTTTTCTAAAGCATAAGATTCCTCCTATTGTTTCTGGCAGATATCTGTAATTATTAATATATAATGTAGTTGGTTCTCAAGATTTGCAGCAATGCATTCAAAGCATACTGTCTTGTATGCTGCATATAAGAGTTAATGTTGTATGCTGTTCATTTACAACCAGATTTTTTTAATTAGATGACTAAAATGTCTGTGCACAGTTCAAGGTAAGCAAAAAAGCTTCAAGGAAGATGAAGAGGCAAGAGCTGAAAATATTTAAAAGATTATTTTCCAGAAGTAGAGAGGATATTCCTACAAATGATTATGAATATCCTATGCCTCTCAATTTGATACTGTTTTTGATCATTAGTGTTTCAGTCTACCTGTAAACAGGAGCAGCAACCTGCCTCAGGAGAGAACAGTAACACAGTGATACCTCTTGGGGAAGATTGTTTTTAAGCTTACCACAACCAAGGTAATGGCTGACCAGGAAACTACTTACAGCAATGACATAGCAAACTCAAATGCAGTATTCAGACCTTTGGGCAAAATGATAAAGCAATCAAGAATTTAATTGATAAAGCATGGTTTAATAATTATATTTTAAATTTAATTGCTTTGAAAGCCATAGTGGAAAAGTAAGTTAACAGCTGAAAAACCTAGAAACTAATACAAAATGCGTTCTTCCCCTGAAGAAATTCTCAGTTACTTCAGAGGAACAGGATTAGACCACTGGCTCTGTAAACGTAGCCATGCAAACGCATTGTCTCCTTATACTAATATAGCTGTCTGGCAAATTCTTTTTGCTGTTACCATGGCTTTTTTAACATTTTGATGTTTCAGCAGAAAAATAACAGTTATGTGTGAACACTAACTGAGACGTTTTTTAGTCATTTTTAGGGTTACAGTTAACAGTAAGGTCAAAATTTCTTCTTTAAAAATGTTAAGCTTTGATCTGAAATTGGCAATTCTCATATACAAAAAGTCATAATATGTATCAACAACAATTTTTTCAGGAAAGCTACAGATTCTGCTTTCTTAGTTTCCAGTCCTCAAATCTTTTTCTCTTCGAAAACGAGGGACAGGTGGAATTTCCTGACTTACTTGCATCCTTACATCAAAATACTACATATGAGTAACAAAAGGTCTCTATTTCTCTTACAATCAGTTGAAAATCCAGCCCACAGTAGAAGCCTTTCCCAGTAACAGTCATGCCACTGAACAGCTCTTAGGGATGCGTTTTTCTAGGACTCATGCTGTCTGGAATCACTGAATAGTTGGAAGGGACACATAAGGATCATCAAGTCCAGCTCCCTGAACCTCACAGTACTGCCTAAAACTAAACCAGTTCATACAGCTGCTCCTTAAACTCTATAGAGGCACTTAATGAAGTGTTCTCCATAAATGACTCCACTAGACAGAAGCATTTTGGGATTCAGGAGAGTTGCTGCAATTTGCAGACGTTTGGAGGGAAATACTTGGCAATGCACTGTGGGAGCCCAGAATTCTGCCTAAGCAATTTTAAGAATTCAGGCTCAGCTTCCCCAAATTCCTGTTCCTGTTTTCCTTGTACTTTTTTTTTTTTTTTTATTTGAGAGCCACTGGTTCTTCCTTTATTTCCTGTTTTCATGTATCTGGTTTTCCATACTCAGTCCATAACAGCATTAGAAACATATAACTCAGTGGAGTTCTTGTCTCCTTCACAGGGTAGTGTCTGTTTTCCTTGTTTGTGCAGAGCTTTAATTTTATCAGCAGATATTTCAAAAAGAGAGAAAAATTAGGAGAAGTAGATAACGAAGGCAGAAAATATAATCTGCCGTGAAGTACACATATTCTCCAACTGGTTAAGCACAGTTAGACTCATGATATTTAGCCATTGGAACAATCATGGTATAAATCTAGCATGTTGAATAGCAGAAGCAAAGCTTTAAGATTGGAAGACTGGAGAATTGAGATTGGAATACCAGTTCCTGTAATTGTGTACTCAGTTTATAACAACCTTTCAATGCAAATGCCTCAAATTTAAAAGCCTTTATACACTGAGAAACTAGTGGCATACTGGCTCTGGGAACCTGTAAACCCTGATGCTACCAGTGTTCATCAACGTGGTGTTGACAGATCTACAGTGAACATGATTATTATGAGTGTAAGAATTGAGACTCTTGCCAAGTGTAGGAAAGCAAGAAAATTGGTAAGCAAGGTATCCCATTTCAGCTTCTCTTAACTTCCAAGTACATAATTACAAGTGAGACTTCTACGTAGCTGCATGAAGTGATGATGGCTCACTAACTTCTGTGAAACGATGAAACCTATGTAGAGCTCACAACTTTAGGAATTCTTCTGCTATACAGTAATCCAAAGACAGTTTCTTAGACCACAGTATTTATACAGTTAATTTATTAACTGTAATGCTCAAAAAGCTGCTCTATCCTTTTTTTCCTAGTTTCTGAAGTGATTTAGCCAGCATCTGGAAACAAAGACGCAGGAATTGCTCAGTGGCTTCTGGTGTGTATTTGATAAATTAAAAACAACTCTAAAAACAAAAATGAAGATGCTTTCATTGAGAGTACAAAGAATGGGGATTCTGAACACAAAATGGCAATTACAGGAGTCAATCTGAATACAATTTCTGGAAGCCCCAGAACCATACTCTGATACGTGTTACTGGCAGTACTGCTTTGAATCTGCTTGTTCTGCTATTTGAGCAAGCTATACTTATGCTCCTAAAAATGTGAATTCCAGCCTAACCACATTTTATTGAATGTGGCAAGAAGTATAGGAAAAGGGTGTTCCATATCAGTATTTTAAACAGAACAAATACATCACATTTTTCATAAAATAAGAATTTATTAACTGTAACAAACAGCATATAAAATGAAAAATAAGAAGTGCAGGGTGCATGAGTCATTAACATAGGTGCACTCTTATCACAGGCCCTTAATTTCCACTGGAGTTGGCTGGAATTAACACTGTGGCAATCTGTGCTGGCTCTTGGTGGGAGGTAAAGAAACATGGTGTATGAGCTGAGACCCACTCTGCAGAGCTGTCTATGAAGCACAGTAGCTGCTGCAGAGAAATGACTGGGTGTTTTGTTCCATGCTGCTTTGCACAGTTGCTAAATCAGGATGCTCAGTCTTCAAGGTAAACTATTCAAGTACGCCTTTTCGCCAGCATGCTGTGTCACAAAGGCCAAACAGACCTATGGAAAAGATCTACCCTTTTTCTTTCTTTTCTTTCTTCTAATCATCATCTGCTCTTCAACCAAGGTCACTGATAAGCAACAACAACAAAAAAAGGCATTGTTAGATTGGAAAGGTCATAGATGAAAATCTCCATCCTTTCCCACATATGTTTTATCTCATAAAATATGAAATGGGTCAGTCTCATGATGGAAAGTTTAGAAAGCCTTCAATGATGGCTACATCACCTTTTGAAGAGCTGGCATACAGGATATGGACTACCACATACACCAGCTGTAAAAACATGGCAGAAACTATGACTGAACAGGCAATAATCTGTTCATAAAGTACAGAAACTCCTGAGAAGGTTCTTCAGAGCAGCTGGAGTTCACCCAGACATGCTACCAGCCTTTCTGCAACAAGCACTTCTTCAGAGCTCATAAAGGTGAGGCAGTAACACATTGTAAATGGAGAAGTAAAACAGGCCTTCCCAGATATTCGCTCTTGAAGTTTAAAGAATACATGCTGGAAAATGCTGATGGTGCCCTTAAGTAAAAAGGGATGTGCATGCAAAGATCAACCTGAAAATCCATAACTGGAAATGAATAACTGCTATTGTTTAATTCAGTGACCAGGTTCTCTGAACCAACAACAAAATGTCTCTCTTTCCCTGAATAATAAAGAATGTTTTGAATTTGGTTTCCTTTCAGAAAGAAAGGGACTGCATGCATGAAGGTTGATACTACATGTCTACATTTTATTCACAGAAAACTCTGTTTTGGTTACCTGTTACAAGACTGCTTGCAAAGGCTGAAGCTTCCCCTCTGTTTTAATGGCATAATAATAAGGTTATATATTTCAATGCAGTCGGTTTTGCCCTTGCATGCAAAGAACTGATATTTAGTCACAGACATTCTGTATGCCCACATATATTTATGTACATTTAGTGCACATTTAGGAATACTGGCTGTCGTCTATTCTATCTTTTTTTAATTATTACTTATGACTGACAGTGCATACAGGACTGTTGTTACAATAAACTGGCTATTTGAAAGGCAAAGGCATTCTTGTTTTCTATCTCTTTATAATTAGACACTATTCTAAAAGAGGGACAGAAGAACTGAAGGGAAGGGATGAATTCTTAGGGCTGTGGAAGAAAGTTTTTTTTTTAAAAATGGAGAAAAAGAAAAACCAGACTAGCAGAAGTAGCACATGGAAATAAACCTACCTGAGTTTCCTTTGCTTTTCCAGCTGGTCTTGGAGCTCATGAAGTACTCCTGACTTCCATCCAGGTATGCCTCCTGACTCCTCTGTGTACCCCTTCTCAATAATCTTGTTGTCCATATCCATTTCTGAGGTTCTTTTTCTTCTCATTTGAGGTCATACATCCAATGGCCATTGAGTTCTAATTTTCTTTAGCATCAGATTCTGTATATTGGTCAATAGAACCTCAGTTTTATCACTGGCAGCTTCTTTTTTATTCAAATGTTCGATTCTTTTTCCCTGCTGTGACATTGTTACTCATTCCTCTCATCACAGTGTCTGCATCTTTTACTTGCAAATATCCAAAAATCACCTTAGTTCTTGTGAGAATTCTGCAGCCTGGCCTGCAAATACTATCAGTGAGAACGGAAGCATGCTACAATTGTCCAGAATATGGAGGTCCAGTAACTCCACACAGAGTAATGTCTCTAAGTTCAGGTAGACCTAAATATGCACTTTCTCAACTTTAAAGTTGAGAAGAATGTTTTTTCATCGCAGAAAGTGATGAAACCTGAAGTTTGATGAAAACTGGAATTTGAGATTGTGACTGGATTAGTCACAGCCAAAGGGTCAGCAGATTATGAATTTCTTAACAAATTTAGTAAATTCGTTTCTCTCAGTAAATAAGTAACGTACCACCCCTGCACACATCCCACCACTGCTGTAACAGACAACTTTTTCTATGTGTGAAGACAGTTTAATTTGACCTGCATAAACTCTGGGTGTTTCCTAGCAAGACCCGGAATGGACTCTGTGTGTGCATGTGCTGAAAAAACACAGGCATTCCTTTGTAGTATCAACTCCAAGTCCAAGGAGTTTGGTTTTGTGGATTTTTAAATCAAACTACACTGCATAACCAAGACACTGCAGAAATACCATTCCAAATTCATAACAACTTGTCTTAGACATGCCAAGAGCACTATAAAGACACACAGGAAATAAACAGCCCTGCACTCAACCTCATCGTTTTCTATGACATAACAGCTTTATTCCTAAATATGTGCGTGTATACCCAAAAAACAATCCTGAATATTTATGCATAGGGCATGACAGCCACAATGTACCTGAAGCTGATAGAAACACAGTTTCACATTTAAACACTGGCCTTTTCACCAACAGAGGAATTGCTAGTACCTCTGAAAATGTAACTAAAATAAATCACCAGCACTGAAAATTGAGACATTTGATTTAACAACTAATTCTGGTGAAGGAGATGAAATACAGGGATGAGCCACTGACTCACAGTATCACAAGAGGCCTGGGGAACCCCTTTCAAGAGTATTCCTAATGCAAGAGAATGCCCTGCTGCAGCACCAGAAGGAATGCCAGAGCATCTACTCCAAGTGAAAGAAAAAGCACTCCCTACAGTTTATCCTCGCAACAAAATTTGGATATCTTCTCTTTCAGCATTTTGACTATTTTATTTGAACTGAGGAACTGCTCAGGAAGTGACAAAGATGGACTAGGTTAAATGCCGTAACATGGTACTTATTCACACCACATTAGGCAGAGGAACACTAAAATTAGGCATAAAATTTTATTCCCTTGATAATATCCTCAGTATTGGCTAGAGACAGGAGGAGAAAAGGGAATTTCCCTTGGAAAAAATAAAACAAGCTATTGATACGTAATATAAATACTGTGGCAGTAAATCAGTATGTATTGCTGTTTCTACTGGGGGGGGGGAGGAGAGGTGGGGAGGAATGTGAAACATCACCGGAGACACTGGAAAAAATTAGCCATTCAGTGAGCTCTGACCCTTTTTCATGGTTACTATACTATCCATTACATTCTGCCTGAAAACAATCATATTAATTACAAAAACATAGGTGAGATGTTTTCTTTTGATTTCACTGGAGACGCATGAGAAATGTGTTTGGCCTATCACTCTATAAAAAGATGCAACAAGCCTGATCCAAAACTCATTGTCTTTCCTTTAGGGTCAGCAGCCGCCTCATGCAAAGTAGAAACAACACAGCAGCCTTCTTAAAACACATCATGAAAATGATCTGCAAAAAACCTCTGCTTTGCACTGATTCTCTTCACCACTTCACCTAGTGATGGACAGCACTTTCCAGATTCAGAATGAAGCAGCTGAAGTTCTGCCAAGTGAACATACATCCATAGTATATTCTGCCCTTTTTAATCAACTTCCTGATTAAAATATGCCATGCTGACATAAGGTATGAGAGATGCAGACTTTTAATACTTCACGAAATAATAGACCCCAAGTGCTGGTTTGGGTGAAAATCTGTGATCCTACAGATGTTTATGGGTTTGCCTGGTGCAAAGCTATAATCAATTTGGTTATGATGAACCCTCAAGATAAACAAAATTTAACACAGAGGAAACCAGTTTCTGAAACCAATTGCCCAGATGCATTAGGCAGGTAGGACTTCCAGCAAACCAAAGGGTCTACTGGCAGACCCAACACTGATTTCTGAATGTTTACAGCCTACCAGACAGTCCTATATCAGACCTGATTTGATGAATCCCTATGGGGCACCCTGCAGCCTTAGTTATTTCCACGACCAAGTTGGCTAGTTTCCTTACTTGGAAATTGTGTTCCACATTAGCAGCTTCCATGCAAACATATTTAACTAGTATATACATTGCAAACCTAACCTGAGATCAGATTTTAAATCTGATCTAATAATGTTTACTGTTTTCCAACAAAACGTATGATCCCTTTTAAGCGATCAAAAATTCTGTTGTGGTTTTTGGCTGCCTGTGCCCACATTCCACTCTTCCCCTCAACAGAAGACGTCCCCTCTTCATTTCAGTTTCATTACATTTTGCTGCTTTTTCCTCTATGGCTAAAATAGTCAGGGTGCTGTGAAGGATTCTAAAGAGATAATCTTCGTCAACAGCCCACAAAAGCTTTGATTTGCTCTCCTTGTGACTTTTTACTCTAGGATATGTGAAGAAGGTGATGGTATTTGGTCTGCACCCATTTTCATTCCACAGAAATCCGGCTGCCTTTGTGGTAAAAACACCATTGATACTCTTATTAGGATTTCTCATCACTCCTATTATAAGAAAGAAAAGGTCAATAAGCAGTCTACAACCCAAAAGTTTTCTTGTACTACACTGTCAACAACTTCACATCTTTATTGAAAGTTGATCAACATGATGCAAACATCTATCAAGTCCAGGGAAATGGATATTAAATTCAGTATTTCCATAAGCAGCATACACATTTAATAAGAAAGTACTTTTCCACCACTGAATCATCAACAAAATAATATCTGTTCAGAGTTCATCAAGAAATAGGTTCTAACACAGAGAACTCTGTTTTATAAATGTGCTTGTGCAATGCACTTGAAAAGAAATGCCCATGCTGATTTCCCAAGACAGTGCTCACGGATGGGAATTATATTTTCATTCTTTTGCAGTTCACATAAAAGCCTGACTGGTGCAGAAGAATAGTTTTCAGAACAGTACTGTGTTTGCTCTTCATATGGCAAAGTTTCTATGCCCAGCTAATAAATTGCCATATAAGTGTATGCACTGATGTGTATGCAATCTAAATACTCCTTTGCATAACTTATCTCCTCAACACAAAAATTAAACAAAATAGAAAAGAACAGGGAAAAGAAAAAAAAAAAAGAGACACCCTCAAAAATGGTCCTTAACAGATCAGGAGACATAATACACTGAAGTAGCTCCTCTTCTTTCTTAATTGTCTTTGTCTCCAAACACACAGTTGCTCAATTCTATAATATGTAGGATACAAAGCTGTAGAGTAAAACAACAGTCACAGTATGAACTAAGAACTACTACAATAAAACTGATGCCCTTTTTGAAAATGTGGGCATATAACTGGGTATTTGAATCTAAAACAAAGAAACCGCTGCAAATGTTTAGCATTTAACTATTGCCCTTGTTGGTTAACATAATGGGGGAGAAAAAAGGAACATTCACTCTCCAGAAAGTTCAGGATGTAAAATACATACAAAATTGAATTTACTCCTAGGTTAGTTTTAAATATACTGAATTCTGCATTTACTCATTGTAATTATTTACTCTTCTCTTTGTTTCACTTGATAAATCAATGTGGTTTTTAGAAAAATATAATAATTACTTTTCTCCTAGTGAAAACCCCTGGTTTATTGCATAGTCTTACATCAGCCTGTATTTCTAATGTTAGGAGTGTTATGTTGCCATCTCAATTGTTTTTAAATGTGTCACATTGAAAACAAGTATAAACAGACATAATCACCAGACTACAGCACAGCAACCAAGTTTAACCTTATCATTCCAAACTTGAACCTTGATAAATCATCAGGAGTACCTGCTGACTGTCCAATAAGGGTTAACAGTTTCTTCCAATATTATCTTTTTTTGTTTGTTTGCAGAGTGACATGACAAAGACTTCTATTTGTTTGGTAATTTTTGAAAAGAAACTACCACACAACACTGAAATGTCAATTGAAAAAAATAAAAGAGAGAGGTAAAAACTAAATATGGTTTGGAACTGTGTGCTGTTGTTCTCCAAAACAGCACCATTAAAGGTTACAAAAACCCCACACCTCTCAAATTAAAGCAAATCATTCATTAAACTGTTCTACAACAGTCACAAGAAGTATGTAAAGACAATTAAAGGGTAATAATTTCTACTTAACCCCAACCTTAACTGCAGTTTCAAAATTAGGTCACTTAAAATGAAAATCACCATTTTAAAGGGGATTAAGAATCATTAAAATTGGATAAAATATTCCTAAATGACCACATTAAAAAAAAAAAAGTAAAGGCAACTAAATTGAAGCTCCATATTTTATACACAGCATCAGGATTATATAAGAAATGCGTGTCAATGGATGCTCTGTTCAAGAAGTGGGATTCCAGTCTGACTCAGTGTTATCATCTGGCAAAAAAAAAAAAAAAAAAGTAATTCAAAGACAGCTTGTTTATCTTCTTCTTTTGATTTCTCCTTTCAATAAAGAAGCCTTTATAAGGACACGTATATAACACGCATTTGGAGCTGAAAGAACCACTAGTAATTTGTCAATCAGTAACTTCAGCTTTTAGCATTACTAGTAAGTTTGTGTTAAATAAGCATTTTTTTTCCTTTCAGCCAAGAAAATGCACACCACACCAATCAAAACTAATCACATCTGGGCTTTCATTGAAGCAGTAGCTGCTAATTTTACAGGTCTGCCCACATTGTGCTAGAAAATAGGAAGCAGAAATCTGACATTTCCAGCAGTCGTTATTAAAACAACAACCACTGAGTGCTTGATCCCGTTTTCACTGGAAGCAATGTCAAAACTCCCCGCTGACTTCAGGGGGAGCAGGATCGAGCCCTGATCTGCTCAGCCTCCTCCAGCTCTGTGCACAGGAGGATGTGTTGAGGAGCTGGGGTGGGAGAAGAGGAGAAACACAAACCCCAGCTATTCTTTTGTTAACTGCCCAAAGAGTTGAACTTTCCATCAGTTTGTGAACAACAGCAAAGTGCCCTGCAAACAACAACCGTGATATTTACCTTGAGGGAATAGCAAAGGGAAAGCCGTAGAACTGCAAACCAAAGTAGTCCAAATGAATTATCTACGCATGCAGTCCAAACGTGCACCTTCAAGTAGGCCAGTCTGTCAAGCAGTCATCTCCTCGGCACCAGCCGCCCTGCCTTCCATCTTACGAGATTCAACCAGAGAACTGACAAACCTGCTCCACGACAACAAAATTCTCCTAATGCTTTTGAACGCCCACCATTTGTTCTACATTCATCCAATCAACTTTCCACTGCACATCTTCTCCTGCGACTGAGGCTCAGAGGCAGGATCCCTTCTCATCTGTATGCTAATTATTTTGCCATATGGACAAAAGTAATAATGCTTTTAGACAGGAAACCAACGGGCCTGAAGTCGAAGGCAGAAATTAATAAGTTGCCACCACTGAACGCCGAGAAGACGGGCATGCGTGCAGCTCTGTGGCTGACGGATCAGCTGTAACCTCCATTTAAGAGCAGCAGAGAGGCGACGGGCGGGAGGAAGCCTCGGCAGCGCAGCATGCATCAAGCCCGCGTTCCCTCAGAGACCACATTACTGCCGCAGAACAGCGTCCGTAGCAGACCGCTGACTTACCCCGCCTCAGCCCGCATCCTTTAAGCACTGCGACGCGCATCCAAGTTGTCGGCCCCGCGGCGGCCGCAGCTGCAGGCCCAGCCCCGCCGGCGCGTCGGGAGGCGGGCAGGGCTGGGGCCGCGCTCCGCGCCCTCCCCGGCACCCCGGGCCGGGCTCCCGGCGGCGCTGTATTCCACCGAATAGAGGGGAAACACAAAACGCCGCAGCTCCGGAAAGCAAACCGCGAAAAATACTCCCCTGCCGCGGCTGCCGGCGTAAAATGGTGTCTCCGTTATAGAACAACCCCTTTCTCCCACCACCACCCCCCCCCCCCAAAAAAAAAAAAAAAAAAAAAAAAAAAAAAACACAACTATATCTGGCCCTCTAAATGTGTCTTTAAAATAAAATCATGATTGGAAACCATTACTGTTTTGAAGCTGGGGTACCACTCCAGGTTTTATGGTGTTAATTCATCGGGATTGTTGAAGCCTCGCTTATTTTACCTGCTCACACCATCTTCTCCCCTTTGAAACAAAAGAAATGAACTATTTCCAGGGGAGAAGATCAGCAGCCTTACACCATTAGCGACCCAAGCGGCTCAGCTCTATGTGACCAACAGCCCAAACATAAACAAGGAACCTCACGCAGAGAGGGCCAGATCTGCATGTGCCCCTTGACAGCCTTTTCCCTAGCAGTTTGACGTGGATTCTGTGGCTCCCGCTGCCTCCGCTTACTCAGGGACCGCGTTACTAAACGTGTCACGCAGACAATAACTGGGAAGAGGCACCTCACCGCCTCGCCACACTATTGCGGAGGTTTCCGCCGGCGCCCCCCTCCCGTGGGCAGCCTCCCTGCGGGCTTGCCCCCGGGCAGCCTGACGCCCCTGCAACGGGAGTACCCTGACAAGCGGGGAGCCACTTCCTTTAAACTTGTCCCCGAAATGTCATTTCGGCAGCAGCGTGACGGGCTGCGATCCTCCCGCGGGGCCGCGGCACCACCCGCAAGGGAACGGGCACGAACACTGGCACTGCTCATCACGCCCTGCCAGCCCCGGCATCGCAGAGGCTCCTGCCCGTCCGGCCGCTCGGCACGGAAGGACCCTGGCCAGCGCCCAGCTACAGCCCGCGCCCTCCCTGCACACACGCACGCTGCCCTCCTGAATGCCATTGTGCTGCTGCAGCCCCCTCCGCCCCGCACCCCTCCTCCCCCTTGCGCGGCGGTGCTCGGTGCGGGCAACCCGCGCGCAGACCCCTCTACCCGCCACAGAGGCGGGGTAGCCTGACCCAAAAGTCACAGGGAACACCCTTCTCCAGCCCTGGAACGTAATCCCCCCCGAGCCTGCTGCCTGACGGGTGGAGACCAGACATACCGGGTACTGCAGAGGTTACCGTTCCCTCCCCACCAGCCCTGCCAGGAACCACACACACTGCAGGCTGGAGGCAGGGCGAGCCCCCCCCCCCGCGTACCAGCCCTCTGCATCCCGAGCCATCACAGGAGATTTACCGCCGCACCCCGACGGCAGCACAGGGGGGGGGTGGTTTGGAAGGGAAGCTCGCCACAGGGATTCAGAAGAGAGCCTGCTGAGGTCGGGACTAACAATAGCAGAGCCCTCAAGACTTCCATGCTTTTGGTGGACAACGCAGTGTTTCCCTCAGAAAGCAAAAAAAAAAGGACTTACGTGTCTCTTCCCCCGCCCCCCCCCCCCCCCCCCCCCCCCCCCCCCGCGCTCGTGGTTCGGTGTTTTTTGGTTTTGGGTTTGTTGTTGGTTTGTTGGTTTGGGGGTTTTTTTTTGCCTTCCCCCTCCCCCTTAAGTTTTTCTGTCATCTCTGATTACATCTCCCCGCTCTCGCTGGGCTCCCCCGAGGCCAAGGCGCTGAACCCTCGGGAACGGCGGCGCAGTCGAGCCGCAGGTGCGGATGGGGAGCGCGCAGGGGGCCGCGCAAGGGCGGGGGGAAGCGGGTCTGGCCTGCGGGGGGGGTGGGGTGGAGAGGAGCCTCCTCGCAACGGGAAGGAGAGCTACCATGTCTGCGTCGCAGCGGGGGAGGGCATGTCAGGCTGGGGTTTTTCCACCCAAATCTATGTAGCCTGAGAAGCACACGCACACCTGGGGACGAACCCGCCTCTCTGTGAGCGTGTAGGGGTATCGGCACCCCCCAAATGGATCTCGTCCTTTCCTAACGTAGGGTTTACATGCAGAAACTTTGGATAGCTGCATTCGCGTTTCACAAGTCACGGCTTGTCTTCTTCCTCTAATAAAGCTAACCTCCTCATGTTGGATCCTGGCTAGCCTTAGTAAGACAGTGAAGGGGACTATGTGGCACACACGTCATTGGCAGGTGTTTTCAGATTTGTAAAAGGTGATTTAGCTGGGGAAAGAGCCCTCATCATCACTTCCAGCCTTGGGGATGGCACAAAGGAACGGCCTGGTGCTTCTCTCACTGATGACAAAACCAACGCTTGCTTTGAGGCAGAAAGTATATAAATCCTGTGTT
The DNA here is from genome assembly GCF_028554395.1 of Pezoporus wallicus. Taxonomy (NCBI): domain Eukaryota; kingdom Metazoa; phylum Chordata; class Aves; order Psittaciformes; family Psittacidae; genus Pezoporus; species Pezoporus wallicus. Next base: position 9,299,030 of record NW_026642654.1, on the reverse strand, counting down.
AGTGAGAGTTAAGGGGGGAGGAGGGGCAGCATAAATTAGAAACAATTACAAAAATACCAGTGTGTAAAAAAAAAAAAAAAAAAGAAAAATAAAAAAGAATAAATAAAATTGGGAGACTAGTGATTCATTGGCCTAATTATGCTCTACAAGACGTTAGGGTATGGGTTTAATGTTGTGGGTTGAATTCTCCCTCCCCCAGCCTATGTCTCGTCAACGCACACTATACATCGGGAAAAGGATATGCAGGTCAGGTTTAAGCAGCATTAATGAGAGCACAGTATTTTTCCTGAAGGTTACATTAGCCAGGCTAGCAAATTTCAGGTAAAGTATTCTGGAAAACCTTCCATTTCTTGCGCTTTCCCGCTGGTAGCAGTTTTTAACAAGAGTTGAAATATTAAGCAAACACAGAAAGCAGAATTCAAGCATTAGAAGAACCCACTACTGTCAATAAGGGAGTACAATTTCAGTTTGACAGGAGTATTACAAGAATATACTCGCTAACGAGCAGCCTTAATTGGCCTGCATATTGTGGCTGTCACTGTTAAAACCTGTTCCTATACACTCCTATTTTATATATCCTTTAAACGTATAGTTCTCCAAGGCAGTTAAGGAGACAATACTTCACTCATTGGGCTTTTGATTTTGGGTGGAAAAGAGACGGGAAGAAAAGGAAACGAAAGGAAAATAAGAAACCCTATTGAGAATATGCTATCAGTGACTGAAAAACTATGTGGAAGTCAAAGCTATTGTAGAAAAAAGGCAAACGTCTTTTTCGGTTTCAGTGCAGTTTTGAACGTAAATTGTTATTTGTCCATAGATTTTAATGGCTGCAGAGGTTTCACTGACATTTACTATACTCAAATCTTTTCAAAATGTACTGTTCTTTAACAGATCCCACCTTTTCCTCAGCAGGACACTCTGTCTTAGAAGTATTTTTAATTTAGTGATTTGCAGGAGTTCACTGCTCGTCCTGGCAAATTACTCACACAATAGAGTTTAATGTGTGGCTTCAGTTTCCAGTACAGGGTCATGCTCGTAAAGAATACAAATGAAAGAGGAGCTATTAAAAAAAAAAAAAAGAAAGAAAAAGTTACTGCGCATGTGCGATTGGCAGCTATTAAATGATAACAATGCAACTTCTAGGTAATAAAAGTCAAAATACCAAACAGGGCAGAGCAGACCATGCCCTGATGCTGTGTCAAGTGCCTTATTTTAAAGAAGCTATTCCTAGGCTGAGTTAAAACCTTCTAACCTGCAAGCTTGAATACAGAACACTGTTGCATTTGCAAACTGCAAAAGTCATTTATGTATATAGTGAAACCTCAAAAAGATTTTAAAGATCAAGTTTCGATCGATAAAATGCTTCCTATTGTCGCACTCCGGAAAACTAGGGGGTAAAGGAGGGAGGTAGGATTTGCAGGGCAGACGCAGGAAAGACCTCGGGCACAATCGTGCTGACGGTGAGGGCAAACGTAACGTTGAGGTGATAAGATGGGTACGTTGTTTATTTGCACAAAAAAAAAAAAAAAAAAGGGAAAAAAAGAAAAAAGAAAAGAAGACAAATTAAAGCGCTTAGCTCAACAAAGCGCTCTTCGCGAAGAGAAAGTCTGGCTAAGCATGGCAATACCTGTAATGTCCCTCGCATTCTGAGAGTTAAAAGTGCCCGACTGCAGCGAAGTGCTGTTTAAACTGCACTGTCTCAAGGATCTCTGCGACCAAATAAACCTCACTCCGAGACAGCTTGCAAAAGAACTGGAGCAGTACTTCGAGGCAAAGATTCGATGCGCTGCCACAGCTCTGCCCGCATCGCCCTTTGGGCCGGCGCAGCGCCGCTCCCGCTGTGCCCGCAGGGAGCTCAGGGGCCGGGGCAAGGGGGTGTGGCGGCGTCGAGCCGCTGGCTGCGGACAGCTCCCGGTGCTGAACGGCCCGTGCCGCGCTGGGGCGGCCGGCGCCCCGGCTGCGCGGCGCTGTCTGCAGAACAATGGCAGCCAGCTCCAAATCCTGCTCTAATCACGTTAATGAGATTAATCAGTGAATTAGCAGCAGTCAGATGTCAGGGTGGCAAGGAGGAATCCAACCAAGCTTGGTAATTAACTTTTGGGGGGCAGGGGAAGGGAACAGACAGTGTTACCCATTAGTCTTTTCCCGAACTTTAGCAGGCTTTATTTGCCAGCCTTTGGAAGATGCTGACAACTGAAGTGGAGGGGGGAGGAGGGGATAAGACGGAGCCCTCAACCTTTGAGCACTATAATACAGCCTGCTAATACACAGTATCCTGTTACTTCCAGCTGAAGTCCATTGAGGAAACTCGCACCGCTTCAAACACACACACACCACCCAACACCAGAGCTGCACTGTACTGAACTCCGAGTGTGCGACTAGTTCTGTGACCCAACTTCCACCGCAAATACCAAGAGGCATGATAAATATGGCGGATGTCAAAGGAGTATTAAATCTTATTCCTTTTTAGAAAATCTACAAGAAATATACTCTCTGAAATCAGAGGGGTAGGAGAAAAAAGTGCCCATTAAACAACTACTAGCAATAGATTATCATGACAGGTTAATGCTGGATCAGTTGCGGGGTGTTTTCTAAAGCAAAAAAAAAAAAAAAAAAAGAGGAATTTTAATCAAGTAATTTAGAGAAAGTCACTTAATGTAGACAAGTCAGTGATCTGGTCTCCAGCTAATTTCAGTAAAAGTGAAACTTTTTTCCACCCATGACCATTTCTCTGTTGCAAGGACAAAATATAAAAAGAGATTCCCTGTAGATTATAAACAAAATCCAAGTGTATTTATTTGCAAGAAAGAGAGTACTGCATATCTCCTTTTCTATTTTTAAAAGGAGTATTGGCAACCATGCAAAGCATTTATCGTGTAAAACTGTTACTTTTCATGCACACACTACTTCTGCAGAAAACATTTAAAAAATCCTCCTCTTTGCATAGAGGAAGCTGTGCACGTTGTTCAGCACTCAGAAGAAAATTGCATGTTTCTGTTCCATTAAGTTTCATCTTTGTTAGTGACAAATAAAAGAAGCCTGTGTAACATCTCTTCCACAGGAGACAAAGTCTTTTTTCTTTTCTACTAACCTAAGCTGTTTTCTTTTCTACTCTTACTTTTCAGCACTAAAATAATACATTAACAATTCTGCACTAAATGTACAGGGACAACAGTGCTATTTATCTGAACTATTTAAAAATGGAAGTATAAGCTATGATGTTTTCAAAGTTAACTGAATTAACCATCCCTTATTTACAAAGCTTTTCCCTTTGAAGAAAAACTCTGAGATATGAAACACTGAAGACAGTGTTCTTTCAAAATGCTATTCTACACGAGTGTGCCTCTTTAAAGTACAAATCCATCGTTTTCAAACACCATTCTAGTTTAAAAACCTAGGATCTGCTAATCTTTTATTTAATTGTATTCTGCTGTCATTGAGCATTCCAATCTGTGAAGTTTTTGTCTCAGGTTCTCCATATCAAACAAGTACTGTCCAACATGCAGTAAGTTTATATAAACAACAACATGCTTAATGCATGCAACATTATGCGTTCATATAGTAAACACACACTTTAGGATTTTTTTATCAGCTATTCTACAGCCGAGTACAATTTTGACTGCACAGCAGTATTGCCAGAAGAACTTGAAAAGAGCAAACAATGGATACTTAAGTACAAGCTACAGAACAACTGCAAAAATCACAGTAATCTTTCCAGTTAGCTACAAGAATCAACCCCCACCCTGCACAAAACACAGCCCAAACCTGCACCATTAACCATTTACAAGTTAAACATAACAAGACATTTCAGCATGGTTAAGAAACACCCTGGCTTACTACAACTTTGAAAGGATGAGGAGTAAGAAGCATACCACAGAGACCCAGAAAAGGCTGCTTTTTTCTTCATTGAACACTGAAAAGATAACCCATGTTCCAGGAAATTAAAAAAAAAAAAAAAATTAAATACACCCACCAACACTGAGTAAAAAAAGTCAGGGGGCTTCAAGAAGACTGCAGGGAAAAAGCTCTCACTCTCTTTAGTGTGCAGAAGCTTAGGGGGAAAAAAATGTCGCCCTGGCAGGAATGACAAATGCAGTAGGATAGGCTAGCAGGCCTGAGGGATCTGTTTTACTTCCACATACATCCTCTAATGCACGCACTCCCACTCATCCTCTCGAGATGCCTTTTTTTTTTCCTCCACTTTTTTTTTTTCACCAGCTCCAAATCCCCGGCATATGACCTTCTGTTAAATAGATAAAAAAAAAAATTTGCTTATCAGTCATGCAAATGAGGCTGAATTCATTTTCCACAACAGATGGCCTCATAGATAATGATGATGGAAGAGAGAAAATTGAATGTCTCTCACAAGGTGGTCATGGCAACCGAGAGCAGAATAATATCAATAATAAGCTCACTGCATAATAAGGTTGTCAATCCCACAAATCAAAGTCTTCAGCTAAATCAGGTATCCCACCCCCAGCTAGTTATCAGGTAAATAGAGAAATAGAGAGCGTCCTTTTTCTTTTTAAACGACGAGCTGTGAAAAGAAATGGTAGCTCCAGTGATTCCATGGTATGAAGGGAAGGAAGGAAAGAGCAGAAGAGATTTTTCTTCGCTAATTGTGGTTTATTTCATGATTGGGGGGTGGTGGGGGGTGGAGGTGGGGGTGTTGTTGGGGTTTTCCTAATTTTTTTTTTTTTTAATTATTATTACTTCCACAGCGGTTTTATTTGTTGGAGGGGGGGGCTGGTTTGTTTTTTAATAGCGAGGCTGGTATTTTGAACTCAATCTACTGCTGAAGCCTTTCCTTCCGTCCCTGTGTCTGATGTGAAGTGCTGCATTGATGCAATAGCAGCTCGCCTCAGGCTTCCACCTTGGCTCCCAGGGGGCCATCCCGCAAAATGAATCAGCAGCCATCCTGAGCAGACTGATTAAAATGAAAATGGCAAGGCACATGTCTGGGCGGAACTAGAGCTGAGCTGCGCTGCCTGTCTGGCAAGCATGCTCAATATAGCTTTTGCTAATAATGGCTTACCGCCTTTTGGGTTTTTAAAGGTATTACCGTCGCCTCTTCACCCACCCCCTAAACAGAGAACGGTGATGGGGGGTATCCCCCCCTTCCTTGTATACTGCTCACAGCTAGAGTTTGCCAGACTGGCACACAGTGATTGTCAAAAGACACACTTGCTTTGCAGGGATTTTCTTCACAGATGTGCTGAAATACCAAGACACCGTATTATCATGCAGCTATAAATTATTACAAGATATTAGCTGGGAAAGAAACCTCAGAGGAAGGGGAAAGCTCAGTCACTACCAGAAACATCATTTTCCCCCCTTTTTTTGCACCTCAGCTTGCAATGGCACCTTGTGCATTATGCATCACGAGAAAATGACTGCCAGCAGACGCAGAACAACTTCCTGGAGCTCTTTCTGCACTGTTTGACAGATTCCAAGCTGCATTCCTATCCCCCCCCCCCCCCCCAAGCTCTCCCTGCATCTTCCCTAAGCAGACAAGCGCATGCATAGAGAAAGAGCCATTTAAAATGCTCATCTCCTGTAGCCTTCGCTAAAATAGTAACAGTGTGCAAAATCAGCATCAAAAAACATCAATCCGTGCATGCACGGGATCTGAAACCTGGGGAGACTGTTGGTTCCTGAGTTATGGGGGTCACTCTGCCTGGGGATTTTTGTTGTTGGCTTTGGTGGGGATTTTTTAAGCAAACAGCTCAGCAGCATATCTCTGGAAACCGGCATGTATGTGCTGTACATATGCACCTACACCCCGATGTGCCTAATTCCCGTTTTTAAGCCGCTGGGATTACTTTCCGCTCCACACACACACACACACACACACCGCCTTTTTCTCCCCCCGCCCTGCACTCTAGCCCTGCTGCTGCAGTGTGAGCCAGAAATCAATAGGGCTGCCTCTAATGGAGGTTCCAGCTGCAGTTGGCTGTGCAGACACACACACACGCACAGACACTGACGTCTGTGCAGCCTTCTCAGCCGATTGGGCACCACATCGGATGTTCTGTGGAGCAAAGAATAGGAATCATTTACAGTCTGCTAAAAAAAAAAATAATAAAATAAAAAATGGTACCTTGCATTTCCCTGTCTCCAAGAGCGCCAGGCTGGGCTCGCCGTGCAGGGCTGGTTGCAGTGCCTGAGCTACAGCCACCGCACGGGGTGAGCGCAGGCACCGCATGGTACCCGGTGACACCCCGAGATCACCACAGCAGCTGCCGGGGCACGGAACCCTCCCATTCCTGTGGGATGTTTTTGTAAGGTTACCAATTCGTGCCGTGAAAGATAGGAATGCGAACATAGGAAAACAGACATGAAAAATCAAGGCAGTTTAACCGGTAGATTGATAGAGCTCTTGAGCCCTGTGATGTGTTTGCAAGTATTTCTGAGCATTGAAGAGCATTTTAGTAAAAGCTTTCTTTAAAGGGCTTTGTTATAGAGTCTGCATTGAACATTTAATATTTCAATGTAGGCTGCTCGCTTGCTTCCCTTTCCTTCAATAGAAAAATATTTAATTTGTTGAATATTCGCTTCAAGTTTAATCTCCTATAGCGCTTAGCTGTCATATATATTATATATATATATAAAACCATGTGTGAAGATTCTCCTTGTTACTAAAACTTGTCTGTTTTTTCCCCTTTTAAACAATAAAACTCAGGCTCTGATGGTTACCTGATGTTATAGCTGTTTATCTCTGAAACAAGAAACAACCATGTTAGTGAGCATATAAAAAAATCCTAATTCTATGCTCTCAAAATAAGGCATTCCTGGGATCTGCAGCACTGCAGAACACCTCCCCCACCCCTCTGTCAATGTATTTCAACTACAGTGTATTGACAGCAACTGCCCCAGCCTGAGTCTGGCTCCAGTGAAGCATTTATATTCCTTCCACTCAGCCCTGTGGATCTTTGCAGGGCTCAGGATGCCAACCCAGGACCCACTCTGGAGAAATAAAGTCTGGGAAAATGAATGAATCATAAAGCCATATTGCATGACAGAATCACATCCCAGCCTGTGTTTTACAATTCATTCTTATGCAAGCTTAAAAAAAAAGTGGTTTAAACCCTAAAAATGATGGCATGTGGCAGGCTACTAAGTAATGGGCTGCAGGAAACCTTAGAACAAAAGGGGCCAGGAAGCACAGAAATCCACCTCTCCTCAGCATTAGCAATTACACCGTCACAGGACCCCCTCCCCAAATATTTATCTAATCTCTGCTTTAATTATTTATACTAGTTGCTTTTTTCTGCTGTCCTTGGCAGTTTGGAGCACAAATTAACTGTTCTCTGTTTCTCTGTGTGGAGACATTCTGCCTAGGGTTTTTTCCTTTCCTCCTGCCCACTCCTTATTAAGTTTTAACCCTTTGCTGTCCATTTGAAATGTCTATGCTTTCAAGAGCTACCAGGTATATTTCCAAGCCTAACAGCAGACTGTTTACCTGACTGATGAACATAGCATCATAGGCAAAAGTTAAAGCATACAGTGCAATTACTGTCTTGATATATGAAATTAGAGTCTGAACTCTAACCTATATGATAAATTGTGTTTCTTTTATATACATTTTTTTTTTTTCTTTAAGGAAACTAACAGGTTTCTGTGTGATGAAGCTGTTAGGGTGCTACTGCTTGGCTCATGCTGGATTTATTAATATCAGTGAAAATGAACAGTGGCAATTGCCGGGGATAGAAAGCCTTTGCAGTGCCACTAATCCTTACATTACTTAATCTTCCCTATCTTTTCCTAACATTGGCATTTAGCACATGCAGAAACACCAGCCCAGGGCATCATCACAGCCACTAAGCTTGAGCATTTACTGAGTATATGTGCATCAAGTAACTACTTTTTGATCCAGAGTTGAGCAACCCTCTGGTAATTAATGAGAAGTACACAGTAGGGATGGGGCACCATAGTCTGGTTGGCTATCTAAAGTCTTTGCACAGATTAATCTGAAAAGCTGGTGCTAAAAAGTGTTTAGCAGACACCATTACAGTAGCTCAGTCCCATCCTCCACATCCATGAGAGTGCTGAGAAACAGTCCTTCCCAGTCCACTGAATCATAGAATTATAGTTTGGGTCGGAAAGAATCTTTAAAAATCATCTAGTCCACCCCCGGCAATGGTAGAATCATAGAATAGTTAGGGTTGGAAAGGACCTTAAGATCATCCAGTTGCAACCCCAATGCCATGGGCAGGGACACCTCACACTAAACCGTCTCACCCAAGGCTCTGTCCAACCTGGCGTTGAACACCGCCAGTGATGGAGCATTCACAACTTCCCTGGGCAACCCATTCCAGTGCCTCACCAACCTTACAGTAAAGAACTTCTTCCTTATATCCAATCTAAACTTCCCCTGTTTAAGTTTTAACCTCTTACCCTGTCCTGGGTTCAGCAGTTGCAGTCATTTTTCTCCTTGGTAGCTGGTGCAGTGCAGTGTTTTGACTTTCATCCTGGGAACAGAGCTGAGAGCTATGTTTTGGTTTGGCCAAGGACTTTGTGAGCCTCATGCTCTGCCAGGGAGGAGGGGAAGCCAGGAGGAAGCAGAGACAGGACACCTGACCCCAGCTAGCCAAAGAGGTATTCCATACCACAGCACGGCATGCCCAGGATGTAACTGGGAGTTAGCCAGAAGGGCTGGGGGACTGCAGGGTTGGAGGAGGTATCGGTCAGAGCTTGGTCGGGCTGGGGGGGGGAGGAGTTATTGGTTGGCTGGTGGTGAGATGTCGTATTCTCTTCCCTTGTTATTTCCTTTATCATTATTATCATTGGTGGTAGCAGTAGTGATTTGTGTTATACCTTAGTTACTAAACTGTTCTTATCTCAACCCATGGGAGTTGCATTCTTTGCAATTCTCCTCTCCGTCCCTCTGGGAGTAGGGGCAGGGAAAGAAGGGGGGAAGTGAGTGAACGAGTTACCTGACTGGGTTTAAACCACGACATACCCCTTGTCCTGTCACTACAGTCCCTAATGAAGAGTCCCTCCCACCACCCCTAAAGCCCCCCTTCAGATACTGGAAGGCTGCTAGGAAGTCTCTGTGCAGGCTGCTCTTCTCCAAACTGAACAGCCCCAACTGTCTCAGCCTATCTTCATACAGGAGGTGCTCCAGTCCCCTGATCATCCTCGTGGTCCTCCTCTGGACTTGTTCCAACAGTTCCATGTCCTTTTTATGTTGAGGACATCAGAACTGCACACAATGCTCCAAGTGAGGTCGCACGAGAGCAGAGTAGAGGGGCAGGATCACCTCCTTTGACCTGCTGGTCACGCTCCTTTTGATGCAGCTCAGGATACGGTTGGCTTTCTGGGCTGCAAGCGCACACTGAAGCTGGCTCATGTTCATTTTCTCATCGACCAACACCCTCAACTCCTTCTCCACAGGGCTGCTCTGAATCTCTTCTCTGCCCAACCTGTAGCTGTGCTTGGGATTGCTCCGACCCAGGTGTAGGACCTTGCGCTTGTCATGGTTAAACTTCATGAGGCATCAGCCTACCTCACAAGCATGTCAAGGTCCCTCTGGATGGCATTCCTTCCCTCCAGCATATCAACCGAACCACACAGCTTGGTGTCATCAGCAAACTTGCTGAGGGCGCACTCAATCCCACTGTCCATGTCAGTGATGAAGATGTTGAACAAGACCGGTCCCAACACTGATCCCTGAGCGACACCACTTGTTACTGGTCTCTATCTGGACATTGAGCCATTGACTACAACTGTTTGCATGTGGCCATCCAGCCAGATCTTCATCCACCGAGTGGTCCACCTGTCAAATTTATGTCTCTTCAATTTAGAGACAAGGATGTCGTGTGGGACAGTGTCGAATACTTTACACAAGTACAGGTCATCCAGTTTCCCCTTCTTGAAAATGGGGGTTATATTACCCTTTTTCCAGTCGTTGGGAACTTCACCTGACTGCCGTGATTTTTCAAATATGACGGACAGTGTCTTAGCAACTTCATTTTTATGAGATAGTGGGGCATAAATATTCTTCAGCATCTGTAAAGTAGTGTGCACTACTTTCACAGCTATAAAGTTCTTATGCTGAAACTGCCTAGTGTCTATTCCCCGTGAACCATTGAGCAAAAAAATGTATTTATGAGTGCATCCATATGTGCTGAAATGCCCTAGAATATTGAATAACTGCTTGCTGTTAGCCCCCAAGCATCTCTTTTCCTCAAATACACTGTCCAAGATGTCAAAAGCCATTACTAATGGGGAAAGAAACCACAGGGAACAACCAACCAGTCTCAGACAAAATGCTGGTGGCTCCATATAAACACTTAGGCTGAGCATTCTCCATTTGAAGCCATGTACATGAGGAAACCGTTTTACTCTCTAGAGTGATATGAACACTTAGTATTAATTTGGAGACAAAGTACCTGAAATAGCAGGTATCTCAAGGATGACAGCTTCAGAATGTTCTCACTGCAGCTTTCATGAGAATATGTAAGCAGTACTTCTGTTATTTAGAAAAGGACTCTGACTAAATAGTATTTTCATCAGTGTTGCTGGCCTTAGCTGCTCAAAATTACTGATTATGTCTTCAAAGTGTTTCCATGCAGGCATGTAGAGTTGCAAGCAAATTTCAAGCTGGCAGGATGCAAACTGTGTCTGGTCTGGAAGCCAGTCAGACACACTCAAGTTAATAAAAGGCCTGCCAGCTAGAAGAATTGGATAAGCTAGGTGATGACTGTAAGCACCCAAGACAGGCATAGTTCTGGTCACAAAATATTCATAAACTTTAGTCAGCTGGGGGGGGGGAAAAAGCGCACCTTATTATGGAAATAGGGTAAAAATTACAGGAAAGAGTTCCGAGCAGTAACATGCCTTATTTTTTTCCCATTGACTTCAGCAGGAAGGAGGAGCAGGCCCACAGAGATGTCAATAAATTGGAGAATTCAGGGGAAAGAAATCTCAATAAAAACAAGTAAAGAAATGGAGGGAATAGCTAATGGGAAAACATTGTAAACTAAACTCAGAGAATGCAAATACAAATTGAAAGAACAACAACTACCTCAAAGGTGATGGAGGGTCCAAAACTGCAAAAAGAAAAAGTTAAAAGTACCCAAAAGGGATCCCTCATACATATATATGAGAAGTCAGGGTAAGTTATAATTGCCAGAGTTGAATTCCAAGGGATGAGGGGGATGACAAGGAGGCATTGAATATTGTGATAGTGTTCTTAGGAGAATAGTGCAAGGAAGTAAAAGTCGCTTACAACTGGACCAAATAAAGCATTGGAAATTATACTATAGGAAACAATCCTAAAATGGCAGGGTAAGGGTTTAAACAATGCAATAGGTGTTTCCAGCCTCTAATTTTCATGACTCCAGTTACTATTAGTTGTTATCCATATTCAAGTGATAGTCCCCACTGTAAACACTTTTGACTAAATAAGAACCCATAAAGGGAATTAGAAATCTGAAATGGAGAAAAAAAATGAGATAAAGAAAACCCCTTACAGAATGTTTAGAATTTTCCCACCTTAACAGTGAAAATAAAAAAGAAAATAGACACATATAAACATAGCAGAAAGTAATTATCTTCATTATTTTACAAGATTAACAAGTAAGGCTTTCACAGTTCTTGAAGACTATGGTCCAAGATACGTTTTAAACAAACATGTACAAAACATGCAGTTTTAATTTGAAAAGCCTGTTTTGTGCTTGTCAAGCCTGCGTGCTTTGCTTTCCCAGTGATGACTTGAGAATAGAAACATGCTTGAATTCTTTTCTGAATCAGGACCTAAACTCCTGTTGATACTAATACATGAGTAAAGGAGTAATTCTTTACTAATTAAAAGTCATGCTGCATACTCATATATGTGTATGTATATACATATAATTTGCATAACTGCAGCAGTTCAAAACCTGACCAAAGACTTGATATGCACACGGGCAAAAAATGTGATTTGAAGCACTAAACGTCTTGAAGAAGATGACCAATTAAATAAAGGACAGGCAAAGAAAAATTTGTGACAGAATTCATAGGCTCATTGAGATTAGAACATATTTCATTGTTTCTACTGAACTTTCCACAGTTTGTAGCACATTTTTTTCCATGACATGACATAGGATAACAGACCTCTTGAATTATGTGTGTCTTCTAAGGGGATGTGATGAAATTAAGGGAGAAATAGCAGACTAGTCCAGGATGGGGTATAAAACAGGCATTATAGCAAAGCTTGGAAAGGAATGTATAAGGCTGAAAAAGCCAATAAATTGTTTGTAAAAGCTGCAGTTGAAAGAAGGATTCACTTTAAGGTTAAGATATACATGTCAGTGGTTAAAGTCCCATTATAGTTAGTGGAGATCTAGTCAAAACAGTTACCATTGCCTGAAGGAATTTGAGGTATTCAAATAAGGTATGTATATTTCAGAGAGAAATGAATAGCTTCCCAGGCTCCATCACATGTATTTCTCCACTCTCATTTTTTTGTAAGGGGAACTAAGATGTTGAGCACATCTTCCTGTAGATGTTTTAATCTCACCATGAAACACTTTACTACTTTAATAAAACTACTTTACTTTTTCAAGCTGATTCAGTTTTCTAAACAGAGGCAACTAGTGCTCTATGACACTCCCCAGCTTCCAGCTGTGCCTGCTTCAGTAGGCAAAGGTTTCTAGGTAGGTCTTCCTGGAAACTTCTGCCAGCCCTGTGCAATTACCTGACAAAGATGCCATTTTGAGACTGAATTAGGGTGCAGCCCCTAACGACTCTTTGCAAGGCATTTTTGTACTTATTAGTAAGGAATAATAATAATAAAGCTGAAAAGTTCTTCCACGTTTTGCTTTTTTCTTTCATTTTGTTTCTTTTTTGCCTGTCTGAAATATCAGTGGGTTTCCATTTTCAGTAGAAAAATGACCATATCGCAAGACACATTTTTATTAAAAAGCTTGCTTAGTTCATGTACTACCTTTTTTGAAAAACAGTTAGTTTAGTTACTAAGGTTAGATAATTCTCAAAACTAGTTAATATTGCAAAAAAAATATTCAGGAAACTTCAGTCAGGACACAGTATATCTCCATTATGTTCATAAGAATAAGAAGTATGTGATTCAGGACACTCAACACTGTAACTAATGATCAGGCAAACATAAAACAGCACAGATACTTATTATTCCCCTGGCATATTCTCCAAGGCCCAGCAGCTTGTGTTGTGTGGATATCCTAAGCCAAAATTTGCATTGGCAGAATTGCGCTCAACCCCTCGGTCAATATTCTTCCATAAGTCTGATAATTTCTCTTTGAACCAATCCATTTTTTCCCATCATATGCTTTTAATGTTAAAGAATTGTGCATGCAATTGTGTAGTAAAATATATTTACTATGTATTTCACAATGTCTTTTTTCTTCTTTTATACTTGGTGTATGATAATTTCTTTGGGAATCTTCCCCTTCATTTATTGCATGGCAAATCATTCTGAAGCCCATTCTCCACAACTTTTATAGATCATCACTCATGTATCTCCCCTTCCATTATTTTCCCCGTGCCAGGCAGAGAAGTTCTGGCTGTGAAAGTTCTTGCACAGAAGCTATTGCTCACCTCTGAACCTCACTGTTTTGGTTTTTTTTCCCCAATTTCCTTTATCTTTTTTTTTGAGACAAGATCACCAAACATGCATACAAAAGATACGGATATCATATATTTTTAGCTATATATATATATGTGTATACGTACTGCACATACATACAGACATTTTATTGAATTCCTTAATGTGACATTTAGATATTTTGTGGGGGCAGTTCTGGGCACAGGTACACAAAATTTCACACCCTATTTACAATGGGATTTAATCCCATTTAGGTTACACAAGACAAAAACTGCTATCCCAAACCATCCCATTTGCCATTGTCTTATCCTAGTAAAATATCATCTTTAGAAACTCACTGTTTACTAAGAAAATTTATGTCTTTAATAGTGTCTAGCATTTTGATCATTCATAGCATTGTCAGATTAAAGAAGCTAAATGCCTTATTCCAAGTAAAACTGTAGCAGCTTCATAAAGTAGTTAGGACTGGGAGGATCTGGTGCAGATGGCATGAGCCAAATATATTTAAGAAACCCTCTGTCTTCCATTGTTATCCTCTCAACATGCAACTGCAACCGTATTTTTAAAAAGAAGAAGCTATGCTAGGAAGAAGTGGTGGTCATCCTTGCATGGTAACTTATAAGCAAGGATATTTGACCAGGTTCCAGGGGGCTTAGGCTGCTCTTTAAGCTTTGAATGTCAGAGAACAAGACTCTAAATCCCAGGCCTCCAAGCAGAGGGTTTTAAGAGGAGTAAGCAATGCTTTAAAATCGGCAGTCTTCCTCACTCATAATTGGGTGCCAAAACCGATTTGCACTCAAGGGTGTATGGAAACCGCAAGCAGAACCATGAGAATACATGCATACTGGGACACCCAGAAGTTCCTTGGTGCTGATTACAGAACTCAAAACCATCAGAGACCAAATTTAACTATATTATTTATTGTTGCTGTTAAGAAGTTTGTTTATGCACACTTATTTGGAAAAAGAAACCACAAACCTGAAATATGCTAATAACTCCACAAGAAGCATTTAGAAAACATGTGAGTGGCATCAGTGACAACCTCTCACTTGATCTACCTTCTTATCCACATGATTACTGCTCCTGTTCCCACCTCCTGCTCCTTCCTTCAATATCAGTTTGTCAGACATCGCGCTGAACCTGGATAGCAGGCTGATTATAATTTTTTTCTTTTTTTTTTGATTAATTGCTTCACAAGAGGTAAATAGACAGACAGTCTCCTCTCCTTTCCTCTCCTCTCTTCTCCTCAAATGAACATGAATGCAAGGTCCTGCATCTGGGAAGAAGTAACTTAATGCGACAGTACAGACTAAGGACTGACAGAAAAAGTTTGACAGAAAAGGACTTGGAGGCTTGGTGGACAGCAAGTTGAGCATGAATCAGCAGTATACCCTTGAGGTAATGAGGTTTATCTGCATACTGGGCTGTACTAGATACGGTACAGGATGATGGAAATATTTACTCCATTCTAACTGGAAAGTCTGAGACTGTATCTGAAGCAGTCCAGTCTTGGGGTCCCCACTGCAAGAAATACATCAATAAACTGGAGAAAGTCCAGACAAGAGCCACTGACTTACAGAGTTGGACCACATGACATACAGGCAGAGGCAGAGAGAAGTGTGTGTGCTCAGACTGAAGAAGAGAAGGCTAAGGGGGATTCAGCTGCTGTCTTCAACAATATTATAAGTGATTATGTAGAAGAGAATCAGACTCTCCCCAGATGTGCAAAAATAGCATGAGAGGCAATGGTCACAAGTTGCAACAAAGGAAGTTCCTATTGACCATAAGGAAAAAATTCTTCCTTATAGGATGTGGTGGACGTGCCATCTCTGGAAACATTCAAGGATTCAAGGCCAGGCTCGACGTGGTTCTGAACAGCCTGATGTAGTTGAAGATGTCCCAGCTCATTGCAGGGAGGTTGGACTATATGACCTTTGAAGGTCCTTTCCAAACCAAACTATTCTGTGATTCCATGTCAGCTCTGGAAAGCCAAAAAGGCTATGGGATTTCCAGCTTTGGAGATATTCAAAACTTGATTGTACAAGCCCTGAGCATGTTGCTCTGATCCTGAGGCTAGGCTAACTTTGAGCAGGGGGTGGAATCAGATAACCTCAAGAGATCATTTTCAACCTGAATTGTTTGGTGATACTAATCACATATTTACAATTAAAATACAAAGGCATTTTCAAAGTAAAGGTTCAGTTTCCAGTTCAAAAGTCTTCACATTAAACTTCAGAAAGAATTACAACCATTTTTAACTGTAGCATAATTGCTAGATTACAGGTTAGTAGTAATAATGTATGTGATATGGGAAAAAAAAAAAGCAGCACATCTGTGCAATCCCAGTCTGAGCACAAGAGTACAGTCAGAAAAAAGAAGACATTGGTTTGCTGCAACTTGAAAGTTTTTATATATGTACACACTATAGAGCATATATCTGAATTTTTATATTTGTACTCAGAGTACCCGAAATGATAACTTGTTAACAAAAACTGAATTAGCACAAAAATACATTGCCTACACAGTTTATAAATGATGACATTATTAAATGCAGTGAGAAGTAATATGCAAAGTATATTGTCTGAAATGAATCAGGGACAAAATCCATGAATTTTAGAAGAAAAAAAAGGTCTTCAGCGTCAAAAACGAAAGAGAGGATTAACGGAAAAAGAAAAAAGTGAATCAAGTAGATAATATTTTTGAAGAAATTCTGAACACTGTGCTCTGGGGTGAGGATAAGGATTCCAATACAAGCAAGCAATCCAGATATAAAAGCTTTTAAGTAAAGTGAGAAGTATTTTCAAACTGTTTCTGTGGTTGAAATGGCAGCATTTGAGAACCAGAAGAACTACAGCAGGTATCACATTTGTATAAGGCCTTATTAATTCTACTGATTGAACTCCCTCTTTTAAACCATCCTCACTGTGATAGGGTTGTTTATTCTTCACTGGCTACCTTGCAGAAACAAAAAGAGGGGAAAAAACATCTATTTTCTCCAAATATTGATTTTTTTTTTCTTTTTTTTTAAGCCAGATCTACACAACACACAAATAACATTTAGCCCAAATATGAGTAGTGATGGTCTCAAGAAGCTCTGTGAGTACTCCTAGAATTAAACAGAAGCAGAATGTAATGGAGGAAAGATCCAACTCCCTAAATATTTATACACTAATTTTTTAAATCATTTAATATTTTGTATTGGCAATACAATATTATGGGAGAAAGACATCTGAATCTGATGCCATTTTTCCTAGGAACAGAAAGAAAGTTTTTCTTTAGGAACAGAAAGGAACTATTCCTGGAGGCATAGCTGCTCTTGTCTCATCTAAACCCAATTTACCATTAGTTTTCAAACTGTCACAGGAAGCAACTAAAGAAATTCTGCTAAGACACCTATAGGTGACCTTTAGGTAATTCATTCAAAGACCAGCTGCAAAAAAAACACCACAATATGATGCCAACAAAGTAAATGGCAAAGTTGCAGTGGCACAGGATCAGGCTGGTTTCTGTTCCTTGGATGGTATCCTTTTATTTTCTGAAAAATATGGATCCTGATTTGAATTATCACAATTTTTAATGCAAAATATTTGCAAAAAAAATCTATCTACCAATGGGAGAATAGTCAGACCACCTAAAATTAGACTGATACTTTAAAACAGTATCAAATAGATTGTTTAGGCAGAAGTGTTTTGGTAAAATGAATTATATTTTTATTTAGAAAAACTAAACTTTAGTCTTGTGAAGAAAAATAAGTTTCTCTGATTAATGAAGAAGATTTAAGAAATATTCTATTTCTAATTATGGTTAATTATGGCTTACTTGGTTAAGACAAACATTCTAACTCATAAAGTTAAATTAATTGAACTTAAAATTTGTGCAGGTTTTAGTTAGAGAAGGCCCATTAGTAAAGAGCAGGTAGATTAAGAGAAAAAGCATTTGATCAGAACTGATCAAGCTACCATAGGCAAATGAGTTACCAGCCATCAGTGGTATTACAGTAATTTGCCATGTGCTCTCTTCCAACTGTATCGAATTAGCATTTTATTTCAGTATTCACAGCAAGTTATTATGACATAGCTTAAGTGAAGTGAATACATTTTACACTGCAACAGCAAACTAAAAATACACACACAGTAGTAGATTATAGCTCATCTGAGGTCCTGAAGCTCCTTAGTTTATGGTAACCTAGCCATTTTCAATGTGTTTAATGTTAACAAGAGCCTGGTATGTCTTTCTTCCTCAGCATGTCCTCTTTTTCTTCTCCTCCCTCCTCAGACATAATTTCAGGACTGGAAGGAGAAAGAGGAGAGAAATCACAGGCTGGCCATGTGACCAGGATTTCCCGACACCCAGGGTAAGTGGGATCTGGACATGCCTTGTGGAGCTGATCTGTGCAATTGCTAACCATCTGCATAGCGTATGCGTGCTAGATCAGATGTGCGCATATGTAGCAAGTTCAGTGCATGGCACACTGCCCATATTTCCCTCTGAGATTCCCTGGATGTGTGCCCATCCCTTAATTTTGTATACCTCAAACAACTCCTTCCATTCTTCTCTCTAGTGGCATACAGAAAGTCAAGGAAGTTGTCCTATAAAGTAAAAAATTGTGGTAAGAGTACAGCAGCAGTTGAACATGTTTTAAACTTTGTCAAGAACACTGTCAACACTATTAGCTGTAAATTATTGCGAACAACAGCAACCTACTTTACACATACAACAGTACAACCAGCTGAGAACAAACACCATACACTTCATCACAATGAACATTTACATAACATGGTGCAGGCGCTCAGTATTATGTCACTAATGTGAGTGTTTCTGTAGATTCTTGAGTGCCTCTGGCTTTGCAGAGTACATCCAGCTAAATAGCACTTATATGGTCCTGGGACATATGTGTCTGGCCTCCTGCAGCCTCTGCTCAATTGAATATAATGGAGTCATGCTAAATGACAGAGCCCTCAGCATGGTAGGTGGAGGGGGCAGGCACAAGCACAAAGAATTAATCAAGCAAGCCAATTCTAAATTGTATAAATTCTGTCAAGCAAATATCTATAACATATTCTGTCACTGAGACTGTCAAAATGTGCTAAATCCTCAGCTTAAGTGAAAATAGTAGAGATATTCTAAATTACACCAATTATGGCAATATGCACTAACAGAAGATCTTGCCTTATTTTACAGGGTTTTTGAAAATTTGATGGCACAAAGAGGCTTAGAAGCCACACTTTCTGCTTTGTACTCTTTCCTCCAGTCACTGAACTTCGTTTCTCTGTATACTAGAAAGTATCTGCTTTTCTGCCCAGGAGTAAAAGCTGGTCCTGCCCTACTCTTTCCTGGACTGTCAGTGTGGTGTTAGCTTTGTCAACAGCTCTGGAAAAAGGATTTGTTACTTAACTTGTACCCTAAGGCTGTGCAAATGATCTGTAGCAAGTAGTTGTAATTTCTTCTCCTTACGTTTCTGAAATGTTTTCACTAGTTGCAATTTTCATCAATTTCTTCATTTATGTATTTTCTGAAATTAACTCAAGATTAAAAACAATAAATAAAAGTTTCCACCGTTTTTCCAGGTGGTGTAATGAAACCACAGAGGTTTAGTTTCAGTAACTGGATAAACAGCTGAAAAAAAAAATTAGAAAATTTTATGATAGTTTTCCAATGAAAGAAAAGCAAAATTTTCTAAAGTCCAGGTTTGAACCAGGTAAAAATTGAAAGTGAACAGATCAGGTTATAACCCCATCTTGGAACTAACTCTTAATGCTTATGAATAAGGAATTTATTTCATTTCCAAATTCTGCTTTATTATTGACTATCTGCAAAATGGTATATAAAAATTCTTTACTAGTATCATTCACATGGTTTAATTACCAAGTAGAGGTGCTAATAAAAATGTCTTCTTTTTGTTGCCACAGCTATTTTCAACTTACTACTGTGCTGGCATTGTAAAAGGAAAACTATGGTATACCCCTTTTTTGAATTTTGAGAGTAGACAGAATTGAGTTAACAACCAAACTGGCTTTCTGAACTCCCTACTTTTTTAAAAATCCTTAAGGAGAAAAGTAATCAGTTATTGCTAACTCAAAATATATAGGGCATGTTTTCTCTGATGCTGGTAAGAACTAGACTGTCAGGGCAGGAGTTTCTGTGAAGTTGAAGATGCAGACGAGCACAAGCAAAAGCAGCTTAATGTCTCAAATACCATTTTGAGTTTACTGTGGAAGTCTAGCAAAATAGGATGGGTTTGTGCAACTAGAAATAAGGTCAAGCAAACATACTATTGCATTAATATCTTGTGTAATGTCCTTATGGTTGAACCCTCTTCCTTTTATTAATATACTGGTTAGGGTTCACGCACCTGTCTTGTGCAACACAGGCTCAGGAGGCATATTTGACTGAGACAGGTGCACAGCATGTGGCTCTCAGATGGGTTAAAAGAAAAGCATGCATACATATGTTGCTGAGCATAGGGAGAAAGGAAAATGGATGAAAGCTGGTCTGATACAAAAGAGAAGCATGAAATGAAAGGACATACAACACATGGAAAGGGGACAGATGCATGCATGTACTAAATAGAAAAGAAAGTTCCATGCATTAAAAGGGAGAGTAAGCAAAAATTAATGTTACCCAAATCACATATGTTAGAAAGATTATTTTCTTAGAAAGGAATTAAAATTGCAATAGTTCATAGGGCATTGTTTTCCTTAAACAAACCTGGAATGTTTCAAAGTAGGGCTCTTTTCTGTGTGAACTGAAAAACAGATAAAAGAGCTGAACTCAGAGGGAACCCAAACAGAAGATGGATGCACTAACAAGTTAGAACCAAAATCCTCTGATGTTCCTTGTCACTTCATCTTTAGCAAAGTCCATCTGCACAGGAGCTCTTATTTCTCTTCTAAAGAAGGGTTATACAATGATTAGAATTAATCATATAAGCAGAAATCCCACAATGAATTAGGATGAAGATTCAGCATTTTCTCAGCTCACTTGTGAAGAAGTAGAATGATTTTTCAAAAGCAATGGAGAGATTAGCATACTTCTACATTGTATCAACTGCTTTTTGTTTCCTAGATATACTGCCCTTTTCTAATGCATTTCTCATAGGCAGGACTTCTTGTACATAGAAGTGTATCTTTCAGTGTTTAGACCTCTCTAAAGGAAAACTAAAAACCTGTGGTTTTATGTGAAGCTAAAATTGACCTTAAAGTGCTATTGTGTTTCATATTCATATAAATTGATTAGAATCTATGGAGAAATTGATCACTTTTCATTTCACTGTCATGTCCAAAGTCTGTATATCGTACACAAGTCTATAAAATGAATGAAAATAAAAAACCCCAACAAAATAAAATATTTGCTAAAGCTACTGTAGGCATTTACAGTCAATTGAGCTTCTTCATCTATTTTTAAAATGTACAGATTCTGAAAATAAAAGACTGATATATTCTCATATTGAAGTATCCTCTACCTGCAGTTCTTCACAACTCAGTGGCAATTTCATATAGGTTTCAAGGCAAATACAAT
This sequence comes from Pezoporus wallicus, assembly GCF_028554395.1. NCBI lineage: Eukaryota > Metazoa > Chordata > Aves > Psittaciformes > Psittacidae > Pezoporus > Pezoporus wallicus. Next base: position 9,277,945 of record NW_026642654.1, on the reverse strand, counting down.
TCAAATCAACCATGTACAGTTAGGAAAATGCAACTACAATAAACTTTGAAGCAAACCCCTACCAGTGTGCACTTTAAAGATATTTCTGGAACAGAAAGTATTAAGCATAGACATCAGATTCTCTCTTTTAGTTACTTCCAAGTTCAATTTAATGTTAACATTATAGAAATACATAAGGAGGTTGAAAGCAGTTGAGATGTTCACATATTTATCAATTGTATGTTATTTTCTGTTTGGGTATAAAACTTCAGAATTCTACCTGTAGGCAGACGGATAAAAAAAAAAGCTATTCCAGGAAACATATGCTAGTTGGCTCAATTCTGGAGAACTAAAAGATTTAGATATATATATAATTACTATTGGTTTCTTAAAAATCTATTTTACACAAACAATTCTTTCAAAACAGTATAGGAAAAAAATTACAGCTCTTTCAATTAAGTTGATGCTGTGATTCTGGGGATAGGGTGGCAGGAAGGCTCTTCTATCTAGGAACTTCAATTTTTTATTTGCATGGGTTAAACAGAGCCTATATTACTTTATTACCTTCAGGGTATTTTATGTGTCTTGTCTCTAGGTGATTATGCAGGTGGGAACAGGCTAAGATCTAAGCCAACCTCACTGCACACTGAAGACATGTAAGTTGATGAGGAACTACTGACCAGGTGTGATTCAGTTCATAGTCTAGTACAGAGTTAATCCAGATATGAAAATATTCCACTTCATCCTATTGCTACATTACAGTTTGTAAGTCATTTGCAAGTAATGGCCTTGTACATAAAAAAATTTGTTAGGAAAAGTTACAAAAGTTTATTATATTTGGGGAATTGGTACGAATTGGTTTTGGTTTGGTTTGTTTTTTTCATTTTTTTTTACAATCCCTACTAAGTAAATTCATTAGGTTCAAGGAAATAAAAAGATCCCAGAGCCAAGCAAAATACAACTTATCCAATACTAAATGACCCATGAGGAAAATAGAAGCAACTAGTCTGGAAATCTACCTATTTCTAAAGCATGGTCTATACGGCAAACCCTACATGGGCAAAACACAGATGAGGAGAGAAGTTTCTACTGGGAAGACTGTACCCTCAGTCACATAATGATCATGTAAACCAGTTTTTAGAGTATGCATTGTAATATCTGACACATGAAACTGATTTGTAACTCCATGCATCTGAACTCTCACATAATCTAAAATAAAGTTATTGATGATCTCTATTTTTACATAAGGCAAAGTATCACTGGAAGTGAAGTCAGCCACAGGGAAGACAAGAAGCATGTGAAGTAGGATGAGATGCAACTATTTCTCTCCTAAGAGACCTATTACAGAATGAAGTGCTCAAATTAATTGCTAAGGTAGCATGCTGGAAAATAAAATACACAGGCATAAGGAATCCAAACAGAAAATATGCACCTTGTTAGCATTGTTCTTATAGAGACACTACTCTGAGATCAATGTTCAATTTTCTTAGGTTCTACTAAGCAGCTATTCATAAACAGACAGACTTCTCTTTGGCTATACAAGTAATAGCTCATCCGCAGCCAGTTCTGAAAACCAGCAAATTTCTGGTAGATAGTCCTCTAGGGAAAACAAACAAACAAACAAACAAAACCAAACAAAACCCCATCAAACCACACAAAACACAGCAAGACTGAGGGCAGAAGAAAACACTACCCATCTCCCTCCCTCCTTCTTCCAAACCCATTTCTGATCTTACCTTCTTTTCCTCTGCCCTCCTTACACACTTCAATCCTGATGGCTCTTCCATCCTTCTTCCAGAGCTTTAGAGTACACAGTATTTGCTCCTCAGTAGAAACTGCTATTCTCATTTTCTCCTCCATTTTCAAGCTGCTAGCATTTTACTGTTTTACCTTTCCTATTAATGTCCAGTCTTTCTTTAAGTACACTAAGATCTACTATACACAAAGCCTTCAGCTACCAAAGACCTTGTTGCTCTCCTGATGGAATTCATTCACAAGAATCAGCTGACTGTGATGAATTGACCATGTGCAAAGTCCCTTTACCTCTTTTAAATAACATCACCTTTTCTAAGAAAAAAAGAAATTAAATATACAATTGTAATGTTTTTTATTTAAATAGTTGTCCTGGGTTCAGCAGTAGCAGTCATTTTTCTCCTTCTTGGTAGCTGGTGTAGTGCAGTGTTTTGATTTTCGGCCTGAGAACAGAGCTGATAGCGATGTTTTGGTTTGGCCAAGGACTTTGTGAGCCTCATGCTCTGCCAGGGAGGAGGGGAAGGCAGGAGGAAGCAGAGACAGGACACCTGACCCAAACTGACCAAAGAGGTATTCCATAACACAGCACGTCATGCCCAGGATGTAACTGGGAGTTAGCCAGAAAGGCTGGGAGACTGCAGGGTTGGAGAAGGTATGGGTCGGTGTTTGGTTGGGCTGAGGGGGGGCAAGTTATCGGTCGGCTGGTGGTGAGGTGTTGTATTCTCTTCCCTTGTTATTTCCTTTATCATTATTATCACTGGTGGTAGCAGTAGTGATTTGTGTTATACCTTAGTTACTAAACTGTTCTTATCTCAACCCGTGGGAGTTGCATTCTTTTCGATTCTCCTCTCCGTCCCTCCGAGAGCAGGGGGAGGGCAAGAAAAGGGGGGAAGTGAGCAAACGAATTACCTGACTGGGTTTAAACCACGACAATAGTTTTAATTAAAATATTGAAGACAGCAATGAAGTAGGGTGATTTTGAAGGGGGGTGGGAAGGAAAGGCAAGGCAAGTGGGAAATGCAGTATGAAACAAGAAACCCTTTTTTTTAATGCAGTTTGCTGCAGGTTTGTGGGGCTTTTTGGTTTTGTTTTGGATTTTTGTTTAGAATAGAATAGTTCATAGAATAGTTAGGGTTGGAAAGGACCTTAAGATCATCTAGTTCCAACCCCCCTGCCATGGGCAGGGACACCCCATACTAAACCATCTCACCCAAGGATTCATCCAGCCTAGTCTTGAACACTGCCAGGGATGGAGCATTCACAACCTCCCTGGGCAACCCATTCCAGTGCCTCACCACCCTAACATATCCTCCTAACATATCCTCCTTATATCCAATCTAAACTTCCCCTGTTTAGGTTTTAACCCGTTACCCCTTGTCCTGTCACTACAGTCTCTAATGAAGAGTCCCACCCCCCATCCCTATAGGCCCCCTTCAGATACTGGAAGGCTGCTAGGAAGTCTCCATGCAGCCTTCTCTTCTCTAGGCTGAACAGCCCCAACTTCCTTAGCCTGTCTTCATACAGGAGGTGCTCCAGTCCCCTGATCATCCTCGTGGCCCTTCTCTGGACTTGTTCCAACAGTTCCATGTCCTGAGGACACCAGAACTGCACACAATACTTCAAGTGAGGTCTCACAAGAGCAGAGTAGAGGCGCAGGATCACCTCCTTCGACCTGCTGGTCACACTCCTTTTGATGCAGCCCAGGATACGGTTGGCTTTCTGGGCTGAAAGCGCACACTGCTGGCTCATGTTCATTTTCTCATCAACCAGAACCCCCAAGTCCTTCTCCACAGGGCTGCTGCGGTTGGTTTGTTTTTTTGTAGGGTTTTTTTGCTGTTGCTCTTCTTTGCAAACATTTTTCTAGGCAGGGTCCAGAAATCTATTAGTACAGTCAAAAAGAAAACTTCTGAATCCCCAACATTGGATATTTGTAAGGTTCAGCTGCACTGGGTGCTGGGCCACCTTGTCTAGAGTGTGTTTTTGCCAGGAAAGTTTGGACCAGATGATCCTTGAGGTCCCTTCCAACCTGGTATTTTATGATTTTATTGTTATTTTCATTCTTCTGTCTTTAAGATGACTAAATGTTTATTTGGGGATACAAGTGGAAGTGAAACATGAGTGGGAAGCCTATTTTAAAGACAGGAAATCTCATTCTGGGTAAATACAGACAATATAGGGTATAATCAGAATGAGGAAAGAAAAAAATAAAGACCAATATATAAAGAAGAGGATGCACTGTCTTTGGAAAGTTGAGGAAAAGTACACAAAGCATGAAGATAATTCTCCTCCCAGATCCATCTACTAAAATATAAAAATCTGAAATATCCCATTTTGAAATAATTACACCATAATCCAATTTAGAGCTTGACCAGAGTAAATGAGGTTCATGAACAAATGAAGGCAGTTTAATGGTTGGAATTGTAAGTAGCACATGCAGTATCAATGGCCAAAATATACCCCTGTCACACAGGCCTGATGGTACTTCCTCATTTCCTATCTCAGTCTCTCATGTTTTAACTCTACTGTTTCTGTTGCTGCCTTTCCCTCTCATGGTGACTTCCCATGTCCTGCATCATTCCACACTATATCTGTTACTGGCTTTTGCAGGTAAGGTGAACATTACATCTTGCCATCATTTAGGTAGGTGACATACAATTTAGTTTCACAAGTAAAATTGAGAATAAAGTGAACAAGATTTTTTTAATTTATTTAATTTTATTTACTTATTTACATGGGCAATACCAGAGTAACTAGCACACAAATCTGCAGTCACTAATGAGTTGGTTGCTGAAACATGAAGTTGGAAGGACTTTAATGTGGGCTATCTAGTAGTATGTGCAATATAATATTTATCTAAGCATACCTACAGACAAAGGAAATCATAAAGTAGGGCTGTAAAAGGAGATACTTGCTTTCATTTGGCTGCTAGCAGTATCCTGAATCTAGTATGTGTGCTCCTGTCGAAGAAACAGCTGAGAAAAATTCAGCTGTTTACTTTGTCCTTGGATGTGGAACCCTCTGGAGTGAATGGGGGATACCTTCTTCCCCAACAAAACCTAAGAATACTCTGTAGAAATAGGCTTCTGACGTAGGTGGGGCAAAGACCAATATGTCCATAATAGAGAGGAATAAGGGAGGAGGGGTAAGACGCACAAAAGCAATCAGGCTTCAGTGATGATGAAAAGAAAGATGGCTCCCAGGGATAAGACAGGATCATCTATAATTTGCCGCAACCCAGGGAGCCTCTGAAAGTTGCTGATATAAGACCAAGACTGAAAGTGAAGACACAGTTGGTGAGAGGAAGATGTACTGTGCTCTGTTTCACCCAGCTGATGCAATTTTCTCTGCCTTACTTACCTGGTTCTAAAAATAGCTTTTAATCACAATAAGAAGTAGATTTTAAGGGGCTTTTTACGTATATACACTTTAAGGGTGGGGACAGGCAGAACAATACCATAGTACTGACCAACTCAAAAGAGTCCCATCAGAATGAGAAAACATGCTGGGTGTTCAGCATTTACATTGCTCAGGAGGTTATTAGCCCTGAGCTATTAGTAATGCCATGATATTTCATGATACGATGTGAAAACTGTGCAGTATATCCTATTATCTCACATTTTATCAATGTGGAAAGAATAATATTATTAAAAACATAAATTAATTTTATTCTGCCTTCACAGCCAAGTTTCCCCATTTAGCATGCTCCCAAAGAAACAGTCTGATGAAACTTTGACATGAGGCTGTCACAAGGTTAGATATCTTGTGAATCAATATGGCTAGAAATTAGACATGTGGATTGTTAGCTTCCATGTGCAAATCACTATGTAAAAACATGCATAAGAACTAAGTTTGCTATTTTTAAAAACTGTAAAATATGGATCTAACCACATAGCAGGAGAGGCCACCTTACACGGATGTATCATTAGAAAACAGTATGTCACTGTTGCATAATAGACAGGCTTCATGCCTCAGTATTTCTGTTTTCTACACTTCATAATACTATCTAATAGGTAAAGGATTCAGAGCCAATCCCCAAAATACATTTAACAGAAAACATACACTGCTATTTGGACAGCTGCAGCTATTTCATCGTCCCTAAGAGGCATAGGGAATACATGTGTCCTTTCAAAAAGGAGATGCATTAAACCAGTCTGACTGACTGGTATGGCTGTATGTTTTCATTTAAAATATTCTTCATCTTCAGGTCATAACTTTTTATTTTTAAAGCCAATTATCACTTTAAAAAAAAAACAACAATAAAACCAGCAAAACACCGAAGCATTCTACAGGACCTGGGGGTCCTGGTGGACACCAACTTGAACATGAGCCAGCAGTGTGCTCTTGTGGCAAAGAAGGCCACAAGTGGTATTCTGGGCTGCACTGAGATGTGCGTCATGAGTAGGTGGAGGCCTGTAATCCTTTCCCTCTGCTCATTACTGATGAGGCCACCTTTGAAGTGTTGTGCTCAGCTCTGGGCTCCTCAGAGCAAGGAAGACAGAGACTTACTTAGAGAGAGCTCAGCAAAGTGCCACAATGATGAAAGAACTGGAGCATCTCTTCTATGAAAAAAGGCTGAGAGAGTTGTGGCTGTTTAGCCTCAGGGAGAAAAGAATGTATGTATGCAAATACCAGAAGGGAGGGTGCAAAGAAGACAGCCAAGCTCTTTTTAGTGTCAGGACCAGAGGCACTGGGCACAGACTGAAACATAGGAGGTGCTGTCTGAACATCAGGAAAGACTTTTTCACTGTGAAAGTGACCAACCACTGGCACAGGTTGCCCAGAGAGACTGTGGAGCCTCCATACTTGGATATATTCAAAAGTTGTCTGGACACGGTCTTGAACCCTGTTTGAGCACAGGGGTTGGACCAGATGACCTTCATAGATCCATTCCAACCTCAATTGTTCTGTGATTCTGTGATACATGAAGGATTCCTTGTGTAGATAATGTTAATCACCTGCTGAATTGTACTTAACACTTCTAATTGTAGTTTGGAACTTATTACTTGGAAACACACTTTCTTTGGGGACAAAATTTTAAAAGAGTATCTTCAGCACTGAGTAGAGATATGTTTGCCTTTTTAGGCTATGTCTACTACAATGTAATTTCTTCACAGGGGAGCTTTCTTTTGGCCACATGAATTTTCTCAGAGAATGTCTCTGCTGTGCTCTTTTTCCCAGGTAGGGGTTTGTTCAAATATTGTCAAAAATAAGATTGCAGAGTTGAGATATTTAGAGACCTTTGCTGACTGCTGAATGTCATTGTAGATCTATGTGTACAAAAAAAAAAAAAACTGAATTAAAAGATACTCTTCCTTTGTTTTATATATGTGTACAAAGGAGGAGCAGGTTGGGAATTTAAAACCTATTTCAAAGAAAGAGAGGCACATAAAAGAAAGATAAGCCACATACAGAAAAGGTGAATATGATGTAGCAGATTAATTATGGATCTCAAGGAAAAGAAATGCACTTCTGTGTTGGTTCAATCTCAGACCACAAAATTATTTCTTCATTCGTGGAATAGAAATCACAAGATCCTATTTTCAAAGCAATAAGATACTTGACTAAGGGGTACCACATGTAGGAAAAGTGATATCTTCACTGACATCACACACTGTAATTGACTGAGTAAAAATCTAGCAGCAAATTTCCTTCCAGTTGGTCTATGACTCTGCCCATGCATGTGCACACTTGCTTGGATGCTATATAGTAAATCAACCGCTTGCTAGAGGTTTTCATTTAAAAAGGAAGCAGGCATGAAAGCTCACAAGCCTTACTGATATTACCAATGATTGTATATACTTTTGATAGCAGTCACACACAGACATTCTTTACACGCTGGAAAAGAGTGTCAAAAAAGATTACCCCTTTTCATCCATTTAATACTATGTTGTCCCTGCCCATGGCAGGGGGGTTGGAACTCAATGATCTTTAAGGTCCCTTCCAACCCAAACCATTCTATAATTATATGGTTCTATGTTTAAAATTTCTTTTTTTTGTTGGTTTTTTTTTTTTTTTGCAAATGCAGGCACCCGTCACATTTTCTATAACAATGTGAACTTGAGATACTTAAACTTGTGTGCCTTAGTAGGAGTTTAAAACAGTACAACTTTTTAGCGGGATTCAGCTTTCTTCTGATTTGCTCTGAGAAAACACATATTGCAGTCATGCAACAACATGAGGCACAATTGCAGCATGTCACTTAGCAGGAAAGGGGCAGTTGTGAAACCTCAAGACAGATGATTTAAGGTGGAGCCTTCTTCATATTCTAGATTGCGTCCTTGAGGCTCACCCAGCCAGCCAGCTGTATGCCACATACACATCACACCACACCACACACATCACAGTTGTATGTAATGTTATTTCCTCGGGTGGGAGAGACTGTGGCATAAAATACAGCTTTTCACAGTCTCTCTTTAGACTTACAAGTAAGTCTAAAAGACTTAGACTAAGACTAAAATCAAAGGCATTTACTTTTTAAAATAAAATTAACTCCACAGTAAGTCTAGATTTGAGATCCATGGTGGTTTCTTTAGTTATATTCTCATGGTTTTAAAGGAAATATAATCTTTCTATGGACATAGTTTTAGCTGTATTTCAAATTGTATATGGAATTACCTAGTTCACAATTTAAATTTTTTTTCCTCCCAGCCTTTAAAGAAATTATTCCAAATCAAGGATTGAAATTGGAAAGAAAAAAAAAAGTATTTTAACTTTAGGAGAGAACATATCTGCATGTGGGTTCTGCTGTAGTAAAAGCCAAGAAACATTTTAAATGAAGACTTTGTTTCTATTGATACAGTTAGCCTGTGTAGTTATGTCCCCGAAAACACTGATATCTTTTGCCACAAACAGCCTCACAATACCTGATACTTTACTTTAAAACCTAGATCCTGCAGGTGAGGTCTCATGTTTAAAGAAAGCCATTTTCTATTGTAATACTAAAAAAACCCCAAACAATTCTTTTTTTATAGATTAGTTGAGCATCAGAATATCTATCACCAGTTCTATATGCAGTTCACTGCATCCAAAAGGGCACTTCAAAGACTTTCCAAAACTCCCACTAAAACTATGCTCCATCCTTTACTTACTTCCTCCCTCAATTCATAACTGTTAAGGAAAATAACGGTACTGCCATTTCAGCTTACTAGAAGGTTAAGTTTTTAAGAATGGGAGAGAGGAAATAAAAGAAAGTTCAGTACAAAAAATGCTCTGTGAGATTTTTTTTATTTTCTTTAAAACTCCTGTGGTTTCTGAGTACTTAAGGAATAATAGCTGTGAGGGTAATTATCACTGCTTCTAGGATACTCACATATGTGTGCTGAAGAAATAAAGAAGTGGGTTTTTTTCCAATTATTTAAAAGAATCCCCTGATAAAATTACCATTTTCAGCTAGAGTGAAAAAGATTCTCCATGTAAGGAGCCATGTTTCTTTTGGGGTTTCATAATCCGTAGAAATGAGAATCTCTAACATATGTTGTCATTACTTATCTAAATACAAGCTCTGATGGAAGTTAGCAGAAAAAAAAGAGTGTGTTCATGTATATAACTCTGAGCAATGCTTCACCAAGATTATGCAGAAAACAGTATATTCACCAGGACCCCATATGTTGCTTTACCTACATACACAACAGAAATCTGTCAGCCTGTGTGAGCAGGCCAGAATGCTGCTAACATTTTTTCGTAGCTGACACCAGCAGATAGCCAATTCTACTCAAATTAATCTGCACATGGGCAGGGTTCCCCAGGTGTTTGTACAGAGCCCTAAGACAACACATACGAAGCAGTTTGCATAAAATCAGGTTTCAGCAACTTAAGACATTAGCTGTCTGGAGAAAAGATGAGGAAAACAAAGAATCCCAGAGCATCCCACCAGGAACTGAATTAAAGGTGGCAACAAGCCCGTATCCATAAACCCTCAGATTGGTTTCCTTTCAGAACAAATAACGAGGTTTTGAAGTCCTATTCAAACTCAGTGAAAAGGCAAAGCTTAAGTAACAAAATATTTAAATCAGTTTGAAAAGCCGTACAAATTGTCTCTTTACAAGAAAAACCCGTGAATGGGAGGAATAGGCAGATGCTTTAGAATGAAAGGTGAGTGCTTGCCAATTAACTTATTTGACTGATAACAGGAATGTACACTCTCTTTCTGCTAATTGGCACGTGAGTGCTCTCCCTCCCATTATGAGTAGGTCAGGTTTCTTGTGTGATTTTAGCCACCTAGACAGACCAGGAAAAAAAAACCAAAAAGTTGCTTTCTGAGACAGTGGCACCTAAACACAGTCTTTCAGCTTCCTTGGACTAAGCTGGTTGGAGGCCCACCCCAACACCCCCCATCTCAGTGCCATTCCTTTTACAAAAGGGGAAAAAAAAGCAGGCTAACAGAAATCTCTCAAGAACATCTTTGTGACACTACAGTCAACCGAAGTATTTATTGTTGATCACACTGCTTCTAGGTAAAGACTTTTCACTGAAAAGTGAAAGCCTGAAAAGTGCTGTTTAGTCCAAGGTACTACTTTTCCTTCCTCACAATTCCTTTCAGTTTAAGATACACCTTCACGGCCTCTCAGAGGCTGTCTCATCTTCCGGCTGAACTTCTCCCCTTGGACCACCTTCATTTTATCTTCTTTTGGTTTTTACAGACTTCTTAACTGCAAAGACTCCACAAATCTTTCCATACTTTTTCTTCTCTTCTTCCCATAAAAGTCTTCATATGTTTGAAAATACCTTGAAGTAGCTCCCTGACTCAACACCTGGGCTCCTTTTTCCCCCTCTCATTGCTCCAGAACATGGCTGTGGTGCCAACTGCCTGTGCCCTCCACTGAAAGGGCAGCCAGCACTGAGAAGCTATCTTCCCAGCTGGGTTTTTCAGCACTAAGCAAGAAAATGGCAACACGGGATTTACCTACAGGTTCCTCTACACAGTATATAGCATAGTGTGCCTGCACCCACTCGTGGCATGTTAGGGCATGCAGGACTTCAACCTACCTCACAGAGTGGCATGTGTTTAGTTGACAGGCAGCAGCTAACAACAGCCAAACAGGGCAGCTGCCACACTAGTCTCTCAGCTAAAATAGGCATCAGTGTCAGGGACACATGGAGTTGGGGTTTGTGCAGAAAGGGCCTGGAACTGTTCACAGGTTCATCTGCTGATAGCAGCCTCCTGTGTAGTAAGGGTGAAGGTGCCTGGCCCTTCAAGAGGCTCAGAACATTCTGGAAGGAAGTGGCAATCCTCAGGGCTCCCTGTCCTTCCTGAATTAATACTAAACTTGCCTTCAACTCAAGCAGCTAAAAAGCAGAAAGTGAGACCATGGCTGCGAGAAGCAGCTAACTTGTTTCTTCTTCTGCATCTCTGAGGCTGTGCCTGGTGCTGGTGGTGCAAGGGAGAGATGGAGGGAGGGAGAGATGGAGGGAGGACACAGGCATGGTGAGAGGCCACAGGGGAGAGTGTGTGGGGTACCAGAGGTATTGTAAGGGGCTGCAGTGCTTGGGAGCAGGCAAGGGAGCTGCTCAGAAGACCTTTGCTGCAGGGGTTAGCGGATGGCCATTCCAGCCCCAGGAAACATCTTGCTATGTGTTAGAAGCTCCTAGAAGGCCTAATCTTCTGAAGATGTGAAATATGAAGAAAGATTAATAAAGTCAGAGGTGTGTGACAACCCTAAGGATTTTTTGGAAATCTGAATGGTAAGTTTTAATGCATGGAATTGGCAATGTGTTTGGTTGTAGGTTTACAGCATGCACACAGTTTACACAGGTAATTCCTGCTTCAAGTTCTCCCACAGTCAAGGCTATATTTCACATGTGTACAGTGCAGTTGTGCAGCCTTCTTGATGTCTCCGATACCTTGTGCCAGTAGCTTTTAGTTTGCTGTGACTGTACTTGCATGCTGGATTGTGTATTTTATGAGGCCACAGATCCTACAACACTGGAACTAGATAAGGATTTATTTCTTTCAGGGACCAATTTAAAGAGGCCTTCATAACATGAATGCATGCATTCTTGTTGCAGCCTAATACTGTACACCCTGCCCAGCCCATGAGCCCCAATGTATAAGAGCATCCCTTTCATCTAATCATGTACCCTACTGCCTCCTACATTATAGCACAAGGAACCCAAGGCACTTTATTACATTATTTGAATGTATTCTAGGGTGCTTTTACACCCTAGAAAAATCTTCCTTCATTTGGTAAAGAACACTGAATACTCAGAGGGATCCACTGGCATCTCTGTATTTTACAGACTACCTTAGATTTCATTTTCCAGTATGAAGGCCTAATTCAAAGCTTTGTGAAGCTCAGGACAATCTGTTTCTAGCAGGCACAGGATCAGTTTAACTCTTAATTTAGCTCACCGACCATCCTGATGTCAGGTCATAGATTCAATTTGGTTCTGACTTCCACTTTCCCCAGTTAATCCCTTAATTTGTGAATACTTCCAGCAGTCAGGAGTTAGACCTTCCTGTTTATGGTGTGTTGTATGACCCTTTCTAAATGTCAGGTACCCACTGACGCTGCTCCATCACTACTCCCGTCAGCTGGACAGGGAGAGAAAATATAATGAAGAATTATGGGTCCAGATAAGGATAGGGGAGATCAATCACCAATCACTATAAAAGTTTTAAATGCTTAGGCAATTAGACTGTTGTGTATTTTAAGGATAGAAAAAGAGGGATTTGATAATGATAAAGCAGCTAAAAAGATTTTTAATGAATGAAAAAAAATCATTAGGGTACTCACCTTTCAGCTTGGAAGAGTAGGCTTTCTTGCATCATTCTCCATCATGCCTGTCCTGGGTTCAGCAGTAGCAGTCATTTTTTTTCTCCTTCTTAGTAGCTGGTGCAACGCTGTGTTTTTGACTTTCGGCCTGGGAACAGAGCTGATAACACCGATGTTTTTAGTTACTGCTCAGATGTTTAGACTGGCCATAGGACTTTGTGAGTCTCATGCTCTGCCAGGGAGGAGGGGAAGCTGGGAGGAAGCAGAGACAGGACACCTGACCCAAACTACCCAAAGAGGTATTCCATACCACAGCACGTCATGCCCAGGATGTAACGGGGAGTTACCCGGAAGGGCACTCTCTTCTCAGTCAGGCTCATTTTGGTGGGTGGTATCGTATTCTCTTCCCTTGTTATTTCTCTTATCATTATTATCATTGGTGGTAGCAGTAGTGATCTGTGTTATACCTTAGTTACTAAACTGTTCTTATCTCAACCTGTGGGAGTTACATAGTTTCAATCCTCCTCCCACCCATCCCTCTGTGAGCGCGCGGTGGGGGCGGGAAGGAAAGAAAAAGGTGGCGGAGTAGAAACTGTGTGGCTGACTGGGTTTAAACCATGACAATGTCATACACTGAAGAAAGAGAACGGGAGACATCCATAGCTTAGGTCATGTATTTTACCTTATTTGTAGGATGTTGCCTCTATTTCTGACTGCATCTATACTTTTGTATTGTGTATGCACTAAGGAACATTCAGTGTCATATTTTCTTTTACCTTTGTATATATGAAATGCCAGTGAGAAACTGATTCTTACTTTATAAGTAAGCAAAAAAATATATAAAGGTTTTTTTATGACTGTTAAACTCTGAATACATCTATATTGTTCTCTCAGCACACTTAAAAAACCCATGTGGTTTTGTTACTTTTATTATACTATGCTAGCGGTGATTCAGAGAATGTGTATGGGTATATCTGACACAATGAATCTCCTGTGTCCATAAAATGCCCAAATAAGGAGTACAAAAAAATCACTTTTATCATTGCCACTTTGTCTTTGAATATTCATATAGTTGAATGTTTACTGAGATTTACTTATGCAGAGTGCAAATCAGATACCAAATTCAGCTAATGTATAGACAGAATTAGCTAAGTACACAGCTCTACTCACATATAACTCTTTGGCTTAATTGCTGAACTGTACTCTCTGGGTTTTTTTTTTTTCCCTATGTGGAAAAAACCTACCATAAAACACAAGAGATAAATTAAGACATCTTCACAGTGGATCACCATCACAAAATAGCAGCTGCAAAAGCAGTGAGTGAAAGGAAAAAGTCCTTTTTGACGTAACTTTCTGAAAATAAGTAAATCCTAACATTAATATGTTGCTTTTGATACATTAAACGTCTTGTCTTTTTGGCCACCTTAGCCACTTTTCTAACCTCTAATATTCAGTTAATCTTAGTCAGCTCTTGTAAAATGAACAATATTAATCAATATTAGGAGGAAGACAAAGAGGAAGCAGAGGAGTAAATATCCTGCTGCAAAAACAAAAGGGAAAGTAATAGTTTTAGCTGTATGACGTCTAAAGGCCATTTGTGTTGTGCTGATAGTTTTTATATATGCCCAGATCAGTAGGATCAGTATTTTATACTGTCATTTCACTTGGTAACATTTGACTTACTGCTCTGGTGAATGTGGAAATTCTTGCTTGCGAAATACTGAAATGGCATTTTTGCAGATTTTTTTTTTTTTTTTTGGTGAGAGTTTCACAAAATGGCACATTTGCCTTTCTTTACCATGGGAAGGCGAGAAAAAATTTAATATATTTTAATAGTTTTTTTCTCTTCTCTATAGATGCTATCTATAGTCTCAATCAAGACCTTATATTTTACATAGTTTCCCATGTCTTCACATAGGAAAAATGCAATATTTCACATACAGAGATTTCAGATGTCTCTCTTATGAAAAATATATATGTATTACCATTTTTATGACTACTGTAAGCATGTTAATCTTACAGAATTACTTTCTACATAGAAAGTTCTCTTTTCCCAGGAGAGGAAATAGAGAAACAAATACAACATCTCTATTAAATATTGATAGGAAACAAAGGATAATATTACTTTAAAGAAGAAAATATTCTTAAGGAAGCTAACAGTGGAATAGAATGAGATTACAAAAATAAGTTTGAACATACAAGTAACATGTTAAATGCTTCCCGTCTCCTGACATGTCCACGTTCAATACCAAGAAAAAAGAATCTAGGCAGTCAGAATTAGAAAAAATATCCTAATCAAAATGATTAATCTATGTATGGTGAATTAAATTTCAGTTCAGCGAGTGCTTTCATTATGTAAGAGCAAATCCACATGTGAAATTCTATGAAGATTTTAGTCTTCAAAGAAATGAAAACAATTTAAAGAGAAAAGATGCTTTGTAGAAACTCCCAATAAAGATAAATGTGAGTGGTTTTAGAAAGAGCAACAGTTACATTTTAATTCTAATAGCTTTTTATGGTCAGAGATTTTTTTCTGCCTTTTCAGTTCTAATGGCATTGACCAGATAACTGTGATTTCTTTTAGAAGAAATAGAATTGTGCTAATGATTTATTAGAATTTCAGTATTCAGAGGTCCTAAATTTAACATATGTTAAAGGGAGGTATGGTGGTTTTGTTAATACCTTGCATCATCATTGAGTATTGAAAATAATTTTATTATTCAGAAATTCTTTACTACACAGGTTCTTTTAAGGTTACTTCTGTAAAAGTCAGTTTAATAAAAATAAATGGAGCTGGTGTTGTTTTGCCTCCTTATTTATCTCAAATTTCATGACTTGTGTGGTCCAGAAGACAGTGCACTAGCTGGAGATACGGTTGTGTTTAGGTTCTGTTATGGACTTGTGGAGTACATTTCCTTGTTGCTGTTTGCCTTCCTTTTGTTGTCCAATATTTCAGGCACTTTTGGGGCAGATACATTCCATTATGTTTCTGTAATCTCTGTCACAATTAGGACTTCATGTTGTTTTACATCTTTTTGATTCTGAAGTTAAAAACCACAAGTCAAATAAAGGTAAGTTATTCTATATTTTAAAATTTATTATAGCATGTTAGTGTGCAAGCTTATATAGGCTTGAGGTGACATGTTGAATGAAACAAAGCATTAATTAGATCTTCTCCAAGTATTCAGTACATACATATGGAATTTGCAAGTCTGAGTTTTTGTGAAAAAAAGTACAGAATCAAAGAAGCTGTAACGCAAAGACTGGGATCCATAGAAGATGATGAAACTTTAAATAATGATAATGAGAAACAGAGAGACATTGAAAACAAATGGAATTAACTTATCACAGAAGATTTTAAAAGGTAATAACTATGCATGACTAGTGTGAAAAAGTTTTTTTTCTTCTGATACCTGTAATAGATTTAGCACTTTGTTTTTCGTATTTTGTTGTAAAGAATTTCCTTATTGCATTAAGGAATATAATCTTAAAGGCTAATTTAAGCTAAGGCAGTCTTTTCTCCCAAGGCTCTATTGACAAATGGCTCTTCTAAAGGGCAGTTCAGAGCCTAATTCACCTGCTTTGAATTATTTCACAAAAGGAGCTGTCCTTTCTCCATTGATTCTCTCCCCTGGGGAAAAAAAAGAAGTTAGACACATCTCTCCAGTGTAAGCTTAGTCTTCGGTGAGTAACTGGAAAACACCATTAGCAGTCAGACTATGATTCAGAATAACTGTTTAGGTCTCATTATAGATGAAGATTTTTAATGGTTGTCATAGATTGATAACAGAGTAGGATTTACTCTTGGAATCAGCCATATCCTACCCCCTGCAAGTCCTATGGAGATCTTACAGACATTAATGATCATGGAGTTTCACTTTCAGAAGCCTTGGAAAGTCCTTCGCAAGAAACTTGCCAATGTACGGTAAACTCTCTTCTGCTGTGAACCCTGCCAGAGAAGCCTTGGCAACTGTTAGAGGGCAGATGTGATAAGCTTTTCTTCTAACCTAAATCATCTTGTTAACTCTGACTACACTAGTCGTCTGTATTTAAATCCATAACCTTTCTGTTGCATGGTTGCATTATACCCAGTTCAATACTACCCTCACTTATAACTATTGCAATACAGACGAATTTTAGAGCAACTGAACTTGCAAGATGACATGAAACAAAAATGGACAGATACAGCCAGGCAAATAACAGAATAATATTCTGCATATGATCTCACAATTTGGTGAATTTTTTTTCTAACTGTAAAAGTGCACCACAAAATTTTTGCAGTTATATTTTTAAATGTGTTTCCAGTCTTTGCAGGGCTGCATAGAAAGCTGTCCTTAGCTATGATTGTGACATTAATAATATTTAATATAATAATGCTAATTGATACAGTAACAATTACCTTGAGAGTCCAGAGGAGGGCCATGTGAAGACAGTCTGAGAGAGTCGGTCTTGTTCAACCTGGAGAACAGAAGGCTCAGGAGAGACCTTAGAGCAGCCTTCCAGTACCTAATGGGGCTCGAGGGGGACTTTTTACAAGAGCATGTAGTGATAGGACAATGGCTTTAAACTGACAGAGGGGACATTTAGATTAGACATTAGGAAAAAACTATTTACTGTGTGGGTACTGAAGCACTGGCACAGGTTGATCAGAGAAGTTATGGATGCTCCATCCTTGGAAGTGTTCAAAGCCATGGTTGGATGGAGCTTCAAGCAACCTGGTCTAGTAGAAGGTTGCTTGCAGGATGGGTTGAAACTAGATGATCTTTAAGGTCCCTTCCCACTCAAACCGTTCTAGGATTCTATGATTCTATAATTAAAGAATTTATGCTTGTGTGCCTACTTTGCAAGATAAACATTATTGATACAAACCACTGTACATTTATTTTTGCTGACTCCTTCAACTCTGAAGTCATGTGCAGCCTGTAATTTAGCCAACAACAAATCAGAAAAAAGTACTTTGAGAAGTTGAATGCAAGCTGATCAATGCATGTGGTGTTTCAGTTTAGTTTGTACTGTGGATGATAACTTCAACATTCATAAAACAGTTGAATTGAATTTTGATTTTCCACCTCCTTTTGTTATTGCTAGCTAAATTAAGATCCTGGGTTTCACTGCAGGATAAAGGAAGAAGCAACAACCCATTCAAAAAAATCCACATAGAAATAATGTTACCCTGAGACAGAAATGCACTCCAGTAATCTGAGTATATGGATAATAATTAAGCACAGCTGTTGGGCCATAACTGTACATATGTTCCTCAGCAATGGAAATCCCCAGTTTGCATAATACTTGTTTACAAATAAATGTTTCATTACAAAAACTTGCATGACTCTACCTACAGGTTTATTTTTAGCGAAGTATCCTTTTTATACTTCTTAAGTATAAATATAATTCAAATATAATACTGTTTGGTGAATCAATAGTAGTGACAAAGTAGCTATTATTTTCTCCATTTACACCGACCTGTCCAGCAGAAACAAATCTTCTTTATTGCTTTATGTACGCTCACAGGCGTCTCTCATCTCTTTAAATGTTTGTTCTTGATTAAACTTATTATTCATCAGTAAAAATGGTGTACGTAATTTCATTTGTATTAAATTGTATTATACTTTAAAATCCTGTCTTCAGATTTTGGTAGCAAAAGCACTGAACAGGAAACAGTGTCAAATATCTTCCAAGAAATAATTTTTATGTAGCTTTCTGTGAAAGTGGAGTTTGGGACTAAGCCATACATTCATATTTGTAAAAGGGAGAATTGCTTAGAATCATTAACAACTATTCTGAGCTTACAGAGTCCTCAAGCTGCTTAATAAAGCAGCTCAGATGAGGAGTGGAATTAAGCAGATTCTCAACTATTTTCATTTTCTTAGGGGGTCTTTTTGGACTAAAAGAGGAGTTTCTATTTTGCTTGACCCATTAACCACAACGTGCACTAGAATTTGTTGCATCACCTTTTATTATCTTCAACGTTGGCTTGCTCTGCAGATGTTAGTGAAATTTAAATTTAGAATCAGTGGAATTTATATGTACAGGTTACACTAAGAGTTATAATAATGAAGGTATGTCCCAAAAAAGAGTCACATAAGATAAGAAGTAAATTAAATTATACTCCGTAGCTTTCAGTCACCTGCTTTTTGAGACTGTATTGTTGCATCATATGTTTTGGTTTTTTTTTCATCTGTGATTTTATCCTGGATTTCTCCTTTAGCTGCATATTGACAGACCACTTCATCCATGTCTTTCTTTAACAACTTTTAACTCACACACTCCAAGTAACTCCTGATTGGTGAAAAGCATCCATTAGCTCTAAATAAGTAGCATATAGGTTATCACAAATGAAAATATATATGAAATATCACTCGTTATTAAGTATTTGATATGTGTCTATCTGACTGAGAGCCTATGTGTTGTTGCACTTGTGAGCTTCAGAGGGTTGGCTCGTAAGATCTGACTGTTGTTTGAAATGAAATGACTGTGATTTGACTGAATGAAAACTCTTATGATTTCATTCAGATCCTGTGTGTTGGATGAGGGGCAACAATTATGAATGAAAACAACACAAAAATTCCTCTTCACATCTACCTCTTGTTGATGGATGTTATAAGCAAATGCTACCTCCAGCAACTCCAGGGCCAGGGATTCCTCTGCCCAGCTGCTGGATCCCAGACTAGAGACCGAGGGGTCTCCATCCCAAGCTCATGGACATAGCTACTAATTTCTCATTTGCAGGTTCAGCCAATAATGAGGCTGAGCACATGCAGACACAGAGAAAACAGACACGGCTAGCTACGTGGAGGCAGTGCCTTCATCAGCACCCACATGTCACATTAGCAGGACAAGAGCCAAATCCATTTCCGCCTCATCAGCTGGTTCACTAGTGAAAGCATCTATGTCCCCACCATCTAAATTCACAAATAGATGTACATTTGAAGATCTGTCATGTATCAGCACAGCCCCTCGGTCCATCTGGTGGCCTTGCATGTATCCCAGGCCCTTTTATGTACTTTATGGGTCTCCTATTCTGGCTAGTCCAACTCAGTCCTCACTAGCAAATAAATGCATGGTCTCACATACTCATCTCAAAGACACTCCACACCTGTGGGTCCCCCCTAATATCAGCACAGATTCTCCACCCATTGGATACCTCTAAGCCTCCTAATCTCCAGCGACTACAGCTGAAGACTGCAAAAAAATTACATGCACACACACTGATGTGCACCAGGTCCAAAAAAATGCAAACACTCAGGTGTCCAAATGCTGTAGAGGTACACCTAAGAGCTGTGACTACTCTTGACTACAGATATTGAGACCCTCTTCTGCTCCAGTTGCTGACATCACACACTGTCAGGCACAAAACCCCCAGTCTACCTACAATCACTAGGCCCATACTCTCCCACTCCCCTAGTAGCTGGCAGCTAATCTTTACAGCACTCACACATAGGAAAGAGTACAATTACACAAATTTAATAAATTATTTAATAAAAAGATAGACTGCAGGATCAGGTGCAGGGCCGGTTTGTACACAACCAGCTCCTATTAAACCCCTTTGGCTACTTCTCTTCCCTGTTACTCACCAATTGCCTTCTCTTACACATTCCTTCATAAACTTTGCATAGTCCCACAGCCTTCCCTTTGATATTCTAATTCCTCATGTTCCTCTTGCTTTTCCCCTTCTTACCACTTAGAAAGTCCAGGTGGACCTGTACTCCCAGTTCTCCAAAGCTGTGCATAGAGCTTTTTAATGGGCCATATATTATTGACTGAAGACTTCTGGTATTTGGCCTTGCCTCCATTATTCCTTCATCCCCAAGTTTGTGTCTGTACGTGGTTTTGTTTGTCACTTCCCTCTTTACTTATCCCCTTTTGCACTGAAAATGCGTTCAGCTGGATTACCTGAGAGAAGCAGATGATCTCACCTCAGACACATCCTTACCTATCTGACCTCTAAATCAAGAACAGAAAAAATTGCATTTGAAAGAAATTATGGAAAGCTGAAAGTAACTGGTGAAGTGGGACAGCAGGGAAAGTTTTCAGTAACACTAGCATATCTGTGTAGCTACGTATCGAGTCTGCTTCATTCAAATTGCTATAGAAAACTGGTTGGTTAGTGTTCGTAGTTGATTATTTCCCATGTAATCAGTGCCAGGGTAGATATTTCTGTGGTTGGTAAATAGTAATTTAGTGGGGAGTGCCCTTCACTTTTGCATCACTTAAACTAAATGAAAACACCTTAGATTTCTCCAGACAAAGGGGGCAAATTTCCTAAAAATCCTTCTTTATATAAAAATACCCCAAAAACATCTTACAAAGTCCACATCAATGATATAAGATTTGTAAAAACATAGTTATGATCAGACAAAATGGAAGGAAGAGGTTGTTCATTGTTTTGCCCACGGTTAATATGCAGCATCTGGAAAACTAGAGACTAGAAATGTTCAGTAAGCACAGCAGGATTTTTTGTCAAATGCTTACATTTTCTCTTGCGTGAGTCTTATCACTGTATTTTTCTACTGTACGCTTAAAGCAAGTCCAGAGGAGGGCCACGAGGATGATCAGGGGACTGGAGCACCTCCTGTATGAAGACAGGCTGAGGAAGTTGTGGCTGTTCAGCCTGGAGAAGAGAAGGCTGCGTGGAGACCTCCTAGCAGCCTTCCAGCATCTGAAAGGGGCCTATAGAGATGCTGGGGAGGGACTCTCCATTAGGGGCTGTAGTGACAGGACAAGGGGTAATGGGTTTGAGCTTAAACAGGGGAAGTTTAGATTGGATGTAAGGAAGAAGTTCTTTACTGTAAGGGTGGTGAGGCACTGGAATGGGTTGCCCAGGGAAGTTGTGAATGCTCCATCCCTAGCAGTGTTCAAGGACAGGTTGGACAAAGCCTTGGCTGCCATGGTTTAGTGTGAGGTCTCCCTGCCCATGGCAGGGGAGTTGGAACTGGATGATATTCAAGTCCTTTCCAACCCTAATTATTCTATGATTCTATGATTTAAATCAACAAAAAATGATGAAGATACATCATATGGGATGATCACAAAAGGAACAGATAGTCAGATGCTAAATAGCCTTAAACCCCAGGTAGACGCACAGGCCACAGGCCTGCATGAAAGACAGACACCTGTGCCAGCTCATGTCTCTGCTGCTCAGTTCCCTCTCAGAGAGAAATATTTGCATAACACAGATCTTGTGAAACTGGGAACTTTGCCCTGTGAGGACCAGCAGAAGAGTTGAAATGGAACAATGATGAGACTTTTGCCCAATTGTAACTTTTGGAAAGGTGACTAGGAACTGGGAACAGCTCAGGGCACTGAACAACTATGGTCTGAGAAGCCAACAGAGCAGAGATAATTCAACAGCATTATTGTATGGACAGTAAGTAAGATTAAGACTATCCCAAACTTAAACCATGCTAATAACTAATATGATGAGCGGCATATGATAGGCTTAAAGTTTGTTTGTTTTTGTTTTTTTACCAGTCTGAAATGTTGATTCTGAATAATAAAGCTGCTATTTGGATGTAGAAAAACTGCTTCTCTCTCTCCTTCTCTCCCTCCATCTTTTCACCCTCAGACCTTCAAAGAAAGCTGCAATTCCAGATCTCAAATGCCCCCATTGTCTACAGGGTGGGAAAACGTTGATTCCCTAAACATTCCTTTCTATTCTAGTCTTCGTTCTGAGGCAAAATTGGAAATAACAGACTGTACTAGGGCAGTAGCCTTTCCTCAAGGGACAGCATGCCATTTGTAGGACTCCAACCTGTTCTCAAGCATAAAAAATATTTGTATAAGATATTGGTTTCTAGAGTGTTCCATTTATAATTTTATCACCAGCCCCACCAGGTAATCACTTTCTTCATGAACTAGTTGACCTTTAAATATGAATTCCCATGTAAAGGCACATTATTGAATTTTTATGCATGGTTCAGTTATAATCAGTGCATAAATAGAAAAGTGTTTGATGTTGTCACATACAAAGGACAGCTACAGATTCTGGTAGACACATTCTCCATATGCACTACACCATGTACAGAAATGTACAGCAATACATAAAAGGCAATAGTTAGTGTAACCACTCAGTGATGATAAGAAATATGGAAGCTAAAATAAGCAACCCGAATCACTGTAATTGAAAGTGGAAGCTTGAAGCTCCATACTACACAATGCAAAAGTAGACATAAAAGAGCTGGTGCTTTTTTTTTTCAGCCTGCTGCAATATGGCAAATAAGCCCCAGATCATCTGTAAATAGCGTTTCTCTCGCACTGAGTCTGACTGTAAAATCATAGGAATATTTGCAGTTTTAAAGGTAAGATAGTTATAGATGTTGAATCAGTAACAGTCAAATGAAGAAAGAGAGAGCACAGTTACTACACATGCAGGCAAAACCGTCTATAGCCAACGGTAATCTTCCTACCACATTTTTTCAGATGTTATGCTGAGAAGGAAACTATTGTCTGTTGTTATGCTCTATTGCTGACGTGATTAGCTGATCAGATTAGCTTCTGATCTAGCCTCTGTGTAACCAGATTTGTTTGACACTTGGATAAAGGAATGATAACTCTATCACCAAACCATTCAAACAATCAAATATGGAACTTACAGGAGAAAAAGTTTCCACATCTTTTATCTTTCTCTCTTTTCAACAGGGTGTGTCCTTTTTGCGATAAAAGGTATCTGTATATATGTGTGTGTAAAAAAGAAATCTTCCTTCTGTTATTGTTTTGTTGTGTGACCTGGAGAAAATCCTGGGAGGGAGTGCAATCCTGTTATTAACAGTGGGAGTCTTGGTCTTCACTTCAGTGTGGTCAAGACGTCATCCTGTATCTCATATTCTGAAGCTGTGCAATGAAGACATGGGCATAACAATCCCCTGGCTCCTTCACAAGTGCATTGAAAGCTGAAATTTGAATCGTTTCACTTCAGAAAAATTAATGAATATTGTTAATGAACTTTATTTTTGTAAATGCACAGAATTCTAAAATTAAAATAAAATAAAAGTATCTCTTTTCATCATGAGAGTTACCTGAACAAAATAAGTCTTTTCATCTCTACCTACTGCTTCTCTTTAAATCTTAGGATTTTTATTATAGTCCTTTGGCAATGATTGGTTGAAACTTTGTTGAAAAAGTTGCAAAAAGCTTTTCCCAAGGAGAAATGTGAGAGATAGTTATGGTGGGTTTTGAAGTAAGATACTGAAACAAAATAAAACATTACCCACCTGCAAGTTTGATCAGAAGCAGGTGTCATGCTATATCAACTGCAAAGGCAGTGAGTTAGTCCTATTTGGTTTGATTAACCAAAGACACAGGGAGAGCCTGAACAACATAGGAGTGGGACACAGACAAAACCCAGAAGGACCATTTTGCTTAGAATATGGCAAAAGCCTGGTTGAGAACTCTGGAAAAAGAAATTTCTCACAGTTTCATTCCCATTGCTTTTAGTGTCATGAGGGAAAGAACATGACTCCACAGTTTCTCCTTATAAAACTGACCTGTAAAATTAAAATACTGGCTAACTATTCCTGTTAGAAGCATTCCTCTTGGTCACTGCTTTTCCAGGACACAACAATTCAATTCTTTTTGTGTTTGCTGTCTCACACAGTAGTTTCTCCCCTGCCTTGATTAGTGTTCTCTAAACACTTTATAGTTTTTTGGCTCTTCTTAGTGCTCACTGCCTCAGAACTCACCTCAGTGATCCCACTCAACCATTAATAGAAAGAGAGCATCAGCTTCTTGATATGATGCTACATATATGGTCTGAAACCTTTGTTATCATAGTGTCAAATTTATCATATATGACTATCCTTATATTTCATTCAACATTATTTCTTTCTAGCTACCATTGGTCAATTTGAGAAAGTCATCCACTTGGAAAGTAATTTCTGTTTTTTAGTATATACTTTCCTATTTTCAAAATTTATTTTTTTTCTTTTACATTTGTGATATATACTAGTACTCTACTGTGGTAAATGAGAAAAAGAATATTGACTTTTAGCACAAGCAGAGTAAATATAGCCTTTTCATTCTCAAAATGAAATTTTGTTTTGGTTTTTTGATAACACTTCCATGAAGATGACTTTGGACTCTTCTCACCTACTTGAATGTGATTTGCAGAACTGGACTTTTTATTTCATAACTTTTTCTTCCTTAGATATTACATTTTGCTACTAACTTCTTTTAGTAATACCTGCAACTTTATGTTCTGGCTTTATGAATAGCACTTTCATAAAATAATCTTCAGGTTATAATTGGACTACTCTCAGGATTTAACCCTGCTGACAATTTTTGTATACCTGATTCCCAAAGGCTGAAGGGGACTATTGAGTCATCTAGTCTGACCTCCTGTACCACACAGGATATTACATTTTACCTGGCTACCTTACATGAAGCCCACTAGCTTCCTCCTGAGCTTGCATGTATTATTTCTTCTAAAGTCTATATTGATTTGGGGCATGAAGAGATGGGGAATTCAATATTTGCCTCAACATTTTTGCAAAAGTTAATGTCATTCCTTTTGGAATCTCTTTTGTTCATATTTTGTTTGCTCAGCTTTCAGCCATTAGTTCTTTTCACAATTTCTTCTGTTTATTAAAAACATCCTCTGCATTTTTATACATGGATGGTAACTAAGAAAAATTTTTCTTTGTAGGCTAAATCTGTGGGTCTCTTTAAGGCTAAATATAAAGGATCATTGTTAGACTTCTGATCACTTGTTGGCTCTGCTTTTAATTTCTTTTCCACTGTTTTGGACACTTTTTTTTCTTGTAAGCAAAAAGCATACTGTCCAAATTTTTATTTTGAGTAAGTATACATTCACTGCTAAGTTGCTGTTAGCTACACTACATTAATGTGACTTTGTCTAAAATTTTCATATACTCTTACTCATTGTTCCCTCCTATTCATAAAAGATCTTTTGGATCAGTAGTCCTTCATGTGGTGCTGTTCCTATCCAAGATGACTTGAATTCAGATTACAAGAATTAATGACAATATTGCTAATATTGACTCATTCCATTTGGGTTTTCAGCTACCTAGCCATTATCTCTTTCATTACAATATAAGCTCTTAAATTCTGAGTTGGTACAGCACTTTGCAAAAATTAAGTAATGATGTGAATTTCTCCATAATACAGTAATAAGTTAAATGTATGTATTAGAACACATTAAATATCCAGGGTATATATATTACATCGGCTGTTACTGATTTGGCAATTCTGTTGAAAAGTTGTAGCCAGAGGCCAGATACACCAGATAAGAGGGAAAGAATCTCAGCTGGTGTAAATAGTGATGGATCCATTGCCTGTATAGAATCACAGAATAGTTAGGATTGGGAAGGAAGAGATGATCACCTAATTCCAATCCTGTGTCATGAGCAGGTCATCTCGCATTAAACCATGTCACACAAGGTTTTGTCCAACCTGGCCTTGAACACCACCAGGGATGGAGCATTCACAACCTCCCTGGGCAACCCATTCCAGTGCCTCACCACCCTTACAGTAAAGAACTTCTTCCTTATATCTAACCTGAACTTCCCCTGTTTAAGTTTTAACCCCTTCCTCCTTGTCCTGTCACTACAGCCCCTAATGAAGAGTCCATCCCCAGCATCCCTAGAGGCCCCCTTCAGATACCGAAAGGCTGCTAGGAGGTCTCAACGCAGCCTTCTCTTCTCCAGGCTGAACAACACCAACTTTCTCATCCCATCTTCATATGGGAAGTGCTCGAGCCCCCTGATTATCCCCGTGGCCCTCCTCTGGACTTGTTCCAACAGTTCCGTGCCCTTTTTATGTTGAGGACACCAGAACTGTGCACAATACTCCAAGTGGAGTCTCACGTTAGCAGAGTAGAGGGGCAACATCACCCCCTTCGACCTGCTGGTCACGTTCCTTTTGATGCAGCCCAGAATACAGTTGGCTTTCTGAGCTGTGAGCACACATTGAAGCAGGCTTATGTTCATTTTCTTATCAACCAACACCCCCAAGTCCTTCTCCAGAGGGCTGCTCTGAATCTCTTCTCTGCCCAACCTGTAGCTGTGCCTGGGATTGCCCAGACCCAGGTGTAGGACCTTGCGCTTGGCATGGTTAAACTTCATAAGGTTGGCATTGTTGTCAAGGTCCCTCTGGATGGCATTCCTTCCCTCCAGCATATCAACCAATTGTACCAATCACAAAAACAATTTTACAAAACAAGAACCTTTCAGGAAAATGAAGTGTCTTCTTTTCTGATTTTGGTTCTGAGGATAGTAGGGATGTCTTTTGGATGCCTTTATGTATAAGATGAAAGAACAAGTAACTGGAATCTAAAGTAGTTTACTAGTGATTCATGAATCACTAAGCAAGTGACTACACTGAAAGCAGTGATTTGCTACAGACCTGGCTCCTAAAGTACTACCTTTAAAGACATACAGTGACAAGATACCATGTTCAACCCTAAAGCCTGCTTCAGAACTGCTTCTGAACTTCAGAAACAGGTTTTCAGTCAGACTTCAAGCATGCAAGTGTGTAAATGCTGTCTGTGTAGCGGTTTTCCAAGCTCCCTTTGAATTCCATCCATCCATTTAGTCATCCCTGCCAAGTCAGTCTCTATTACCCATATCTACTAAGATGTGTTTTAATAGTGAAAGTAACAGGTTGACCTAATAGAATGCTGGCAGTGACACCAAGGAATGCTGGGACTTTACTAATCTGAAAAATAATGACCTTAGGGGAGCTCTGTTCCTCCTTCTCATTGGTCCCTGTTAGAAACAGCCAAATAATTGTAGAAAGGAGCCAACTCAATAAACACAGTGGGAAGTATTGTGGATGAAACTGAACTTCTTCTGAAATACTGTCTGAACACATAGATTTCTCTCTGAACATGCAGTAGGTCAGAGTGAGTGCCCCAGTTTATTAGACTATTACATCATGTTAAAACAGGTTTGTGAGTCCTCATTTCAGCTAACACAGTTTTAATCATAACTGGGTAATTGGTATAGATGGAGGAGATGCACATCTAGAAAAGCAGTTGAGATTAAATGCTGTGGAAACTATGGGGTTAATTTCAATCAGCTCTCACCTCGATAGTAAACTCAACTTGTTCCTGTTGACGCTGATTTAAAAAGTCTGATAATTAACATGGCTCCCTTTCTTTCCTGTAACCTACTTTTCTAGTGAAAACATTTCCAAATTGAAGCTTAAGGATGTGACAGAGTTCTTAGTGAGTTGGCTACTGTATTAAAATTCACCTTTATGTAAATAAGCCAGATCCTGGGAGAACTGCATTTTGCATCTAAGTGTATTAGTTTGGTTTATTTTTACAGTGATTTATTGAAGCACTAGTTTATTTAGATGGCAAAGAGCTTTCTGTTTTGACTGACTTAGCTGAGGCTACTTATATCTGTGACAGGTATGCTGTGAGACAGAAGAGAAAGTGTCAACTAAATTTATAGTCAGGATGTAAGAGTAGCTGTATTCTGTTTTGTTCACTATGATGGGCTTAAGGGTCAAAATCCTTCATGCCCAAGCCCTGCCTCCTCTGTACATCTGACATATATATGCCATTTCACTGAACAGATAACAGAAAACATGCTTTTTCTGGCATCATTTGTTGAACCATGGGTACAGCGCTCTTTTAAGAGCAAGACAGATGACTGTGTGGACATGTGCTATTAGGCTTTCAATCAAAGTCAAGCAGATATATCAATTTTGGGAACCACTTCTGTTTGATGTCAAGGTTTCATTTTTTGGTATGAAATACTACTGGAATGTTATACAAATACCATGTATTTACACAATATTACAGCTGACCCAATGAACTCCTTCAGTCTCGCATCCATGTTTGCCCCAAATCCACATGAACACAACTATAGTCCACCACAGGAACTGTGGCCTGCATTGTTCTTAGAAGTCACATAAAGCTGAATCTGACCTTCGCTTAGAGTAGACTGTCCCTAGTGTAAGGGAGATAAATCTACCCTGAAAATGTCTGTATGTCTGGAATCAGATAGAGAAATGTATATAAGCTTTGTTTTCTGTGTAGCTCCTGGCACTTCACAAATACGAGTCATGCGCCATTTGGCCTGTAAGATTCAGGTGGGGGTTGTTTCATTGTCTGCTTGTTTTTTTAAAAAAAATCTTTGCTAATACAAAGTGAAGTAGTGATACAAAAAATAAAAAAAAATAAAAACAAATGGCATGAAAAGTTTCAGGAAAATCATATCCAAAAAAACAAGTTGAAAAATATCCACAATGCATTTATATAGTAACATCCACAATACTTCCCACTGTGTTTATTGAGTTGGCTCCTTTCTACAATTATTTGGCTGTTTCTAATAGGGACCAATGAGAAGGAGGAACAAAGCTCCCCTAAGGTCACTATTTTTCATATTAGTAAAGTCCCAGCATTCCTTGGTGTCACTGCCAGCATTTCTATTAAGTCAACCTGTTACTTTCACTATTAAAACACATCTTAGTAGATATGGGTAATAGGGACTGACTTGGCAGGGATGACTAAATGGATGGATGGAATTCAAAGGGAGCTTGGAAAACCACTACACAGACAGCATTTACACATACATGCTTTAGAAGTCTGACTGAAATCCTACATTCAGGTGAATAATAAATAAAAGCATTTGTTCTTTTGGTGGTTACTGGTGGCTCTGTTTTATTATTTTCATGCAGGATAGCTAAAAAGTAGAAAGTGTGGCAGCAGGACATCATTATGATAGGTGAACATCTGAAAATTTACAGCTTTAGGTAGGTATCCATAAGTTTTTTCCTTGTCCAATTGAAGTTTCACCCTTTGCTGTCTGCTAAAATTTGGATAAAAGTTTCATGTGAACAGGCTGTCTCTCAGGTTTTCTATACAGTTTTTTCTGTTCTCACTCAGGCTGAATAGGCACAGAGAACAGTAAAGTACAATAAAAACAAGAGAGAAAGTAGAAATAGCTATATAAAAGCTATGTAAACTCAATAATTGAAATGGAAATTAACTTCTAATAAAAATAATAAATAATATCAAGGTGCCTTCCTTCTGTCCTTTGTCTTCCACAAGTCCTTGGAATTGCTTTTGTCTTAGTTCCTTGTCTCACTCCTCTTTTGCTTTCCAGTGCTCAGTAATGTATGTTTCCTTTGACCTTTATTTGTGAAGCTAGGCCAATATTTTTAATCAGGTGTTTACAGTCAGGTGCCTAAATCTATATTATCTAAATAAAGCTTGCATTTTAAATGAGCCAAGCATTAAATCAATAGCAGTTGTGACCTCTCACCACTACTAAAAAACAGCCCAGCTCTTGAGGTGCCCAGTACTCTACCCATAAGCTGGAAAACATTCACAGCCATTTTGGTATAATTCTTACATTCACTGTGCAGTACACTCTTTACGTTAAATGAAATTCTGCCATCATATTGTACCTTTGGCGTAAGAAGACTGGAGTATTCATGGCTGACTCAGATGTGAGAAGACAACTGTATATTTTACAGACATTTGCTTGTTTTGTGGTTACTCTTGCTGTCACAAAACTACTTGAGATCTTATAATTCTGTTGTGTTCATTGTATGATATAAACCTGGCTATGTAAAAAGAAGAAAACATGACGTAATTTTCCTTTATGTTAGGGAAATAACGTATTAGTGGACAGGTGCTCTGCTTCTGCCGAAAATGGTCGACCCTCACATTACCTGTCTCCCACCTATCAGTTCATGATTCAGGCAGGAGTTTGCAGGGATATGTGCACTGGCTGAACAGGATGTCTGGAGGAGCTGGGAAGTAACCATATGACTGACAGTTCAGGCGAGATGCGGCATGGAGGGGTAGGTACAGAAAAAGAGCTAATCCCATAGAGGAAGTTGAAGGCTTTTTGAGGGAGGACAGAGGGAGGCAGAAAGCATCTGAGGGGGTTGCTTCAGAGAGAATTTAAGGTCACCTATGCACCTCTCTGCAACTGTAGGAGCCTGGGAACTAGTCAGCAGAACTAGTTATGCCAGCACAGTGAAGCTGATATGGTTATGCTACTGTAACAACTTATGTGAACACTCTTTTTCCAGAATTAATATTTTTTTCCAGTTTAGCTTAAATGTTATGTACACCTGAACTTTTTTTTTTTTTTGGAAAAAAAGAAGCAGCATTTATGTCAGTACAGTAAACACAGGAATTTAATTTTATGTAACAAAAGCAGTTTAATTCATCTGTCACAGAATCCTGGTGTATTTCCAGCATGTGCACAGCTCTGAATGTACTGTTTTCCTTGCAATAAGGTTAACATTAGCTAGAAATGGAGAATAGCTGGAGATAAAACCAATTGCAGATGAGCTTAGCTGAAAGTGAGAGCTACAGTCTCTTAGTTTATACCGACAGACAGCTTGAAAGGCTAATATATCATGCAAATGGTGGACCAGAATCATTTAGGCATAGATGGTCTGTGGCTGTACAGAAGGAGTGAATCTTTCTGTATTCAGCTGTGCGTTTGTGTGTGTGTCTCACTCCCCCCTCCACCATCTCCTCTCCCTCTGTCTCTCTCAGACAGGCAAACAGACCCGCTTCTTCCTTTGTGTTGCCAGTCAGGTCCTCCCTCTGCAGTCTTACACAGGAAGAAGATTTATAATAGCTGCATGCAATGCCAGTGTCTCAAAGAGACAGTATCACGCCATGTGGAGGATTTTCATATGGGGTTTAACTTTGCTCCACTGAATTGGAAAGGTACTTTTTTTTTAAAATCTTAATTATTTTAAACACTTAATTCCTCTGACTTTTATCTCCTGCTAAATACTGACCTCCAAATACTAGCACCTTTAAATCACAGTCTGTTGTCACAGTACTGTAATGGCCATGATGTCTTAATCCAAAACATGGGGAAGAAATTCGGAAGTATAATTAGGGCATTTCAATGTGAAGCTGTGGGTACTGTTCTGTAAAACAGGCATCTGATATTTCTGACATACTGTATCAGAAATATAAGATTCAAACTAGAAAATGAAAATACAGCAGACATGCAATGCAACTGTACCATATGTTAGGAAGCGTGCACCTTGTAAACAGCGGGCTAATTAGCTAGAGAAAACAGAATGATGATGCTAGAAATAAAAAGGATAATGAAATCTTGAGGCAGACTTGTGTAGAAGATCCACCTGGCAGCAACTTGCCAGGTTTATCAAATTATATTAAATCAAAGGAAGAATTATAGATGGGAAATAATGAACTTAGCAGCACTACTTCCCTTTGTTTTAGGCTCTCAGTTACCTGCTCCTTATCTCCCTGACTAGTGTGAGTCATTATAATTACAATGGGTGAAGCATCAGAGTCAGAGAAGCCAAAAGCTTAGAAACTTTCCCTAGGCCTGTGGAAAATCTCAATAAAAAATTGATGAAGAACAGTTTCATGGGGTATCTCTCTTCCCACTTAGTAGCAGGAATACAAAATTAAAATAGACTTCCTTTTGGCATTTGACCTCTTAGCCTCCTTGTTACCCAAAAATGAATACACAAAGTTGAATTATTTCATTTCTAGAAATCCCTAAAAGGGCTAACCTAGATCAGTGCCTAGGTTCGATATTAGTAACAGTTTCCCTCTGCAGAGGAACCTACAATCTGAAAATATAAAGCCTTGATAAAAAAATTGAGAATAGAAGCAGTTACAATACAAAGTAAATCATTACACAGCAGGCCAGGGCAGGGAAGAGCCTGTGTCTAATTATTCTGGCTGAGATAACATGCACTAAATGATAATCAGTTGTTTCTTTCTTTTACCCTGTTTTCCCTCATTCCATAAGGAGCATTTCTAAACATGTTGCTCAGTATTTGCCTTAGAACTTCTCTTCCCATGGGTCACTGAACTCCAGAAGAGTGTTCACTGTACTCACTCCCTGTTGGTTTTCAGCAGTGGGAGATCCAAGACATGCTTACTCTTCTATTTAGAGAAACATAGCCAGAAAACCTACTTCCACTATTTACTCAAGTCTGAAATAATTCTGGTTTTCCTCAAATGTTAGCATGTCCCCCCAGAACCACTCTTGTTGCATCGTCCTTGAGCAATCCAGTATTTTCAGTACAACACTTATTTTTGCTCCTCTTGATTATCAGAGCCTTTGTTCTCCAACTTCTGCAACAGATCCAGTGGTAGTTGTGGTTGATGAAGCCTGCGAATGGGCTGACATAAAAGATGTCCCAGTGACATCTGGCATCAGGGCTGGCATAAAAACTCTTGTCCCAGTGGCATGTGAAGTTGATATGCTAACTGACTGCTATTTAACCTGTAGCACTAACTATATCAGTTACAATGTGCTAGGAATACTAGGTTCACCTACACTAAAGGAGCATTAGCAAAAGGTCCATGGCATCAGGGAACCCAATCTGCTTCCTTGTTACTGTATAACTGTTGTTGTTTAAAGAAACTTAGAAGCTGATCAACAGACAAGCTTAACAAGGGTACAGAAATTGTTCATAACTCTGTGGTCTACTTTTAGTGTAGGACATAGCTTCTGCACTGCTCATGAAATCTGTAGTATCCAAACTACTCACTTGAATCCTTTCTTCAAAGGACTCATCCAACAGATAAATTTATGTACACTATTTATATGTGAAATGAAACCTCAATGGTTCTTAAGTCAAATTGTATGTCATTTTGATCTACAAAACAGTACCTGTAGAGTTTCTCCCCCTTATATCTGGTCCACTGATGTTTACATCGTCTACAAATGTCACAACATTTGAGATCTTTTTGGGACAAGATTCCAGTGTCTTTCTAAAATCTGTGCAAAAAAGGTGACTGCACACATCTTGACAAGAATCAAACACAGCAAAGAATAAAATGGGGCAGAAGCTATGTAAAAGGCTTCGGTGTGCATGTAGCTGTACAAATACAGAGACACGATGTCGGTGTGTGCATTTGCAGTAAACCTATATAGCTATAACACTATGTAAACAGAGCTTAGATTCCAGCACTGCACCACTGGTTTTCTGCTGCACAGCTTGACTGCTAACAGAATTCATTCTGCTCAGTTTGGCTGGTGTTAACCAGCACCCTGTAAGACAATGCCTGGGCATGGGGATAGTGTTTGCCAGAAATCATTCCCAATACCCAGCATCACACTTGATGGTTTCTTCAAAACCCTCTCTGAAAGTTTTGCATCCTTATGCACTCTACCATGCCACACCAAAGCATGCTGCACATTCTCTCTATTGCATACTAGAAAAGCTCCCATGCTAAAAAGCTGCAATATGACCCTCACATTATTTCAGACACTTTGTCCCCTTGAGGGAACACACAAGGTCAAGTGTCATGTAGTGTGCCTGCAGCCACTCTGTGCCATTTAGTCTCAGGACCAGAAAACAGCCCTTAGCCCTATTTTATTTAGTGACATATATAGCCAACAAGACCTGAGTTAAAGTTAGGGAACACTGAATGAGTGCAAGTATTGAAACAGGAGAAAGAAGGAAAACTGAGACAAATGGCATATATCTCGCATTTGTCAGCAAGGTTAAAAAGAGGTACAGACCATATGAGAGACAAATGTTTGTTTCCCTTTGTGCCTTAGAGTACCAGAATATCTCAGTGGGATCAACTAATTTTTTCTACAGACTTGTCACACCACAACAAAATGCTTAATCTCCAGAGAAGTCACAAGCAGGCAGCTAATGCTCAGTTGACTAGGTGAATATTCATGTTGATGAACAGGATAGTCACAGAGCCAGGAAAAAGACCTTCCTCTGCATTTTATATTGTTAAATGAAACTACACAAGTTCCCTCTTTCCATGTCAAATATAAAGCCTGTGTTCAAAAGGGGGAAAGAAAACAAACAAACAAAAAAAAAAACACCCCACAAGCTTAAAACTCATCCCAAAGGAAGTTGGGATTCATATATTATATTTAAATGGATCCACCTGTAAGAACATCAGTGATGCCAACAACCCACATTGTATGAGATACAGAAATTCTTAGCCAGGTTTAATCCCAACCAGAGGATGTGAGTCACATTTTGCACCACCAACAAAAACACTAGAAATGCAGACAGTTCTAGAAACTCTATGTAAGAATAAAATCTCTACGGACTTATGATGCTTGTGACAAGCAGTGATTCCAAATACGGGTTGTAAAAGAAATTAAGTTGTCCAATAGGAAGCTAGCAGCCCATCAAACCCATCAATACTGGAAGCCCAGCAAGGAATTAGCTAATTCCATTCAGCAAACATTCAGCTGATAGTGACTGATGTAGATACAATGCTCAAAAATTGCATTAGATGGTGGCTAAAAGACAAAATATGTCATAGGTATTAGTATGTTCTTGAGGACAAATAGTATTAATAGCATTTTAGAAAACACTATGGTAACATATCAATTTAGAATATAATCCAGAATGCTCATAAATAAAGTTGCAACCAGTGTTCATGGAATGACTAAAAGTAGCATGATGAGTTCTCAATGTAGTTAAGACAAGTTTAACATTTGTACTGTAGTTTCATCAACTCTGTAACCCACAAATGCAGAGGTTAGGTGGTGTTTCTTCTAGGAACACCCACAGATACCAGTCAAAGACCCCATCATCAAGGCTAGGAAATTTAAACTTACATTCTTACAATTTAAATGAATCTAGTGTGTTAAAAATAGTTAGAAACATCAGGGCATTATACTCTTTTAGAAAAAACTAACACCAATGAAACTGTTTTAGCAGTTGCTGTTTTACCTTCTTCATAAAGGAAAAATCTCAAAAAGCATTCTCTAAAATACACCAAGTAGGTACTGTAGTGACTCCATTATAAGCCCTTTAAAAAAGGGCAGTGAGAAGATCTTTCTACTTTCTTATGAAAATGAATACATAAGAGATCCTGAAATGTGCCAGCTTAGTGTACAGGCTTGCAAGAAGGTCATACAGCCAGAAAGAAGGGGATTACAGGCCTAAACCTTAGACTAACTATCATAAGCTGCTGATTTAGCCAGAGGAGATTCAGGTATTTAACAGATTTGCAGTAAAATTAATTGACAAAGTAGTGTAGAGGCTGTTGGTGTAAGGTAGGATGTAAAATGGGAAAATGAGTATGTACTCTTGTTTCATTTTTGTTTAGGTTCTGTGAGTAGATTAGCGTAGCTTACTCATAGCTCTATATGCAGCTCTGGTGACAAATATTGCCTAATAGGAGTATTTCAGAGTTAACACAGCCTCTTTCCTAAATGGTAGGGATTATAAATAAAGAATTGGCTAAAGAATTCAGTTTCACTAATACTGCAGGAAGAGGGGAACTGTGAAAATATGTTCATGATGCTGGATCTTCCCAGGGCAGACTGGCTGTCTAATCAATGAAATGACTAATCAGTAAGGGCACCAACTTAACAGAGACTCTTGTTTTCTGAATCACACTGTTGTTGTGTTGTATGAATTCTCTGCCTTTACAGCTGGTCAGTTATGTTGTCTCTCTTGAAGCCAAAATATTCTCTGTACATACTTAAAGGTGTATGATAATAGAAATCAAATATATGAAAACCTGATACAAAGAGGGAAGAAATTTGCTCTCTGTATCATCAGTAGATTAGGCAGAGTAATGGACTTAAATTGCAGTAAAGTTGGGAATTAGGAAACAAGTTCCAGTGCTAAGGGTAGAGACCCTGGAAGATAATGGCATGGGAGATTGTAAAGACTCCCTTACTGGAGGTTTTTTAGAACAAACATCGGTCAGATAGTTGAGTTTGCATTAGAGATGGGAGATGGAAGAAACAGCCTCTTGAGGTCACTTCCAGGCCTGTGATTCTATTATTGAAAGTCAGATTCAAAGAGTAACAGTCTTTAATGTGTTTCAAATGGAATTATATCTCATTCAGATGTTTGTGAAACATACAAATCAAACACAAGTCTCGTTAAAACATGAAAACTGGAATAAGTGCACTAAATTAATCTCTCAAGTAATGCTTTGACCCTTTATATTTCTCCTTTTGGCTTATTCCTGCCATTGTGCTTGAAAAAACTATAACCTGATAACAAATACATGGATAGCCGGCAGCAGCTCACTCATCCAGCTGTTTTCATGCTTGACCAGTCTTGACCTCGATTTTTAGCAGTCATTAAGCTCATTGACTAGTCATGAGACACCAGTAGTGAAGCTTAAAGTTAGCAAATCATACTGAAAGTCTGTGTACAACTGAAATGTATTCCTTATTTATGGTAGCACTGTTTTTTGTACAACAATTGGCCCCATCTCTGAACAGTGCACGTACTGACACCCAGCATATTGCATCTGAAAGCTGGAATTTTAATAGATTGTGACAAGTAATAAAATATTAGGAAACTGAATATTTTCTGAATCTACTACTTTCTTCCTGTTCCTGAGTAAAACTTAATCTCTTTCGTTCTGCTTCCATTTCTCAGTCAGAGAGATGCTCCATAGTTTTCCTCAAGATTCAGCTGTAGCAGTTACAATTGACTTCTCAGCTGAAGTCAGCGGAAGGGAGGCAAGCTTCTTCCTCACCATTAGATAACACTGTAATCAATAGGAATCATCTGCCCTATTAACAATAGGGAGGCTTCTCTAAGAAAAAAAAAAAATTAACCATCCATATCATATTGAAAGGAAATGCATAAGCTCTTTCTAGGTCAGTCAAGCACAGTGGTTCTTCACCTTCTACCAGAACATAAAGAAGCCCTTCTTTGTCTATCCTTATTATCCTGTAGATAACCTTCTGTTGTCCTAATGCAGATTTATTTAATTTTAACTTTCAATGTGTGTTTCACTTAAACAGGTTGCCATCAAAGGAGTAATAAGACAACTCTTTTAAAAGTCTAAATAGAAAATAATTTTTAACGTGTTAATCATGAAAAATAAATACCTAGATTTAAGGCATTATGAAATAAATCCTGTCATAATGAAAACAGATGCTTAGTATTATGCTTCATGCTATAGAACTTCCAAAACTCACATATTATTGATCCTATTTTTCTGAACAGCAGAATAAGTGAGACAGACCTCCGTAAACAGCAGTGAACTTGCACTTCTGTTACAGTCAGTGAATTTATATCAGAAGACAATCAGAAAATTCTGATTCAATAAGGGACAACAAAATTAGTTACACAAAGGATGGTAATAAAGAAGCTGACAAGTATGAACTTACCAGTAGAAATGTGAATACTCCAACTAACTTCAGTTAAAATGTTCAGAGACATCAAGATTCAGGGTATTGTATTAACTCAAACCTAAATCAAAAAAGTAGGTTAAGACAAAGTAAGATATCAGTTTTGAAAATTTTAAAGAAACAGATTCAATTAGGCCAGCTGAAAAATCCCGTATTTTCCAGTTCTACTGTCTGTTATAGGCAAAATATATTACTGAACTGTGGAGAAAATAGAAATTTGAAGAGTAAGAAAAAATGGGATCT
The DNA here is from genome assembly GCF_028554395.1 of Pezoporus wallicus. NCBI lineage: Eukaryota > Metazoa > Chordata > Aves > Psittaciformes > Psittacidae > Pezoporus > Pezoporus wallicus. Next base: position 9,240,183 of record NW_026642654.1, on the reverse strand, counting down.
CCAAACAAGAGAGAGGAAAAGCATTTTAGAAGGAAGAAATTATCCAAAATACTTTATAATTAAAGAAGCTTCACTGGGAGGTGTAAAATACTTTTTTTTTTAGAAGACATCCACTATTCAGTGCATAAGGATTTTTGGGTTCTGTTTAGCATTCTGCAAGTAAATCTTTCCAGTTATTAGACAAAATACATTTATTTATTTTTAGTTTTTAAAAAAACTTTGGCCAATAGTCCAGTCTGGAGTAGGTTCCCTTTTTCATCAGTAGATATCAGCACTTCCAGAGGTAGTGCATCCCTGTCCTGTTTTCAGCTGAGATGATAGAGTGAATTTTCTTCCTAGTAGCTGGTGCAGTGCTGTGTTTCAGTTTTAGTCTGGGAACAGTGCTGATATACACTGATGTTTTAGTTATTGCTAAGTAGCGCTTGCCCCTATCAAGTACTTTTCAGTCTCCCATGCTCTGCCAATGAGGAGGGGCACAAGAAGTCAGGAGGAAGCAGAGACAGGACACCTGACTCAAAGTAGCCAAAGGGGTATTCCATACCACAGCATGTCATGCCCAGTATATAAACAGGGCGGGGGGGGGGGGGAGTTACCCAGAAGGGCAGGGCATCAGTCAGTGGGTGGTGAGTAATTGTGTTGTGCATCACCTGTGTTTTTTCCCTACTGCCAAAGGACAGCTTTATCTAAGTCTTCCCACAGACACAACCTTGTGAGCTTTCACATATATAGCATGTAATTGATTTCCAGGTAATTAATAAATATCCTAACCCTCTGAGGTAAGGGCTGGATTTCCATCAGTAACAGTCTTCTGGACTCAGATGTGTAACTGTCTCATTGCAATGAGGTTTATTCGTTGTGCAAAGGCAATGTGCAAATTAATAGGCATGCTCCAGCAATCGAACATCAAGGAAATTATGAACTTAAATTAGTTCTACAGTACATCAAAGGATTAAATATATTAGAAAGCAGAGAAACATAATCTATTCCAAGTAATGCCATGGTACTGATTCTTGTAGTATAAAAACCTTCCTTGCTGAAGGACTTGCCATACATTGCACAGCAATATTTTTATTTTCTTTTGGGAACAGCTGAAAAGACAAAACAGTGTGATTTTAAGTTTCCCTGTATTAAAACTCTGTAAAAACATGTTCTTTGCTTGAAGCCTGTAAGAACCACAAACAAATCCATATGTTCCTTTATTTTATGCTGCTTTGTGCTTTTTATTTTGCAGTGTACAAAGTCACCACTGGATCCAATGACAGACCTTGATTAACTGTGTTTAATCTTGTTCTACAGAAAAATTAAACTAAGAAAGTGTTCTAAACCAAGATAATAAAATGTTACCATTCCATCACTCTCACTTTATTAAATATGTTCATCTTATTTGCAAAGTTAGTCTATCCAGTTGGCATCTTTGTGACGAGACAGAATGCATAAGGAAAAATAGGGTTTGAAACTTATGTTTACATATTCTATCTGCAGTGGTAATCTTACTGACAGACGTTTGTCACTGATCATTCTGTTGTGTTACAGTATAATTCGTACTCCTTTTTTCTTTGTTACTGGAAGCTACATGTGAAAATAGATAAATGCAGAAAAGCCTATAACTTTTTTTTTTTTATTACCATTCATCTCTAAGTCAAATCCAAATGCAGGAATTCTGCCCAATATCCATGAAGCACTTTGTAACTCTACTTTTTGTTTTCTAGCAAAAGAACAGAAATCTGCAATGAATTCAAAAGGTGGCAAATTCATACTGACGAAACAAAATATTCTCTCACTCTGTAACAGGGCTTTAATTTTCATCAATGTCACAGAATGCTGTTGAAGGTTATAGTTGAGCAAGTTTTAGAGAGTAGTTAGATGTTTATACGCCTAGCAGGGAAAAAAAACACAACCCAACAAACTAATATTGGAATATTTACTAACAACTATAGTATTTTTGGAAGGGAGATAAAAATTCACATTTCAGGCCTTAAGAAAATCAGACTAAGGAACAGGGATGAGACATTTAATGAAGCATTTTAACAAAGCATTTTTCCCATGGTTTGCTCCCATCTTCTTGTGGGAAGCTTGTTGCTAGTTCTCATACACTTTAAATGGTGGACCCAGATAACTTGGTCTAGCAAGATGATTCCTGTGTTCTTATGTAAAACTCAGAGAAGGTGCCATCAATGGTCTCTGCCATTACCCACCCTTATGCACACTACTTTCTTCCAAGGATGATGACAGAAGTTCTGAAATAAGGGGAAAGCACTGTAAACTGGAACTGAACTGATTTTTTGTAATCCTGGGATGAGATGAAAAGGAGAAAAACAAGTCAAGGGGTACCTTACGATATACCTAATAGCCATACCCTTTCTGCAGTCACAAGAGACAAGAAAAGCCCTTGTTATCTGTGGTGGGTTGCTGTTGGCTAGCTGCCAGGTGCCCATCAGGTCCCAGTATTAGTGCTCCTCCTCAACTGGACAGGGAAGAAAATATGACAAAAGTCTCATGGGTCAAGACCTCAGGCAAAACAGACTTGACCTGGTGAAATTAATTTAACCTATTGTCAATTAACAATGGAGTAGGATAATGAGAAATAAGGATAATGAGAAATAAGAAGAAATTTAAAAACACTTTCCCCACAACCTTCATTCCTTCCCAGGCTGTTTTACTTCTGAATTTTCTACCTGCTCCCCCTTAGCAGCACAGGCAGATAAGGAATGGAGGTTATAGGCAGTTCATTACACACTGTCTCTGCTCCTCCTTCCTCCTCACACTCTTTCCTTGCTTCTGTGTGGGGTCCATTTCATGGGAGACAGTCCTTCGTGGTTTTCTCCAGTGTCCTTCCCAGGGCAGCAATTCTTCATGAACTGCTCCAATGTGGGTCCCTTCCACAGGGTGCACCTTCAGAAACAGACTGCTCCAGTGTGGGTCTCTTCCATGGGGTGAATTCTTCCGAAACAGACTGTTCCAGTGTGGGTCCCCCACGGGGTCACAAGTCCTGCAGGTTTGCTGCTGCAGTGTGGGCTTCTCTCTCCGTGAGCCACAGCTCCTGCCAGGAGTCTGCTCCAGCACGGGCTTCCCAGAGGGTCACAGCCTCCTTTGGGCATCCACCTGTTCCTGCATGGGGATCACCATGGGCTGCAGGTGAAATCTGTTACACTGTGGACCTTCATGAGCTGTGGGGTCACAGCCTGACTCACCGTGGTCTGCACCACTGGCTGCAGGGGAATCTCTGCTCCAGCACCTGGAGGACCTCCTCCCCTCCTGCTTCACTGACCTGGGTGTCTGCAACGTTTCTCTCATATGCTCACTCCTTTCTTTCAGCTGCTGTTGCTCAGCAGTATTTTCCCCTTCGTAAATACATTACACCAGAGGTGCTACCACTGTCACTGATGGTCTCGGCCTTGGCCAGCAGTGGGTCTGTCTTGGAGCCAGTTGGCACCGGCTTTATCAGACCTGGGTGAAGCTCCTGGCAGCTTCTCACAGAAGCCACCCTGATAGCCTGCTGCTATCAAAACCTTGCCATGTAAAGCCAATACAGTTTATCATATACACCCAGATCTTTTAATGTCCTCATCCTTTGATATTAAAACCATGTTGTTTGAATTGCCGTATAGCCTACATAACTAACAACACCTTAATGTTACAGCTTGCCCATTGCACAAAGATTTCAAAAGCTTCATTTTTTGCATTTTCATCCTGATATGCTGGAAACAACTTTCCAACATACTTTTTCTCCATCTATGTGATATGTATTCAGGAATAACATAACTCCATGTATTCAATAAATATTTCAGTTTACACATCATTTTTCCACTGGAAATGTAGGCCCAAACTGTTAGTCTTACTGGGATAAGTATTTTTTTAGTTGTACAATATCTGAGTTTAAAAAGTGTGAAAGAAATACTTATCTTTAAAATGAAAAACTGGTATAAATGTTCCTTTTATCCATTTGTGTGTAAGATAAGGAATAGATTAACAATATTTTCTTTTTTTAAAATGAGTTTATGGTTAGAATGCTATAGATTATCCCTAATCATATATTTATCTATCAAAATTAGAAAATAAGTGTAGCAATTAGACAGCTAAAGAAATCAGTGCATGCCTTTCACTTCATAAGGGGTTATGAATAAACACAAGACAAAATCTCTGAATTTTCTTACATTGCAGTAAAAAGGAGCCTACAAGAAAGGAATGCCACAACACTAACCCGCCAATGACAAAAAGGACAAATGTACAACAGAACTGCTGATTGGTAGGGTAATCACTTGACTAATTATGGTACATACTGCCAAGATCTCACACATACTCTGTTACATAAACTTGTGCCTCAGAGACGAACTCTTTCCTGGTCTCTCTTGAAACTGGAGGGATCACACCAAAATTTCTCATTAGATAAAACAGAAAGAAAAAGAGATCTTCAAGTGTATTTATGGAGATTATCAGGAGTCACACTAGTGGTATAAAAGAAGCCTTCCTGCTGTTCTTAATTTCTTCCTACAAGCAGGTCTTCTAGTTGCCTGTTTGGTTTCTGTTTTTTGGATATTTCTTGCATTCCACTGAAAGTCACATTGCCAATTCTTATTTTCTGAATTCTTCCATTTTAAGAAGAGGTATAATCTCTCAGACCCGGATCAGCTTATCCACAGTTTGAGGAACACTCTGGTTTAACTTGCCTGAACTAGTTGCACAATTCCCAAAATAAGTTTAACACATAAACAGAATCATGCAGTTCTTTGGGACTTTCTTTGGTCCTTGGGGCGCTGAAAGGAACTGCTTTCATACAGAGTGCCTAAAGCTGTGATAACAGTTATAGAGCTCATGTTCCTTATAACAATTCTCACGCAGGTATTTTCCTTGCTAGAACTCCTAGGTGTTAATGGGCCTTATAAGCCCCACCTAGGTCTTCAAGCCATAGACACATGAGTTAAAATCACAGGTACAAAGGGAGGTTCTATTTACAGAAGCAGCCTAATTTAGATTGACAAAGAACTCTATATTCTGTATGACTCAGATGTCTTCATATATTTTAAAAAACAATTTTTTCATGCATATATGGAATTCAATGTATATTTAATTTATAATATTATATAATATTCAATTATATACAAAATTATACTATAGATATATGTATGTGTTCTATATATATAGTTTGTGCTTTCCCCTTACTTCTATGTAGATTTCTCCAATGGAATAGGAAAGCTTTCACTTCAGATGGAATACTAAAGTAACTCTGAGAAAGATATAATTGTTAATTTTATAGAATCATAGAATAGTTAGGGTTGGAAAGGACCTTAAGATCATCTAGTTCCAACTCCCCTGCCATGGGCAGGGACACCCCACACTAAACCATCTCACCCAAGGCTTCGACCAACCTAGTCTTGAACACTCCCAGGGATGGAGCATTCACAACCTCCCTGGGCAACCTATTCCAGTGCCTCAACACCCTAACAGGAAAGAATTTCCTCCTTATTCCCAATCTAAGCTTCCCCTGTTTAAGTTCTAACCTGTTACCCCTTGTCCTGTCAATACAGTCCCTAATGAAGAGTCCCTCCCCAGCATTTCTATAGGCCCCCTTCAGATACTTGAAGGCTGCTATGAGGTCTCCATGCAGCCTGCTCTTCTCCAGGCTGAACAGCCCCAACTGTCTCAGCCTATCTTCATACAGGAGGTGCTCCAGTTCCCTGATCATCCTTGTGGCCCTCCTCTGGACTTGTTCCAACAGTTCTAGGTCCTTTTTATGTTGAGGACACCAGAACTGCACACAATACTCCAGGTGAGGTCTCACAACAGCAGAGTAAAGGGGCAGGATCACCTTCAACCTGCTGGTCACGCTCCTTTTGATGCAGCCCAGGATACAGTTGGCTTTCTGGGCTGCAAGCGCACACAGCTGGCCCATGTTCATTTTCTTATCAACCAACACCCCCAAGTCCTTCTCTGCAGGACTGCTCTGAATCTCTTCTCCGCCCAACCTGTAGCTGTGCCTGGGATTGCTCTGACCCAGGTGTAGGACCTTCCACTTGGCATGGTTAAACTTCATGAGGTTGGCATCAGCTCACCTCACAAGCGTGTCGAGGTCCCTCTGGATGGCATTTCTTCCCTCCAGGGTATCAACCAAACCACACAGCTTGGTGTCATCAGCAAACTTGCTGAGGGCACACTCAACCCCACTGTCCATATCATCGACAAAGATGCTGAACAAGACTGGTCCCAACACCGATCCCTGAGGGACACCACTTGTTACTGGTCTCCAGCTGGACATTGAGCCATTGACTACAACTCTTTGCGTGCAGCCATCCAGACAGTTCTTTATCCACTGAGTGGCCTGTCCATCAAATTGATGTTTCTCCAATTTAGAGACAAGGATGTCATGTGGGACAGTGTCAAACGCTTTACACAAGTCCAGGCAGGTGACATCAACTGCTCTACCTCTGTCCATCAGTTCCGTAGCCCCATCATAGAAGGCCACCAAATTGTTCAGGCCGGATTTCCCCTTAGTGAAGCCATGCTGGCTGTCACCAAGCACCTTGTTGTTTTTCATGTGCCTTAGCATGCCTTCCAGGAGAATCTGCTCCAAGATTTTGGCAGGCACAGAGGTGAGACTGACTGGTCTGTAATTCCCCGGGTCATCCATTTTCCCCTTCTTGAAAATGGAGGTTATATTTCCCTTTTTCCAGTCATCGGGAACTTCACCTGACTGCCATGATTTTTTAAATATTATGGCCAGTGACTTAGCAACTTCATTCGCCAGCTCCTTCAGGACCTGTGGATGGATTTCATCAGGACCCACGGACTTGTGCACATCCAGGTTCTTAAGATGGTCTCAAACCAGATCCTCCCCTACAGTGGACCCAAGGTCTTCATTCTCATAGTCCCTGTGTCTGCCTTCCAAGACTTGGGTGGTGTGGTCAGAGCCTTTGCCAGTGAAGACCGAGGCAAAGAAGTCATTCAGAACCTCAGTCTTCTCCAAATCCAGGGTAGCCAGTTCTCCCGAGAGCTTCCTGAGGGGGCCTACGTTGTCCCTAGTCCGTTTTTTTTTTTTTTTCTTCTATGTACCTGTAGAATCCCTTCCTGTTATCCTTAAAATCCCTAGCCCAGTTTAATTCTAACTGGGCCTTAGCTTTCCTAACCTCGTCCTTAGCTTCCCGGACAACATCCCTGTACTCTTCCCAGGCCACCTGTCCTTGCTTCCACTTTTTATAAGCTTCTTTTTTCATATGAATTTTCCTCAGGAGCTCCTTATCCACCCAAGGAGGCCTCCTGGCCCTCCTGCTGCACTTCCTTCTAGTTGGGATGCAAGACTCCTGAGCTTGCAGCAGGTGATACTTGAATATCAACCAACATTCTTGGGCCCCCATGCCCTCTAGGGCTATATCCCATGGAACCTTACTAAGCAGGTTCCTGAAGAGGCCAAAGTCTGCTCTTTTGAAGTCCAGGGCAGTGAGCTTGCTGCACGCTCTTCTCACTGTCCTGAAGATCTCAAATTCGAGCATCTCATGATCGCTGCATCCAAGGCTGCCCTGGAGCATCACATTTCCAAACAGCCCTTCCCTGTTGGTGAGCACGAGGTCAAGCATGGCACCTCTCCTTGTCAGCTCCTCCATTACTTGCAGAAGGAAGCTGTCTTCCACACAATCGAGGAACCTCCTGGATTGCTTGTGCCAGGCCGTACTGTCCTTCCAACAGATGTCAGGGTGGTTGAAGTCCCCCATGAGAACAAGGGTCTGTGAGTATGAGGCTTTTCCTATCTGTCTATAGAGCTCTTCATCCACAGGTTCTCCTTGATCAGGCGGTCTGTAACAGATCCCCACAGTAATGTCTCCCATCACTGTTTTCCCTTTAACCCTGACCCACAAACTCTCTGTTAACTGCTCACCTGTCCCCAGACACAGTTCCATACTCTCCAGCTTATCCCTAACATAAACAGCCACTCCCCCTCCCCACCTGCCGGCCCTGTCTTTTCTAAAGAGACTGTAAACTGTAACCTTCTATTCCAACACTCCAGTCATTAGGAGCCATCCCACCATTCTGTGATGTCTATTATATCATACCCCCATAGACATGCACACATATCTAATTCCTCTTGTTTGTTCCCCATGCTATGGGCATTTGTATAGAGGCATCTGAGCCGAGCTTCAAATGAAGCCAGCTCATTGGCTGGAGTGCCTGGAATATATCTATATTGCTCCAAGCATTTCTTATAGGTGCTGGCAAATGACTGGGTCTGTTGGGATGGAATGATGCCCCCCTCCCCCAACACATCTAGTTTAAAGCCTCCTTGACCAGTCTGGCAAGCCTCCTACCAAAACTGCTCTTTCCCTTCTTTATCAGACCAGCTCCACCAGCCCCCACTAGACCTGGCCTACAAGCTTGGGTCCTGTGTTCAAGACACCCAAACCCCTGACTTTAACCATTAACACCTCTCCTTTAACCATTAACACCTCTCCTTTAACCATTTATTAACCTGGCTGATCATCCTAGCTTTTTTTAGGTCCTCCCCTGTATCCTGGAGAATTGACAAAAAGACCACCTGAGCTCCAGAGTCCCTGACCACCTCCCCCAGGGCTCTGTAGCCTTCCTTTATGTTCCCCAGGCTACTACTATCTATATCCCTAGCACCCACATGGATCACTAGAAGTGGGTAATAGTTTGTGGGACTTACTAGAGCAGCCATCCTCTCTGCAACATCCCTGATCCACGCCCCTGGTAGGCAACACACCTCCCTTGAGACCGGGTCAGGCTGACAGACGAGTGCTTCTGTCCCTTTCAATGTAGGGTCGCCTACTACTACGACCCGCCGCTTTTTCCTGGCAGCACCAGTAGAGATCTTCTTTACCAGGTCATCAGCCAGTTGTTTCAGGTGCATTTCCTCATTAGCCTCCTGCAGGACAGCAAAGCTGTTCTGGGTGGGGACAACAGATTTAGGAGGAAGCCCCTTGCTTTTAATTGTCCTTTATCTCCTATTTTTGTTGGGTTGTTTTGTTTTTGGTTTTTTTTGTCACTAAATCCCAACTTCCCAGGTTAACGGCCTCCTTCTTTCCTTCATGAGCTACAGGGGACGCTTGAGGCCCCTGCACAGTTTGGGCCAGGAGCAAGCATTCCTGCTTCCTCTCAGCTTCCCTGACATCTCGCAGCCTATTGACAGCGTCCCGCAGCTCAGCCCCTGCTGCAGGAGGACCTCCACCAGGGAGCACCGAGTGCAGCCCTGTCCATTGCGGACCCTCCCCTCACCAGACCAGTGCAGGCACTCTCTCTACACTCCAAGCTCTGCACTGCAGCCTCCCCTCTCATCGGCTCTGTTTGGGTGCCTTCGCTGGCCACCGCCGGGACAGCCAGAGCAGAGCTCCCAGACCAGACCGTGGTTATAAGGCAAGCGCTCACCGCCCCACTCTCCCGCTCAAACTCCCTCACCGCACCCCTGATCGCTCGCGCTCCCTGGGGCAGGTTTTCTCTCAGTCATGGCTGGTGCCGCTGCTCCTGGCTCCGCCCCCTGTGAGTCAGCTGCTCGCTCTCGTCAGCTGAGGAGGTCCTGTCGAGGACTTGAGGCTCCCTCGGTGGCTGTCGCCGCTCTGAGTTGGGGCTCCTGGACTCTGAGCTTCTCCCCCACTCCGGTGTTGAAGGCGTCCTCTCTCGAGCTACTCACCTCAGCAATTGACTCACCTATATCTGTATATAAATATATATGTGTATATAATTTTATTGATCATCTATGTAATTAAATTCTATATTATATGCATTAAATACAGAACTTTTAACATATATATTTTTTATGTATGATATATAGTATAATCAGGGTAAGGGTTTGGTGGGACATCTGGGAAGCTAATCTATAGGCATAGGGCTGGAATGGCATCTGCAGCATTTATCTAAATATTCTCCAAATAATGAACCAGGTATAGTAGTTTAAGCATGAAATTCCTTCAGAATGCAATCAACAGGCAGTACATACTTGGCTAGACAATAAGAACCTACTGTTAATAAGATGTTCCACCTGGCTACTCGAGCTATCATCTGGATTTGCCAGTTCTCCCAAAATCCCTATTCATCTTTCTTCTCTGATTTTTGTAGGCTTATGCATTGCAGATTTTATCTCTTTTTCTCTCCACACATCTTTTTCTTTTTAAAATTGTCTCTAATTCCTTTTATTCCTTAAATTTCTATCTTTTAAAATTAGCTGTTTTTCTTTGGTATCAATGCAAAAGACTGTCTAAATTCAATTTGCAGTTCCTTCAGTTGCATGCTTCTTCACTGGCCTTTCTTGCCTTTCCTCTATTAATTTCATCAAAATGCCGGTCTAGTAATCGTCTACATTATGGACAGCCTCTATTCTGATCTATTCATTAACCTCTCACTATCTTCATTATCTTCATTCTTGACTTCCAAACTCTGTATAACTCCACTCTTGTTATTGGCAATTTTCTCTGCAATTTCTTAACTTTGTCCTTGTCTATTCCAAGTCATGTCTCCTTCAGTTTCTTCTTTCATTCATGTTTTTAGGCCTCAAATTTTGGGGAGTCTTTGGATATCTGAGTCTTGGGTGAACATATGAGCTAAGAGTAAAAGTACTTGCAATCAAAAAAACTTCTTTACTATGAGCGTGACATGGAAACCTTACAAAATCTTAAAATTAGTTTTCAAAGATGGTCTTCACAAACCCTTTTTCCTTTCCAAATACTTAGCATTTTTGGTTCCTAAAGTGAGCAGGCATTGTTAGCCTAATTTTTACAGTGCTAAGGTAGGGTAGACCTAACATAAGGTAATTGTAAGGTAAAGCAAGATCCCATATCTTAGTAAAAGTAAAATGACAAATTAATGGCAGAAATTATATTAGAATAGAGAGTAATATTATAAACCCAGATTGTCTACCTAGGTAGACAATCCCAGAGTATATTTCTTATCACAAGCTCATGTCAAACTGAATATGTTTTTTTATATTCTAACGCAGCAAGTCATGAAATAATTGTTCATCCTTCATTGAGATACAGTGATATTATACTCAAAGAAGCAGGGAATATTCTTGTGTTCAAGGCTAAGAATATTTTCCTTTCAAGATGCTACCATGGAACACAATCAGGAACAAAACTCAGCTGAGCTCAGTAATAGAAAAAAAGAGTACTTTCTTACATTCAAAAGGACTTTTTTACCTTTACTGCAACTGCAGCTGAGACAAGTGAACCAATAACTGGCCTTCAGACATATTATATTATATTTCATTGAAGGCAAGATCCAGTTTCCAGCTAATACTCAATTTAGTAGATGGCTTAAAGTGCACCTAATCTGCATTGTGCCCCAAGTTTGACATTATTTGTGTAGGGCATCACAGGTTGATAGTATTTTTTTCTGCTGACAGGCACAGTTCTCTTCTCCATTAAAGCTTATGGATATTTATAACTCAAAGTGTTCTTGTAGTAGCTGGTACTATAGAACACTTCTCTGTAATCTGCTATTTGACAGCTTTTGCTTACTGAGATCTTACTGATGAGAACATTCATAGCTCTCCAAGTTGCTAGATAATTGTGCCAAGGTGATCCTGATTCCTTAACTGAAATAAGGAAAGTTTAAAAACCCCTAGTTTCTTTCCCAAATTCTTGTGTCAGATTCTTACCAGCATTAATAGACACCATCTTAAATAAATAGCAAATCAGCTCTGACTTCTGCATCACTTTTTCTGTTTTGTTGAAATAAGTGTAGACTTCCACCAACCTAGCCAACAACACTGCTTGCATAGAGACAAAACAAAGTACATTTTTTTTCATGTTAAGAGCATGGAAACATAAAAACACAGTGCACTAAGAAGGAGGACATTAGAATCAGATCAAGGGAATCATTGAAATTACCTTTTAGATGATTCAGCCTCCCACTCAAAGCTGGAGTATTGCCAACACTAAATCAGATTTGGTTTATCACATCCTGTAAACCTCCATGAATGGAGACCCCACAAGTCCTCTGTGCAATCTTAGTGCTGGACTGTCATTTTCCAGCATTCTAGTGATGAAAAAGGTATTCATAATGCCCTGCTTGAACCTCCCTAGCTGCAGCCTGTGGCTGTTGCCTGTCAGCAAGTCCAGGTACCTCAGCTTCTTATAAACTATATTCTGTAGGCTGTTAATCATCTTGATTACCCTCTGCCAGATCTTTTCCAAGATAGGCAGAGGGACCAAAAGCTGGATACGATAGTTCACATGTGGCCTCACACAGTAGAAGTGAATAATCAGTTCCCTTGAAACATTAGTGAAAATTCTCCTAGCTTAGCCCAGTATGCAGTTTGCCTCGTGTGATTGGAGCACACTGGGGCCTCAGGTTCAACTGGGTGTCTGCTCTACCTCCATGGCCACAGTCAGCTCACAGCTGCGTTGAGTTATTCCACACCAGAAATAGGACTTTGAACTTTTCATGTGTAAGCTACATGGGCTATCTCTTGGCCTAGTCCTACAGCATCTTAAGATCAATCTGAATTGAAGCTCTAATATTTATTGTCAGCCACTTTCTTCAGTTTAATATGTTCCACAGATTTACTGAGACTACTTGTTTTATCATTGAGATTGTTGACAAAGGTAGATACCAAAAGTTGCGGAGCCATTGTCATCCCATTGACAATTAGCAGCTTCCACTGAACATCATAGAATCGAATCATAGAATGGTTAGGGTTGGAAAGGACCTTAAGATCATCTAGTTCCAACCCCCTTGCCATGGGCAGGGACACCCCACACTAGACCATGTCACCCAAGGCTTCGTCCAACCTGGCCTTGAACACCACCAGGGATGGAGCATTCACAGCCTCCCTGGGCAACCCATTCCAGTGCCTCACCACCCTAACAGGAAAGAACTTCTTCCTTATGTCCAATCTAAACTTCCCCTGTTTAAGTTTTAACCCATTACCCCTTGTCCTATCACTACAGTCCCTAATGAATAGTCCATCCCCAGCATCGGAGTCCATCCTCAGCATCCTGTCCATCCCCAGCATCCCGTTGGTTACTACCCTGTGACTGCAGAAGTCCAGCCAATATTAAGCCTACCTTGAAGTGCATTCATACAGCCCAGCCTTCTTCAGCTTGCAGGCTAGAATGCTCTGAGGGATTGCAGAAGCCTCAGTAAATTTAAGGTCTATTAAATCCACTCACACCACTTCATCCATGTTGTTAGTCACTTCATCTCTGTAGGCAATTGAGATAGTGAGTGTTATCAGTCCTTTGCTACTTGTTTTCCAGTGTTGTTGTGGTTTAACCCCACCTAGCAACTAAGCACCACAGCTGCTCACTCGCTCCACACCCTCACCCTCATAGGGTGGTGGAGAGAATCAGAAGTGAAAAAGTGAGAGAACTCATGGGTTGAAATAAAAACAGTTTAATAATAATAATAATTCCTATAAATAATAATAAAGTAGGGGAGAAAAAAAAAAGAGAGAGAGAAAATAAACCCCAAGAAAACAAATGATGCAAATGAAAACAGTTGCTCACCACCAACCAACCAATGCCCAGCTATTTCCTTAGAAGTGGCCTCCCACCAACCTCCCTCCTGTTTTTATTGCTGAGCATAACCCCATATGGTCTGGAATATCCGTTGAGTCAGTTGGGGTCAGCTGTCCCAAACTGTGTCCCCTCCCAGCTTCTTGCACACCCCCAGCCTACCCACTGGTGGTGGGAGATGCAGCAAAGGCCTTGACTCTGTAAGCACTGCACAGTGATAACCAAAGCATTCCTGTATTATCAACACCTTTTCCAGTACAAATCCAAACTATAGCCCTATATTAGCTACTGTAAAGAAAATTAACTTTATTCCAGTCAAACCCAGCAAAAAATATTTTGAAAAATTCCCTTAGAATTTGTTTCCAGGAACTGAGATGAATCTAACTAGCCTGTAACTCCCAGGTGGTTCTTCCTGCCATTTATAAAGCTGGGCATAATATTTTCCATCTTTTCATTTGTAAAGGTCTTTTCCAGATTGCCTCAATTTTTGGCTACACAGAGGTAGCAGCTGCACAATCACCTCAGCTGCATGCATCATTTTCAGGTGAATCTCACCCAGGCCCAGGGATATGAATATATCAGGATCCTTCAAGTAGCCCCTATCCTGCATCAGTTCTACTCTTGACTGCTCGTCTTCTTCCAAAGCTTGACTGGCTTGTGCAGTGATCTGGTCTCAGGCTTTTTCTGTAGGGATTGAGGTAGCGAGGTGGGGAAGGCATTATGTACTTCAGCTTTATTCATGTCATCCATCACTGGGCTGTCTCCTCCCTTTCATCAAGTCCCACATGTTCCCTGAACTTTTTGCTCTGAACCTTTTGCTGTGAGCAAACTGACAGTCTCTTCATGATACTCCTCGTGTCACTAAGCAATTTTAACTCCAGCAGGGCTTTAGCCTTCCATTTTTCCTCTAAGTGAGTAAAGTTTGTCTCTTGTGCCCATCATTGTTTGCAATTTCTTATATACTCTGTAGTTTAGCTAACATCAATTGATAATTATTAAAAATCAATGATTTTGTGTGTTATCGTATTGCTATTTGCTCTGCATTGGTTCTGTGTAGCCTGTGTTTGGTCACACTTTGTTTCTGGTGCCATGTTTAATAAAGTAATAGTGGATTAATATAAACATATATCTATATATTTGTAAAGACAGACAGATAGGTGAAAACTCACTGTTAAAGCTGACCAAGTTAAGGGTTTACACTAAGCCTGTGGGCTGCCAGTAAACCAAACTTTTCCAGACAGCCACAATGCCTACATCAGGAAGAAGCTTATTATAAATAGTTTAGGTAGTTATATTTAAATAAAAACACATATTAATTGTGTCCCAGTACTGTGAGAGCCCTAAACCCACTATCCATGGGAGTCCACTGTCCAAAGTTGCATGGGAGTCCAACAGTCACCACAGAGATACATGAACCATTATTCTAGATAATTTTTCTTGATCCTGGTTCCTGTGTATGTCTCTGTGGCTGAGGAACTTATAAGGCTTTCAAGCTTTTTCCTGATCCCTTACTTTAAAAATAGTATTCAAAAGAGACATTTTCTCTAAAGAGCCCTTCATCTGTAAATATTTAAACCACAGTTTCACTCTATCTGGAGCACTGGTTTTAGATTTTATTAGATCAGATCAGTTGGATTTTTTTTTTTCCAATGCAACATTGATTTAAATGTGTCATTTTCTTACATTTCAGAAAAATATATTTTCTATTTTAAAACAACGTGTCATGTCCAGAAGTAAATCAACCACTATTTGAGGTTTAAAGTTTGAAGATCGAAATGGAAAGAAAATGCTCCAGTTGCTCTGATCTTTTTGCTCATTTATTTGGCTCTTAGATATAATATTTATGACAACTAGGTAGAGCGATTTTTGTCCCTTCCCTCCAGTTAAGGAACAATCTTAGGGAAGAATGAAGAAAGTATTTTCCACCCACAACTTAAATTAGCTCTGCTTCATAAAGTTCAAATATTTCTTATGCTTATATCAAATTTACCAGTAATTAGTATAGGAATAGAAAATTGACTTTCTCCTATGTATTTAAATAGAACCATCTAGGAAAGAGTATTTTCTCTCTTTAGTTTACATTTTAGTCCCTCAGACATTCTCAAACTCCAAAGTATGCCATAGCTCCTTTCCACTTCCCCAGGGAAGATGTAAGCCAGAATTTGTGAAGTCTCTTATGACATCTGGAGGAATCACATTCTTGACAAGTTACAAGGTCATGCTTCCTGCTGAAATGCCAGGGGGCCACCACCTAAAAGATGGCAAATTTTACACCATAATATGCAAGAACTTATTCTTGGTTTATAGTTATGATTTTGTCTCCAGTGTTACAGATACTATTTTAACGCTCTTTTTGTTTCACTAGCATCGTTAAATGTTGTTTACATGCAAATGTCAAGGTTTTGTAATACAATTCTTAAGGCCTTTTAGCCAGGCAGCTTTCAGATATTTGACAAGATATAAAAAAAACCTAAATCTTATATTCTTATGATAAAAAGAAAGAGTTGTAGACAAAGAAAACCACTTTCATGCTGACCTTATACTACAGAGTAAATTTTTTTTTTAAATAATTTTGTTCTATACTGCTGTGATAGGGGCCAGAGTTGATGAATGAATGTTAATTACTGGTGTATGGCTCAGCAAAACTGAATGAAAATCAATGTTAATGAGTCTTCACCTAAACTTTTAATATTATTCCTCTGGAGGATCAAATTCAAATTGCTCCAACCAGCAACCTCTGCACAAACAGGTTAATTTATGATTCAGATGTGTAACTCCGTACAAAAAGAGGTATAAGCAGTTCAGCAGCAGGCTAGCTGCAAGTTTATACTTGGAAGCAAGATACTCATTTCAGTCTTTCTCAAAAAAAAAAAAAAAGTTTGGGTATTTTTATCCCCTCACTGTCAGTGGAAAATGCAGGATTACTGAGGACTACACCAGTAGATGAGAATTCCAGACAAAAATCACCCAAGCTACAGATCATGTGCTTTCTTTAATTTTAGAGGTTTTGGAAGAAATTCAAGTTGTAAGAGCTAATGAATTTGTTCAGCAGATCTCAGTGAGAATGGTGATGAGCCACAACTGTAATGAAACATTACAGAAGAAAATTAAGAGCACACTGACCCTGATTCTTCTAATATCATGAGTAGTTTACAGAAAACATTGTTCCTTACTATGTCCATGGAGCCCCAAGCTTTTAAAAAATGGATGCAGCTAAATATCTGAGCTCTGAAATAAAATTAGATTACATTAAAAGCTTAACAGTATGGATAATAAGGATTTGGCAAAGTGGAAGGAAAAGCAACACAAAAAGGTTATAGAGACCTCTGAAGTGTTGACTGGAAGTAGTCAAATACTGTGATCAGGATGAAAATGCAATGTGAGAGCCTTTTGAGGACAGCAGATTTATTGTTATTCCAATTTTCATATATTGCTGAAGGTACAGAAAAAATAAGGTCACAAAAGACAAGGGGCACAAAACTGCAATTCCTTTTATATCAAAATGACTCTCTTTCTTAAACAAGAATGAAAGATGATGTACTTATTCATTGAGCATTGCCTTAGGATTCCAAGCAGGACAAGACAAGTAGCACATAACAGAGGAAGTCACATAACCTTTTACAGAACATACTGGTGTTGTTCCCGTGCATTTCACGGTGTGATGGCACACTCCTCCAATAATGCAGCCTAAGCTCACTTGAATGGCTTAGGACTCCGCAGCTTCAAAGAGATTCCTAAGGAGGAATATGGTGAGGGTCTGTAAGTTCTTGTTCACCTGCACCATGTGAGGCATGAAAATATTATTAGCTAGCACTCATAACAAGGGCTAGGAATAGATAATAAAAATAATAGCCAAAGTTTGTAGACTAACCAGATGGGATTCCCTTTTCACTGAGGGCATGTCTGTGCTCTGGATTGTATTGTTATAACTTACAGGCTATTTTGTGTCAAAAATATCACAGATAAATCAGACCTTTCTGGAGGACAGCTGTGTAAAAGGCAGTTAAACAGAGAACTATGTATATAGTTTTTAGCATCCCTAAGTAACTTGTTCTTGGAAAGTGGTAAGATGTTAGTGGAAATATATCTGCTCCCTTACAGTGGATCCCTAAGTACGCATTATGAGAAACCGGTCAAGATGGACCTTAGATCTCATCCAGTCCAGCTGTTTTATGTTAACTAGCCTTTTATTTTGTTCTTTTATCCTGCCCCTTGTGCTCTTCTGTTTAGAGGAGAATTTTTCAAAGGAAGGATGAAAATGGGTGTCCAGATCTCAGTGACTGCCAGTCCTATTGCCTTTTGCACCTTTAAGCTTATTTCCCTTACTTTTTATTGATGAATAATTATTGTTAAATCAAAGTTGTTGTTATGGTTGCTGCTTGTGTAATTTGAAATTACCATTCATTGTTTGAAATATTTTTTTTATTTAGGATTGTTTGTAAGCAAATATAATCTCAGAGATGGCAAAAATTGGAGCTACATTTTTGTCTAATAACAATATGGCCATTCAGTTGGCATTCTAATTATTGTCCATTTACTGGCCCTTTTATTTTTGAAGGTGAATATCTATAATTTGCTGGAAGAGTGAATGACAACGAAGGCCACAATGGCTAACAATTACTGCACAAAAAACAACATACTCATATTGAGCTGCTTGAAATGTTTCTCTACATTATTTTTAGTTGAAAGAACTTAAAAGAAATTTTTATAAAAATGTGTTTGGATAAACTTTTGAGAATTGAATCTCATCTTCTTTAAAATACATCTGGCCTGGGAAAAGGAGGAAGAGATATTGTTGACAAATGCAACAATTTTACAATTGCTTTTCAAAGATATAGTTTTTGAAATAATTCTATTTCAAAATTGTTTTATCACAGAAAATTAAAAATATGTGATTTTTTTTTCAGTCTCCCAAGTTATTAATGCATTTTTAGTTCTCTAGGGTTCTTATTTAGCTACAGTCAACATTACAGGGGAAAATTCAGCAATTAGTTTTGAATACTGGTGCTAAAAAAAGCTTTTTAATTTACTTAACTTTAAGCATCTGCACCTCATAAAACTTGATCTGCAAATTAAGACTTTTTTCTGAGCTTTTGAAGGGAAGGTACAGACAAGTTTAAAAATGAAGACTCGGAGGAGAAAAAAAACAAGGCATAGTTATCTTCTCCATTATGCAATACACATTCTCAATGTTTTTTAAAAACATCTGTGTCCCAATTTATCTCTAAATAGTACTTATTCAGTGTCTAGTAGATTCCAAAACAATTTGCAAAAGGGACCAAAATCATTATCAAAGAAAAGACAAGGAAGTGATTTGTCCAGACTGTGGTTTTGCACAGAATAGGGCAGGTATCTCCTAAATTTAGTCCACCAGTCAAGCCACTAAAAGACACTAACTTTCTGAATTGTTTTGTAAATAAATTCTTAATTCTGACTCAGTAATACTGCAATGCTGTCAAACCGAGACCATAGTCCTCTCTTGTTTTGTGAAGGCAGGTGTTAGCAGTCTACATCATGGACAAATCCATGATTCCTTATTGAGCAGTAATATCTGTGATGTGTTTGAATAAAAGTAAAAAATCTGGGTGCTAATGGTAACTAATAATTCTGAGGGTTAACAGTGGCTTATAGGCCCAGATTGTTTGGAAACTGTGTGTGTGTGAGATTTTACACATATGTATATGACTGTACATATATATGTCTATATATACATATACGGATGTACACAGTCGTATAACGCATGGTGATATAAATAACTGAGTGCTGTCTGTGAAGAAACTGGAAAGCCTCAACTTGGGAGCTCAGTATAAGTCAAAAGGATTATTATAAAGTTTAAAAAGATGTTAGAGTTTTTTTTTTTTTAATATAAAGCTGTCATTCTAATGCTAAAATCTTGTTTCAGGTTTCTATAACAAATCTGTCATTGACAGTCTTACTTTTTTTGATAACCCAGAATTTCTGACATTATTGCCACTAATTTTTTCAACTTCTTTTGAGATTGGTGAGACACTAATAACTGTGGTCTGCTCTTAGGATTACTTAGAGACATCTGTTCCTCTTTAGAATAAGAAAGCCAAAGGATAGTCACTCTCCTACTAGGAATTCAAATCTGAGTTTCCCTAGTCTGAAGACACTATTGTCTTTTGAGATCACGTTTAAAACAATGGCACCCTGAGGCAATGGGCCAGAAGCAATAGAGTCTGCAATTAGTGTCATATTCAATCCATACCAGGAGAATAATGTGTTTTGTTTTTACAGAAACCTTATTAGCTATGTAACTCAATTTTATTATGACGTTTTAAGAATTCCCAAGTCATACACCCTGCAAAGGTCTGTATGCTCATTAAAGAATTGGTCTTACGGTTTTGAACAGAATTTGAATGGAATTGAAATTTGGAATTTGAAAAGGAATTTGAACGGAAGAAATCTGCCAGTGAAATTTAGCCTTTTTTAAAAGGTAA
Source organism: Pezoporus wallicus (assembly GCF_028554395.1). Classification (NCBI taxonomy): domain Eukaryota; kingdom Metazoa; phylum Chordata; class Aves; order Psittaciformes; family Psittacidae; genus Pezoporus; species Pezoporus wallicus. Next base: position 9,220,265 of record NW_026642654.1, on the reverse strand, counting down.
AATTTGCTGGTGAAATAAGAGTGACATTTCAGCGGAATAAAGCAGTAGTTCAAGAGATGTTAGTATATTAATATGGCAGTGCAAAGGGCAGATTAGTTTATATTATTGATAGATTATTGGAACTGCTGTGAAAGCTAAAGTTTTTAATCAGGATCACATTCTGTGAATGCCTGTGAAGAAACTTTACCCCACATAGGGTTTAGCGTAGCATTCTGCATAAAGTCATACTGAACAGTAGATATCAAGTGCAGAAAAGGAAGTTATAGACTTCTAGGATGAAAATTGTCCCTAGATAAGATAGAGTAGAAATTACTCCAGAGGAGATTACATTAACGTGTGTGCTTCAAATACAGAAGAGACTTTTACAATAATTTCAGCTGACCCTGCTTGTAGTGAAAGTGCAATTCCTGTATCAAGCTCAAAACATATACACGGGCTTAAATGATAGGCTTCACAGTCTGCTGACACTTCCGTTAAGCAGTGACTAATTGCTTCCATTGTTAATGATTGCCACTAGTGATGGCATTTGCCTTAATGGACTTTCACAGCTTCAGTGTGGAGCATCATCTGATTTAGTCACCACTTCTGAACCTATCGATCTGCCTCTGCTTCTTGTGAGTGTCCTGGCCTCCCAGACTCTGGCTGTTTCTATCCTCCCAAAGCTGAGGTGCTCTCAGGCAAGGAGTAATTTCGTTTCCTCCCCAAGACTCTGCCTGACCCAAGGTGAAACACCTAAGTCATGCTTGGTATGCAAAGCTAAACAGACTGGAATGTTTAAGTGTATGCTGTTCTGCATATGCCAGAGTGAGGGTGTGAGCCTTACTTTGTTTTCAGTTCACACAGTCAAGATTTCTTGCCTTTTGTACTGGTATAACCCTAGCCAGCAACTAAGTACCACACAGCTGCTTGCTCAGTCCCATCCACCCCTCCCTGTCTGGATGAGGAAGAGAATCAAAAAAAGATAAAACCTGTGAAATGAGATAAGATCAGTTTAACTATTGAAATACAGTAAAATACTACTACTACCTCTAATAACAACAACCAGAACAACCAGAACAACAAATAAAAACTACAATAATAAATAGTTCCAATCTCCCCACCATAAGCAGCGACACCTTCCACTAGACCAAGTTGCCCGAAGCCCCATCCAACCTGGCCTTGAATAATTACAGGGCTGGGGCATCCACAACTTCTCTGGGCAACCTCGTACAGCATCTCACCACCCACACAGTAAAGAATTTCTTCCTAATGTCTACTCTAAATCTACCCTCTTTCAGCTTAAAGACATATATAGTAGTAGTAGAGTAGCAGTAAATGAAAAGGAGAGTGAGAAAGAGGAATACACTCAATAAAAACAAGTGATGCACAATACAATTGCTCATCCCCCACTGACCAATACCCAGCCCAAACTGAGCAGTCATCAGTGGCTCCCAGCCAGCTATGTGCTGTGATATGGAACATCCCTTTGGCTGGTTTGGGTCAGGTGTCCTCTCTCTGCTCCCTCCCAGCTTCTTGTGCCCCTCCTCACTGACAGAGCATGAGGGACTGAAAGGTCCTTGATTGGGGTAAGTGCTACTTAACAACAACTAAAACATTGTTGTGTTATCAGCATTATTCCCAGACTAAATCCAAAACACAGCACTGCACCAGCTAGGAAAGAAAATTAATTCTATCCCAGCTGAAACCAGGATACCTTACAATTGTAGCATTTGGTTGTGGCTTTCAAAGCCAAGGGCCAACAGATAAATAATGCCTTTCAGTATGACACCTCTTGGAAGAATATTAACAGAACAGGAATTTAGTACAGAGAAATGAACATTTGCAGTGGAGAGAAAACACGCAACTTTTAAAACCATTTTCTAGATGTATCTGACTCCGTAGATGATCCTATACTCTCACAGACCAAAGTCAGACAAGTTAGGTCAAACATTTTCAGTGATGAATTAATTAACCTGTTTCATTATTTTGAATGGAAATAGGTTAATAAGGAGTCAACAATAGAGGGATTTTCAATATATGAGCTCCCAGATCTGCCATGGTAACTGACTGTGCTTCAAGTCCATGGTTTAAGACACCAAACTGAGCTTGTACTTAAATGAAAAAAAATAAAAATTCAAGATTTTGGAACACACTAACTGGTTATTCTGCCCCTCAGATCTTTATTTCATTGTAGGCCATACTTGTATGTCATCCTTTACAGTCATGTACAGTTTGACCAGTGTGAGGTTATTCCTTGAACCACAGAAAAAACAGACTTCCACAAGTGATTTGGAACAACAGGGACAATTATCCAACTGTTTCTCAATCAATTTACAATCTTCTAATCAAACATAACTGTTTTCTGAGCAAGAATGAATGCTTTCAGATCATCCTTTAAAACTCTGAAATACATTTAAATACTGTTCGATAAAGAAATTTCTCAAAAAGTGATTTAAAAGAGCAATCATGTCATTTCACCAACTTATGGAAGTTAAGGAAAACTTCATTTTAGTTCAGCTTTGTTAAATAAATATGTGAGAACCCTATCTATCAGCAGTGAAATGCTGAACTTCCACAAAAAAAACATATATTTTGCATGCTTTTCTGCTCTTAAGCTTCTTGTAGAGGTCCTAAATTATAAAGTTGACTGCAAAATCTCATAAAAGATAGCCAAATGATGATAATTATAAAAGAAAAGCTAGGTGTCCCTTTATAAAACAATGTTTATAGATTTTGTGTTTTAATACTCTTGGTGGTGTCCCCAGACTTGCTCAGGGTGCACTTGATCCCATCGTGTATGTCGCTAATGAAGATACTGAACAATACTGGTCCTGGTATAGGCCCCTGAGGGACACCACTGGGCACTGATATCCAGCTGGGCACTGATATCCAGCTGGGCATTGAGCCATTGACCACTACCCTCTGGATGTGACCTCATCCACTGAACAACTTTTTCATCAAATCCAGGATGTTTTGGGGGACCATGTCAAAGACCTTACAGAAGTCCAAATAAAATGTTTTCAATTTTTTTTATATATATATATAAAAGAGAGGCAAATGCCAAAGATCTCATTGGTATTTATACTTGGTTTATATATTTAGGAACATTTTCTATTTTGGGTTTGATTTTGTGATTTTTTGTTGATGTTTTCTTTCTAGGTGCTTAGACTACATTTTAATGTTCTTTAAAACCAAGACTGAAAATAAGAGTACTCCTGTCAGACAAGAACTGAATCTGCATTCATTTATTATTTATTGTTTTCTAGTGCTCAGAAAAGATGCTCATTTTGAGGAACCCACTTATTGTGCACACCTGGCCCTCACTGTTGATAAAGTTGATTATTAAAGGAAGCTTAGTTTCGGCTTTGTTCCCTTTACATTAACACAGATGTTGCTAGATTGATACTGCTTCAGAAACAGGTCAGCTATGTGTTTCTCAGATGAGATGACATTAACAGGGCTTCTAAAGGTAAGCCACTGTTGAAGTAAGACATGAGTTTATTTAAAAGATTTTAATGACTCATAGTCCTGGTTTTATTCCTGTGGAAGGGTATTTATTGTAATTTCCCACTGGAGACATGAAAAGAATGAAAAGGAAAGGGTTTTACTTCAGTGATAATACAGGGAACTTAAGTTTTAGGTTTAGTTTTTTGACAAGACTCATGAGGAACAAAAATGTAGTGTATCATAGCCTCAAGGGAAAGCAAACCAGCTGTCACTTTGAAGGAAAATTTGGTTAAATTATCTCATATGAATCTTTTGTTAGACATCAACTCTAGTGAAGCCCCAACATACTTTTGCATACACAGATGCTATTATGAATTATCTCTGTAGATTTATTTATGTACAACATGGCCCTATCTCATGGGTTGCACTGATGGTCCTTTCTCAACTGCTAAACTAAAAAAACCCTCTCAGCTACCACCAAATAACACCATCTTCAGTCAACTTCTTTTTTTCTGTTCCTTTTCTGTTGTCCTCACTTAGCCATGCTGTTCTGCTTTAGCACTTCTTTTGCACACTGTGAACAGTCTACAGTTTTGTGCTTGCAATCAGTTTTTATTCCAGTTTTTTGTTCCCCATAAACAAATCTCACCAATCAATGAGCAAACCCCAGGGTGATACAAACTAGGTACCTTCTAAAAATAAATAAAATAAATCCAGATCACCTGCATCCTTAGTTTCTCAAACACAAACTAATCCATACAGAGCATCCTGTAGAGCTGATTGCTCTCAAAGTGAAAATCAAGTCTTCTGTCTGCATGCTGTTACGATTTGCTCTCATACATGTTCAGCTTTGCCTCAAGCATGTATTTCTTCTCATTCCTAATTACAAATATTTGTCCACCCTAGTGATCATAGGTGAGACATATCTTAAAGACAACAGTTTGCATTTCAGAAATCTTCATTTGTGCTTTTGCTGAATAAATTCATTAAAGCAGTGCATGTTCCATGATGAATGAACAAAGTAGTCATTCAGTACATGCTACTTGCATTTTAGAAACTAAATTGGCCATTTTCCTGCTAGGCTTTCTCAGTGACTGAATATTCTCCTCATTTTGTAAAAATTGCATGTTAAGTACTCTTCTCAACAGCATGAATTCTCCTTCTTGATATTTCTGACATTTCCCTTTTGCATATGGCCATTTGAACACCTCACCATGTGGAGGTGAGCAGTTTGCCTCTGAGCATCCTAAAAGTTTATGCTCAGGCTGCCCTCTAAACTATCATCTTCAGGATCTTAATGAATTTTATTGGTGGGGTAGCTAGGGTGGAAACATCTCAAATAACCTGTCTAAATTAGTCTCACAATGTCCAGAAAGAAAACTACCTTCCTTTTTGTTCTCAGGATTGCACAATGAGATAAGTCAGCAAGTGAGTCAGAAAGGGTCTGTCTCACAAAGAAGGGCAGCACATTAATCATGTTGACAGTGAGAGCTGTGCTTCATAAGTAGCAGTTCTATGCTCACTGCCATTCCAAAGTATATGTCATTTTACATATGCATCCTTTTAGATTGCATCCTTGTCTAAGGAGGTGGCTGTTCATGGACTAGTATCCTGAGCCAGAATGCAATTCATAAATTTCTGAAAGGTATTTATCCAGTCCCAAAAAGTAACCTTTGGAAGTGGAACAGATCTTCATTCAGGGACTTTCTGATACTGTTTTGTGAGGTGTTGTGTAACTGTGGAATTGATCCTTCCACAACTTTTGCAAAGTTATGACATTCACTTATCTGAATCAACAGCAAAGCAATTTATTCCACCATTATTTTACAGCTTTTTCTATTACCTGAACCAAGAGCACATATCCAAAGTCTGTAATTACCCAGGCTCCATAAAGGCAGTAGGACATTGTTATTTGACAAGAACTGGCAATGGTGCTTCAGTCAAAATGTATTACCTGTCTCATTTTTGGATTTTGCAGACCCTTTACTATTGCCGGTCACAAGGAGGCACTTCTGTTGTAAAAGAAGCAGGTCAGTGCACAGGGCTGCAGAGTAATTGGTTATTGTTTGGCTTTGTCTTAATGTGATGGGCTGATATTTAGAATGGCTTACTGAAGTGTGATAACGGACTCCAAAATCATCAAGACAACTTGTTTCTGCTTACACCCAGGTGACCTAGTGTAGCTTCCTTCATGCAGTCAAATCCCATTTTCCCAGCAACCTGAAAGACTGAGATTTCTCTATCCATGAGGGAAATAAAGATACAGTCTCTTAGACACAAGGTTCTCAAAAAATAAAGGAATCTCAGGTTTTTATGTGCCACTCTCTTGGAGTGAGTATGTTAGATATGTACATCCAAGAAGTCCTTCATTTCTGGCAGCACCTTACAGAAATGAAAAGCAACAGCCTGTGGATTTTGTGCAGCTGGCTGTCCATGGGCTTCATCTCATCTCCAGCTATGCTCATATAACTCAGCAGTGAGCATGTCCTCACCCCACACAGGATATGAGTTGTTATAACTCACAGGCATATAAGTATGATTCTCTAACTTGAGCAATTTATTCCATAGGCCATCAGCTCAGTTGGCCAAGCAGATGGCTGTTACACTTTATTCACTGAGATGTGGAGCTGTTCCCCACAGCACGCAGGAGATATGCTGCTTTCTGTTCAAGCCTCCTAAATCTTGCTAAGCAGAATATGTTCCATTTGTTCAAGGAGACAGAGAGTTCATCCTCTGGCTATCAATGGATCCTTCATGCTTTTGGCTCCATAGAATTCAAGTGTCCTAGCAGATTCTGCAGCAGACTGATTTGTCTCAGAAGAAGCTCTACTGTTTTCACTAAAAATGTTCCCAACAAAATCCATTCAAATATTTTAAAAAATCTACAGCAATTATTTCAAAATGGGAAAAAATATAAGCAACCACCCCTCCCCCATTTTTAAACAACTGAACGGCTTCAACAATAACACTCTGGGTTCCCTGTGTAATAAAACCAGATTTTTTTCTCTCGACTACATATAATATGCTCTGGATCTTCCTGCTCCTTCATATTAAAGTATCCCTCATTCATTTTTTTTAATCTTACCTTTTCCTAGTTCTTTTAAACTGTTTCTTTGGAGATCTTCTGAATTACAATTTCACTGAAAAGTATACCATTTTTTATGTTTGGTTTGTTTGTTTGTTTTTATTTTGGCTAACTGAGAGCTAATCTTATAGAATCATAGAATAGTTAGGGTTGGAAAGGACCTTAAGATCATCTAGTTCCACCCCCCCTGCCATGGGCAGAGACACCCCACGCTAAACCATGTCACCCAAGGTTCTGTTCAACCTGGCCTTGAACACCGCCAGGGATGGAGCATTCACAACTTCCCTGGGCAACCCATTCCAGTGCCTCACCACCCTTACAGTAACGAATTTCTTCCTTATATCCAATCTAAATCTTAGTCTTAGTTCACATGCAGTTTGAGCTTCAATAGTTAATGAAAGGTAGATTGTGTAAAGAGATGTACTTCTGACAGTTGGTGAATACTTTGCAGCTGGCTTCCTACTATAATGTATGCAGGCAAAGGTTTGTGTGAACTCAAAACAACTTCATACATCTGTGTTTAAACCTATGATTAGGCTGCAAAAGAAAAATGTCCTGAGGATCCCACAGACTAAATTGTAGGTACCTAAGCTTGCACATGGGTCAGAATGTGCAGCTTATTTCTCAGAAAATGTCAGTGAAAATAAGTAATGTCTGGAAAATTTATAGCATGAGGCTAAGCAAAGAGGTGGGGAAAAGCATTCTGCAATTTGACAAAGGTTCAAACTTGACAAAAAGAATTCAACACTTCCCATCAGCTGATTAATTCAAGTTCACAAAACCATAACTCACATATCTGTGTAAATTATATTAATGTCAACAAATTTTTCTAGGCATTTTATGTAGGAACATCTAAATAAGACTGTGTTTTTCAGAGAACTGAATAAGTTTCTGTAGGATCAGTCCAACTATAAGTCGATTATATTTGCATTTTCAGCATAGGTATTTGGACACTTTATTTAGCTAGTCTACACTTCTCAACAATCTGCAAGGCAGTTCAGAGCAACTAATAAAAAGACCACATAGAACCAAAACAAAAAATAGTTTTGTTGTTCAAAGTACACATATGTGAAAAGTGAAGATACACCTCTTTTATGCATACTTCCAATTGTATAGAGCAAAACCCCTGATGATATCAGGAAAGAGCATACCACCAGCTTGATTTTTTTAAGCTCAAAATACTGTTTTAAACTGTTAACTACTCTATTAATTTTTGCCTCCATATTTTTATCTATTAAAACATTCTAGATACAGGTTAATTTTACTTGTTCCATGTTTATTATTGTTTAATTTGTTAAGAGAGGAAAAATACCAAAATGTGCAAGACCTTTGTGTAAGTGAATTGAGGCATGACATATTTTACCACAGATTATAAAAACAAAGAAGCCAAATAAAACTTCATACAATTAATTTCCAGCTACTGTTTCTGAAAGTTCCTGCAGTGCCCTTTCAGCAACTGCACGTTCAAGAAACCATTTCTCTTCCTTGAGAATACCACTGCCACAAAACTTTGCTCAGTGAGAGCAAGGCTGCTTTCTGCAATGATGTCAACAAATAGTGCTGTTCTTCAAATGCTGACCTTTAAACGCACTTTATAAAAACTTATACATTATCTTACAGAGAATGTAGAACAAGCAGGAATGAGGCTTCTCTATACTAGAAGAGATACCATTGCACTTCACCCAGAGCTTCCAAACTTTGTCAAAGTGCCAGTCTTTCGTATTTAAAAACTGCTCTGTGCTAGCCTTGTTTGCCATGCCTGGATGGGTGGATCTACGCTACGGTGCAGGTTTTATCCCATTCCCAGATGAGCTGAGTAGCACAGCTGGTTGAAGACAGTTAATTGCTCTTCATGATGATTAGAATGTTGTTAAGGTTTTCTCAGAGGGAGAGAAAAGAACATGCACGTGGTTTGAAAGGTCATGGTGGAAACAAGATATAGCAGGCACAAGATAGCGTTATATTGACAAGTGTTTATCATAAGAAAACACACTCAGCCTTAATACCTACAAGTCCTTCCAGTTGATTACAATGTAATACAGTTCATAAAATAATGTTATGATTATGTGTCCCTCTAAAATCACAGGGTTTTTTTCTTTCTTGCAGAAGTTTGCCAATTTTTGTGATTTAAAAGCAATGCAAACATGCTAGAATAGTCTTAGAAAATCCAGTACGTCTGCTACCCTCGTTAACTTGCTTCTGAATGTTAATATATTACATTCTCTAAACTATTTTGACTGTACATATAGAAACCATGTAGATGTTATATTTTATTCCCATTTTATCGTACAGTCTTTAGTAAGTGATTTAGCCATGGATTGTACTTTATAAAAAGGACACATTCAAACTGCCTGAACTAACTTGTGAAAGCCTGCCTGCATTCAATGTCCTTTTCAAATCCAGGCACAGTGGTCTGTACAGTGAGAGAACTGGAAAAAAACACTCGTGTGATCTGATGGATACATGCAGATCAATGGCATTTAAGTCCAAAATAGATGCAATACAAACAATGGAATTGACAAGATATTGATATGACTATCCCATATACAGTACAGGAGTAACTTCTGTAAATGGGCAGGGGCTCTTTATCCCATTTGACCATCGTACACATTAACAGAAGCTGGTCATTGTATTCTTGCCAAATGTTTATAGTGTATCAGATCTGCTTTTTCTCCAGGGTAACATGGAACCCAGCAAAATAACACACACTGTTTTGTTCTTTCACCCTGGCTCGCCAATAATTTCCAGTGAACATGAAAAGGAAATTCAAGGTCAGCCTTTCAAGGATGGTTGCTCAATCATGCCTATTTTAATTGCTCTTGATTCTCTTTGTCTCCAGGTAGAAGTATTTACTGAACAGCTTTATCTACATAGTCGTGAAGCTTTCCCTTAGTCTGGTCAGGTTTACTTACTCAGCACTAACATTTTTAAGTTCTGCCATTCTTATATTCCTGGAAGGCTGAGAAATAATTTTGAAGAATCTATGCACTGTAGTATGAGCATAAATATATATATATTATATATATATAATCTATGCATTGTAGAGCGTAAAAGAGACACCTTTATTTACTTCCAGTCTTCTCAGGCTTTACTCTCGCATGACTGGCACTTCGAGAAGAAACACCTGGTTTTGTGACTACTTGTGGTGTTAACAGCTCTGAAAAATCAGGCCATTTGTACTCAGCTATGTCACTCAAAAGATGAAAATTAAAAAGTGTTGGTGCATGACCTTTAAGTTACCTTGATGAGGGAGGCCAATATCTGTAAAATATTTTTCTGTCTTTTTGGTTCTTTTGTTGTGGGGTTTTTCATTTTTTTTTGGGGGGGGGGTGATTTTTTTTTTAAATTTTTTTTTTTTTTAAGGCAATGCCTTTCTTTTAAGGTATTTCAGGGATAGCATTTTCAAAGTACTCATTCTCATTACTGCCACATATTTCAAATGCACATTCCATTTCAATTTAGAAATTTTACTTCAAAAGAAAAGCCTTCAAATTCTTTTTCCATACATGTATTTAAAGACTTGCAGGTGTTTGCACCAGAAATTTTGATGTTCTGCTGTGGAAGAAAACCCACAGGAAAACTACTGATGATATATCAACTAAAAAATCCTAATGATACTTGTTCAGATTGGGATGGAGTTCAATATAGGGTCATTTGCATCAAAAAATTCCCAGTGGAGCAAGTGAAAATTCAGGGTATGATTCATGGAAGTCTTGATGGATAAGCTGCATGTCCATATATATATACACTGACCTCGTCTTGTCTTCTAAATCTAGTTCAGATTAGGAATGGGGATTTTTTTTTTTCAGCCAATGTTTCAGAAAAATCAAAACTGAATCTGGTTTGGAGCAGGTTTGTCTTCCACAGCTTCTCTCCCCACTGCTAAACTGAATTCACACAGCTTGGCCTTCAAGTCACAAGTCTTTTCCTTCTAGCTGTAGGTTGAAGAAATTACACTGTTAGTACTAAAAAACCTGAGTTTAACAGATCGAATTCATCCCCAAGGTGACTTCATCTAGAATGCCACAGGGAGGCATTTCGCTCAGTGTGTCTCCCATGTTTACTGATAACGGGAGCAGTAGCAGTCCTCTCTATTTGAGCAGTGCTGCACAGAACAAAGCACAGATAACTCAACTTCAAATTTAGTTATAGCTTCATTAAAATTTTGCAAAGTTTCTGACTGAGTGTGAATTTTTATAGTTGATGCTTTATGGATTCAGCTGAGCTTCAGTGTGCTTTTTAATCCTAGACTCATAGTGAAATACAAAGAAATGCAAATATCAAACAAATTTCAATATAAATGCCAACAAGACAAATGCTTGAGACTTTTTCAGTTCCAATGCTGCTAACACTGACCTCATCCCACATAACAGTGATTTTTAACCAGATTCTGCTTTGCTTCCTCACTGGATGAAGAGGGAAGGTTGGTTATCTAAATAAAAATGCCTACCTTAGGAATATAGGTTCTTATATGATTAAAAAGTAAAATATTTAGTGCGGTCTAAGTGCACTTAAGATAGGAATTAACTCTTGTCATGATGCTGTGAATCACAAGTGCCCATAGAGGCATCTCCCCTCTGTCCTCTCTCCCCTGCATTTGCAGCTCACTGGAGATGTGGTCTACAGTTCCTTGTTCAGTCCTGGTACCCACATATATCCAGGTCATATGCAGGTGTGGAGACAGACCTGCATACACACATGCCTGTACTCCTGTGCTCCTTTGGATTGCATGGGGAGCCACAAAGGCAAGTACTGTGCCCATACCAGGGCTCCTCACAGCAAGATTAGGGCCTGAGATCAGGTCTATAATGTACACTGTAGAGTTGTGCCTTGCAATCAAGAAAAGCCGATTTCAGTCTCTGGAAACTATAGGGCATCAAGGCACCTGATGTTATGTGGATACTCCATGCTGTGTATAGTACTATTGAAGAAGCATGAGGGTGGCAGCAGACAGCACGTTGGAGTATCAACAGACCCCAGCATGCTCTGTACCTCACAGCACAAGGACTCTGCCTTGCCTCTGAAAGATTTTTATATTCTCAGACAGGCTATCTGACTCCGCTGACATGACTTCATCAATTAATGCTTTTTAGTAAAGCAGCATGAAACCTACTTCATAAGTACCTACTACATATTTATGTATGTATTTGCACATGTATATATGTGCATGTGTGTGTGTGCATGTTTCGTAACGGTGTCTCAAAACTCTCCTTTTTAAATAAAATATATAAAAATAATATTTCACATTTTTATGAGATCTCTTTAGTACTTCTAAGGCTCTGTCTGAAGACATTTTAACTTTTCCTGAGTTCCCTGACTGTCTAAAAAAGTGTAATAATGTGCAAGAACGAATTTTGCTACTAACACCGGCCTACATACACAGATTTTCTAACCCGCTATTCCTGGTTGAAACTAACAAGTAACCTTAACATGGTTTCAAGGACATTGTACAGAAATAAAACATACATATTGCTTGAAATCATTGTAATAGTCTGGAACCATCCTGTATCTTTAGGATGGCTCCTCATTTCAGTGTCAGCTTACTCCTCTCCAGGGGTTTTGCATCCGACCTTTCCTTTTTTGCTGGGGACTCTATATGTACGCAATTCCTCTGGGAAGGAATCGCTAGGAGGTTGCAGATGATGTTTGCTACAGGGGAGAGAGTCCTGTGGGACTTCTTCAGCACAGTACTACTCTTCTGTTTTAAAGGAATAGGCATGGAGCAGGTTTCAGTTGGTTTAGTGCACATTCAATTGTGTTTGTATTCAATTGTGTTTGTATCTGCTTTGGTCTCCAGAGGCAAAGACAAAGCTAAATTTGAGCCAAACACTGTGCCTCATACACTCGCTTTTCTTCACCCTAAAGCCAAACCAGGGGCCTCAGGAGATCTGTATCAGTAAACTTTACCTGCTGTGCATGTCCTTGGCAGCCATATGTAACTCCTGAGGGGTCTGACTTAACCAAAACAGAAATGGCCTAAATGTGTGCCTTAAAGAAAATGCAGAGTTAAACACAGCAGCAGAGTATTTGAGAACACTTTAATTGTTGCCTAGCGAAAGGCTGTACCACTTGAGAAAAAGTATGCAATTGATAGTGCAGCGCCTGCGCTATATTTTTCTTTCAGGAAGCCAACTCTGAAGCACCACCAGCGTAAAAATCCAGCAGATATTTGGCAGGGAACACTCATTCACAATTGGAAATGGTAGTAAACAGCCAGCAGTTTCATTTCTCGCTTTGTGTGTTATGAGGACATCAGGCGTTAGGAATTGCTGTGTAGCTCAAAAGCTGTAACATCATGACTGGAACCAAGAAGTGCCAGAGCCTCTGTGGGGTCCAGTGGATGTCACTGGCTTCTGATTGTGTGGAAGTTGCTCAGACATTATCACGATTTCACACAGTCTAAACTTTTCAGCTGGATAACTCATGCATTTGCTAGGGATTTCAAGCAAGTTGTTGCTGTTGCTCATGTATTCAGCATAAGGGCATGTTTGAAATAGGAATGCATTTCATTTCTCCTACAGGTATGAATCCAGCAAAGCCATCATGGTGACAGCAAGGTGTCAGGATGTTCTTCTGTAATTATCAAGAGTCATACCTAGGCTTCTTTGTATTGAATAACACAAGTTGCACTGAATGTGCTAACAGCATAGTGTCTCAGGTGGTAGCACAATTACTACTGAAAGCACAGACACTTGAAATCTTTTTTATATATATATTTTTTTATATAATTTAAGAAAAAGAGTAGGAAAGTGTCCAGTGATAACGTCATCACTGAGGTTTTATGCAGAAAGATGGTAAAGACTGTGCAATTTAATTCAGCAAAGCCACCTGCTAAAATCACAGGAGATTGCAAAACTGGCTTTTCAGAGCAGCTTCCAGCAGTCCCACCTTTGCCACCTCTCTGCTGGAAAAGTCATGTAGGTACTGTTCCTCTTCCCTGTGAGCACCGCCTCCTGCTTGTGGTCCTACCTCACACCTCTCCCATGGGTGCCCTCCCAGCTCAATTCCAAAGCTAACAAATTTCAGCCATGCATCGTAGGCACCTGATAGACATTTAGTATGCACTGATTACCACGTGTAGTAACTCTGACTCAAATCCTGTTTACACCAACAACTACAGCATTACCAAGTTATTTTGGATTTCAAATGCTGTATGTGTGCTTAAAATGAGTTGATGTAATTTTGAGATTTCTGTGTTTTCTTCTCTGAAGAAACTCAACCACAGCATTACACTAGTGATGAGGTTAGAGGGGACTGGCTGGTTTTCCATTTCACAGTGATGCAGGCTACAATATTGTAACATCATAATGTAGACAGCCCACCTTGTGGTTTCTGTAGACTGAGCCCACAGAGGTCCTCATGTTCTTACATGAGAGGGTGCTAGGACTCAGAGACAGTCCTGTACTCCTGCCTCAGAAAAATATGATCTCTTAGGAAGCCAAGGATAATGCATAGGTCACAGTCTTACACCAGGACACTAGTACAAATATACACTAGTGCAAATGAAAATCTTGGATTTTCTTCCAGGCAGACTGTAACAATAGCAACCTCATAAAGGTTTATTTGCATCCAAACAAAGCCACACTTCAAAGCTGATATTCTAAACCAGTTTCCAGAACCTCTGGTTTATAGCTAATTTTCAACTCCTTCAATAATTTTTCTCCTTTAAGAAGAACTCTTTGATTAAAGTATTCCTTGACTCAGTAAAAATCTGATGTAGTGATATAATCAATGGTACAATTGTCAGAACATATCTCCAGAGTTCACGGCCAACAACAAACACAATATGAATCAGTGACAAAGAACAGTATATACAGTACACAGGAACTCCAGAAACATGAAACCTTTCAAACATATACTCAATAGCCAAAACCACCTTACACTGAGAGCTACGGTACTGGAAATTCCCTGTACAGAGTCAACTCAACTGTGAATTTGAAGTGCAGTGTAAATGAGGATTTTTGGCTGAAATATTTAACATTTATCAAGTCAGAGAAAAGACTATAGGGAGGTAATTAAGAGTGCTTTTTACCAGATATTTCTTATTTGTTATGCTGTAGCCCTACTTTCAGTGAAAATGAACTATTTGCAGAATAAAAAAATATTCGAATACATGTGCCATCCATGAAGAAGAGATGGTTCTGCTTCAGCCAGAATTTTGAGCGGACTGCAGCATGCAGATCAGAACCGAAACTGTTCAGTTTCAAGCACATCTTTGTACAACTTCAGAACATGCAACTTAAAACCCAAATAGCATAAAAGCCATCAAAAAGCATGTCAGGGAGATGATGGAACAGTGGAGAGACATGTCAGCCAACACTGCAACAGGCTGGACACGATGCTAATCCTCCCTTAGATTCCAAAAGTCACAGGTCTTCCTAAAGTAGAACTTCAGCCTAAATTATTTAAGCCCACTTGCCAGTGATGCTTTGCTATCTCTACGTAGATGAGCAAAAGTAGTTCACAGTTGCTTATGCCCAGTTCGAGTGAGAAATTAACCATATGTCTTTGCACATAAAGAATTGTACAAAGATGCTCAGCAGCACAACTGTCACAGTTGTCTCCAGCACCCTGGAGAGCAGTTACATTTTACTGGATCTTACGTTACACCAAACAAATGTAGGTCAGGTTCTCTAGTTTTCAAAGAAATTATCAGAAAATGACTGACTGGTGTTTAATCACATTTTATTTCCTCTTCCCTTAGAGGGGCTGTCATTACAGAGATGAAAATAGCAATATAAACATTCAATAAAAACAAACATGAAAATAAAAATGAAAAACATCAGCGGAAGGAAAGCCTTGTTAACGGCAACATGAACTTTCTCTAAATGAATCCCTTTTCTGCCTGAACTTTGTGAAAACAACCGATACTAGAAAACCAGGTGGTAAAATAGATCCATTCATTTTGATCAAACCCTATAAATTGTACCAGGTGTCAGTAGTACACAGTTGTATGTGTACATCTGACACACAGGCAGATCAACACTACCTTTTGTTACATAACTGTCCATCGTCAGAGATTACAGAGTTTCTCATAGCAAGAAAATGTAATAGCCCTCTGTGTTTGTGTAATTACTTAGTCACATTCAGAATTTCTATATTTATAAAGTAAAAAGGCTTTTATAACACATTTAAGCAAAAGAAAGCAAGTTGTTTTTTTTTCTCTTTTGTTTATATAGGTGTCTTTTAAAAAAATATACAAGGAATCAGTCTACTTTATTGTAGGTTACAGTTTCCCCCAGCACCCCAGGAACAGTCAGATAAGGCACTGTGTCCAAAAGAAACATTTATTGTAAGGAATATGGTCAGTGGAGGTGGCTGCGCTATAAAGACCATACAGTCAGACGGGGTCAAGGCATCAACTCACCAGCAAGGTATGGGAGCAGCTGCTCTCTAGACTGTTTTCCTCCTTGTGCTGTAAATTGCAAATTTTCCACTAATGGAAGTGAATGCCAGAATTCTCATCCTCTAGCATGTAAAGTAGGTTGTGACCAAGCTTTGAAGAGATATTACTTCATTTTCTGGAGCCCACAGGACAGATTCACATACTTTGCCTGTGGGTTGTGAATGAAGCAGAGTGGGAGAGAGCCAAGACTTCCTACTCTTGCTGGCACTTACTGCCGAGCTTCAAAGACCCTTTCTGTTTTCTGCTCCAAGTTTCTGAGCTGCTGTGACTTCTTGCTTTTCTATGTTACTGCTTTTCTGCAGTAACATAGCTGCAGTGGGAGGCACAGAGGAAAGCCCTTATCTCCTCTGCCTGTGCTGCAAACTGCTGCAGTTATGGCAGGGAAATAGGTTTCAGCCATTTCAGCTCAATGGCATTCGGCTCCAAAGGAGTTTCCCACCTCCTGGGCAAATGTTCCAGCCACTGAACTACAATATGAAAAATAGGGATCGTGTACTTCACTTATCTAAAAATAGAACTAACTGAGGGCACTCTGAATTGCTCCTCAAAGGCAAAGCTCCTGCAAAAATAGCACAGTGTAACTGATTTGATGTACACGATGAGGCCATGTGCCTACCTATAGGCAGCCTAATCTGAACACTGCAGTGGTGTCCAAAGGTGTAGCAGTGCTTATCCTGAAGCACTGTAAATCCTTTCATGCATACAGGTGTCTGTCTACAGTCTCACTTGACATGCTAGTCAGAGTGATGTGGCCTGGGGAGGAGTGTTAACTTGGCAGTAAGCAAGTAACACAAATGGCTAATCAAGGCAGTGCATTCCCCATTCTTGCCCCCCAGTCCCGTGGCATTTTGTGTTCTATATTCAGTGCATTAGACCATAAAGTAGAACAACAAAAATCACCTCATGGTAGTTGTGGACACCACCTTCTTTGACCAATAGGACTCCATTATTGTTAACATTGATGACTGGGCTTTCAGGATTTATGCTAGTGCTATAACCTACAATATTTTCATGAAGATTTACTTGCTGCTTCATACAGCTGTACTATGTATTCTGCTAATGCACTTTTCCACATGGAGCCATTAAAAAATATATATTTGTGTCCGACACACACGGTGGGTCAGTAAACAAGTTTCAAAAGCTTGTTTCTTCTTCTTAAGGCCAGGTCAGCAAGTGACCTTCTCGCACTTCAGTTCCAGAGAGACCAGATACTGCAGCTCCTGCTTTAGATCAAACCTGAGGAAGAGGGGAGTTAGGCTTACCTGCTCTGTTAATAGAAAATACTCCTATTCACGGAAATTATTCTTGGTCAAAACCCATCTCTTGCACTTTTCCATTTTGGACTTGTCTTTCCTTGCTGCATAAAGGGTTCGTTTTCCCTCTGCAGTGGGCTGTATTGCTCAAAAAAAGTGTATTTGCTACAGGGCATTAGGAAATATATTCCCAGATTGCTAAGAATTCATTTTTGTTTGCTTGGAATAAAAGCACAGGAACAAATACAGCTAGATTAAAATGAAAAGCTTTGCTACAAAGTAGAAAGCATATATAGTGGTTTTTCTTAAGTAGAAGATATACCTTTACCAGAAAGCCTGATGGGATTGCTCTGGGCAATAGTCTCAACCAGCTTCACTCCTTGGAAGTTTTATCTTAATGGGGCTGCAATCCTCATATGTAATACTTAGGTAGTCAAGCTTGGATTTCAGTGTTGCTGACTTTTGGCAGAAAGGAACAAGACTTAAAATCATACACAGTATGATGAGTTTCCTTCAGAAAGGAATTTAAGAAAAATATTTAAGAAAAATATAAAACCCCAGGAAATATGCTGGGTATCCATTGTCTCAGATGACATTAATTGGACTGCTCTTGTCACTTGATTTGTCACAAAACTGGGAGTCCTCTGATACCATTCCACTCCAGAATAGAGAAGATAAATAGCTTCTGCTGCTTCTGTGTGACTGGCCTGGGGGCCGCAAAGTCCTGGAGGGCAAGGGCTGGGTCTACAAACTGTAGGAAATATTCAGGTTCGTGAGGTGATTCTGATCCCAGGCAAGGGAGCCCAGGGCTTGATTTTTAAAAAATGAATGGCACAGGGTAAGAGAAACTCTAACAAGCACGCACACCTTTGGCCTAATAACATGCTGTGTGGAGGAGACTCCTCATCTTCACTTCCCAGTTCCTCGGTAGTGCCATGAGAGCCTTCCCGCTGCAACCCTTGGTGTATAACCATGTCCATGAGCCTGGAGCCTTTTTGTCTGCCTGTAAGATGAAAAAACCCAAAACTGAACTGAAGAGTCACTACTGAAGAAAATGTCCTTCATTCTCATACCTTTTCTTTTCTTTACTATAGACATATAACAATATACAGCTTGGCAGGTATTCTTACACTAAAAGCATGACCATTTGTGATATTTGGGTACATCTGTAAAGGTAAAACTTTTATCTTAGCTATTGTTTGATTCCCTTACCTTAACTTCAAACTTTCTTAAAAATACAAACAAGGGCTTTAGGAAAATGCTGGAGGTAAAATCACATAGATGAAAACAGTGTAATGAGGTGGCAGTAACCTGCATTTTTTAGTCATCTAAGGAAAATAGAAGAGCAAATTTTGACCCAACATTTTCGAGCATGAAATGTCTACAAGCAGCATTAATTTAAGTTAGTAAAATATTTCATTTCCCAAAATACAGTCTTGAGTGGAAACTGTAAAATTAATTACAAACATCTCATCTGTTGTAAGTGCTACAATTACTCTGTTCACTAAGATTTTTTTATAGCACCCCTGTCCCATTACTGTTCTATTGCACTTTTATAAACTTGCTTTAGAAAATAAAAAGAAAATTTACTGCAGAAAATATTAAGATATCTAATTTAAGAAACAGAACAGCTTTTCATTAGCACTCGTGACTAGTATTCATCACTTACTAGTAATTATATCAGAGATAATACATTGCAGTTAGAAAATTTTCTAATTGGCTTTAATAAAAAAGAATAGACAAAGCATGATGAAAAGAACTGAAAAGAATGCTGCTGGTATAGCTAGCTGAAAGGAACAAGAGCCATCTTACTGAGATATCTGCTCAGTTGTCTTTAGCATCTCTGATCTTAAGAACTCAGATCAATTAAAAGTGCTCAAGTTTTAAGACTCTCTTACTGACAGCTGACAGTACTAATGCACCTTTTCTAGAGGGGAAACCTGAAGATCAGAGAGGTTAAGTGCTTGCCCAAGCTTATACCAAGCTTACTGGTATGAACAATTTTCAATTCTCTGCATCTGCAAATTCATGTTCTCTAGTTCAGAAACAGATTTTGGGTAAAATTAAAACAAAATATTTCCAAAACAAGCGTTTACTTCCATGGATTCAGGGCTCTCCTTTTGTGCTTTAGAACAATTTGTTGTGGAGAGATGAAAAAGATTGCACATTTTAAAGAGGACATGGGTGACAGTGCATATCAGTTCCCTGGTTTAACCTAGGGAACATTAAATAAATGCTCCCATGTTTGACCTGAAAGCTCCCAAGAAGCATGTTTGTTACACATTTGTTACACAGAAACACTAAACTTCTTCAGCCTGAACAGATTGGCACCAGATCCCTCCAAGCACCATGCTAAGAGGTAGGCAGGACCTGACTTGTCTGAGTTCCTGTCCTATACCCCAGCAAGATCAGAAGAAACAGTTGTAAAGACTTTAAACCTTGTGGTGGGTACCTTGTGCTGGGTACCTTTTGCTTGGAGCACTCATGAAGGCATCAAATGCACTGAGACACTGAGCAGGCCAGAGGTTTGTGATGGATCGCCTTAGGTTTCTTCTTATAGCAAGCTCCCCAGAACAATTTCTGGAAAGCAAATTTTTCTTAAAGTAACAGGTAGGATCGTTATCTGTAATGATAGAAAGCTCCAGTTGGGGAGGTGTGAACAGGAGAAAGCAGAAAGATTTATGCACAATTCTTCTCCTGCCCCACAGTGTGCTTGTCCCTGGCTATCTCTGCAAGGTCAAGTGTGTCCCACTTGTCCCTGGCTACCTCCACAAAGCTGAGTTTGTGCCACTTGCTCCTGTGCACCCTGTGTCCTTCCTGCAGCTTCTAGATCCCTTCTGTGGCTCTCCACTCCTGTGCCCAGACACCTTGGCCACACTCTCCCTCTCCAACTAGGCTGATTTCCTTCCCATTTCTCCCTGAGATCCAGGAAAACCATCTGACTGCTTCTTCTGAGGACTACAACATGAATTTAAACAGATGAGACAGCCATGGTCACAGCTGGCTTCACCACTCATTCCACTTAATTTAAATTCACCTTTCCAGACCTGCAGGAGGAAGGTACCAGGCTGTAAAGAAGGCTTGGTGGGGGAAAGAGGTGGCTGAAACCCTCCCACTGAAGCTGTGTGGATGTGTGAAAGAGAAAACACAGGGGAAGGGGGCACAGAAGAGTGAGAACAGTCATGTTTAAGACTCCCAAGTAGAGGAGGTGGAAATCCCACATACTGGTTCCTGCAGTAGTATGGTTTCTGTTTCAAGTCAGTGTCGACATAAAAGGCAGCATTTGCTGCACCACGCTCCCAGCTTGCAGGTTGTCTTCCCTTATGAGGAGTGACTGTGTCAGGTGAAACCTCCTGAGAAGCTCAGGACCTTGCTCCTGCCCTCAGAACAATCCTCCTGTGTTACAGCTGCAGCAAGAAGCTGGCTGCCCATTTTTCCAGCAGAGAGGACGCTGGCAGCAGCAGGAGCAGGCAGACGTGTCACGAGAATGAAGAAAGGAAAAGCTTCCTATAGAGCAGAAAGGCTGTTGGGACAGTTGCTGCTCCTCTGAAAGACACTGTATTTCATTCAAAGGCATGCAGCTAGCTTTGAGTTAAGAGCTACCAAAGTGCCAAAAAAGTGCCTTCTGGTCTTTAAAGCATTCTGAGGCATCTTACAATTTTGCCTAAGGACTTTCTTACCTGTAAAAATGCCTTCTGTGCCCATGTGCAAGAAAAGTGCCTGAAACCTTGTGGAGAAGTTTCATCTGGGCAGCTTTGACTGCTATGCTGGTAAGTCAGTTTAACAGTCTTGGCATTAAAACCTTAAGCTTAGGACCTGTCTCTGCAGCATCTTCTGTCACTATTCCTCTCTTAATTATGGTTTATGTCTCCCAGATGCTTCAACCAGGTTGACAATCAAACACGTTTCAGGAACATCCCATAAAATTGTCTGTATTTCACATCTGGGAGTTGCAGTTCTGTTGACATTTACTTGTAGCAAGTAAAGGGGCTGAAAGGTGAGATGGTCTTACAGGAAAGCTGGAAGAGTGGAGACATCCTTCATTTACAAACTTACACTTCATTAACATTACTTCTCCAGTCCAACTGAATGTGAAGAACTTGCCTGCAAAATTCTTCTCTCCATAATTAATTCCTCTCCCAGTAAATGTTAGTAGGGATTTACTTCAGATGTGAATGTAAGAGAGTGATACTATGCAGTCTGGCTTACAATTTAATAACGACACAGTCCCTCAAACTCCTGAAGCCTAACTTCCAAGGTTTTTTGATCATCACCTTGTCCACTAGTAGTGGAGCTGGACTGGGCTTTACTTTAAAAACCAGCACAATCAGAACTTTTAGCTTGCTTGATCGTTTCACACTCCCTTGCTTCCCCACCCCCTCACCCCGCTCCCAGTGCCATGCTCTATAGTCCTCACCTTCTACCCTGGCAGGGAGGTCACTGTTGGTCTGGGAAAATAGGTCATAAAGTCCTGCTGGTTTCTGGTGCACTGCTGCCCCCAGTTACCCTTCTGGACCATCACTGATGATCACTGGCCTCCTTTTCTTTACCAGACCCCCAAACCTGAGTTTTTGTAAATGCAGTTTGTATGCAGAAGCATGATCAGTGTTCTAATTTTCTGTCATGTCATTTGTCTCTTTAGTTACCAGGCGACTCAAGACATTCCACTGCTATTTAGTCCAAGCGTTACGAAAACTGACAACCAGTCTGTATTGGCTGCAGCCAGCAAGCAAGCAAGCAGCAGGTTTAATCTTGAAACTTCATAAGTGTAATTTTGGACATTTACTGAAACACACACACACGGACACCCAACTATTTGCCACCCATGACCTTTCATAATTTAAGATATTTTTTCACCTATGACACCTACATATACTTACCCGTTTTCAGTGAGAGGGTTCTCCAGCATGAATCAGGTTTGTGCAGTTAGTCCTGCCATGCTGCAAGACTGTGAAAAGGGCTCCTGCTTCCTAACCTGGACATTCTCCACATTTCTGCTATGCTCCTATTTCTTTAAAAACATTTTGAAAGCATTATGCTTGCTGCATTCCATTTCCTCTCTTCTTCCCATTTAATTTGCTAGTTCAAAATAGATTGCTATAAAATTATACTACTTGTATGTTTTGTAATGATCTCTTCTCAGGTAATGAAAAGTAGGGGTAAGCTCTGTCAAGTGAGTCATAAGATAATGCCAGGCAATTCTCTGCCTGAACACAATTGCTCAATCCAAGTGCAGATACAGATCAAACTACTACACAGATTTCTTTCCCAAATAGCTATGAAAAGAGACATCAAGATTTTGTTTCTGACCCTCCCAGGTTCTTACCTCTATTAGAAAAGGCTGCTAATCAGATGCCTCTTCAATAGAATTGGAGGGGTGCTTAAGCAATTTGTTGTGTTCTTTAGGGCAAAGGACGTACTTTAGAAACTGACAGTTTTTAGAAAGGGTCATTTAAGATTTTCAATAAATGTAAGTATTATTTAGGGTGGTAATAATTCTCTTGAATTTCACCCGAATGCAATCACCGATTTATTGAGTGCTGAATGTCTAGGCTGTTACCTGGTAAACAGGTAATTACATGCCTAACTGCGTGGACACAAAAAATTAAAGAAGGAGTTAAGGGATTTTTTGTTGTACAAAGTACTTGTAAGAATGGATAGTTCTTCCATTTTCTTTTAAGTTCCTGTATAATATTACTTCACCTTTGCTTACTCTTTTTAGATTCAGATTTCAAGATCAATTGGAAAACCAGTTGAATCCTATCACAACAGAAGTCAGTGAGAGTTGTTAACTAGGGAAGGTGCCTAGCCTGAAACATCCCTTGTAGTACACCTAACCACAAACCAATAGAATGTTATTTTGCATATATTTTCATATATTTGAATAAATGCATGGACAGATTACAAACACAGATTTTAGTTTAAATTACATTGCAACAGAACTACAGTTTAGCATTATTCCTTTCTTATTTTAAGTTTTCTTCATTAACCATAGCCTAGAATAGCTTTGAAATATTAAGGAATAACTCTTAAAAAAAGGAAAGAATGTTTCTCCATATTGTTCACTCATAGCTCACAATGAGTTCTTAATATTCTCTCATCCAAGTATGAATTTTGCTTTTGTGAATAACCACATGGTTGTGACTTCAGTGTAAAATTTTGACCTGACAGTTGAACGCATGTATGTGTTTCCCCCAATGTATCTGTTCCATAGTGCAGTAAAATGTATACCTGGCTGGGCAATATTTTTCTGACTGGTTTCAAACACCTCATGGCTCTAGATTTTGAGCTCATCCAACCCTAGAACACCCAGAATGATATTTTGAGGGAGTTTGTTACCTGGCATTTGGACCTCAAAAAAAAACCCCACAACTAAAGGATTGATCAAAATACGAGTCAAAGCACTTGCTTAAAAATCAAACAATAAGTAGCCAGTGTAGACTTTTTTCAGAAGATGAACTGATAGGCTCTAATACTCCTGCAATGAGCCTTTCATATCCCAGAATATTAAATGACAAAATTTACCAAAACAAAAGTATTTCAAGGCAGTTTCACTTTTGTAAATTAACAACTTTGCACCTGAATGTCTGTGTTTATTTTTCAGACATCAAAGACGTTAGAAGTAGAGGGTTTCTGTTTGCTTTGTAGCTATGAAATGGGATCTCCTCACTTCATGCACCTTTTTCCTGTGCAGAACTCATGGGTCTTCCTTTGAGCAAACCCCATGCCTACTGAAAACCTATAAATGCTCTGCATAGCACAGAGTTGGGTATTATATCATGCCAAAATGATGGACTCTCCATTTTGTAATCTTTGCAGGAAAACAAACAAAAAAATTAAAACTTTTCCTTTATTAAGAAGTGATGAATTAAGTGGCTCTGAGATGCAGAAGACTCATACAACTGTCCTCATACTCAGCTTTGAAGGCAAGATCCTGCAGAGGCAATGATGTCAGAGTAATCATAGATTGCTTCAGCCAACTAATGCACAGACTGTTTCATTTCAAAACAATAGGCTTGAACACATCTGCATTTACAATAAAACCTCAGGAGACTGAAACAATCTTCACTGAAGCCAATGGTACTTTTTCCATTGATTTGTTTTGTTTAACTATTGCATTAGAACTATATTTGGGTCACAACAGCACTTAATAAATGCTCAGATCTTGTAAAACATATTGACTTTATCTATACTACCATACAGGGAGTCCTGGAGTCCAAAGAAGCTTTCTATCTGTGTTAAATGCCAGCAAGACTGTCCTTAGGGTTGACTTAAGATCAAGACAATGCTTGTTTCTGTGTAGAAGCTAAAGGTGATGCTTTACAGCACCTTCTCAGAGGGTACTTCTGCAGTGTGGATGAGCTGAGATTCCTATACTGAAGAGCTTTAGGTACCAGACTTCTGCTGTGATTGCCATAATGTGGAAAAATACTTTAAATCCAGCTCCATCAATTCCAGCACTTTATACATCTTTGTGTAATTTTGTTGAGAATGTGATGTTCATAATTAATGATTTTTTTTTTGAGATGGTTATTCTGCATCTCAAAAATGTTTACATAGGGCATAGCATAAATATAATTATGAATAGAATTTTGCATATGGAATGCATCTTAATTCCTCTTTTGGTTGTGAGTGCTATTGGGCTCATAACTATGAAAACTGGGTTCTGCCAAAATAAAATGTTTGAGATCCAGCATCCCAACCATTAATTCCAGGAAACATATCCAGCAGACAACCCAAAGCACTTTCATGAATAACACATGGAACTGCTCCAAGTTTGTACACAGCCTGGCACAATGGGGTGTGAGCCTGATGTGTATTTCAGTATTGCAAGAGTATCCATACATTAACAACCTGGAATTAAAATAAATAGTAAGAAAACCTTGATAGTCCATCAAATACCTACCAGGTTTAGAAAGGCAAATAACATGAACTTCGCTGCTGCTCAGTTATCAACAGGTTTTTATCAGTCGTTTGTTGCTACCTTGAAGAAAACTTGGCTATTAAACCAATTCTGTGTCTCTTCTTCAATGATACCTCTTCAGATACCAATGTATGAGCCATATTTTCATTTCTAACAAGACTACTAAAACTTTCCTCAATTCCTTCCAAGCTGAAGGGATTGTAAAATGGGTGAGCATCAGGATAATTCAAAGGGCATTGATGTCTGCAAGAACTGGGTCCTTAATGTTGAGATTTTTTGTAAGTGTGAAAGCTGCAAACAAACAAAAAGTTCAGTCACATTATATACATGACATAGAGACTGAAACATTTTCTTAAGGCAATTTCCATTCTGCTGTCTTCTTTCACAGATTGTGTTATTAAAAAGGGAAATGGAAAATACATACATAGAACTTGATCTTTCACAGATGAAGATACAAAGTTAATTGTTCAGTGCAATGCATGCAAAGGTAGAAAGAAAGACACCATGCCTCTAAGTGCCAGGAGTATCTGCATGCCAGGAGAGGTTACAAGAATTCCTGCTTAGTTCAGGAAGCCTGGAGAGAACAAACAGACTGCAGTATCATGTGGGACTCTACTGTAAGCATCAGTACTTGCCACCTTAAAGCTAGGGGGAAAGTCTGCATTCCTTTCATAAAGGGAATACATAAAGGAATGAAATATTACACCTTAATATGCATCTCCACTAAAAAATAGGTGTAAAACCTTGCTCTCAGATAGTGTGGAGACAGAGTGTAACACAAAATTTTCTGCTGTAAAAATTCATACACAGCCTGTGACTTCCAGTCACAAAGAGGTATCACCCAGCAAAGACTGTGCAAATAGCATTCCATTTGATTCTTAAAAGCACAAAGGGCCTGAGAATTCATGCAGTAAATTTCTGGTGTACTTGTTTTGTGTTTCACTTGTTTTTTTTTTTCATTTTGCTGTGAGAAACTAACACCATATATATGTATAAATGGAAATAGAATAAAATTATAATAGATTAATTTATGTACTTGCTGTCCACTATTTTTTCCTCCAACATTTTAATATCTGACCTTCCCTGATTGCCATATCATATCAATAGGGATTTTCAGGATATATTGTAATTCCAGCATATTTCTTTTATTACTGAATTTAAATGTTGCTTTTTGTGACCCTTCTAGAGGTGCTTACACAGCCACATATATATGAACATGCGCACTTGCTCTCAGTTATGTCTATTACTTTAACACATCTGAGGGAAAAAATATGAAGCAGGTCTTACTTTCCTCTCTTAGCCTTGCAGCTATTATATCTTTGTTGTGTCTGGATTATGACTCCCAAAGCTCTGCCCATGTATCATATTTTGATGGTTACTCCCCTTGGCGTATTGGATCACAAATGTCAAGCCTGCAATGCATTCATCCAGAGAGCTCCAAAAGAACAAAAGTTTGGGGTGGATGTAAGGAGATGTACATCATCCTTTCTGCAACCACAGTTAGTCATGTAAAGCGTGAATGCAGCCAGAAGCAAGACAACATTTTCTTCTTTAGCAACTCAATAAAAAAAACTGACATACCTGGAGAAAACAGAATGGAAAGGTCCAAGGTGTCTGAATCAGTCTCCTGGTTTATTGAAACTTCTACCATGAATACTATTTATCACTTTCATCGTTCCAGAAAAAACAACCTGCCATCAGAAGCTGCTTCATGAGCTTTTAAGCCATCCCTGTCACAGGGGCAGCAACCTCTGAGAAGGAGGCCAGCAGACAGACAGGAGCAGAAATCTTGTCAGCTGTCTGACTTTAATCCACTGATGCTTTAGAGTTGAAACCCTAACACGTAATTTTCATTGCAAACAAACATTCAGTATACAGTCAGCTCTCCATTATCCCCTGGCAGATTATCCAGTTTGCTGATAAATGGTGCCACTGTTGCAGAGACATCCATACTGGCTCTGTGCAGGCTAGCCCGGGTCTGGCAAGGCTTATTAGCTTAAGCTCTGCATAAATACTTCTGCACAGCTTCCAGAGCCAGCGCTCGGGTGCCGCCGCACTGTGTTGCTGGAACCAGCATGCTGAAGGATACATCCAAGCAGCTCCATGGGAAGCCAGCTCATGTCCAGCAAAGCTTTGGAGTTTGCCAGACTTACCTTAACACCAGCTCACGCAGGGGTTAAAACGACAGATAGTATTCTGTAACTCACCCTTTTCCTGCTAGTTTCCATTAATTCATTAGCATAGTTATTGTGAGTTCAGCCTAAGGCCACAAGAAAGCTCCCAGAAGACTTTAGCTTTAGCCAGGGAATGCACTAAGCAACATCTAATTAACCCCAACCGAAGGCAGGTCCTGGGGACTGTGTTGAGGAGGGAAAGCCAGGACCATGTTGCCAAGTAACTGTGGGAACTGTCCTGGAGCCAGTTCAGCGCCCTGCTCCCCTACATACCTGTTTTTCAAGCAGAGCCCCAGAACTCCCTCTTAGGAAATTTTAAATACAAACAAATTCAGTGTTCACGGTGTCCTTATCAAGCAGAGTAGCTGATCGGATTTAAGCAGATCCGGGTTTCTGGCATTTGCAGAGAGATACACACTGGAATATGACTTCAATTAATAAATTATAAAATGCTTTGGGATAATTCAGGATGGGAACTATTACAGAAACACAACCCAGTGTTATTTTCAATCCCCATGCCCTTTCAGGTTTTGCTCTGTTTGCTGATATACCCAAAAAGCATGCTAATTATTGCACAGATGTCGAATTTTTTTCCCACCAAATGATGTTGATATTATCAGCTCAATTTATTTATTCAGCCAAATGGCTGCCAGATGCAGAGTGATTTGTGGTTTTATTACTCACCTGTGCCAGAGTCAGGCTGGTGACTGAGGGGTGAAAGGCCCCACGTTAGATTACTGATCCCTTGAGCCAGCCACTCCTTCAGTCCATGCACTTCCTAACACATATTTTGCACCACATAATGAACTCACTTTTCAAGGTGATACAGTCACAGTCTTAAAAAAGAAGAAGAAGAAAATAAAAGTCAATGTTCGTAACTACAGTAACCCACTTGTCTAATGCAGCAAGTTTCATTTCTGGGGTCATGTCTCTCCTTCCTTTCTAACATGCAGCTAAGCATCAGGTAAGTAAAAATGAGGAGGAACATATACAAGTTTTGTTCAGTTAATACCTGTATATATATATACATCCATGTATATCTATTTATATATGCACACATACATATGCGCATATACTTTCACAATGCAAATATTAGAAGTTTCAGGAAAATTTTTGTTAAATGATTTATACTAACTGCATAGGAAAAAATAATTCTGCCAAAACTGAGAAAATAAAACCAGTTATTTGTTCCAGGGTGGTCCCACCAAATCTAAATGCTTTGGTTTATTGAGCAGAAATGTTTCATTTGAATCACTGATGTCAAGTTGCATCTGCTCAGCACCTCATGGGAGTCCCACTGGAACTGTGATACAGATGCTGCATAACGCCATGATTTCTCGTGGACTTCCTGGGCTGGCAGTGATGTTCTGCATCTTCCCCTATGACCAAATCATACAGGATACTCTGAGTCACATGGTTTGAAAGCTGATGGTAAATATACTACAGCAAATTAGCCCTTCCTGTAAGGCAGGGTAAAATAAGACAGGCAAAGCACAATGCCCATAAAGCTTTTCTTTGGAAACTGAAGAGTTATTATATATCTGTTGAACATCAAACATTTCAACTTGATCTAGTGCACTGAGATGAAATATCTCAACTTGAGACTGCAGAAATAATTAATTTCAATTAAAATACTACAGAAAGTATTACATTATTTACAAACTGATTGTTTCAACTTTCTGATTCACAATAAATTTAGATATTTCAAATGCAGAAGGAAAAAAAAAGGCTAGAAATTCCTGTGGTTTGTTTTTTTTTTGGTTGTTTTTTTGGTTGTTTGTTTTTGGTTTTGTTGTGTGTTTTTTTTTTTTTTTTGTGTAGCCATAATAAATAATCTAATTCCTACTCAGATATAACACAGAACACTCCCTATCGGAAGAGCATATTAAATAAATTATCACTCCACATATGTGGATTCTGATTTTTATCTTACCATGAGACATTTCCACTCCCCTGTATTCCCCCTCACCCCCCACGTAGGAAGCAGCAGAACTAAGGGTAGAAGAGCGGATGAAGGGATACCTACCCCCTTTCACACACATCTTGACATCCAGAGAGAAACTCGGCAGGATGTAAAACCTACACGAATAGAGCCAACAAATCTGCATCTTTTTACACATAGTAACCAGAAGAACCTCATGGTCAACATCAGATCATAGATATTCAGAGAATATATCCTGTACAGCCAGAAGGACAGCGCAACAAATGTAATACTGAGACCTAGACTGCAAAGTCAAGCTGCTCAGCTAACATGAGTGTATTGCTCTCCTGTGCACTTGTGAGTTAGCATCATGAGATAGCTTTGTGCAAGAAAGGAGAGGCTGGCTCTTTAGGGGACATTATGGCTTCCAATCAAAACTATGGCAAAGACTTTGTAAAATTATGGTGATGGATAATAGAACAATAGAAGCATAGTTTTGATTAAAAGTAAGGAACTTGGGGAGGTTTGACAGTAATCTGGGAGTAATGCAAGATAGAAGGTGACACAGAAGCTGGGGTAGAGAGCATTGACAAACCCAGTGTTAACTTTTTCAGGGATTTCCCTGCAAGTCAGCCTGGGTTTGATGCCACAGAGAATGTATGGCCTTGGGCAACAAATATCTGTTGTTTCCAGCCTCCCTCTTTTTGCATTTGCCAAGTCATAGAATCATAGAATAGTTAGGGTTGGAAAGGACCTTAAGATCATATAGTTCCAACCCCCCTGCCTTGGGCAGGGACACCTTATGTTAAATCATATCACCCAAGGCCTCATCCAACCTGGTCTTGAACACTGCCAGGGATGGAGCATACACAACCTCCCTGGGCAACCCATTCCAGTGCCTCACCACCCTAACAGAAAAGAATTTCCTTCTTATATCCAATCTAAACTTCCCCTGTTTAAGTTTGAACCCGTTATCCCTTGTCCTATCACTACAGTCCCTAATGAAGAGTCCCTCCCCAGCATCCCTATAGGCCCCCTTCAGATACTGGAAGGCTGCTATGAGGTCTCCACACAGCCTGCTCTTTTCCAGGCTGAACAGCCCCAACTTCCTCAGCCTGTCTTCATACAGGAGGTGCTCCAGTCCCCTGATCATCCTCGTGGCCCTTCTCTGGACTTGTTCCAACAGTTCCATGTCCTTTTTATGTTGAGGACACCAGAACTGCACACAATACTCCAGGCGAGGTCTCACAAGAGCAGAGTAGAGCAGCAGGATCACCTCCTTTGACCTGCTGGTCACTCTCCTTTTGATGCATCCCAGGATACAGTTGGCTTTTTGGGCTGCAAGTGCACACAGCTGGCCCATGTTCATTTTCTCATCAACCAGCACCCCCAAGTCCTTCCCCACAGGGCTGCTCTGAATCTTTTCTCTGCCCAACCTGTAGCTGTGCCTGGGATTGCTCCAACACAGCTGTAGGACCTTGCACTTGGCATGGTTAAACTTCATGAGGTTGGCATCAGCCCACCTCACAGGTGTGTCAAGGTCCCTCTGGATGGCATTCCTTCCCTCCAGGATATCAACCGAACCACACAGCTTGGTGTCATCAGCAAACTTGCTGAGGGCTCACTCAATCCCACTGTCCATGTCAGCGACGAAGATGTTAAACAAGACCGGTCCCAACACCGATCCCTGAGGGATGCCACTCGTTACTGGTCTCCAGCTGGACACTGAGCCATTGACCACAACTCTTTGTGTGCGGCCATACAGCCAGTTCTTTATCCACCGAGTGGTCCATCCATCAAATTGATGTTGCTCCAATTTAGAGACAAGGATGTCGTGTGGGACAGTGTCAAACGCTTTACACAAGTCCAGGTAGATGACATCAACTGCTCTACCCCTGTCCATCAGTTCTGTAGCGCCATCGTAGAAGGCCACCAAATTGGTCAGGCAGTATCTCCCCTTAGTGAAACCATGCTGGCTGTCACCAAGCACCTTGTTGTTTTTCATGTGCCTTAGCATGCCTTCCAGGAGAATCTGCTCCAAGATTTTGCCAGGCACAGAGGTAAGACTGACTGGTCTGTAATTCCCCGGGTCATCACTAAACAATGCAAATTCAGAAGTGCCTCATAGTCTAGGAGGGATCAGGAAAGAAATGCAATTACTTTTATGAAGACTCCTCAAAACATTTTTTGGCTCTTCGGGTGGATAATATGGCCCTAATTACTTAAATAAGGCGTTGGTGTATAATTTAAAATTGAGACCTAGATACATCTGAGTGTTTTGACTGTTTATTGTGGAAGTAAATGTGACTAAGAGTGGCACACACTTTCCAGTTTGCCTAGGGCAGTAAAACCCCCTCAAGCCAGCCCTGTCAGGAGTGGCGCTGACATGCATTAATGGTGCAGTTACCAGTAGATAATTTAATGCAATTAACAGCTCTTATCACTAGTCCTTAAGGGGGTGCACCACATTACAAAATTGCTATCCGCATCTCTAACTGGTGCAACATCTATTCAGCCCACAATACATCAGCTATTCTGATTTAATCTCACACGGTCTGTGCTAGTTTATACTGCACCATAGTTTTCTAAAGATTGCAAGACATGATCTAGCTGGCCTCAGGCCCTAACACATGCAAAACCCACGGCGAAGTTACTGGCCTCACGTAACTAATCCTTATGGAGAAAAGCTCTGGAAGGGAAAGATAACTTTACTCCCTCTGTTGGTAAAAAAGGAAAAATGATACCAAAACCATCCTAATCCATGTAGGCTACTTTATCTGTAATTCTTTTTGTAACAAAACTTTATGTAAGGTGAATTTAGGGAGATACAAGGGATCTGTAAAAAGGAAAAATAATTCATACCATATATTTATAAGAAATTATTTCAAGTACTACCAAA
This sequence comes from Pezoporus wallicus, assembly GCF_028554395.1. Lineage (NCBI taxonomy): Eukaryota > Metazoa > Chordata > Aves > Psittaciformes > Psittacidae > Pezoporus > Pezoporus wallicus. The sequence continues at coordinate 9,188,177 of NW_026642654.1, read as the reverse complement.
TTTCAGAAATTGGTTTTGACTTTCTTTCTGTGAGGGTCTTGCTGTGAGAGCTAATGCAGTGTGAAGGGCTCTGCTATGTCAGAAGGAAGACAGGAGCCAAAAGGAAAATACAGCTTTCTTAAAGCTGCATCATTAAAATTTGTCTAGATCATGATAACCCTAAGCAAGATCAACAAGCTGCTCATTTCGGGCCGGAGAGGCCTACAGTGTGGTCGTGGCTGGGACCAAGGGGTCTGGTTCAACAAAACAGCAAATTGCTGAGTGTGACCAAATAGTCATGACTGACCCATACCCAGTGAGCTACATCACAGCCACGAAGAACCAGGTTTTTTGCTGTTTTTTAGCGAAGCATCAATGTTTCCAGGGTTGCAGCTGTTGCTGTAGGAGAGCAGCAAGCTGATCCCATGTGCTACGCAACTCACTAGTAGAAATAGGAACAGGATACTCTGATCTCCAGCTTCATCTCTCACCTCTCCTTTCCTGCAGCACATCTTTTCCTTCCATTTTTATCTCCTGGTATAAATTCTACTGGTTGTATCCAAATTATAGTAGTTGATCTGTACGCTTTATCTCCACTCCACTCTGCAGTAGATAGAGGTAGCTAGCTGGATTGCAACTTTATATGCATTCAGGTTATAGGTGGTAGAGGGGCTCTGCAGTAGATAGAGGTAGCGAGTTGGTGTCCTGGGTTCAGCAGTAGCAGTCATGTTTTTTCCTTTGTGTTAGCTGGTGCAGTGCTGTGTTTTGACTTCTAGTTTGAGAACAGTGTTGGTGAGGCCGATGTTTTCGGTTGTTGCTAAGTGATGTTTACGCTGACCAAGGACTCTGTGAGGCTCATGCTCTGCCAGGGAGGAGGGGAAGCTGTGAGGAAGCAGAGACGGGGCGCCTGACCCAGGCTAGCCAAAGAGGTATTCCATACCACAGCACGTCATGCCCGGGGTGGGGGGGTAACTGGGAGTTACCCGGAAGGACAGGGGCTTCCGGGTGGAACTCGTTTTCTTGGCCGGTGGTATCGTATTCTCTTCCCTTGTTATTTTCCCTTATCATTGTTTTAGCTGATAGTAGCGGTGGTGATTTGTTGCTGGACTGTTCTTGTCTCAACCCGTAGGAGTTGCACTCTCTCGATCCTCCTCCCCGTTCCTCCGGGAGCGGGGAAGGGGAGAGCCCCGGTGCAGGGGGGGGGGGAGACGGACACGGACCTTGATTGTTGTCAGCTCGGCACCACTCACTGGGAGTGAGTGAACAAGTTACCTGACTGGGTTTAAACCACGACAGTTGGATTGCAACTTTATATGCATTCAGGTTATAGGTGGTAGAGGAGCTGACAAAGATGTGAGTATCTAGAGAGCTAGATGGAATATAAACAATTAAATCCATTTAAGGTTGCCAGGCATGTTATGAGGGGCACTGTGTGTGCATGACAAGTAAGTTATCCATGAAGGCATCTCCCTTGCCAATGGCCCTTAATATCAACTCCTGTCCTTTCCAGATCTTTTCATGAGGAGGCTTGTCTGGGACTTGAACTTTTCATGGACATATGCTTTATTGGAGAAAGTTACGGGAAGAAGCCAAGCCAGGAGACCAGGGTCTTGTTCACCTTGCCTCCTACATGCACTGAGATGTGACACAATGTCCCTTTTGATTTTAGTTTATTTGTCTAATTAGGATTGAAGAGAAAATCGCCCTCTTTGTAAATGGTTGTACTTCTGATAAAAGTGTAATCTTAGTATGTACAGCTACCACCAGTTATGACAGCTGCAATCTTTGCCTGCATTCCTGTCCATTTCATAGAAGCTTTCTTTCTGTTCTCACATGGGATGGCTACTTTGTACTTCATCCCATTGCTGTTGCATCCCATCTGCATTTTCAGGATGAAGGTTTTCAAAACAAATTAATTTGTATGATTTCCATTTATGTCAGCTCCACACTATCCCTATCTACACCACTGGAAACCAACAAACAAAAAAAGAAAATGGATTTTAACCAGTTGAACAAAATAACTACCATCTTTCCAAAGAAGCAGCTTCCCTTCCCTTTCATTCTGAATGCTTAAAACACATTATTAAATGACCTAAATGCACTATGTAAACCAGTTCAATAGATGTGCTAAAAAATTAATATAAAGCCACTGCTTAAGATTATGATCTACTGTACTTGAGAAATCAGCATCCAAATAGATGTAAGGGATGATTCTGTCAATGAGTGAATTATAACAAATCGTAGGTACGTTTTTTATCTGCACATCTGTAATAACAGTGAACAACATTGGCAAGAGGATAAAAACCAGACTCAGGACCACAGATAGCCCTTCTGCTGAATAATAAAACACAATAGATTCCTCTCTGACTCTGATGAGTGAAAAAATACATGTAGGATGGTTGGGGCCAGGAATAAAAAACAGTAGAGTGCACTATTGAAAAAGAATAGTCAGCTGCCTTTATGATTTAAAAAAAAAAAAAAAAATCCAAACCCTTAATACAACAATTATCATTAAGAGTGATTTTTCCACCACCTAACTGACAAGTAAATTATCACGTCTGTACCTGCATGTTGAGTTACTGGCTCACCTTCACCAGTAAACAAAGAGGGGGAAAAAACTGCCTCAGCAACAATTTTTTTTTTTCCAAAGAGCCAAGCTGTTTATGCTTTCTTCTCTTTTTCTTTCTCTCTCTGTTTTGTTGATGAAAAAAATCAGATATAATTAGATAAAGTGGTAGCATAAAGCCAAGAGAGCTTTTGATAGAAATCAGGGAAATTGTGCCTCATTTGCTGTTATCCCTTCGGTTATCTTCCTCCATCGGTGCTTTATTCCTGTAGCCTTCTCTAACAATATGAAAAGGTGAATTAATATTTAATAAAATAAAAGCCTTTATTCTACTTTATTGAATGCTAAAGAGGTATAATGAACAAATGGCTAGTGTGTCAGGTCACAAATATACAGAGCCTATGGATCCATCTATATTCAGCTCTACTTCACTTCCTTATTTCCTGGCATTTCATAAGAGAGAAACCCTAAATCTTAATTCTCCTTATGACTGTTTTATGAAACTGATGCCTGGAGAAATTAATTTTTTAAAAGGGAAGAGTGTTTTTACTGCAGCTTTATCAGAGATAACAATAATCAGGCACCAACAATAAACGTACCAACAATAAACATACCAACATAGAGGAGGCTCATAGTAAAATTTCACAGAGCTCCTCAGCTGCTGAAATTGTCAGTCTGATGAATCAGATCCCATCAGGGCCTGTTTTTCAGTTTTTCATTAATGGGAGTCTGGTGTAACCAGCTTTCTGTAAGCATTCACAGGATGAACATCTAAAGGTAGGTAAGGTGAATCACAGCGCAAGTATCTGTAATTCTGCTTCCTAGTACACCCAAAGGTGTCTTGGACTTGGTGGAAGAAATCACCTCTCGTGTGCTTGCAGCCAAGCAGGATCCAGAAACTGTCAACACTGTTCTTCCCTAAGAGGCTCCACCCAGGAGGTTTTGTGGAGCCCTCCCAGCAGACCTGCTTCTCTGCAGTGTATCACCCCACATCCCCCTGCTGGGCTATTACAGAGGATGCACCCAAGACCAGTAGGTGGCTCAGCAGTCCAACACCGCCCTGTCAGCTTTGGCAGGTACCTCACTCAGCTGCTCCCCACCAAGCCTCCCTGCTCCTACCCTGGAGGGACCCAGCTGCTGGGTGTTTGCTGCTCTGATGCAAGAGCAGGGTGCAAGGCTGAACTGCTGCCAGCCTAACAGATCATGTCGTAAAGGATCCAAGGAGCTGACACACTACCCCATCTGTAGTCCCATCTCTATCAACAGGACAGGGCACACCACTGGCTGTGCTAACCTCTGAAATTGCTCCAGCGGGAACCACTAAAGCTCATGAGCCCAGTCACTCGGTAGCAAGGATGTACAGCCAGATTGCAACAGGCCCAGGTTTACTTCTCTCTTCATCATTTTAATTCATTATTCTCTTCTTTTTAGCCATCTGGCAATCTGTTCTAGGATGAAGACATTCTCATCCTATCCTGTAAAAGTTATTCCACTGCACAAAAGAAAAATTCAAGGTAAGCAGTCAAGAAAAGGGGCTGTGGCCTTCTCCTTGGGAAAGGAGGGGAGTGCTGGTCCTTTTTTCCTGTACCTATTTATGCTGTTTATGTGAAAAAGCCATGAGAACAGAGACAGAAATCCAAAATTCATGACAGGAATATGTCTCTCTTCCTAGCTGACTGCAAAAGCAGAGTGTATATAGCAAAGTAGTTAACACAAAATGCAGATACTGAGTGTCATGTACGAAAAAGGAAGAAAAAAGTTATTTATGGTAAAAAGAAGGTTTAGTATTAGTCTATACTGAACAAGAAATACCTTTCTTACTTATAATACCATAACTGCACTTACCTTGGATTAGTTAGACCTGACTCACTGATAGTAAGACTTCTCCCAGTTCTCTTGTTCTCCAGATTCCAGGGTTAATTCCGGTCACCAGATTCCCATCAGTTTCTGCACATGCACAGGATGCTTTTCCCTTGTTCCCTCTGCATTTTGCAGCCTCCTTCTTCCAAGCAATCCTAAGAATACAGATTGCTATCTGAAGTCAGGACTGAGAAGCATACTCTCAAAATACAGTGAAGCACACAAGCTGCTGCAGGTGCAAGCCACTGCATGTTCTGAATACTGGATTTAGCTTTAGCTTCAAAATGCATTACATTCATGCAGTTAAACTTAAGCTAAAACTTTTTGAATCTTTTTCACTGTCTCACATTATTTAGATTTCCAAACAAAAGTTTAAGCTACCCACAGCTTTGCTCAGCAAATAGAAGAAGTTTGGGGATCACTTTCAAAACCACCTCATTTGCATCGTTTCAGCTGATCTCTTCCTTGTTGAGGATGAAAGTGGGCTTCTATGTTACATTTCCCTCTGCTCAGACAATAAGGCACTCATTCCTTTAAAAAGAGAAAAAAAAGATCTAGATCAGCAAACTTGTTCTCTCCTTTTCCAGTGTTTCTTTGACTGCATAATTGAAACGCAGGAAAAAATGCACAAAAGCAAGAAGCACAGATGTTTACATCACAGGTACCTCAAATAACTTAAAAGTAGCCTAACTGTATGTAGCCTGTGAATATATTTCATGCCTCACTCACTGAGAATTAGTATTGAAAGTCATCACAGTGAACACAGGGAACTGGATGAATTTCAATCTACTGCAGAAACCAGCCACTTATGTTGTTTGATGTCATCTGCAGTCACATCACTGCAGACATCTTTTGCAAGACTAGTAAAAGAAACGTTGTCATTTTTGACATGGCTGCCTGTCCCTCTTCACTGCTCGAGTGACAGCTTTCATAGCACTCTTCCTGTTGCTCAGCGCATATAACAAACCCAGGTGCAGAGATAAGTCTCCCAGGCTTCCCTTTGAAGAACGTCAGATCAGCTCTGTTTCTTTTAAAACTGCTCCTTTGGACCAGCTGACATTTATGCAAGCCACACAACACTGAGGAATCAAGATTTCAGGCAGCTGATACCACTTTGGGGACATGCAACCTGTAATCTAGATTCAAGCTACAAAGCAAAAATCAACAGTATGTGCAACTGAATATCACTGGGGTAGGAAAACACACTGCACCATTAAGAGGGCTAAGGAAAAAGCAGCTATCAAACAGGTGAGATAATTCACATTGAGCACTGCTCTTATCGGCCTTTTAGCTTGTCACAGAACATCAATATTGCACTCATGTACAGACCTGTGCAAGCTGTACCAAAGGGCAAAACAGGGAATTTGTGATGGCATTAAGGAGGTGGAGCAGCCTACCTAATTTTAAGCACTTATCTCAGGCACCCAAACAGGAGTCTTGTCAAGCTGGTCTTTTTCTACAGCAAATGAAGAGTAGGAGAAGCACCTCCAGAGGATGCTTCTAGCCTCTTGAGGTCTGAGTTGCCTTCTAGTGGTGCCTCTCACTCTTCTCAAGAATAAAATGAAAAGCTTTAATTTAGGAATCTCTGACCTCTTCCTCCAAGCCTTCTCATCCTCCCCTCAAAGGCCTAAAGCTTCATTATGCAACACTGAAGTGCTGGGATGCAGTTTCCTGCCTGGGACTGAGGCTGATATAACTGCCATGGCAAGGGAGACACCTCTCATGGCTCATGGAGTTGATTTTGTCCAAAAAAGAGTCCAGATCTCTTTATTGAAATGAGTTTGGAAATCTTAGCTCATGTAGTGGATCTGTAGTAATACTTCTTGCAGTGAAAAATAGCAACATTTAAAGCCTTCACTGGAACTACAACATTTCTCGCACCAGCCTTGTAGAAAAACAAGAGCTGAAGAAAACACATACGTGTCAGTGTATTTTGGATTCTCATGGGCAACTGGGCAGAAATAACTTTTACAAAGATTGTTCAAAAAGCACTTTTTTTCTGTGCATTCTTGGCTAACATTCCAGAAACCCTCCTCACAATGAAAATTAGCACGTTTTTTCATCTGCAGGTACATATTTGGGGGTTCTGTTGTTTTACAACTTAAGAGATTCTGACTAACCTAATGAAATCACTGCATTAAGAAATGTCTCCATGTATACAGTCAGCTATACACAACCAAAGACAAGTTATTTATCTCCCACAGCAATGTTGTACAGATTAAATATTGCCTGTAAAAACTTGCAAAAATACATTTACAGTAACAAATTTACACATATTCAACAAACAGAAAAGGGGAGAGGAGGAAATAAAAGTAATAAATGAAATTTAATTTAGCTTTTTATTTTATTTTCTAAGTGGAAATCAGTGAAGCAATGCTGACAACATAATCAGAGGGTTTTTTCAAAAAAAGGTATAGTGCACTTTGTAGATAAAAAATATTGAAGAAACACTGTTCTTGATCATGGATAACAGAGAGGGGTTAAGCACTACTGTATTTAATTGAGACTGCCTTAGTCTGTGCACAGCCAGCTTTCCCAAGCCTCTGCACTGGGCAATATAAAAGCTTAAAAGGGTGAATAAACTAATACAGTGTTAATGCTGTGTCTTTGAATGTGGTGGATTTGTGATTCAGAAAACCCAAGACAGGAGGAATATCCCCATCTCGCTTGAAGACTCATCCACATACCCTGTTGAGAAGTTATAAAAGCAAAGAAGAAACTGAAGCAGAAAAAGGGGTATTAGATTTTATTATGCTGCTGTTATTCACAGCTACCTTTGGTGCTAAAATTTAAAAAAAGCAACTGATTTTTTGAACCTAGATAAAGTTTTTACTTGCTTTCTATGACTGGGGCTCCTTAGCAGGTTACCTTTAAATTCAGTGTGCCCACAATATCCATGCCCTGGGAAAAGGTGGGTTTTGTCTGCTGGCAAGTCTGCAAACAAAGGGCTCAGCAGTTGTCCTGAAGGTTTAATGTTGCTTGGCTGTGAGCATCCATTTGCCTGTGGAGCTGCCATGCTCAGGCAGCATGCCAGGGGAGTGCAAGGATGTTTAAGTGCACACTGGACCCAGACATGGCCTAGCAAGAGGCTACCTGCAGCAGCTCTGGCAGGGTCTAATAACACACACACACACACACACACACACACACACACACGCACTCTCTATATATATTTATGCATATGTATGCAAACTTCAGTGCTTAGGCCAAACTTCCCAGCTCCCATCTGCTGTGCACAGTGTGAAACGTCTCGCTGTGCAGGAGCCAGAACAGTCATGTGTTCTGCAGAAATCCCATTCCCGCTCCATTTCAGTATGTTTCCAGAGGCAGCTTGTGCTGACGCCAGGAGCAGAGGCGATTTGCACTCAGGCACAGCAATCAGAGGTTTAGCCACTGTCTTCCTCTTCATTTTCTCCATTTGACCCACTGTTTTTCTCCAGCTCGGCTGACATATATACTGCATTATGCTTCCAATGGCAGGGTACATTAAAGTTCAGGGGGTTTTCTACATCCTACCCACATTTTTCATTACACCTATTGATATTATGTATTAAAAGACTAATGATTTAGAGCCTTTAATATCAGGAAATGATGTCTTTAATGATGCATCTTTGACCTCAGGCCTGAAGTTTGCAGCATAGTTTCCTCATCTGTGTGGATGTTTCCTAAAAGCCTGGCTGAGTAGTTTGTTGGCTGGTACAGCAGCTGCTTCAGTCTTCACCTTTGCCACTTTGTGGCACTTGCTGCTCTTCACGGAAGAGCACCGGCTGGTTAGAAATCAAACCAGGGCTGTACAGATATTGAGTCAAAGCATATGGCTGGTGATGGGAGCAGCTTCATTCAGTAGGTAAATTGTCAGTAGAAAAGAAGCTTTATCTAAATTTCCTCTGCTCTGCTAAATGTACTAAATACTGTATCGTACAAAAACCAGCTTAAATCCACTCTGCAGTTAAACAAAGAGGAAATGGTTGATAACAGCAGATGATTCATCTAAAGGCATATTGCATTTGTTCAGATACTGGTCCTGCAGCTTACTTCACATGAGTGGAAATTGCTGTATGATTGGGACCTCAAGATTTCTGACATAGAAACTTAAAATTTCAGAGCTTTCAACCTTTTCATGCCTTAAGACAAAGTATGAATATTCAGGTTACTCTGACCTGCCTTATTGTTTAGCTGGTGACTTGATTTCCTGGGTTTCTCCCCATGTTGTGGAAAAGATTTTTGTAAGAGTACTAACATCCATCTTCAGCATGCACATAATTTATCCCTCCTTTAAGGAAGCCATAAGAAAACATATTTATGTTGTAAGTGAACATTTCAAAGGCCAGTGAAATTTTGGGCAGCCAGAATATCCTTTAATTTTAACAGTGTCTCAGCCACACATATTTTGCCTTCACTGGCAAATGTGTTGATGTGTAAAGTTTCATTACCAAAGTTGTTTCTATAATCCATGTATGGGACTGGATTTTTTTGTCTGTAGGCTTATTTACTGTATACAAACATGATGATGTAAGGTTTGCCTTAGGGAACTGAACTAACGTCATTACTCTGTGGTTTACACTTTTTATTAAGGTTTTTTATTAAAACTGCCACTTTAAGACCAGTTCTGAATCCCTTCATTAATAAAGTGAATGTGAATACATGCGCCAAGATATGAATTAAGTATTGATCCTGCAAAATTATAAACATATCATAAACACACTTAATTTTATACATCTTGAGTGACTCCAATTTTCAATATAATAGGAATCACAGGCTGCGATTCAGCAGAGTACTCAGACATATGCCTGAAGCAACCTTTACTCAGGAAATCCCTTCTACAGGCAGATTTTCAGTAATATATTCAAGCATATATTTAATTTTAAGCATGTGCTTAAGTGCTTTATTGAGTAGGGACTGCCCTGTCTTGAATGAAGCGTATCAAAAAGCTTATATAGTATGGTCTGCTACTTCATATGAAAGGTAGTCAAATATGTATTTCCAAATACAAACAATACAAAAGTTAAATCAGTAGGGCAAAACACTATTTTGCAAGATATTCTAAATCAGTAATTGCTTAAAACCAGCATGCTCAATGGCAGATACCCCTTTCTCAATTAAGATCTCACAGAAATGCACTACAGCCACAATTGGAAGACATATAGTTGAGGAACAGATCTCTGATTATATAATAATAATTCGAGTATAATCTGTGTTGGCAGTATTTTTTCAATTAATTATTTAAAGATACAGTGTGTCTCCCAAAGTTCAGTAGTCCTAATTTCTCTCTTATACTAATCAATATAAATCTGGAAAATAGCAATCAAAACAACCTTGTTTAGGCACTGAAAATATTTTGTTTTGTCTTTCAATCTTAATCTAGAGTAAAATGCAATAGCAATTGCATCCTGCCAGGTATTCCAATGCCATCTAGAAGGAGACAATGTTAGACTGTTGCATACACAGCTGCATAGAGTAGTTACAGTTTTATCTTTGGCAGTTCCTGTTTTTCTGACTATTGTCCAGAAGCCTCAGCGACTGCCTCAGGAAAGGTAGTCCCATTTATTGTGTAGTCACATGTATAAAAAAAGAACATGGCAGACCAGAAGGGTTTCTATATACAGTGTCAAAAGATATCACTTCCTCCAGGAAAAAACTCTGCTGAGTGACTAAGAGAAACTAAAAAAGAATGGAAAATAAACTTGAAGCAATAGTACTGGAAAAACAGCTCTACACTGGTCTTAAAAATATGCATCTTGCAGCATTCTTGAAGGTTTAACAATAATTTCAGGTGAGCTACATAGCTTATTTTATGTCTTTACCACAGGAGTTTTACAGGTCACCCAAAACCCATGCCAAGAAACCTTTTTACCACATCATGCATTCTTTATTAATACTGTAGACAGTTCTGAGAATCTCAGCCAGAAAGGTATGGACAGAGACAAGGGAATTAGAAAGGGAAAAAAAGGGGGGGGAAGCACAAAATTGATTAAATGGTCCAAAGAGTAATATGTAGGGAAAGGTGAAAAAAGTCAACTCTGTCATTCAGATGACAAGAAGGTGAAGAACGTAAAAACTGAGAGCAAAGAGAAAATCTTAACACATTGCAAACTAACAATGTAATTATAAAGACATAAAATGGGAGAAAAGCTATCTGTAGTTCAGCTATCAAGAAATATCTCTTACTGTTAAAACTGATTAATATATTTTCCTAGAGAAGTGGCAGAAACCCTAGCACCAATTTAAAACTGGAGAAAAACAGAGAACACTGCAGCAGAGCAGCGCTCCCCACGGTGGTGTGTGCTGGATGATGAAAGAGGTGTTCGCCTGACATTCAGTGCTACAGCTTTAATGAATCTTCATTTTCTGAGTCTTCCCCCTTAAAAATGACAATATGCAAGTGCTAGAAAACATTATGGGGTCTCTTGACTGCTGTAAGCTATACTGATGTGCAGGCAGATGTTTTTCACCTGGTCCAGGCTTTTTTAAATACATTTCTTTCTCCTTCTGCAGCCCTGTTTTTCCTTGCAGGGCAGTGAATTGGAGCCAGGAGTACACTTGTGAGAGAGCAGCTGTTTTGAACTGGAGCAGGCACACCTCTGCCAGGGTAATACAAAGAGCAGTTAGAGAGCCACTGGCAGTTCAAAGTGTCTTGCTTTCATTATGCTGCACCTGCCATCAACCCTGTTACATCTGTTAAATTCCCTTCAGAGGAATGTTGTTTTTATGAGGAAAAATGAATAGCTCCCTTTTACTAGATGAAAACCTGTAGATGTATGAAGTTAAGACAATTATTAATATTAAACTAACATCTACTCTTTAATAGCAGGTTCTCCTGAGACTAAAGCAGTAACATGAGTTACTATTGTTGCAGCAGGAGAGACTTGCAGCATACTATAAAAGCAATGCTCTGCTTACGTGTGCAGAGCCACATGTGACAAACTGTGGCAGCTTTCATAGGTTTAATGAGTCTCTTTGGAGTTCCTCTCTCTCTGATTAGTCATAGGCAAAGCAAGGGAAAAGCTGTGTGAAAATACATGTGAGTAGCTGCACACCAAACAGCAGGAAGCATAATGAGCAAAAAGATGGGTTTTCCTGTGATCTGTTTTTGGTTTTGCTTCATACAAAACTGAAAAAAAAAAAAGGCCAGGAAAAAAAAAAAGTCTGAGTTTTTGGCTATACCAAGAGTGCAGTGGCAGCCTTCAAACTCTGTGTTTTATCCCTGGTCACTGCTATGTTAGGGACGAGTGCTCCTGATTTGATCTTACAGTATCAGAAGGTAAAATAAGTTTAGTGCACACTCAAAACTTCCTGCTGCAAGTTTTCTTTTCTCAACTCATCTTCTGCCTATGCTGCATTGACAGCAAGAGAATCTGGTAGCACTTTCTCCCTCAGCAGGGCTGTAGAGAATTTGCTCAGCCCTTCCCTATGGTGTTCCCTCTTTGTGGGGTTGACTAGAAATGTTGTGTCTAAAGTTCACCAGGCTATAATGTGGCTAGCACTTCTGAAGATATACTACTAAATGGTATGGCAATCTGGCACTACATTGGTGTGTGATGAGGGATGGCATTAGCCATGGGAACTACCAGTCCTTGCAGTTCCCTAATATCACACTTTAGCTTGTGTGACTTTCTCACAACTGTTATGGTTTCCAGCTAAAGTATATTACAGTAACAGTCAGCAAAGGGTTCAAATCTCTTTTCATGTACTGCTTTTTCTTTTTGTATTACCAACGTAGAGACCCTTAGTTCCCGGGTTATCATTCAGCTTTGAAGATCACTTATCAATATAGTCAATGAAAATCATTATAGTCTGATTAGTTTCTTCTAAGATTAAGGAAATGTGATGGCCAAAAAAAAATCCTAGTTTTCTGTTAGAGGCATGATTTTTAGGTAAAAAGTTCTAAGTGAATGCCACTGGGAATGCAATTTGTATGTCTGGCTTCATAAGGGAATAAGCTTTCTGTAACAGTTCAGCATGTGTGTTTTTCTGTGCAGTGGTCATCCTGCCACCTTAAAACATGATAACTATTGACTAATCTCCACTAAAAATGACAGAATAGGAAAATTCTCAAATTCTCAATTAGTATCAAGCTTCTACAAGATTAAAAAAAAATTAGCTTGCCTTCATTTCAAGAGACTGACCATATTATTTTTTCTTCCTCATCATGCATAAAGAAGCAGCAAAATGATCAGCTCATATGGGAAACAGCATGGGGAAGGACTGCTCATTAAACCCCAGTCACAGAAGTTTGACTAGATCATAGAAAGAGTCAAGAACTTACACAAAGCCACCAGAAACCAGGCTTTACAAATCACAGAACTATTGGTCCCTTCCAAACAAACCATTTCTGATTTTTTAATTTTGTAGTTGATTCTTCCCGTCATACATTTGCGGGTTTTCCATGAATCATGAGCTATTTTTCAATGTTCAGTGAGCATCATTAGTTTTTGTCCCAGCTATCTTCTGATTGTTTGGTGATACATGTACAATAGCACATTCATCAAGTCTTGCAATAAGGCACCTCTTCTTATTCAGTATGAAGCATTGCTCACAGAAATAAGTAAATCTAGCTTGAGTGGACACCAGATTTCAAATGGCCTGGAGTGCACCCATGTCACTGGGTGACTTCTATCACTAACTGCCTCAAGATGTGGTGTGAAGGCAAAACACTTTAAAAACCCCTCAAGAATTCACTTACATATAGTAACACTGCTACCAGTGCTTGGAAATCCTAGACATTCTTAATGTAGCCTCAAAGAGAGCAAGTATGCTGAAGAGACAGCCAAATATCAGCATCTTTTTATAGTATCATTGATTATTGAACCAGAAATTCTACCACTATATCTGTTACTGACCTGTTTTCCTTGATAGTAAAGGGTAATTATAACTGTCTTTTCACTCCAGGGTGAAAAAATCACATTATTAAGAGATTCTGTAAAAGTATGTAAAAGCTGTAGTGATAAAAAGTTGATAGCTACCTGATCAGGTGTGTCATCATGGCATAGCAACTTGTAACTAAACATAACTTCTAGGATATCTAGTAGAACAAAGCATCACTAGGATCTTTGAAAATAAAGCATTTCTGGTTTATTCACCACTGCAATCAAATAAGCACCTACTCACTAAATCAAAGCAAACCCCTAAATGATAAATGCTTCTGTGAGAAAACTGAAGAGGAAATAAAGAGGACTGTTTTGTTTCACATCTAGGCCTAAATTTCCAGCACTCTAATTAAGACTTATTCTAGCCTTGCCAACTTAGACAAAAAGCTGAAACTCTGAAAAACAAAGATCAAAGCTTGATGCTAGAATCACTAGATAAACTGCAGTTGTCACATTTAGAAAGGTGAGCCAAAGGACATGCATCTGAGGTGGCAAGTTTTGTCTTCCAAGGAGCATGGCTGCAGGGAAAAAATATAGAATGGGTTACAATAGCAGCCTTTCTTCACTTTAAATGTGGGGACAGTGAAATTTTGGGTTAGTAGCAGTTCACATATCTTCATGAGGCAATGCTTTGGCTAGACTGTAGCACACTTTGTGATCTAACAATGAATACTTAAATAGAAAATATGCCACTGTAATAAGCCCCCACAGTAAAAAAATTAATATTAATGCAATGAAAAAAAAAAGTTCTTCCTTTTGAACCCGCTCAGGACTGCAAAGACAGTGATTATTAAAGAATTCATCTGGTTTCAAAATTGACCTTAACCTGGAAAAAGCTAGGCAGAAGCAGAGGAAAAACTGATTAAAAATTCAATGCAGCATTTCATGGCCTTGGTAACCTGGGACTAGGGTACTCAAGAGCTACTGACAGCTTGCATTTCAAAGCTGATTTGTAAGGTTGCCAACAGGTCAGTAATCAGTAACTTTACAGAGTATGCAGCTGACACAAAAAGCCAAAAAGGAACAACAAAAGACATAATTGGATCTTAGGACCCAAAAGATGCCATGAATGCATTCATTTTTGGCACTACGTATGCTGCGTGTTGCGACAAGATATGGTTATAATGAAGGTGATTTGCATATTTTTCATGAAGTTTGGATGCGCTGAATTATAAAAATAACCCTCTAACATGAAGCTATTTCACTGGCAGTTGGAAATCTCATTTGAAACATTGACAGAATCACAGAAGTTAGTGATGAAAACAAAAAGAAAGCAAAAAAAGTCTGTTAGGTCATCACAGGCATCTGCCTTCAAACGCTGAATTATTCCCTCCAATTTATTTAAAATCCTTTTGTCAAGATTTAAATGGCTCCGGTAAATAAAGATCCAGAGGGAAACTTTCTAGCAGTCTAATGACATTCATATTTGCCAAAGGAAAGAAACAAGAAAGGAAATGACCAAAGTACATGACCTCCAGACAACTTAAAAATTCACAGCACTTAAATCTTCAGACCCAAATGGTCTGAAGATTCTTACTGAGCTGATTTCAGAGAGTTACAAGGTTTGAAAAGGACTAAGCATACTGTGTCAGCGCCTACTGGGTAAAACTCCTCTTTACTGTCCCCTTGTCCTTCCTTTCCCCACTTGTCCTTAGCCTTAAGGACTGAATATGGTAGTTCATATGCAGAGGTTCTGGGTTGATGACTATGTGCAAAGCTGCGCCTGATGTCATAAGGCACTGGGGTCTGCCCTCTCATATATATATCTGATGGGTTTGTTTAACATGGGAACTATCACCTCTACCATCTTTCCACTTCGGGTGATATGGTCCCAGATTTCCAGACACTGAGCTCCTGGAAACACTCCACAAACAAACACAGCTTGCAGAGACCTGAATTAGGCATGCAGTGGCTGTTGGACACGACATGGGGCAGCACTGGCAAATTCCTTCCTGCTCCCAGTCCTCTGTCACAGCCAGCAAGAGCACAATTAGCAGCTGTGGCTGGCTGGAGACTTGAGGCTTATCCCCTACTCCCTCACAGGACGGGTGACTAGAGACCTCTGGTTCCTGCTGAAGTGTGTCTGCAGAGACTGAACCCATGTGTGAGCAACTACGCAGCTCTTCCAGGTGGTGTATCCTTCAGTGTGCTTGGCTTTGACAACCTTTAGCCTCAGCATAGCTGGGGTCTACAAAATCTGAGGAGAATTAAACTATGGTGAGGTGTGACTTAGATTGCCATTGTCATGGCCAGCCTTTCAGTTCCACCAGCAGTAAGTCAGTCCTACCAGCACAAAGATGACCCTCATTCATGCTCCCTATGGATGCCTCTAAAACAGCCCAGAGACAAAAGTCATCCCTTGAGAAGGCAAATCGTGGAGAGGCATTTGCAGCACATCAGATACCCTCAGGTGCATCAAACTAAGAACAAATGATATTTCTATTACATTTGTAACAGATTTGGCATGGCTGTGGCAGTCTTGTTAAATCTTTTTGTTCTTCTCCTTGGAAATTCTTGTTACTCCGGTGCCTGGTCTTTCCAACGTTCAGTTTGTGAATATCTGACTATCTATCTATAGCTATGATGATTTCCACTAGGATGTTATAGCTGTATATTTGTTGTATTCATGTCAAAGACAAAGAAAGTATAAATATTAACACAGGAGTGCATATTCCTCTGGTGGTTTATTATTATTTCGTTCTCTTCAATACACTAGTGATAAGTAAGTGCCAGTTTGAGGATTAAATAATTTATTTTAAGGGATTCTTTTTTTTAAAGTTATTATTTCCTACAGGTTCCCTGCAGGAAGTTAATTGTGAGTATACAAAATTTGAATATGTAATCAATCTAAGGATTTGTGGATCCTCATTTAGTAGAAGAGCAGGCTTCTTTTCCTTTACTGGAGATCCAGAACAAGTAATGGTCAGCTTCAGGTTTTTGCTCTTGAAGGAGTTCTTTCTCAAGTATATAGGAAAAAAAAATATCTTAAGTCGATTTGCTGTTAGTAGATAGAAACTGCTACTTTTGCCCTGTGAACTTGAAGGATTTAAATGGCAAAAGGCGACACCATAAATGCAGCAGAAGAGCTGCTGGTGGCTCATTGCTATGGACATCCCATTCCTAGGAAACTATGGTATTATACCAGGAGTTTTTCTAGAGGTGCACCTTGGATGCAGCTTCTGCTTGCTTGCTCTGCCAGGCATGCTGCAGAAGAAATGGGAGACTCATGCAAAAAGAGCCAAATGTCAGAGATCATCCATCATGACATGAACACAGGTTTTCTCTATGTTTTTGTGAAGTGTTAGTTCAGCAGAAGGTATAGGAGGGGAAAGGCAAGGCAAGGCTTAAAGGGAATCTGCCTAATCTTCCATGGTGGTTGTAACCTCAGTAGTATCAAGGTTTGATGTGGTTGTAACAACATGAAGTGTTACAAAACGAATATAAGTCATACAGTTCCATCATTACAATGCCAGACTCACTCTTCTATCCCCATCAACTAATTATGAATGCAAATTTATTTATGCCAAGGTCTTGTGAAGGAAGAATGTGATTTTTTTTTTTTTTAATATGTGAGTGACAAACTTTAGAGATGGAAGGAATATTATGCAAAATATGGTCAGAGGATATAACTATAATTAGTGAGGGAAAATAAACCAAAATGATTTTTTTGTTGGTGAAATCTTCCTATCAATCAGTAGGAACCTTTTACTTCCATAGGCCACACGCCTAGGCCTAGGCATTGAAAAGATTGCAATTTCTGGAGCAGCTGGTTAATGAAACCAGGGCAAACACTGAGCTGAAGTACTTAAAACCATTCAAACCTTTAACTGAACAGGCCATAGAATCTGTTGCCAGTTTGGATCTAGGGCAAATGATTTCTCACTCTAGACCTATTTTTCCAGGTCAGAAGAAAAATTGTTGACACAACAGGAAAAGGAGTCTGGTAGCAAGTTGCTGCCTACATTACTGCTGGGCTTGACATGTAATTTGCAGTGACTTTTTAGCCCTTTCTACCAGCATTTGGAAAGAAGACATGCTGTGATGTGCATGCACGCATGGCTAACTTAGCCACCCAGGGGATGTACGTATCTTGTCAGGTGCTCAATGAAATAGGCAGGACTCCAAGAGAGGCATTCTTTGCTTGCCCTGTGTCACTTGTTCCTGTGATTTAATAAGCTGGTGGCCTGTCTCTCCCATTTTAAAACCTGTTAATAACTGATTCATTCACTAATTTGTTCACACGCACATGTGCACATACACACAAATAGATTATGTAAAACATAGGAAAGTCCAAATCCTCCTTTTTTTTCAAATACCAATTGATGTTGCTAAGAGACAATAGTGTTGTTATCTATTGCACCATTTCCAAAACTAGACACTGAAATTCAAAGAAATTAATCACTGAGGGCATTAAAAATCTTATACTCCTATATAATAAAATCTGAGCATGCAATTCCTATCAAATAGAAGAAACAGACTACAACTCCTCCCTTAGTCTGGCCCTAAATTAGTGTTATCAGCTTCATTTTTCAGAAGTACTTAGTTCTTGCAGCTCTGTAATATTTCAAAATGAATTCATGATTTGTGCTTCAGAAAAAAACAAGCTTTGTTTTCTACCTGCAGTCTAAATGAATGCACTTATTTGAAAGAGAATGTAAGAATGACTTTCATGCACATTAATGTCATGCATTGATCAACAGCCTAGTTATATGTAATTTTACTATTATTTGATATTATGATTATTCATTAAACACCAGGTGTATGATTCCAAAAAAACATCAGTTCTCAAATTTTTGCAAAATAATGCATGGCAAATTAACTTCTAGATATTTCTCAGTTAAATGCATCCCTTAAAAGAGATTATTTGAGAGGGGTTCATCTCACCTAATATTTAGCCATCTGAAAGTTGGGCAGTTAGCCTAAGCTAGTCACTTATGTTCCTCTGCACACAATGGAGAGAGATTGTAATAGAGAACAATTCATCCAGTCTGTCTCAGATACCTATCTTAAAATGGGATGTATTGCCATTTGGATGAACCTATCTTTCTCCATTTACTATGAGGGGAACCTGGACAAATAGCGTAGATGAAACACCCTAACTTTGGATGGCTAAATGTAGTGAAGATGAATTCTACTCTAAATCAATATAATACAAATAATACATAAAAGCCACAATGCACAGGTCAAAGTTAAGGTAGCTGTGATGAAATATGTGTTTTCTTGCTCTTGGTAAGTAGAACATTGGAGTTTTGCATGCCACGGAACTTCAAGATTTGTAAGGAACCCATTTATTTCCTTGTTTTTGAGTCTGGTGGCTCTATGTGAGCAAATATAACTGCACAGTTTATCAGTGAAGTCTTTTCAAAGTCTTTTCATGTAGTTTTTTTAAAAAGGGATCAAGTGCTTGTTATGTGTATGGGAGCAGTTACAAGTCCTGAAGCAAGAATAGCAGCACCTTTTGGATTACCTGCCAGTTTTGCTAAATATAGTTGTGGTTTTGAAGGTGTGGTAGTGATCATGCTATCCACATTTTTTTTCAAAGCAGTAATTAAAAATACCAACCAACCAACCAACCAACCAACCAACCATTATTCTTTATTGTAAGCAGACCAGAAGGCCTGTCTTCCCTCATCTTCCTATTTTTTGTGTGAAAGAGGACTTGTCCAGCAACATCAGCTTGCCACAACACAGCTCTCTGACTCATATGTTGAGACTCCATTCTGTCTCCTTCCTGAGACTCTCTTCCAACAGGAATGTACCCCTGGGCTCCAACAGCCCTGCTGGTCCACTCCTCCTCCCCACTTAGACAGTGAGCTGTTCAGACGCAAAACACCAGAGGTGAAACAACAAACCTGAAGTTTTAATACCTCTAAACAAAATTACTAATTTGTTTAAAAAAGAAGGTTTGGGTGGGGCAGAGGGATTTAATTTTTTTTATTACTGGTTTTAGCATCTCCTATGTAGTAGTTCTCTTCATGTGGGTGCTGTTGGTCTGAAGAGTTTTACTGTGCCCATTCTAAATGTAACTTTGTGATAGCAGTTACTGTTGGTTCAGCAAATACATCTGTGTGTGTTTTTCAAATAGACTAAATATACATAGACCATGGGTAAATATAAATAGGCAGTACACCTAATAGACCAGAATGGCCTTGACTACACCCTCTTCTGAAGGAGATTTGGTGTAAACTGAAATTTTGATCGTTGAGAAACTTCACAAAAGCTGCTTGTAGAGGAACTTCTTAAACAGCCAGGAGGATCCAGAGAAGACCCACAGCTGCAAAGGCAATACTGCTCAATGCAGCAAATTGAAGGACAATGCTACAAAAAAAGGCAAAGACAAATCTAAACCAGTGGAAGCAAGTATTTTCCTAAAAC
The DNA here is from genome assembly GCF_028554395.1 of Pezoporus wallicus. Taxonomy (NCBI): domain Eukaryota; kingdom Metazoa; phylum Chordata; class Aves; order Psittaciformes; family Psittacidae; genus Pezoporus; species Pezoporus wallicus. The sequence goes on along the minus strand of NW_026642654.1, from coordinate 9,168,530 downwards.
TTTGCCACCACTTCAGGTATCCTAAAAGCAATTGATGGAAAGCCTGTTTAAATCATACTAAAATCGCATTCACTCAAGATGGAAAACTCATCTCTGATTACCTCCTCTCATTTTCTCATTACAGATGATCAGAGAGGGTTCCCACTCTTTCTTTGTGTATAATCATTTTTGCCTGATGCAAAGGCAAAGGTGGTGGAGCAGGCATGGAGGTGGAAGGCACTCTGCAACCTCAGACAGGCTGGGAAATAGCTCTGACACAGCTGAATGCCTTCCAAGGGAGACTCCTTGGCAAGCACATGGAGCAGGGAAAGCATTACTATATTGTCCCAGTGAGGTTAGAGCAAAAGAGTTCTGGTTTTACATTCACACCACTGACATAGCCAAATGTTTATGGAAATGCATAACAAATAATTAATAACATACATGGGCTAAGGAAGATAAAGGAATGAGAATCTCTGAGAATTTTTAATAGGAAAACTAAAGAAAATTTCATTAATTAGATTTAATGACTTTAAATATTCAAAGGCACTTTCTGTTTAACATTTTATCCTCAACATTTTTTTGAATGTTTCATTTTTGTATTATATATCTTTTCTTCTTCAAAATATCAGCAACTATTATAAAAAAAATCTTGGACTGAACTGGCAAAACTCCTTTCTGCTGGAGACACCACCCATTAATTTGTTCCAGTATTCGATTAATCACATTGATTAAAAAATTCTGTTTAGATCATAATTTGAAATATTTCTACTGTTCACTTTGATAGCGCATTAAATCCCAGTGTCAGAAACCTTAATGAGTCTTCACAGCTTAGGTACTAAATTTTGGTCAAATACTAGTTGCTCCACTCCATACAGGAACAACTAGATGAAATTCCCTGACCTGTTTGATTCAGAAAGATCAGGCAAGATGAACTAATGGTCCCTGGTGGCTTAAAAATCTATGAAACTGCCAAATTACTTTAGTAAGGTCATAGAGTGAGTGACTGAGAGCTACTGAATTGTATAAGTCAACCAGAAACAATTATACAATTAGAATCATAGAATAGTTAGGGTTGGAAAGGACCTTAAGATCATCTAGTTCCAACTCCCCTGCCATGGGCAGGGACACCTCACACTAAACCATGTCACCCAAGGCTTCATCCGACCTGGTCTTGAATACTATCAGGGATGGAGCATTCACAACCTCCCTAGGCAACCTATTCCAGTGCCTCAACACCCTAAGAGGAAAGAATTTCCTCCTTATATCCAATCTAAACTTCCCCTGTTTAAGTCTGAACCCGTTACCCCTTGTCCTATCACTACAGTCCCTAATGAAGAGTCCCTCCCCAGCATCCCTAAAGCCCCCTTCAGATACTGGAAGGCTGCTAGGAGGTCTCCACACAGCCTTCTCTTCTCCAGGCTGAACAGCCCCAACTTCCTCAGCCTGTCTTCATACGGGAGGTGCTCCAGTCCCCTGATCATCCTCATGGCCCTCCTCTGGACTTGTTCCAACAGTTCCATGTCCTTTTTATGTTGAGGACACCAGAACTGCACACAATACTCCAAGTGAGGTCTCACAACAGCAGAGTAGAGGGGCAGGATCACCTCCTTCGACCTGCTGATCACGCTCCTTTTGATGCAGCCCAGGATACGGTTGGCTTTCTGGGCTGCGAGCGCACACTGCCTGCTCACGTTCATTTTCTCATCAACCAATACCCCAAGTCTTTCTCCGCAGGGCTGCTTTGAATTTTTTCTCTGCCCAACCTGTAGCTGTGCCTGGGATTGCTCCGACCCAGGTGTAGGACCTTGCACCTGGCATGGTTAAACTTCATGAGGTTGGCATCAGCTCACCACACAAGCATGTTGAGGTCCCTCTGGATGGCATTCCTTCCCTCCAGGATATCAACCGAACCACACAGCTTGATGTCATCAGCAAACTTGCTGAGGGCACACTCAATCCATGTCACCGACGAGGATGTTAAACAAGACCGGTCCCAACACCGATCCCTGAGGGACACCACTCGTTACTGGTCTCCAGCCAGACATTGAGCCATTGACCCAACTCTTTGTATGAGGCCATCCAGCCAATTCTTTATCCACCGAGTGGTCCATCCATCAAATTGATGCCGCTCCAATTTAGAGACACGGATGTTGTGTGGGACAGTGTTGAACGTTTTACACAAGTCAAGGTAGATGATATCAACTGCTCTACCCCTGCCCATCAGTTCCATAGCCCCATCGTAGGAGGCCACCAAATTGGTCAGGCAGGATTTCCCCTTAGTGAAGCCATGCTGGCCATCACCAAGCACCTTGTTGATTTTCATGTGCCTCAGCATGCCTTCCAGGAGAATCTGCTCCAAGATTTTGCCAGGCACAGAGGTGAGACTGACTGGTCTGTAATTCCCCGGGTCATCCATTTTCCCTTTCTTGAAAATGGGGGTTATATTTCCCTTTTTCCAGTCATCGGGAACTTCACCTGACTGCCATGATTTCTCAAATATTATGGCCAGTGGCTTAGCAACTTCATTCACCAGCTCCTTCAGGACCTGCGAATTACAATGTCTCCCTCTATCAGTATAAATACCAAAAATACGACAGAAAATTATTTACTGGGGAAGAATTCTTGAGCTACTACTCCTACTTCTTTTTGATTATGATACACTATTTCCAGGGGTATTGATCTAAACAAACAAGTCTATTGCTTAATTCTTAATATTAAAATTTTGTTACATCTGCTCCATGATGGATTAAAATATTTTCCACTTTATTCAAAGAACTCATGTCGACCATAAGAAATAATGAAGTACATACCATAATCCCACTATTTTGCCTGCACATGTAAGTGAAACAGAGGTCTGTATTCCTCTCTAAAGTAATATCATAAATGATTCTATGGGAAACCGTTGTTGCTAATAATCTGGACAGTCAGATGTTCTGACAATGTCAGGCTTGTAACAATGTCACCATGAAAAAGAAAGCACTGTATAGTAAAAGAATCAAGTAGTTAAGAAAATATAGATTAATGTTTTTACTTTTGATCTTTATGAGAAAATGGCATTGATTTTTTAATGTACGCTATGTTTTACAATAAAGTCCTAACAAAGAACACAAATCACGTACTTTGAAGGACTATATTGGGTCAAAGAGTTGAACTGTGAAACCAGCTTGCAATTATTCTTGCTAAATTGTCTCCCAGCCTCTTAAGAATTCACTTGTAAATTCACTTTATCATATATATATTTAAGCATAGACAAATCTTTACACCTCTTTTCAAAACTTTCATCAAAGAGAGCAACATCAGAAGATGCCACTATGTAATCCTCTGATGTACACATTACGTCAGTTCTGCTTTCAGACGGAGTTTTACATAGGCCAGTATAACTTCTTATTTTGCCTGTGACCTATTGCTGTATGTCTGTTATCCTCCATTTGCTGTTAGCCACTATCTAGCTATTGTATTTTGGTATGTGCTTGCTGAAATTTTTTGGTGACAGTAAAGTTATATCACTATTGGAGTACCAGTTCTTGAAGAAGAAATAACACTAAAACCACTTTGCCAACAGCTTGCTCAAATGCAGCTGTGTTTGAAACCTATCCCTCTCTGAGGCTGACACCCTGCAATCCTTTGCATAGGGCACAGATATCATCCTAGTGTTGAAAAAGAGCTGCTGCAAAGAGACTGTAGACTCTATTTGTCTGTTAAGTGAGGGATTGCTATTCAAAGCTGTCAAAATCACACTGAGCCTGAGATTCCCAGCCTGCACTGAGAGGGCAAGGTCTATTGTCCTCTCTCCCAATGCATTAAGGGTAGATTATCTTTAGAAATAAAATACAGCTTCAGAAGTCATAAAAGGCAAGGTGTTTTATTAGATCCAGTGATTAGTTTTAGGTCATGATTAGTTTTCTACAGTGTGCAGCAAGAGATATCATAATGAAGTTGCCATCATTTCTAGTTTTATACAGACAGCTGCCACACAAATTGCAGGAATTGTTCCAAAGTGTGAGACAACTTTCCATGGAGAGGTGAAAGCCCGTGAGGCAAGCAAGGTTTATTTCTTTGGGATATCAGCTGAGTGAGTGAAGTTAACATTTTGTAAGGGTTTCACTGGAGCACAGTCCAACCAAAATCAAAAGAAAAGCTCATTCTCAGTCCTCCAAGATCTCACAACTCTGCAACTGCTGTGAATGACCTCTGCTCAAAGGCTTCACAAGCTTTCATGTTTTCACTCAAATCATAGAAGAGGGGGTTTATTTAATATATAAATAATTACTTTTAGAATATTACTATTACTGATACACTTTTTATTTATAAAAATTTGAAATACCTACACCTAAGTCAGGGAAATCTCAGGCACAGCTACAGGCTGGGCAGAGAAGAGATTCAGAGAAGGACTTGGGGGTGCTGGTTGATGAGAAAATGAACATGAGCTGGCTTCAGTGTGCGCTCGCAGCCCAGAAAGCCAACTGTATCCTGGGCTGCATCAAAAAGGAGCGTGACCAGCAGGTTGAAGGAGGTGATCCTGCCCCTTTACTCTGCTCAAGGGGCTGGAGCACCTCCCGTATGAAGACAGGCTGAGGAAGTTGGGACTGTTCAGCCTGGAGAAGAGCAGGCTGCATGGAGACCTCATAGCAGCCTTCCGGTATCTGAAGAGGCTTATAAGGATGCTGGGGAGGGACTCTTCATTAGGGACTGTAGTGATAGGACAAGGGGTAATGGGTTCAAACTTAAACAGGGGAAGCTCAGATTAGGTGTAAGGAAGACGTTCTTTTCTGTGAGGGTGGTGAGGCACTGGAGCAGGCTGTCCAGAGAAGTGGTAAATACTCCATCCAGGGCAGTGTTCAAGGCCAGGCTGGACAGAGCCTTGGACAACATGTGTAGTGTGAGATGTCCCTGACCATGGCAGGTGTTTTGGAACTAGACCATAAGGTCTTTCCAACCCTAACTACTCTATGATTTTATGAAATTTGATCTGTAAGCAAAATGCCTTCCATCTCCCATTAACAGCTCCAGGATCAGGCTAGGCCTATTCTCAGAAGGTCGGTTGCCAGATCCGTTTAAAATTTCTGGGTGAATGTGAGGGTAAACCAGTGAAGACGAGTGCCAGTTCTTGTTATTTGCAATCGGGCAGAAGACACAATGCCATCAGGGAAGCTAATGGTCTGTCAGTTACTCTCTGAGGGCCAGGCAGGGGACAGAAAAATATGGACACACCAGAGATGGTAGGAGCAGCAGGAAGGGGAAATGCATTGAGGAACGGGATAGTAAATTGAGTGAGACTAATGCAGGGAACAGGAGGGATGCAGAGGAGGTGCAGACAAGCGTGAAGATGAGGATGCAGAGTCAGAGTGCAGGTGAATGTGCTGTAACAGAGTGGAGGAAAATGCCAAATAGAAAACTGTGAGAAGAGGAGGAAGCATGGAGGTCAAGCAGATGCTGCAGCATGGCATCTAGGAAAAAACATGCAATAAAAATTCAAGATGGTAGCTGCTTCCACAGCCAGGATAGCAAAATGTGAGTCTTAGGGGTTCCTAATACACAGAGACTCTTGGATCAGTGAGCTGAAAGGTTGCATTTCTGAAGGGGGTTTTAAGAATTAACTTTTTTAAAACCTGAAAAAATGCCACAGACAGGAAAGGGAAGATGGAAGAAAGCAGGAAATGGAAGTTCTCACTAAGGCTAAAGAGGAGACATGAAAGGATAAAAAGAAGTTTGTTTTAGATGTAAAATAAGAAACCCCTGTTGATTTTAGGCAGCCAAAAATATGGGAGCTCAAGCTCATTGTTCTCAAAAACTTGGATATGGCAAAACTACATTGTCATTAAAATTGCTAACTATTTTGGAAGCTTTTCTTTTTACATAGAAGCCATTGTTCAGAGAACTGGAATTGCCAGGCTTTCTTTCAGACCTATCATTACAGTATATAAACCAATATAAACCAAGTGATTGCCATTGTCGCCCTTCTAGAAGGAGTTCACTAAAGATATATGCACTTACACAAGATAGTTGTAAATTAAATTAAGCCAGATGGATTTCTAAGGTTAGACAGTCTTCTTCATTCTGTTACATGAAAAAAATCACTTCTAGAATACTTCTCTGAAGCTTTGGAGATCCAGTGGTGTCAGAGTGTGCTAATATTGTACAGTCCAGTGGCTGCTAATATTTATCTTGTAAGGTTTTCCAGTGTCATAGTGTACTGTTATTTTACAGTCCAGCAACTTCCAAGGTTTATCTTTTTTCAGAAACCCGTATAAAAGTTACAGCTTCTTGGACAGTTTTGATAGGAGGCATCCATAATCACTGAAAGATTGAAAAGCATTTGGACCCACTAACAGTCTTCATTGCTTTTACAGCAGGTGTCACCTTCTACTTTTTAAATGCATCATGTCATAGTTCCTCAAGAAGGGAGACAAAACTTCGAGACTGATGGAGAGCATTGAATGGGGTTGTAGGCAGACACTTTGGAAAGTCTTCAATTTTTTGCGACTTTTTTAGTCATGGTCCACACTTTAAAAAGAACAAAGTTTCTGCTGCGATCCTGTCTAACTAGCTAGCCCTTTTGTGCTAGGGAGGAAGTCCTTAAACTCCCTGTGCGCTCTTGCTCCGTGGCACCATGCGCCAAGTAGAAACCTGAATGAAGGCCACTGCATCTTTTTCTGTGAAGTAAGAAAGAGAACAAGCATGAAGAGCTGGGAAAGCTTTGGTTCTAGTTTTTTCCTCCGTTTAGACAGACCTGTGCTACTACAAAAAAGGAAAATAAACTGTACTAGAAGCAGTTGTGGTGTAGGGTGTCCTTTAAGCACTGAGAAATTGAAAAGAAATGCTGAGCCACAGATACCTGTTCTTCTGTAGTCTCAGAAATCCTTACCAATCCTTGGAACAGAATTGTCACTTTGTAGGAAATAAAAAAATGAACTGCTTAATTAGCATCTATTTTAAAACCTCGGGCAAATGGATTTTCAGAACTGCATTTTTATTATGAACAGCACATAATCATGTTAAGCTAAATATTTTGATAGTGTCAAGTTTACTAGAATGGCTATTTTCTAAGCATCCACAGAAAATTAAAATTACACAAGGTGTACTCCATCTTACTGTGTTTATATGTTTATTCATAAAACACTGGGTTTACTCCACTTAAGAACTTCTCAAAGTTAATTAGTCAGGATGTTATCTGGTAACCTCTGGGATAACAAAACTTGAATTGGACACCTTTATCTGCATGGTTTAGTGGATTTATTTCATATACCCTAACCTGTCCACAGTAATATTTTTTAAAGATTTTAATCAAAGTGAATATAGGATGCCAAAATATGTGGGTTTATTCATAAATCTGCTACTCCTGCTCTTATTTAGCTGATTCTTGTCAGTTTTGTTATGCAATATCTTAAATTTTATGGTAGGTTTGAAACATAAGCTTCACAAATATTAGCTGAGCAGTGAAGAGGAAGGAGATCAGGAACACTGCTCTAATGGACCATACATAGAATTCAAAATGCCCAGACATCAAAATAGCCTTGTTTAGAGCACAGATGAATGAAATGCTTCTCTGAGATCACTCCAAAGACAAGATACAAAATTATATTTGCCTTCTCAAAGTTGGCAAAAAACAAAACAAGACAGTATAATTGGAAATTACATTTTTGGAGCGATTCTAATAGATCACCTAATTTAAGAGATACCAAATACAGACATTCAGATTCTTACAACATCTGTGAACTCAAACTTGAAGTTGCCTGTAGATAACAGCTGTCCACTATCAGTGAAAGGAGCCATGTCAAAGAAGGTTCAGTGTTGACAAGGAGTGTGCAGAGATTGCTGAATCTGCCTGGTCATTAGTGCCACATAAGAGGGCAGCCATTTACAGAACTAACGTCAAGTCGAACATTCACTGAGGGGTATCAATACAAGGTGCTGAGATGTGCAACAGGGATTCCAATCAAAACATTCATTTTCAAGAACACAAATACAAGATGCAAGTCCCTGAAAGACAGATTTTTCTACATATGAGTATCATCCTGAACAAGTCAGGCCTCATCAAAGTCTCACTGAAAGAACAGAGAAACAGTTTACAGCAATAAGGTTTGTGGCGGTGCTGTCCTTTATGTGACTCCCTCTGTTTCAAGCAACTAAAGACACCTGTGAGGAAAATGAACAGTCCAAGATCATTTTTCAGTAAGGCAAGATATGTATTATTGTTGGAACTTCAGACCTCAAACTATATGTAGAAGTCATCATCATTGTAGAAGACAGATATCCTTGACCATGAAGGAAAAATTTAATCTCCAAAATAAATGGGTTGGTTTGTCCAAAGTCCCCAACATTTTAACTGCAGTCCTTCTGATTAACCCATTGTCCATTAGTTTCTACTAATCCAGTCTGTATGAAATCTTTTTCTTTGAAGTCTGTTGCCAGCTCATTAAAGGTTCCAGACTTTCCAGTATATGGATTTATGAGCAATTAAGAGTTTCTCAGACTCAGTATTCAGGAAATATAGCTCATTATCTGATGCAAAGGCATTTGGCCAATTTAAGGATATTCTTTAATAGAAAAATTGTTGTTTCCTAACAATGTTGCCCAGTCTCTTCCTTTTTTAGATATTTTGTCCTGAACACTTGTTTTGATACCCCACAATGGCTCTAATCTGAACAGCTATTCCATTAAAAAAAAAATTGTTCTATTTTACCTACGTGTCTTTAAACGGTAAATTTACTGAGCTCATCTAACAGCTTTGATATAATGGACGGAAAAACTCCATTGTCTGAGTGCAGGTCTTGAGGCATATATTCAGAAATATGTTTTACGTTACTGCCCTTTTCTCTTTATTCCTGGCAATATGTACACAGTATGTTCATGTTAACGCATTTTCTCCAATATCCAAGGTCCTGCAGTTCTTTCTGCCAACTCTGCCATTTGTTTGAGATCTCTATTCTTAAATGGCAATTTTCATTTTAGACCTACAGGAAATGGATCTGAGTGTGCTACTATATAAAAAGTAAGATTTTCTGAGCCTTTTATCTTCTACCCCTTGGGTAATTTTCCTACTTGTGCTAAAGTAGCATCATTTCTACCAAAAGACTGCTCTTTTGAAATTTGTCACCAGGTGATTCTCTAAACTTTATTAGCAGTTTCTAACAGTACCTTTTATTTACTGGACAATTCTTCAGTTCTTTAAGTAGCTAGTGCTGTAGCAAAGCAATTTCACAAGCAATTCTGAGAGATTTATTCTCTGGGTGCAATTTTTTGTGAATGGACTTGCTGCTCAGGCTATGATGTTCAATGCTGTTTGCAAAAGCATCACAGAGAAGGGTGTCTGAGTTAAGGTCTGCAGGAAACCATTTTAAATAATGCTAGAGTCCAGCCAGGGCAATCCCTTAGCTCTGTGATATGAGCAAAAGATCAAGTCGTGGTGCAAGGCAAATAACACATACCTACTTAGTCGAAGGCAAATCTCAGTAAAGCTATTCATGGACGTAAGCGTTTGCACTTTAGAATCCTGCTCTTGCTGAATGCATAAACCATGCTTATCCACATTTCTAGGTAAAAGTCTCAGAAATAATAAGAAAAAAAAAGTCAAAAAATACGCAAATGTCTCTGGCTTAAAACAAATCACAATTTAGTTATTTATTAAACTATTTTCTCACCTGTTTCATGAACAAAAATTCTGGTTTGGGTTGTAACCTTTAAACTGCTGCCTGAATCTTCCTTAGAAAGCTGGTGGAAAATGTTGACTAGTACCTACATTTTAACTTCTTCCAAGACTATACAAGCCCACCTTAGGTTTCCCCAGAGCTACTGGTATCTGTATGCAAGATGATTAGCTATAACATCTCAATAAAAGAAGTAAATTTTTTTATTTCACAAGGGTTGTATTGTGCACAGACAATTCATCACTATTTAAAAAAAAAACCAAAAAACAACCAAAAAACAAAAGCCAAACAAACAAGAGAGAAGAGACTAGAAGTTAGTCTATTTGTAGGCAAATTAAATGTCCAGAGGAAAAAAAAATAATAAAAAGACTAATCACTTCCTGAACTGCATTTTCAACAATAATAATGGTTTCATAGTTTATTGCTCTTCTCTGGATGAGGCAAAGAGCCTGCTCCCTATCAGAAGCAGCTCCTAACTCTAAAGGCTGTTGCCAGACAGTGTGAAGAGCATTTTACAACTCAGTGATTGTCCTATATATATATGTATATATACATATATATACATATTGACATATAATCTAGATGTATATCAGTATAGATGAATATGCATATATGAAATATGTCCACATATGAAATATGTACATACATGAGCATGTGTGCGCATATATATGCAAGGAACCAGGAACATCAAATGGTCGTGAATGGTTTCCCAGCCCTCTGTAGTATGCATAATATAGGGTACAAACCACCAGCTATTAAGCACTTCCATTCTAGAGAAAATAACATTCTATATATAACATATTCCCCTTCAAGACAGGTTTTCTTAACAGCCGTTTTCACTCAAAACTCCATGCCTCACAGTAAGATCTTTCAGTTTCAGTTCAGATTAAAGAAATGAACCAGTGAAAGAAGAAACAAAATGCACCTCTACGTAGCCCATCTATTCATGTAAACCATATACCACACACTAACACTGTCAACAGCCTGGCATCCTGTCCCACACATTTCCATCATGCTGTATGCATTAATAAAAACCCCCCTATCAAACGACAGCACCTAGATAAAACTCTCATGTCGATCATGTTTTTAAAGGAATTTTGTTTTGTGTTCCCTAATTGAATCCTTTGAAAATATGCCAAAAAGTGAGACTGTTTTTCTCTCCTTTTTTTTTCCTGGCTTTTAATTACCCCTCCCCAAAAGGAACAGACATCAAATAATAGGCAGACTATTACAGGAAACGTTCAATAGAAAACTGAAATCTCTCATTGCTGAGATTTTTAAGAGACAACCTTTTTACTTAAATTGTCTGGAGTAGACACAACTTTGGAGAGTGCAAAGGTAAAATCACTGGTAGAACAGTTGCCTGTTTGATGACCAGGCACAAGCTTAAGAGCCATCCACATGTCCCTGCCTTCAGAGGAAAATTCACTCTAACAAGTGAAGGTTGGCTGAAACTTTTCTTCTCAACCCAGTGTTCGGTCTCTCACTTCTTTTATGTTTGTTTTTTTTTATCCTACCACAACAAACACTCTTAATATTGACGCTTTTGATGCATATGAAGTGAAAATGGCCCTGATAAACTCTAACTGCTGCATACATAGGGGTTAGTATACTGGAACCTCATTTCTGCAGAGAAAACTTCAGCTTTCTTTATGCACAAAGAAAAACGTAGTTAAGAAATTTAGGGGTTTCATTCCAGTTAAGCAGAACTGAAGCACTATGCAAACCATGTTCACTGCAATATGAGCACTTAAATAATATAATTACGTCAGTGCTTACCACAGAATACTATAGCAAGAGTCAATTTTCTGCATCACTCTGTCAGTGTTTGGTGTTCTGCATAACTTTCAGCTTTATCGCATTTGCCTGCTAAGCCATCTTGAACAATTACGCAGATCAACTGTTTTAAGTAAAATAGATTTGTCACAATTCTCTCACTCTCTTTGCTGATGCTGAACAATGGCAGCTGTGTAAAGGCAAGAAACTGCTTCAAACCTCACCTTGGTTCCACACAGAACACATGGAATGAAAATCAAGAGACAGAGCCAGATGCTGCAGAGGTAACATCCCTTTATCATCTCATCTCATTCCTCAAGGCAGCCAATCTCCTATCCCTTCTGTGATAGTGACAGTAATCCTGTAGGAAGCAGTGTCACCATATAACCATTAAAGAGAAGCATCAGTAGCAATAATACTCAAGGTGCCTTTCCTATCTTTCCTTTCAAAAAGATCAAACTTTGGGACATTCTGGGAAAAAACAGTTAGATGTGCCCTGTGCAATCACATCTTTGTCAGAATAAGAAACAGGCAGAGACCGAGATACTGGCAACTGTTCTGATTTAAAAAATCCTGCTGGCAATATCACAGAGAAAGATTACAGATAGTTACGTACGTGTGTACAAGCACGCAAACAGATAATTGAGAGACCAGAACTATATTGGCTTTTTTTTAGAAAGTACCATATGAAAAGATAACAAGTAAAAACTCCAGACAAGTAGTCTCTATAAACTCCCACACCTGTTAAGCTGCAGCTCCCATCTGCCATCCTCCTTGCTTTTCTCAGTGTAGTTTTCTTTGTACAGAATAGGGTACATTAGTGTCATCATCAGATCCAAGCACACTGTTGGGATTTAGATAATAATGCAACTGATCCCTCTTTGGGCTGTCAGCATGAATATGTGACGTGCAGACATGTGCAGAGATAATGCAAAGTCAGAGGCACAGGCAAAATGTACACCTGAACACCAGCATCTCTCAACTTGAGCCCCCCCTGGGCTCATGTAAATAGCTATATCCTAACAGACAACACACAATGCTTTCCATGCTCAGGCCATGAAACTCTCTCATGAGTGCAATTGTTTTAAGTGCCCTGTGAAAAGAGTGTACCGCCAACTCCCACCTCAACACACCAGACACCAGTTCACAGACTTTGCAGGTCCCACTGGCATCAACAGTACAAGTTTGAAACTCATCACCTCACTTCCAGTGACACCTCAGGGTTCAGTGCCCCAGTATGCATTCACAGTCAGGAACTGGGCACCCCTGCCCCAATTTTTCCTGGCTGCATCAGGCTGCTCCTTCCTGCTCCTACAGCCACTCCCAGGATGTGCCAGTGGCTTTTCCTCAAACTTCTCCCTCTTTTTCTACCTCTCCTAAGAATATTCCAGCTCCTGTTGCTGCTCCACATTGGTACTTGGTAAGCCAAGCTTAAGCAGCTTCTTCCCGTATCTTCCTTCTTCTCATGGAGACATCTTCAGGTGCTTATGTTGAGCACTCCCCCATAAAGACAGTTCACTGTAATAATACTGAGGCTACTAGTCATCAGAATCAGTCTCTGGGATGACAATCTTCTTTTAAAATCTATTTGTATTTGCTCCAGTGGCAAATTTTGTCTCTTGGGACAACTTACTAGTATCACATTTCCCTACACAAAATACTAGGATTCAACACTGGTCTCTATAAATAGAGACCTCAGCTGCCCATGTATCTTCTTTGACAAGAATGACTATTAAGGTGATAAAATCCTAAAGTTTAAACAACCAGAGGACAGCTTAGCTGAACATGTTATTTTAAATAACATATTTCATATCAACTAAAACCTATTTTCTGCCCCTCTGGAATAGAGCTAAGAAGATCCTAATTCCTATGAAAATATTGGTGTATAGTTTTGTGAATTTGTTCAGAAATTAATCAGAGAAAAATTTTTCCACTAAATAATTTCCTCAGAAAGGCTCAGCTACATAATTCACCCATGTGAAAAGTCAGTGAAGAACCAGATTTAGCCCCAGTGTATTCAGTTCTTCTGTTAGATTTGAGAAGAGCATTCTCAACAAGTCAATGGCTCTGAACAGGTGAATTCTTTCTAACCTTCCTGCTTTGAATACAGTTCACATTTAATTATTTTTACATTGGGGAAAGGTAATAAATACTCAGCTCCCCAGGAATTATTTGGTTGGACTACCAATTTCAAAGGCAGCCAGCCTCAGGACTCAAAACCAGCAAGTCAATCAAAATAGCTGCTTCATTTAGGTACTGCCAAAGCTCAAATCCATCAAAAAAGCTCTTTGGAAACGTTGCTTAAACACTGAGATAGGGGTCTATGATGATCGCCTCTGCCTGGGCTTACTTTCTCCAAGCAGCACTGTCATTGGATTAGTGGCAACATGTCTTGATGAGGAGCAGATCTGCACCCTTCTCAAGGGTCTTAAGGAGGACCTAGTGTATCACTTCTCACCTGGTTATGGGCTATGATTTTCAGTAGGTACTATGTACACACCACCACGACAATGCTTTAAAAGAAGTCCTATCGGCCAATTTATGCATTTTATATATGCAATTCCTGTTTGTTTTTTTCTTTTAATAAACAAAAAAAGAAAGGATCAGAGTGGAAAAAGACAGATCTCTGTCCCATCTTTTTGAATGCACTCACCCCTTGACTTCTGAGACTGGCCCCATGTCTGACCATGGTCTGGCCCCATGACTCTTGCAGTCTGTGTTACACTGTGTCTCAGCTTCCCTGGGAAGCTGGAAGGTGTTTTTTTAATCCAAAAAATAGCAAACTGTTGGTTAACACAAGTGTGTTCAAATTTGATCCCATGACCAGGGAAAAACTGAACAAAGGAAAGTAGCTGGCAGAATGCCATGGGTCCCAAATAGACAGGGGTGCAGGGTTTTGGGTTCCACAGAAGCACCAGCTCTACAAGCTATCTCCATGTAACTCCCTGCATGATGTGCGATACAGAAAACCTGTCAGGTATTGCTAAGTCCTTTATTTGTGGGGAAATTCATGGCGCCTAATTTAGGTGGACTGTGGTTTACTGCTAAGGTTGTAAATGTATTAAAGAAAAATAAAATTACAGGTTGGGGGTTGGAACTAGATGATCTTAAGGTCCTTTCCAACCCTAACTATTCTATGATTCTGTATGTAAGGACGCAAAACCATACAGCTTTGACCTTAACACTGTAACCGGCTAGCCCCCCAAGGCTCTTTGACTCTTCTGATCTTTCAACTGATAATCAGAACCTAGTACTTTGTGTTGTTTTCTATCTTTCTTCAGGATTCTCTAAATCCTTCTGTGTTTTACTCCAGTCACCCCTTTCATGATCAGTAACATCCGGCTTTGTTTACTTTTAGCAAATTTAACATGTACCCCAGGGATATGTAAGATGGGAACCTTGAGGAGTTCTATTACCTGCTTCCATTCTCTGTAGTCACAGAATCACAGCATGGCTGAGGTTGGAAATGACCTCAGGAGGTCATCTGGTCCAACTTTACTGCTCATTCAGGGTCACCTAGAACAGGTTTCCCAAGACCATGTCCCAACATGAGTATCTCCAAGGAAGGAGATTCCACAGCCTCTCTAGGCAAACTGTGCCACTGCTCATTCACACAGTGCAGTTCAGATAAGAACACAGGACTATGAGAGTGGTCATGCTGATCAGACTAAGGGTCCATCTGTCAATAGCCCATGTCTATGAAAGAGAATAAAAATGGAGTGACTATACAGCTTTACTTCCCCCAGTGTGTCTCCTTACCTCCATAAATGCATGGCTCACAGATTTCCTAATCAGAATAGGCGTCTATATATTCAATAGCCATGGGGAGACTTTTCTTCAATTAATTTTTCTGTTTCTTCATGAATTTACATAAACTTCAAGCACCAATAACATCCTGTATCAAGGAGTCCTTACATTTAAGTGTAGTAGATTAAATCAACTGTGTATTTTGTGTCTAAAAATAAGCTGCTTTGCCAGGGATAGATGGCAGACTGATCTGGCCAAATTTATCTTTAGTAAACATTTTTGCCTCTTTACCTTCCACTTAGCTCTATGTCTTCAATTCTTGTTTCCTTGAACTCAGACAAAAGTACCTGTCTTTGTTAGATCACTGCCTAAATGTAAGGGATATGTTTGCTATTCTTCAAACCCCTCATACAATCCTACCCTGCTTAAAAATCTTTTACTGGCTGGATCATAAACAATCCCAGTTCTGGCTGTGCATCAGGTCTTTCAGAATACCAAGCGAATTCAGCTCTTTGAATTTTGCTCCCACTGCACATATAGCAACTTCAGTTTATCCTTATTGATAACTAGCCCTAAGAGCAGCACAACTACTGAATCCTGGTCTCCTCCTGCTTTGTGGAGCCCAGTGTTAAGATCCCATCATCATTTTCTGATGTCTAATAGGTGCTGAACTCATATTACAGATTGGGAGCAATAATAGGGCTCTTCAATTTTATCCAGTCATCTATTTTCTTTGACAGTTCTATTCTCCTCCCAAATGTGGCTAAAATCAGCTGGTGGATTTGAAAGCTGTCTCATGAACAGCGGGCATGATGCACAGGACATAGAGACTGCAACATTTAGGGGTTTTATTTGTAAATGCAGAATCAAATTTTGACTGCTGTCACCAGGAATCCCTTCATTACAAGATTGGATTTTTTTTTTCAGATTACAACCTATTTGTGTTTCACTAATGCTAGCACTGAAATAGCAAACTTGTTGCAAAGGCTGAAGTTTATACCCTAGAATTATAGCCTAGATCATCTGGAAGGGCTAGTCTTAAAAAGTTTCTAATTAACGACACACCCCCTTCCCCCCCCCCCCATATTTGTATCTTACATACATGTCTGATCAAATATTAGCATCGTCTTGTGGAACGAATAAAGGAAATGCTAAATTTAAAAAAAACATTCAAACTGGTGAGAGCAAATCTCTTTTTAAGTCAAATCTATATTGAACTCTACTTAATACTTAACTGTTCATGAGATATAATCTATCTTTAAAGTATATGCTTCCAACAACTCCCAGAAAACTGGTCTAATATAAAAAAAAATGAGTACCATTATCAGAAATGTTTGTTTTATTCCCTATGTAGCTTTGCCACCCACTTTGTCTTATTTATGTGCCCATCCTTCCATTAAGGATAGGTTAAAATGGAAGTACTTAAGCATAACATCTACAAATACAAAGTACTAGTATGCTATAATGCTAGTCCTGCTAAGTAGGACAAATAAGCCCACTTTTATTCCTCTTCACACAGGATAGTGTGCAGATGATAGTCCCAAGAATTCAGTCTACATTTGCTGGTTAAAATAATATTTTATCCCTTGGTAACTGACAATGGCATTGTTTGTGAGTTTTGAGTCATTTATTTATTCCTGAAAGTTAATCTTTCACCTACTGCTATATTAGCCTAAAATGGTCATCACAGAATCACAGAAGGGTTTGGGTAGGAAGAGAGCTTAAAGATCACCTAGTTCCAACCCCCTGCTCCACTAGACCAGCCCTCCATTTCTACGCTTAGAAACCTTTGCGCAGACTGAGTTATCCTGAGCAGGCTGCTGTGCCCTGGAGCAATGCCAACAGGATTTCAGGGAGTTTTCCCACTGTCTGGGGGATGCCCAGCTACTTGGCAGAACCCTAGCCCTACTACCTGTAAATCCTTCAGAAGTGTCAGTTTGTAACCCTTGCTCTGGTTCATCCTCATGTTAGGCACTGGGTTTGGGGATAACTGCACCTCCAGATCAATGCAGGGGGCCAGAGTCCCCTGGGACCCCAGCTGAGAGTAGCTCAGTGGCACGCAGTGTGACCACCGTCAGAGGAACAAGGAGTGACCATGGTGGAGTTTGACTCCCTGACGCCACCATCGCTCCTGCCGGTGCGCTGGGCCTTGCTGCTCCTTGCTGGCTTTGAATTCTGCGGGCAGAGGGGGACTGTTATTTCTGTGTCATCCCTGCTCAGCCCTGAACCCCAACTTCTGCCCAAGCCAGCCTGAGGAGGGGTGCAGAAAGCCGGACCCAACACTTCTGCTTTCCCCACCTATGCCATTAGCAGCTGGAGGAGTTGCTCAGTGAGCAAACTATAGCCCAGAATCACCCCTACCTCTGCACCCTCCTGAGTGACAGGGATCAGCTATGTCAGCAACATCTGTGCAAGACAGAGATCTCTCCCCAGCCCAAAATGGGGAGTGAGAGGGCTTGGCACAAGAATTGCCCAGGCTTAGGGCTCAGCTCCCCCATTCCCCTCCTCTGAGCCCACAGTGGGGACTCACACCGTTAGACTCCAGGAGGAAGAATGCCTGCTGGAGGCTGAAGTGGCTCAGCTCCAGCTTGCTCTGCTGCAGCTCCAACTGGGTCTTTAGCGCTAAGATGAAGTACACTTAGGGGAGAAAAAGCAGCCCTGAGAGTCCCCCATGACAGCCATTGCTCCATCTCCAGGGCCATGCGGGAGGGAGGCTGGTGGCCAGCAAGGAATAATCTCACATCTGACCTGGAAATTCATGGGACACCATGCCCCAAAGTAGATGCTTGCTCCAGACCATGCTGAGAAGGTGCCAAACACTCCCACCATGGTGAGTCTCCCACCAAAGGGACACAGACACCAATGTCCCCTGTGGCCACAGGGCAGCCCTTCCCTAACCAAGCATCCCCCAGGCTCAGGGCCAGGATGCTTTCCTCCTCCATGATCAAATCACCACCACTTGGCTTGCAGTTTCACAGTCAGCTGGATGGCCTATAACAGAAGACCAACTCCTTCAGGGTGCTTCTTTCATACGTCTAACACCAGGCTGACAGCTTGAGTAGGCTGGGGTGGGTAGGGAAAGGTGTGGGACCCCCACAGCTAACAGCCCCACACCAGGTTCCCAGCACCCCATGCTCCCAGGCAACTCCCAGTCCCACTCCACAGTGCTCACAACCACCCACCATATTCCCACATTCCCCAGCACCCTGGGAGAGCCCAGCCCCGCTCCCTGGCACCCCTGGGAAACCCAGCCCCACTCCCAGCCTCACGGGATGTGCACATCCCTCCCCAACCCAACCTCCCTGTGCCCCAAAGGGCTCCCCGTGCCCCCAGCCCTGCTTCACAGCCCTTCACCCTCACCCCGCTCCTGCTTGCAATTATTTCTTCATTCATTCCTTGAACCTTCTAAGAGAAAAATTATTTCTATATCTTTATGGAAAATTCCTCTAACACTGTGGGTGGAAGGAAGGAAGCTTGTTAAGTAATTCCGAATTTATTTTAGCAAACTTCTCTTTTGCTACATAGAAGCATATTTATATGTTTAATTAAAAAATTAAAGAGGCTGTAAATTGCTGGTCAATTTTGCAATGTTCTGTCATCTCCCATTAATGCAAATTGAGAAGATATTTTCAATAAAATAAATATATAGCAAGAATTCATGTGGCAGGCTGATAGTCTCTTTTTACAGTACCTAGTGCAACATAACTATAACCTAGCTGATGTCTCTCCCCTCTACAGTAATATTAATGTTAACAAATTCAACCAGTTAAAATGTGATGTTCAGAGAAGGATTACTAAACTGGTACTTGCATAAGCATTATCAGAGAATTGTTCCTATTTTATATTGCTGATCAGTCATTATTACAATAGGGAAAAGAACAACACACAGGGGACTTGCATGGCATATCAATTTTTTATATGTAGACTAGCAACTTGGACAGTATTTAGAAGAGACACCAAGATTATAATAATAAGATCTGCTTTTTCAGCGCTGTCACTGTCACAGGGTTAGCTGCACATCAAATCTTTCCTTAGTCCCTCCCAGTCTTAGATGTGCCTTCCCGAGTGGCAGACATGCTGCTCTGCCCACCCTGAGGTTAAATCCTGCAGATCCCTGACTCATAGCCCCATCCCCAGCTGCAGTGGGCTACCCAGACAACTGTGTTTCCCCCCAGTGAATGGGACCTTTTTTCAGTTTGACTTCCAATAGAGGATGAAATGACTCAGAACAGCTTTTTCAACTAAAAGGTGCAGTGCTAAGACCATATGACAATAAAAAATGCCCCAAACCCAGAAAGGAATAAGTAAAGGTTATTTGATCTAAAACTTGAGTAGGTCTAACTCATGTCAGACACTGTCCCTAGAGGATGGAAAGTCCCTTGGATGTAGTACTAAACTCTCTATTCTTCTTCTCTCCCATCCCTTTCAAAGTTCAAGATTTTTCAGATGTCCAAAACCACTCAGAGCAACTGAGCTCCCAGTTATTTCAGAGCAAGATACTCCAGCAAGGGACACATGAAAGCCGTTGAAAAAATAATTCCTTCTACATTCTTCCCATTTTAAAGTTTGCTTAAATCTGAAAAAGTTACTACATGATCTCTTTAAAATTCCCACAAAATCAACTTGAGCCTGCTCAAAAATCTGAAAAAAAAAAAAAAAATTAAAAAAAAACCCTGCAAAATAAAACTAGACATGGACTCTTATTCAGGTAAAAAAGTGCTCTAATCTTAGCATGATCAGAAGTCAAGGATGCTAGAACAGTTTGCTAGGTTAGGACAAATGGCCATTATTCCAAATAGAAATTTTCAAGGAGTAATTTAACTCACACTTTTGCAATGATGAGATTTCTCTTTAATCATGTACAATGCAGAGATGTAAACTCACAAAATATGGAACTCAAGGTCTGGAGGAAACATTTCATCCTAGATTTCTCTAAGTGAGGAGTTCTGCAAAGGCCACAAAAATGAACAGCGCTGGCAAAGACGGGAGCAAGACACATCTCTGAGTTGTTCTTCATGGTCCTGAGCAGTATAGTGCCAGAATGATTGTTTCAGGCTCTCTCTAATTAGAGGAAGAGAACTCTGTAGTATCATTTACTCAATAGCCATGAAGCCCCCTTCACCTTACCACCCCCTGAGCAGTACTAGAAAAACCCAGATGATCATAATTTATTTAATCATGGACCACCTTGATTTTTAAACCATTAGACTGCTCAAAGAACATTCACAAAGAAAGGCAGTAATCCCATTATTTGTATCTGCACACAGTGGTATGGTACACTCAGTATCATATTTGCTAAAAGTGACTAGCATATAAAAATTGTGAGTTGCTGCCCAAAAGGCAGATTCTTCCATAATTGATCATTAATGTGCTCCCTGTACCTTCTGAAACAGACAGTATTGGCTGCTGTCAAGGACACAATAATCTGTTAGACAAAGTTATACCTATCCAGTGTAACACGGTGATTCCTAAGTGCTGGTTTTGCTTAACTGAAAACAGAATATTAAGTATTTACTTAAAAATGTAGGAAAGCAGTGTCTAACGATATCCCATGGAGTTCACAGGCAATCATGTTTGCTATTATTGCTTTTGGTGTTTTGTGAAGGCTCCTGATGTTGATTGTAAGATATCAAGTAATTTTTCATCCCCCGCCCTTAGCTATAACTCTTGTGCTATTTCAAATAAAAACCACGAAGCACTGACCCCCCAGAAAGAGAATATCATTTGGGATGACAAATTCTGTCATCGTATTGTTGTAAAGACACAATTTAAAACAGTTAAAATAGATATGCAAATCACAATGTCTAGTATTCAGAAACGTGCCTGCAGGAACGTCAGGTAGGTGTAATCAAGAAAGAAAAATGTTGCTGTTCTAGGGATAGCACCTTGAATTTAAAGACAGGGCTCCAGCTGAGGGATGCAGAATGCAAATTCCCTTGTTACACCACTCATTTAAATATATTTAAAAGCAGAGACCACAATTCAGAAAAGCCCTGTGCATACTCTTAAGTCCATTTCTCCTGGGAAGGCTGCTCACCATGTGCCATCTGTGACTGATGGCGGTCAGTGAGAAGAGGCTGCTGCAGATACCCATTGACAAACATGTGCTGGCAGAGCTGGGGTATTTGACTGAAGCAGCTACGCTGGCAGTTGCTCCCAGTAGTGATATAATTATCCCTCCTTTCCACTGGTATAACTGATTTCTTTCCTAGGATGTGACTTTGCTAATTGTACAAGGTACAAATATCTAAATCTCACTGCAACTGTACAAATACTGAGGCATCTTTGTCCTAATAAAGGGCTGCAAGAGACCTTTTCAAAAGTAGTGTGAAAGGTACGGACGCTACATAAGGACACTTTCCAGAACTGGAAATGAAGAAATAAAACCAGAGAAATATAAATATATTGTTATTTATTGCCAGCTGAAATCCAAGGATAAAGTATAAGAAAATATACACCAGACTGCTTTTCTTTGGTGAAAATCTTTCAGTTCTCTGACAGTTTTCCTACAGAACAATAGAATGCATATCTGTTAAAAGATGAATGGCCAAATTTGGATGATTTACCAATGCCAAGATTCACAAACTCCTTTTTTTAACTGCCTGTTTGTCAAGTAAGTCCTGCGGTATAAAAGAGTTATAGACACCAGCCCCAGCAATGTGCCCCAGTGCACAGGCACACACTGGTCAGTTGCCAGCCTGTACCCACCACCCCAGGTGCCTGCTCAGGGGCAGACACATGTCTCCCCCTCGCACAGGAAAACAGGCAATGCACTCTTGAGAGCAGATTATTTGGAAACAACCATACAAAATTAGCAATGGGGCCCAAGCTGATTCTCACCTGAACTGTCTTTAGTGAAAGGGAGTAATGGAAGAGCTCAGGGTGGCAGACGAGCAGTCCTGGTGTGTCATACAGCTGCAGAAGTTAATCTGTGACATTATAGGAGTTGTGTAATGCAGATCTTACTGTTCCTTCTGGTTCTGAACCTCCACAAGGACCTGTGATACATAGATAATATAGACTTTATTTGGAAAATAGCTCCCACTTCAGTAATAACAATGACTTGGATGAAACCAGCCATAAATGCGTGCCTACAGTCACTATATTCTGCAAGTGACTTCAAAGGAAGCATTAAAGAAATTATCACTGCAAAAGTTCTTTTCTTAGTGTCAACAATTTCAATAAATTCCATTTACTTGAGTGCTTTTGTGAAAGGCAATTAATGTAATCTATTTCATTTTTCTGTTAACTGTATGTTTACAAGACTACTTTTTATATACCAAAATACTATTTGGTTTGAATCAAACGTCATAATTTGAGAATTTTCTGCGTAGTCACTTAGTCTTGAAGTTGTGATGGAAATCTTGTCAGATTTTAGTGTATTTTAATAACTTTACAAAGGTTTGCTCCATAATTTTTCATGACAAATATTACTATCATACATTTAGCATCCTGAAAAGACTTAAAAAGTAAAGAATGGAAAGAGCTTGTGGATAAGAAAGACACAATTTCCAAGGAAGGCATGCACTTATGGAAGTAAAGAAAATTGTAAAACAGTAGGTTTTGTAAATTGAATTAATCTTTCCAAGAATAGTTAAGGACACATAATGTCCTAGTGTGCATAAGTGTACATACTTACATACATACATACATAAGTGACAAACATACTGTTGTCTTTCTATTATTCTCACAAAGGCATAAAAACTTGTACAGAAATTGGACAGTTGGATAGTGCCATCAAAAGAGCTTGCTGGAACTGAACTTTCTCAGCTTGGACAAAGCCTGTATCGTCTGAAATTAGAAAATAAAGAGGAAGAAGCAATATTTTGTAAAAAAATATTAAAAAAAAGTTTTTCATAAAAGATAAGAATATTTGCTTCTGCTCTACTATTTCAATTTCTATACTATAAATTATATCAAACATGGAATGCACTGACCTTTTAAAACCAAACATTTTAATAACTTTCTGTGAGAGTGGCTTAGAGATATATAAATATCCCTTGTGAAACCTTCCAACTTTGTTGAATCAGCAATGTCTGTCAGAAAAGCTGCTCTGCAAGAATTTCTTAATTAGCTGTAACCCTGCACATCACCTTAACAGGTGATAAAGTGGAATGGCAGCATTCCCCCCTGCTTTGGCAGGTGTATGCCACGCAGGTGGACAAGCAAGTGGGCAATCACACAAAGTTTCATGTTTTTCCTTCACTCTGCTTATAACAAATAGTGAGGAGTCCAAATTACTCCCCAAATATAATGCCCCAATATCTGCTTAATCACTAATATAGCTAATCCAAGTAATAAATTATCTTTTGATTTGCAGTTTTCATTGTCAAATTCATAATGACAGGTGGGCCAAAAGAACACCACTTATTTTTTTTCCTTTATAGAGTAGCAGAAGGTGTCATTGTCAGGGATATCAGGCAGCTGAAGGCCTATGCGATGTAAATATTGGGACAGAGAGTCTTTGGAAAGGACTCAGTGTACAGGAAGAGCTTCTAATACCATTAGAGATTTTAGGGAGAAGTAAGAGTGGAAAAAAATTGACAATAAGGAAGAGTATTAGGAAGAAGGTCAATGTATAGTCTATATTCTCCCTTGTACTTGGGGTTA
This sequence comes from Pezoporus wallicus, assembly GCF_028554395.1. NCBI lineage: Eukaryota > Metazoa > Chordata > Aves > Psittaciformes > Psittacidae > Pezoporus > Pezoporus wallicus. The sequence continues at coordinate 9,144,768 of NW_026642654.1, read as the reverse complement.
CATGAACAAGTGCATGTGAGACTTAATATAAGGATTGAAAAGAGTGGGGATAGGCAGGATATCACAGATCTTCATGACAGTGGGAACAAACTACAACAGAGCACTTAGTGCAATAGTTCCTCTATTAAAAAGAAAAAAAAAAAAGAAAAAAAGAAAAAGAAAGGAAAAAGAAATCAAATCCCTAGCTAGTAAATTTCTTCCCCAAAGCTGATGTAATCTGTAATTTTATGAATCTGTAATGGACGCATAGCGGATTTTACCCTAACTTCTGTGGGCTGTATATGTTGTTGGGAGACTTGAGAGAGAAGCAGAAGGTGTGTAAAGCAGCGTAACAGTGTGTGGTAGAAAGGACATAAATTATCTGGCTTCTCCACAGCACATCATCAGATAACAGCTGTGTGGTGGTGAGGTCACTTGTTGACACGCTAAGGAGCTCCAACATGCTTCTTCCCCCATTTTAAGCACATCAGAACTATCAAATTATCATATATCTCATTATATTTTATTACACATCCAGCGCAGTGGATTTTACTGGAATACAGTGCTTCTGGGAAAATCATCCACAGAAGGTTTAAATTCAAATTGCTTCAGTTTCACAACTATGAAAGCCGTTGCAAAGTGGATCCCTGTCTTCTGCTGGTGGCTTCTTTGCAAAGTACAGAATGCTCACAGTTGCTGTAGCAACTTTATGAAAGAGGGTGGTGTAAATGGCCTTGCCATGGCACTCTAGCTGAAAATATCATAGAAAATGCAGGAACACCCCTAACAAATTCAAAGCACATCATTACTATTTCTGTCAGTGAATTTTGGATGAAAGACATGGTCTCTTCCCAGACATACAGTATCTAGAATTTCTGCATCTTTCTGGGGACCCAGGATCTAATTTAGCACAGGCAAATGCGTAACGCAAACTTTTGTTTTTATGCTCTCATTCTCTATTCACTCAATTGTAAGAAACTGACAATAACAATGTCAAAAAGCCATAAAGCATCTGGCTTCTCTGGAGTCTATCAGAAAACTACAAATGTCATAAGAATTGCTTAAAGAAAAAGATGGATGCACAAAGTTTCCATTTTAGTAGCCTTTACCAGCTCGAGTAAGTAATACTGGTAGGAGCCAAGCTTTTGTCCAAACACAAAGGCAAGCTTGTATTGGCAGAATGCTGCCTCTAAAATATCTGGAGATTTTAGTTTCAAAATTTCTTTTATCTTACCTTAAATATCACTTACTAATACAAGCCTAGACACATACATGTCTTATCTAGTTGTTTGGTTTTTTTTGTTAGAGCATAAAATTTAGGATTTGTCCTTACAGGAAGTATTTTTCAGTGCCAGTATAGTTAATTATACTAATACAGTTAACTGTTAGCTCTTCTGGTCTAAGTCTCCTGTGTGGGCACAGTTACCTGGAATATGGGTATTTTAAACCATTTCAGATAGCTTGAAAATTGCTTCCCAAGTGGCAAACTGAAGTGATTGGAGGCAGCCCTGTGCCCATAGAATAAACTAATTATAAACTCTTGTCCTACCTATATGACTTTCTCATGTAGAAAAGCCCCTGGGACAAAAGTGCTTTAAAGTCTATTCCATAATACTTACTTCAGTATAATTATTCTTAAATGCTAAGAGTGTCCACATGAGGATTTAGACCAGAGTAGCAATTTTAGTCATTATGCAAGTACAGATACATACTGACACTTGTAGATACTTTACCCTTTCACACCTAATGAAGGAAGCAAGGTGCTGTGGGCTGCAGTTCCAAGAAAGAGATGCAGAGCAAACTTAATGAGTGTACACACCAATGAACATTCGATGAAATTAATTTGGCTAGCTAAAATAAGGTAAGCTATGTCTCCACAGATCCAATTCTTCTACACGTCAACAGGAGACTGAATGCAGCGATGTAGTCTTTTCTCTTGTACTGGGAATGTCAAGCTTTCAACAAATCTCTCATGGAGACTAATAAGAAAATTGGGTAGTCAATGGGCAGGTGGCAAAGAATTGCTACGGATTAGGCACTGGCAAAGTAAAAAAACAAATACTCAGTTTTCACCTTGACAAAGCCTCTGTGCTAAATCAGTGTTGAAAATACTCATCAATAAATTAGGAATTAACCAACAGCAAGACGTAATCGGTTTTGTAATGCAAATAGCAATTAACAGCAGTATTTGCATTTGACACAAAGCTCTGAGGATAATACAGGCTGATAGTGCCTGTAAAGAATGGAACCAGTAGACAAATGGGAAGCACAATGGCAGATAAAATTTAGCACTGACAAAAGTGTAGCATTACAAACTAGGAAGTATTCCAGTCATCGGGAATTAATTAATAGCCCAGTAACATGCTGGGTTAACTCAATCTCCTGATGCTAAAGGTCCACAATACATCGCCCAGGGAAGTTGTGAATGCTCCATCAGTGGTGGTGTTCAAGGCCAGGCTGGACAGAGCCTTGGGTGACATGGTTTAGTATGAGGTGTCCCTGCCCATGGCAGGGGGGTTGGAACTAGATGACCTTAAGGTCCTTTCCAACCCTAACTCTTCTACGATTCTAAGATTAACACAAGCCACAGAGATAACACTAGCTTTCCTTGTGATTAGGAAAGCCATGATGGAAGATGTTAAAAATGACCTGTATGAAAATCTGGGTATTAAGTACAGCATTTCTATTTGTGCAGCAAGGAAAACATTAGCAAAACCAGAAAGCATCCCAAGGTGAGTGGCAAATCAAGAGGTCTAGTGTGAACCTGACAGTGGTGAGGAGCATGAGAATAGACTGCCTGAGCTGAAAAGTAAGTTAAAACTGGTTACAAAAAATATTTACTCTCCCTGTTCCGATGCATCGCAGATGAACTTGTGGAATTTACTATCCCAAAATCATCAAGTCTGAAGGGATTAACTGCATCCATAATTATTTACAGCATTCCCGAGGAAGGGAATCACAGCACTACTCACTGCCATCTGCAGCCTAGGTCTTGTCTGTGAGTCCCCAGAGGGGCCCAGAGGCCACCCCATCCTTGGTCCATGGGTTTCCCAGGGAGGAGATGAGGAGCAGAAGCCTGGAAGGAGCAAGGCAGACTTCCCCTGCTGCGGAGCAAGTGCACAGGCCACCTCTCCATGTCCCTCAGTCACAGAGGGATACAGGAACCTCCGCTTCAGGCTTACTGACAGGACTTAAGAAGGATTTTTCTTTTTGAATAAATTATTCCATCAGGTGACTTTGACACCTTCGCCTGTATTGATTAATGCCAGCCACTGCACTGACTCAGAGGGAAGATCTATGCCATTAATGCCATACTCCTCTGATGAGGAGGATGACATGGAAATGTCCCAAGTCCTCAGGGACCAGCAAATTGCTGCCAGAAGTCGTTCTCATTCCAGTTAGTAGCAGCAACACCAGACACTTGCCATTTAGACTGAGAGATATGCAAGGAAAACAGTCAAAAATCTCACAGGCTGGAAAAGGCTAAAGTGCAATTTCACCTAATTAAAAGCTGAGACAAATTAATAGCCTACAGTTCCTTCTGTGGCCCTTTGATTCTGAGACACATGAAGAGGGTTATAATTTTTAGAGGGTGTTCAGCAGCTTTGGAAAATCCAGCCCCACAGAAGGCAGCCTGCACCCCCTGAGGTGGGAAACTTCTATCCCTCCAGTACCTGCCACATCCCTACTTATATACAAAAATGTGAATCAACACCCCCGAAAGAGAAAAATGTCAAAGTGCTGACACAACAAATATTTTGAGCTTGCAAGAAAGAGTCAAACCGCAAATACTCCAGTTTGGGGGATTTTGTCAGCATTTGATCTCTCTGCTGTGTGTACTTCCACATATGAACTGGAAGACAAAAAAATTATGCAGATGTTCAGTTATTATCAAAATAATAAAAGACAGCTACAAACAAAGCTTATAAATATTCTGAAAGCATAACACATCTATTGAAGAGCAAACTGCTCCCCTCCCTACTGCACATCCTAATGCCTCAGTTTTTTTCCTGGCTGGGAAAACACAGTTTTAATAGCACTGATGTTGTCCACACTGCCTGCTAGGGCTTTGCTCCATGTGTCCCTGGACAGACCACCATGCAGGCACCTTTGCACCTACCTCTGCACCTATCACCACAGGCAGCTGTGCCTGGCCAGCAGCAAACCTGGATGCAACATGACAGTGAGCCAATGCACAATACTGCTGGGGTGGGATGGGCAGGTTGACAAGGGCTGGTACAGCTGAGAGGTGGGAATTACAGGCTTTGCCATGTTGGATCATGCTGCTCTCCCCAGGCCCTATCTGTGGGAGAGGGTCAGGGTCTAAGGTGAGAGACACTGAACACGGGATGAGTTGGGTTTTAAGGATCACATGTTGAGAGAATTCAAAAGTGCAAGAGAAATACTAGCAGCAAGACTAGAAAAGCTCAGAGATCTGGAGCAGGGCAGGGGGAGCAAAACTGCTCAGGGCTAAGGCAGAGGAGGAAGGAAGAGGGTATCAGAGGGAATAAGAGAGGATAAAACAAGCTTCTGTCATAGTACAAATATGGTTAGAATAATAGTGCTCTGAGGTGAGACTGAGGTCTCCTACACAGCATTAAAATGAAGCACTAGGTAAAGTTTGGCAAAAAATGCCAGAAAAAGCCAGGAATTAAATGATGCCCATCTGCTTCTTCAAAGAATGCAGAAGAGGATGGGTCTCTGACCATTAATCATGGTATACAAGATGATGGTCTTTAATTGAGTGCAAATTGTAAAAAATATACATGTATATATTTAAACTTCATGAAGAAGGGAAGGACCTCATCTCTGAGCTGTATGTTTAAAGCTATGCCTCAGGTGAGCCTTTAAAAAGGGATCCTTGTCACTAAAACATCAGCTGAAATGTAAATATCAACTAAATATTTTTTGTTAAGTGCTGAGTTCATGAATGAAAAGTAGTTCCCCTTGTTACTAGCCCAAAATTTGTTAATTAATTTAGTGATTTCACTAGCTTACTATGTCAGGACAGCACCAAGTGTAAATACATGGTAAAAAAAAAACCATCCTTTCCTGGCAGAAAACCCTTTTCAGCACATAGGAAAGGTTCCCACAAATGAACCCTGGTGGTTTCCCCAGTTATTACCCCAGCTATGTGTTTCACCTTTTGCAGAGGTTACCTCTCCTGCAGCAGAGCAAGTGGGAAAAGACATGTCAGTGCCTTGGCCAGCCCAGTGCAAGCAGCCTGGCTTGCATAGGGAGGGAAGAGGAATTTCAGCTACCACACCAGAGTCGGCCTGCAGCAGCCAAAGCATTGATACACAATCCCTTCTGCCAGCTGTTATAGGGACATGATCTCCAGCAGGGAGAAAATTAAACATAGTTGAGGACTGAGCCATTACAAAGTCTGCAGTTCACAGGGGTTTGTTCTTTAGCACCCGCTAATTCATTCATTCATCTGTAGGCTTCATTTCATTGCAGATGGGTTTGGATTTTTTAATGAATAAAAAAATAAATCACACCATTCCAGTAGTAACATTTCACTCTTGCTGTCTGCGGATTAGACAAAACCAGTCTGTTTGTATAGGCAAGGAACTCCTCTGCACAGATCTCTTCTATACGCATACTTCGTTAAATAAAAATATTTTATAAATTACAGTTAGCCTTTGCCTTGCCAAGACAACACATGTTTTTAAGGCATTACAATCTCAGTGTAGAGGAAGTGCTATTCGTTTGGACACATTTTATCCAGTCTAAGTAATTGTGAGTGAGGAACCGAACACCAGGCAATTCGTGGATATTAAATTACAATTTGCATGTCTACAAAAGGATGGCAACACAGTTAAAAACACACCTTTCCCAGGGGAGACTTTAGTAGAATTCAGATAGTAAATCGAATTATGGCAGCTAATGAGTTACAGCACTTCAGCTCCAGTAACTCCTTCACTGCCTGCTCTCTGCCTTGCACCTCTCCACAGCCCCTGGCAATAGCCCTGTGCAGCTGGGGCAGGTTGAGGCTGAGAGCCCTGAGGGCCTTGGGCACTGCCAGCCCAGCAGTGTGTGGCACTGAGCTCTGCCTCCTCAGCACCTTCCTGAACTGCCAAAAAATCATTACCATGGCAAGCCTGGTAATCTACACTGCTTGGACTCAGCTACACCCGTTAGCTAGACCCATTAGTCCAATTTCATCTAAAACACTTATGCCAATTAAATTAACCTGGTTACACCCGATTTACAGAGATTTAATTGAAACCTGCAAGAGACTGGGGGGAAGGAGGGTTTTCCACCAGGTTTGGCATAATGAGAGTGTCTAAAGGCAAACTGGGTAATGCCAGAGTGGAAATGCGACTCCCCCAGTAAAAGTAAGCAAGGAGCACAATGGTTCTATACCGCTTGAACATTTTGAATAAGCTATCATCCTCCTCAAAGGTATACCCTAGTTTTAGCTTGGATATAGGATTTTTTGGCAGGTATGCTCTGGTTTTAGCCTGAATATGGGTATTTTTGGTTGAAGTTCCCAGGCTTGTGCTATATGGAAAAATGGAGGTTCCAGTGATTTCTCTGCCCTCAAAAATTCATGTTTATTCATAATTGAATTAAGAGAAAATAAAGTGGTCATGAATTCATTTAAATATGCATGTAAAGGGTCAGTATTGGTTTAACTAAATGTATGCACATGAATATGCTCAAATACTGTGAAAAATAGCAGTCAAAGAAGAAATTGCATTTACCATGTAACCTACCCATGGTATTTTGTTCATTATATCATTTCCACTGTGAAGCTGTGCTCATTACAAATCCATATATGTATAATGTGCTATAATTTCTGGTGGCAGAGCAGTGTTGTAAACCAATCTTACAGCTTTTAGCATGGGAGACGTATAGAAGTGCTTGTCACAGTCAGGACAGGAGCCTGTAGACAGGTGATGCTGGCACCTTCTCTCTTCCACAGCTGGAGCTCCCTCAGGAGAATCACTGTTCAAACAAATCCTTCCAAAAGGCACTGAAGAGCAGAAGCAGGCCTGGAGAGAAGGGGAAAACTGCTGCTGCTTCCCCATCATCCTGCAGAACACAGGCTGTGATGACACTCTTGGTCCCCACTGCCTCCCCCTTCCAGCAGCGCCAGAAGTAGGTGCAAGAGGGCACCTCGCAGCCTCCAAGGTCCCCCAATGTCAGCAGCTTTCTGCTCTGATAAAGGTCAGAAGTGCTCACTCCCGGGCCCAGCGCTGCACTGCTAAGGTTCACTAGCCAGACTCTGCTTGAGGGAAAGGCAAGAGGCACTGCAGGGCACATATGCTTTTGTTTATTGAACTCTGACTGCCCGTGACCCACTTGCTTCTGCTGCTTAGGCAGGCTTTCTCATCCCAAAACACCGGCATGGTATTTTTCTCCATCAGCCTCAGTTTCCTGGATGCATGCAATATTTAAAATTAATTAATAAAATTGATGCATAAAATTAAGTTATATTTACATCTAGAAATAGCAGGTGTTGTTTTTTTTTTTCCTTTGGTTATGCAGCTTTGGGAGGGTAAGAATTAAGGTGGTTTGTTTCCAGTTTATGTTATTTTTCTGTGATTAGCACAACACTTTGGCTTTAGACTCTGGTAATCACACACCCCAGCACAATATTGCCTAGAGACAATCAGAATTTCATCCCCTGATTGGAAAATGGGTTGAAAAACACTACTGAACTTTAACTACAGAAATTCAAATTCCTCTGATATAACTGAAATAAACAGAGACAGAGAGCAACCCTTCAATGAATATTTAGAAATATTAGCTATTAACAGTTTCATATGTGAATTAATATTCATAAACTTTTTTATCACAGTAATCCTGTTTATTTGAGCCATTTTTATATTATTTTCAGCCGCTACTTTATTGGAGAATGAAAGAAAAACGGTCCAAAGAAACTATTGAAGACAATCCCCTTGATGCTATTGTAGCCTGCTGGTAACTGCTCTGACATCTCTCATAAACCCTCAATAAAAAAGAAGGAAGAATGTGCACAAGAGCCCATGGTACCACTTTTAAAATTCTACCTGCAAACTACCAATTTACAGTGAGAAGAGAAAAAAAAAAACAAAGAAAACAAGTGGTAAAACTTGTGAGGGACTTTTCACTAGGGACTCTAGTGACAGGACAAGGGGTAACAGGGGAAAACTTAAACAGGGGAAGTTTAGACTGGATATAAAGAAGAAATTCTTTACTGTAAGTGTGGTAAGGCACTGGAATGGGTTGCCCAGGGAAGTTGTGAATGTTCCATCCCTGGCAGTGGTCAAGGCCAGGTTGACTAAGCCTTGGCTGGCATGATGTAGTGTGAGGTGTCCCTGCCCATGGCATGGGGTTTGGAACTAGATGACCTTAAGGTCCTTTCCAACCCTAACTATTCTATGATTCTATGATTCTGTGACTATTTATTATTATTATTACTACTACTTATAATAATACCATCATCATCATTCTCTTCAACCTAAACCTAAATAATTTTTTGTGAAACAGTATAGACCTATAGTTTAATCCAACTCTTTTAGTTGGTCTAGGTACATATTTAATCTCTGATAATACAGGACATCACATTTGGTAAATATGAAAGATAAGACAGGGTAAGAATATGAATAGTAGTTTAACGTGTGAGTTACTATTACAGGCAGTTTAGGTCAATTTAGAATTTGGCTAACTGAAAGTTATAGGATTAGGAAATGGCAAAGGGGCAAGACAGAGACAAGGTGGGACTTTCTTTGAGTAAAAAGAAGCAGCTTGGCTGGAAAGTAGCCAACAGAGATAATTTTTGCCTTTGCTCAACTGAGATAATGTGGATTGATCATATCCAATTAATTGGTATAGATTGAAAAATTCTGTTTATTGACCAAGATAACTGAAATGGGATCAGAAGTCGTTATCCAACCTTTACTTGAAATTGAGTTGCTGAACACAAGTTGGGTGAAAATTCAACAGACTCCTTTCTTAGTTTCTTTGAACTAATATTAATTTTGATCTTCAGTATCTTCCTCTCTTTTTCTTTTCTTGTATGTTCACATTATCATTATTGGCATGTATTTTGTATCGTTGTTGTACATTACTTTTCCATATTAAATCTATATTAAATTAAACTTTATTTACTCATTGTGTTACATGATTTAGTTGTTAAATAAAACTCTTTTCAGATGTTATTGTCAAAGCTTGTTCTGTTTTGGTTTCTTAACTCCTTTCATTTCCCATGCCTTGGGGCCAACAGGAAAGGGAATCAGAGACAACTGAAGTTATCACATTTTGCAATGTTTGCATTGTCATGGTCACAAAAAAATATGTCTATATTGCAAAAGGGAAACTCCTCAACATAAGAGTCAGTCTCTGCTGCTTTCCAACGACTCTTCTGTTGGAGAAGAGTAGGATGTACCTGAGCAGAGCATGAGCAGAAGGGGATAAAAAATTCTCTTCACGAAAAGGCCACCTACATCAGTACCAGCATTTTAGCTACTAGTGCAAAAGAACAATTAGCTCACAAAGACAATTAGGACAATTAAAAAACAATATCAACTCTGGTATTCCATTTTACATGCCCTATACAGAGAAATACATACTTATGAGGATAAACCAAATATTTTAAAGTGGAAGTCTTATGCAAAGCGCTGCTTAAAAAAGGAGCTGCAATCTAGCCCTTATAGGTCATTTCATAAGTGAGAGTCACTGTAGTTTTCAAATAGCTGAATGAGAAGAACCATGTAATAAAGGCAGCACTTCTCACACACAGACACATGCTTCAATTAAAAAAGAAAACAACAACACAACAAGAAATCCACAAACACCTCAAAACAGTGAATAACTCTGAAATCAGTTATTATTTCTGCTGTCACCATCTGAATATTCTATTTTTTCCTCCTGTGCCATTGCCTGTTGTCACTGCTGGCACAAAACCGAAAGAGCCAGAGGAAGCAGAACTAAGACAGATAAAAGGGTCAGTTTGCTGAGACAAAAGATGATATCACGTCGAGACAAATTACAGAGGTGCTGTGTCTAAATGTGTTGAAGCAATAACTGCTATACAACAGCCATATCAGCAGGGCTGCTCTGTGCCTTTTGCTTACACACACTGCATGTAAAGCAAGGCTCACAGCCCAAGCGCTGCAATTCAGGTCACACACATAGGCAGCTCCCCGGCAGCTTGGGAGACAGCTAGCTACTGGGCCACCTGCAGGCCATCCGGCTCAGACACAGAAATAGCTGAAGAATAAGTCATTAGAAGTGACAGGTAGCCCGACGCTGGAGGGCTGAGCCCCAGCCTAGCGCCTTGCAGCCGGACTGGCATTGCCCAGCGCAACCCTCCAGCACATTGCTCTAGTGCATCCCTGCCTGCCAGAGCACCCACATCCTGAACGTCTCTGTGCTTACATAAGCGAAAGCAAATATCTCCTTTTTATTTATAATTTTAAATTTAAAACTAGCTAGGAAAAATACAGGAGCTCTCAAGCATGCAGAGTCTTCATCAGGTCTTGCAAAACTGCTGATCAAGTGAGCAACTTGAGAGGTAAAGTGTAGTTAGCACCTCTGAAAGATCAAAACTTGCTAGCAGGAGTGCTGTTAACCCTAATGGAGAGAAAACCAGATAGTTTGCATTGCTAGAAGAGCAAGGTGCGATGGCTGGCTGGAGTGCAATGGTCACAGGAGCGAAAAAAAAACCAACAATTGAAATATGGATAGATACATAGATACGTCAGTCAATCTCACAGCACACTGCCATCATCTTTCCTCTCCAGTTGCTGTATGGGATCTCCCTTTCTTGGAAGAGTATCAAGCCTCAACAGCAAATGGTTATACAGCTTGCTAGGGCAAACGGGAATTGCAGAACCTCTCCAATTTTTTCCTGGCAAAGGGGGATCAGCTTCTTCAACTTGCCGAGCTGGGACAGGCACACCTGCCTTGACATCATTTTTGCCCCAAGACACAAATCTGTCTTGCTTCTGGCACCAAGCTTAAGCAGATCTGATCTCCCATTGCTGTGCCAAGTTGAACATTGGTGGCACAACCTCCTGAAAAGGGAGCAAAATTTTTACAAGCTGGTTCAGAAGGTACCTCTGATTTTAGGCAGCTGTCATTACCAAATCCAGCCAAATTGCCTTCAGTACTCAAATTGCTCAGGCTAGAGTGAGTTAATCTATAGGATTGTGACACAAAATTCCAAAAGGTGTGCCAGACTACTAGAATATTGCTCACATGGCATGGTTCTGACCAACGCAGAAGTTGTAGAGATGAAATCTTCTCCCCAGTCAGTCAAGTTGTTATAATCTCACCCCTATAGTAAAGGTCAGCACCACATTTTCTGTGCCCTGCTGCGCTGTCAGGCTAGCCAGGTTGCTGTGTAGCAGCAAGTACTAGCATGTGTCCAGCTGTGCTCATCTAAGGAGAAGCTTTTCCAGTTTTAAAATGATTGAAGACTGGAAGTTCTAGGGAGGTTTTGGGTCCTCATTATATGAGTTCTTTTAGATGCATGTCAGCTAAAAGATGTGGAGACAGTTTTTTGCTTTAGCTGAAGATACCTAAGCCATCTGGAATTTTCCACACCTCCAGATGGATAATGTAAATCCAAAAGATGGACAGAAATTGGTGGTTTAGCATAAGAGGCTCAGAAGAAAGCAATTTGTGGAAATATAAGAGATTTTTAAGGAGAGGAAGAAGGAACATGCTTGATGCTTCATCTTTATGGCCCTGACATATGCACTGTATTATCCCAAAGCCATGAGAGTAGAAACAACTTCTTGATCCCTCAAAAGGGAGGTGAGCTAATTGCTAATACAGGCAGGATGCTTTGAGGCCTAGAAAATTCCTAATGGAAGACTCCATTAACCTTATAAGTGTTGCTATTATTTGGGGAGGGGGAAGAGGATTTAATCTGCAAAGAAATGTTGTTTATGTATTCTGATTGCCTTGAAAAACATGTTTGTTTCTAGAGCCCTCTGTTCTATCCACTGAAGAGCTTACAATAGGAAATTCAGAAGCAATTAAATAAATTCATCAAAATTACTGATGTATCATCTGAGGTGATCAGAATATTTGAAAACAAATGCATAAAGCATTGAGTAACTACTTTCCAAGTATTTTCTGTCAGTCCCTCTTCTTTTGTCTTATTCTATCAATCTTGACAGCATAATAATCAATATCTCTACTTTTAAAAACATTCTGTATGAGGGGAATGACTTACATTTACTTTAGATAAGTAGTTTTGCCAGTGGGGAATCCGCTGGCACTGAATTACCAGTATCAGTAATACACTTCAGTATATACCAAGGGTGAATGAGGAAAAGAAAATGGAACCAAACCTGGGAAATAGCAGGGTAAAAATTTCAAAGGAGCAAGGTAGAATATTAAAATCTCATCCCAGTTCTTTGAATCCTAGGGTGGAATTATTAACAACCTGGGGGTTGTTAAAGCATCTGGAGAAATGGTCAACATGAAACATGAGACACTCTATGCAGTATATATATCTGTGGAATGAAATGTTTTGCTTCTGTGACAGATCTTCAAAACCAATTCTTTCCTCTTTTAAAGACGGTTTCAGGCATATATAGTCACCTTGAATTCTGCAGGTTCTGAGATTATTTTTCAAATTATATGCAATAACTTGATATAACTGGAATGTCTGACTTCTGACTTGTGGTAACCAGCACATGAGTCAAACAAAAGGTCAATAGTCCATCCTGGATGCTCATATCCAAACCCTAATTTAAGACCTGGTCAGGAGCCAGATTTAGAGGCCCCTCTCTTTGCCACTCCCATTGGGTATAGAGATGCCTCTCATTCAACTGAAGGAGCTCTTTATATTCAGCTGTTGTATATCATCTCCCAGAAAACTGAATTGTCTCACCCATGGGGAGTCGGACACTTAATTCAGCATGATGAATTTAATTATTATAGGTGGGTGCTCTAAAGTGATCTGTGAGCTAGCTCCATGTTGTCATCCATCTTGCTGCTTCTACATTATCTCTGAAGTCTTCGCAAAATGAAGTCCTCTAAATTTCAATATATGTGACACAAAGATGCAATGCTATCTTGTCATTTAAAATTAAGCAAAATGATACCCTTGTAACATAAAACACACCACTACACAAGTCCTGTTGCATTAATGAAGTATCAGTCACAAGGGTAGAGGTAAAGGACAAAGGGTTATAACTTCCATGTGCTCTCAAAAGCAGGAGATACCACAGGCTCCCTGTAGTCTCAGGTCTGGTTTTATTCACCTTGTTAGACGTTTGTATGTGACACAAATAGGTACACCATCTGAAAAGACCTATTCATAAGTGTAGACCTTCAAGGGTGGTGGGAAAATATGTCAATAAATTACTGGTAATAAATATGGTTAACTTTATTTTTTCTAAGTTTTATTTAATAATTAAGGAGCAGTGCCAAACAGAGAATCTGGATTCAGACCTTAAGTTCTCAATTGCAGAAAAGCATCATTGCCTTGGTATGTTTATGTCATCAGGTTTGAATGAATAATTTAAGTAGATTAAGAAGATCCCTTCTTTAACCTGGAAAGCTTTCACATTAATTTTCAGAAAAGTTTTATAGTTTTCTTATATTACAAAAGCTGATACAATTTTCTCTTGCTGATGAGGCCAAGAAGCTTTTAATCAAAAACTCCTGACAAACATTAGAAATTAGAAATCATTCTGGAAACCATTTATGTAGTCAAGCTTGCAAAGCAAATTCCATGTCAAACACAGAATAGCTGCTTTGGTTCTGTGAAGATACTTCTTCATCCTTGTTCAGCAATTTTGGTAGTTAGAAGTTGTCACCAGAATTTCTTGGAACTCAGATTTTGGGATAGGTTAATTTGCATTTCCTTCAATCTATTACTTTTTAAAAGCATAGTTTAAATTTTCATAGGCAGGTGTTCTCATCTCTGCAACTTGTACTGATCCTAGCTAATACTTCAAGAATCGGAATAACTGGAAAAATTATGTGAAATAAAAAGAAATGTAAAGCCCTTCTACTGGATAATTATGTGATTTTTATTTTTTCTGTCTCAAATTTGTGTTAGTGGTGACTTTTCACTTTATTTTTATATATTTGTACCTAATTTTGTATTCTTTTGTTCTTTAGTCTCCTCTTGTATGCTGAAGCCATGTGTAGACAAGTTCTGCAGGTAGTGACATAACTGTGTCCTTCATTTGCTCATTTTTCATTTTATGTATAACAATTTAGTTGATAGACACTTTTTAACTTTGATCTTATGTAGGAAAAGCTAAACAGCAGTACCCAATTTACTTTATAGCACAGTTAGCATGCCATTGAGATTAATAGGAACAATTCATATCCTTCTGGAAGTATTTTATCTTGGTCTCTAGGGATTTGTTCAAACAACAGAAGATTCTGTTCCTGTTAGTAGCCACAAAAATGAGAAATTTAGATTTAAGTGACAGATAAGATTTTGCATAATTTTCTTTTTCCTGAGTAAGGAGAGAGAATTGTCAGACAAATAAGACAAAAATGTGGGGGGCCTTACAGGTAATCACAGCATACAGACATGCACTCATACGTAAGGCATCTATGTTTTGATATAAACTTGGGTATCAAAATTCTTGGCTCAGAAAAATGGAGCAAATTTCAATAATCTCTCAAAACAAACTAATACTCCAAAATTAGCTTCTTTTATTCCTTTAAAATTCCTAGTTAAAAAAGGAAAGTATAAGTAACAAAAAATGGTTCTCAGCTGAAACACCTGATTTATACCTATTCTTGCTGGGGACCTGACCCATTCTGTTATCAAGGTCTTCCTGTTAATTACAAATTCAAAATCATTCGAAAGAATGAACTTATTTAGACAAAGCTTATTAATGGAGACTCCCTTATCAAGGCTGTCATTTAAAACTATCAGATGGCAAAATGAAAATTGTATATTAAAATCCTACTGTTCGAGAGATAGAGTAGTTGCTTTGCAATGGAAAATTAATGTTTTTGCATTTGATAGAAGTTAATGAATTTGTTTATGATGGGCAAAGTGTAAGGATTTATTATATTGTCTACTCATTTCTTTGTTTTCTAGTGCTACACTTTTGTAAAGGGTGTAATAACCACTCTGTGCGTTCATCTAAAATTTTTGTTGTTTGTTTTTATAATTTATGGAAGATTTGAAAAATAGAAATACAAAATTTAGCAAAACCTGATGGCACTTTTTCACTTTTAGCAGGCAAAGGAGAATTGACAAGTAAGGAGGACAGTCTTGTTAAACTGAATTCAAGGGCAAATTTCATGCTGATTTCAAAAGGGCTACAATTTCACCCATAGAGTCCTGCAGTGTGTTCTACTGCAGCTGTTTGTGCATACCTTTCTCCTCAATACTTATCCCATGCTTGTGGTTCTTGCATACTCTGCCTCCACCAGCAAGCCCAAGCAACAACCTCCCCTCCACCCCCCCCCCCCCCCCCCCCCCCCCCCATTGCTCTTTCCCTACCATCAAGCTCAAGAGGTCCCACCCTGGCTGGAAATCCTGGCCCTGCTCGGCACATGTCATGTTAAGTTGCTAAGATATTTCAATCCATACTTCACCAAAAATCGCTCAGATCTATGTAAGGTAAGGATACAAGCAAAACAGGGCAAGATAGGTGTAAGCCCACCCAAATGCCATTTCTAGTACCAAGCGATCTTACAACTCCCCCCATCCTTTTTTTTTTTTAATCTTGGTGATCCCAGCCCCTCTTTACTTTAGTAAGCTCTACTTTGCCTTAACCTAAGTCTCCTGAATGGCCGGTCCCAAACTCTTTCTCAGACTTGCCTCTGCCCTTACAGGTGGAGTGTAGGAAGTCACACTCAATGTCCTTCAAGGAAATTCTGCACAAGTAGCAATTGCTCAGCAGGTTTGTCAGGTGCAGCCCATCTTTTTGTTATTCTACAGCATGAGAGAACCCAGATCTGTCCCTTTTGCAGACTCTGGTAAGAGCTGGGAGCAGCTGGATGGTGAGAATGGAGGCAGGGTACATGGATTTTTTTCCAGAGGACATTTGAATATGGCTGTAGGCAAATGCAGTGAAGGACGTGGTGCAGATATGTGAATCTTGACAGTGTGTGTGCATCAAGGTGGGAGTAAGAAAAGACAAACACCCCAAACTTTGATTCTCCCTTCTTAGCTCCCCCTCTGAAACTTGGCCAGTCCCCACCTTGTGGTTTCCCAGTCTCCTCTTCGCTCTCCTGAGTCCTGATTACCTTTAGTCTGCTTTGCTAACACAACAGCACAAATTTTGCTAACTTGGAAGAGTAGAATTAAGTTTTATTCATAATGCTGAGACGTCTCTGGTGGGATCTAGACATTGGTATAAAAAAGGGCAGGATTTAGCCCTTTGCCATTATCATTCAGAATTAAAAGGAAAATAAATATCATCTGGAATGCTACAGCAGCTGTTTGCTGCCTTTTTACCATCTATGTTTATTGTTTGAAAAATTAGAAGAAAAACTCAGAACATGTTATTGCTGGAAAGAACCCCAGGGCCTCGTGCAGTGGTGAGCTCCCATAGGCAGGCTTCTGCAGCCTCTCTGTAAAGTTTAAGCATATGATACCAGCATTGCACATTGTTAACTTCCTGGATATAGCTCTTGCTTCAAGCATTCATACTGATGCTATTTTTCCTTTTACTGACTTTTCTTTTTGCATTTTTTTTTTCCTGAGAAAAAAACTTACTTTTTTTTTTGCAAGAATGGATAATAATCTCCCTTTTCCTCCCTTTACTCACATTCCTAGGTTCCAGACATAACTTTGTTCTTATACCTGTTACTGCTGTCTCTGGCTCATTATTGGCACTAAAGAGTAATTTGACTGAATTAAGCTTATGATGAGCCTTTTCCATTTGCTGTTATTCCATTACTTTGTCTACTAACCCTCCTACCCTTTTACATGTGAATAAGTGGTCTTAAAATGTTTTTCCTATTTTACTTAAACTTACTGTTAAACTTCTCTTATTCTTGCAAATCAGCTGAGAAAAAAGGGACAGTATAAACTAATTAATACCTAGCCACAGAATTTCAAAAAGCTTGACTCTTTCTGTCAGGTCTTGTTGAGGAATTCAGAAATCTCTGACAAGGCATGGGCAGATGGATATCATTGCGTTGCTTCTTTCCTTCAAGCTAATCTGATTCATTAGGTCACTGTTAACTTAGCTTATCTTGGCTGAAATGCATAGAGTTTCACAAGTAGCTCCACCAGCAGATTTGAAGTTGCTATCTCCAAAAAAGTGGCACTAGTAAGTAATTGAGAATAAGCTAAAGAACAAGACCTTCTTCAAAGCAGCATATCTGCAGCCATGAAAAAATACATGTCCACATCCAAATATCAAAATATATCGTGAAACAGCCACTATATTGAAAGGGATAATTACAGACCATTGAGATGTTTAAGAGAATACATTTTCCTCTAAATGGGAAAAATTTATTCTGTGTACTGAAGTTTGAATACTAAGTGATTAGACAAACAGTTTGACCCATGTGCATATAATATGATAACCATTTGGCTGGAAGCCCATCAGGCTGCCTGATTTTTCTTACCATTTTGTAAAGTAAGATAACAAAATTCCCAACCCTTTGAATGCATTTGCCTTTTGCTTAATTATAATAATCACCTATTTATTTTCTTATCAGGGGCAAGCACCCAAACTCTGATCTAGTTTTCAAACACTGAGTTATAATGGCAAATAAAGGTGTGATTTTATTCTGGTAGAACTTTAAGGGGTAACAGAATATGAAGTGAATAAGATCCCAATACTGTCATGTAGAATAATAGCTTTATCATTAAAATAAATGAATTTTTTTGTTAAAAGAAATAATATTCCAAGTGCACATGTGGCAAATTCTGATTCAATGTGAGAAAAATGAAACATGAGTTAATATTTCAACATATATTTTACACAGGATTGCAGGAATTTTCTGCAGCCTTTTGTAACCCTCCATCAGAAAAGCCACATGATAACCAAAGAAATATGCCAGAAGGCAAAGCTTTGCCATTACTATAGAGCTAGAGGTAATGAATAGCGAAATACATGGGCTTTAATCAAGGAGATGGACTGAAATCAGGCTCTGAAAAGTTGTGTATGAACATCTAAATTGCTTACTAAAATTCTGACTGTGCATGTACCTACAGCCAAATATCAAACCATATAGAAGGTGTCTGAAAAAGACTAGCATACCCTGAGCTGCTGATTGCAATCAAGTTCTGTATAACCTTTTAAAAGCAAATGCTTATCAAAATTCAGTTCATGTTTTGGGCCTATCTAATGTTTCTGTCTTCTTAGATGAATATAACCTGAAGGCAGTCACTCTGAACGAAGAAAAGGATCCAGTCTGAGATGCAACTGATTTCACTGGTAATATGCTCGGCATCTGCAGAGCAACTTGGGGAAAACGCTTATTATCATTTTTGTGCCAAGTTGAATGCGCTTCCTACTTTCCTGCTGTTTGGCTTTTCCTAAACCTTAACAGTGATGTTCTCACTTCCCTCAAAATTCCCGTCTTATATAGATTTGCTCTTTTGCTCACTTTTGAGGTTGGCTCCTGATCCTTTCTTATTCTGCTTGAGTCAGAGTCTGGCAGCTTTTGACACTCACTATTACATCCTAATTAAAACTGATTCTATTGATCCATCTCAATCCTTCTTTCTAATCAAAGACCTAGAAGCCCAAGCCAGACTTTATTGCAGCAATATTATCCTACAATCACACCTACAAAGGGAGGCTGCCTATGGAGGGCAATACAGAGCTACATCTGTGGAACAGTTATTGTGCACACAACTTGTTGCCTGCAAAGAAAACCTTAAAGCTTTTGTAGTGAAATGGTAGCATTTTATGACCAGATTATTCTTGATGCTACATGAGATATCTATGCAAATCCATTGGACTCAAATAACTATGGTTATCTAAATGGGCATGGTTAAGCAATAGAGATAAAATGTTGTACATCAAGTCACATTTTTTTAATTGGACTTTCTTCCTGTCAATTTAGAAAAGACATGGGAGTGGACTAGGAAGGCCAGCTGGCCTGTGTTTTCAAACTAAAAATATATAACATGAAACTGTTACCAACACAATAAGGTAGGCTCTGAATATGTTTATAGCCCACCTATGTCAGTGTTATCATCACAGCTATAAACCATGAATTTAGGATGCTGTCAGCAATAGTTATATGATGGTTTCCCAGCACCTCTTCCACCAAGGTACAGCTTTTAAGATTTGCACCTTCAAGATATGAGAGTCTTGTGTTTACCCTTTAGGCAGAACAAGTGTCTGCATGTGTCTGTACGTCTGCTATGTAGATAGCAGGAGGGTAACGTTCCTAGTAGTTTTTAATTTGTTGCTCTCTTTGTAAGGTTAGTTGCTACTCTTCAGACACAGATAACCATGTGAATTTTTCAGATGTCCAGCAGGTCTCTCGAATTATCATGTTTTTCAATCAGCCACCACCCTGATTCTGCAGCACATTATCACAGAAACAGAGAGGTGTGCAATCACAAACTTGTCCCGTTTTGCAGCACATCCCCCAAGGCACATCAATCCATGTCTCCAGGCAGATGAATTAACCTGTCTGATGCAGATCTGGGGCTGATGAAATAATCTAGAGGTAGGAGGGCCCTCTGCTTTGAGTTGCTTTGTTTCCTCATGGGTCCCCCGATTGCTGCTGCTTTCTCAATATCTTCTGTCCTTCCTGTCCTGCTTGCCTGCCCTGGCTAAGGATGCTGAATGAGATATTTTGGCTTAAAAACAAAATAACCATACTATGGAAAGTTGGGGTTTGGTCTGGATATATTTGTTTGTTTGTTTGTTTGGGTTTTTTAATCTGTCAGTGAATCAAGAGTGCAGACAGAAAAAAAAACAAACAAAAAAATAGATAGAAATAAAAGGGCAGCTGTCTCTTGACCTCACAGACAGGGGTCACAGGGGCAGACAGGTTGCTCTGCTGTAGATGGTGATGTAGGCACATATTGACCAAACACCAAGGATGTGAAGGAAGACCTCAGGTCATCACGACCCCCAACACCAGCAGTCCAGGAACTTCCCATAAAGAGGTGATGACTCCAAGAGGGTTGAGATAACAGCAAACATGCCATAATATGGGAGACTGTGTCTTCCTCTCCTGCCAATTTGTATGCAGGTACGACACAGCTGCTCTAGTGTGCAGCAGAGCCAGCACACTTTCTGCAGCACCATATCTGTAAGCAGTCGTGCTGTCTAGCATGTACCTATGCATGATGCAGCCATCTCTCAGGTTGACCCAGCAGAACCTTCTTCTTTTTATTCTGTCTCTAGAGGGCTCCTGATGACTGCCCATGACGCGGAGTAAAATCTGTCATTCTGCACTCAGCCCCAATGCCAGCTAGAGCTATCGTTTGGATGATTGAATTCAATCACTAATGGCCCATTTACTTTAAGGGGCTCATTCTGCAACTCAGAAAGATATCTTGCCTCCAAAGGGGTGATTTTTCCAGGGAATATATCTATAGCTCCTTTTCTGTTGGTATGCAGAAGGAAAAAATATTTCTAGCACTAAGACTAAGCAAGCTTACATAGCCCACTTCTTGAGTATTAGATCATGTTCAGCAGCATTGCCACAGATTTAAAATCACTGAAACTGCTGCCAACATTTTCTCATTAATGTTATCAGGACAGTGAAAGCCCGTGATGTTTCCCCTATTTGCTACTTTCTAGACTGTCGTACAATAAGAATTCTGCAGTTTGACAGTCCATCTTCTTTCTCCCTTCTTTTCACTCGTATGTTGGTTTATTTACAGGTTTTCATCCCATTTCCAGAAAAGAAGCTTCTTGTATTAAGTGATATCCTTTCCCGTAACGGCATACAGGATCTGGTGCTCTAGAAAACAGTCGTGACTCCAGGAGGCTTCCACATGCTTCAGTGGTTTACATTGCTGGACCAAGTTAACCCTTCTGGCTTCAAATGAATTGGGAACAACCTTAGACTATACCCTATCTTCTCTGACTTTTAGGAGCAGCAGCAGATAACACATTTCAACCAGAGCAAGCACTGTTTATTTGACCATGGCCTAAATTATCCTTCCACTTTTTCTGCTTTTAAAAATTTCTAGCTTTAATTTTACCCAAGACTGCTATACAAAAGCTTTCTATAAAGTGATCCCTCAGCAAGGCCAGGAGCAAAGACAAAGCAAGATGGACTTGATGATCTTACAAGATCTTTTCCAACCTAGTTGATTCTATGGTTATATGAGGAGCAACAGGGAAAAAAAAAAAAAAAAAAAGAGAAAATAATTTGGTAACAAGGAAGGGGATGGGGAGAGAAAAACTGTTCAGTACCTCTGTGGTTAAGTCACTGCTGGGAGAGAGGAAATGCTGTGCCATTTCCAGAACTGCTTTTGTATTTTCACATGAAAATACAGAAGAAAAATAAAATTAAATACATCAGAAGTTATGTATCAACAGGTAATGAAATACAGTGTGATCCCTTCTGCCTGCCAAGTGAGTTTCTTGCCCAAGAACTCAAAAAGTCTTGCTCACCTTTACAATCTTCCCTCTCCAGTCACTGCAGCCAGCAGAGCACTTCCTTCCCAGGGGAAACACTTGCCAGGCAGCTGGAGTGTTTTCCTGCAAAAAAAAAAAAAGGTGAACCTCAGTTTCTAACTTTCTGGATAAATGTTGTTGTCAAGAGGGTGTTAGACAAGGAGTACAGCATAGCACCTTGCTCTGCTGCTCTGGTGGTGTCAGTCAGAACTGAGAGCCCCAGGAAGGTGAAGGCAAAGTAAAATCCATGCTCACAGCTCTGGGGAGGGGAGGAGGGGAGAAAGTATTTAAAGATTATACCTTATATCTCATTTCAGGCATCTGATTTCTCTTTTTAGGACTTGCACATACGAAATAGCCTGTGATTAATGCTAGAATCACTGGAAAGCAGCATATTAAGCAAAATCTAAAAGCTGTTTCATGGTGAACTATGATTCCTGTATTCTGAAATCTCACCTGCACAAAAAGGATTACCAAAGGCTTTCCCACATGGTTACAGAAATAGCTTTTCTCTCCCCTCCTCCTTCAGTAAAAATAAATAACTAAACAGATTCCCTGGGTATCTGACAGCTTGACTAATTGTGAACAAGTTTTCAAATGAGGAACGGAACAGCAAGATTTTCAATCAAGTCTCGCCACAGTGTATCATTCTAATTTGAAAATTATTGGAAATAAATTAGTGCAATTATCCACTGAATCTAGCATTCATTGACAGGGAGATTTTAGGCCAAACAACTAGAATTTAATATTTTTAAAAATAACACTTCCTGCAAAGCTATAATACAAGTGAACTTACACCAACAATCGATAGTGGCCTTGGGTTTAAGCACTGAATGTATACAAGTCCCTAAGTTCCCTAGGATCCTTCACTACACACATTCCCTGGCTTGTCATTTAGCCACAGACTTGATCTCAAAAGCATCAACCTTTTTTATATCTAACCTAATAGTCGTGGTTGTAGCCTGTGGCTGAGACTAAATCCTGCTTTGCAGTCATCTCTGCTTGAGAAATCTAGCATCAGCCCTGCTACCTGGTTTGCAGAGCAGCTGCAGTCCCCACAACATTTGCATGACAGCTGGGAGTGATAAATGCATGCAAAAAAAAACATTACTAACGTATCAACCAGCACATCAGGAGCTGATGAGGCACTGAAATGAAATAATGACAGTAGATCACAGCCTTCAGTGAGTTGCTGAGTAGCGACATGTTCCACACCACCTAAATTAAAGCAAGTAGCTCAGGTCAGACAAAACAGATCCTCAAGGGAAAAGGTAGCTGGAGGGTAAGGAAGGCTGTTCAGGCTGCAGAGGTCTGCCTTGGAAAGGGAGCCTTGCAGACATTATCCAGTCCTGCTTCTGCCTAGTAATTCTTGCATTAGGCTCATTCACAAAGCAATCAGGTTTGACTCCGGTCTCTGCATGCATTAAAAATTTCCTGAGAAACCCAAGATGACAGAGGACACCAGTGACTCAGTAGGTGACATTTTCCTTTCTGAGTCAGAGCTGAACTGAAACAGCAGTAAGATGCTGAAGGACATTGCTGCTGGACAAGAGGCAATGAGATCAGAAGCAGTGGCAATCCCACACTGCTGCTTTATGAGACTGTTTGCTCAGCTATCCTTGTCAGACTCCAACCTGAAATTTACATCTTGCAGACCAAAGTCCTCCTTGCAATTCTACTGCAAATGACATTTCTCATAATGTTCTCTCTACAAATTTATATAGCAATGCTAAATCATTGCTGTATTTCAGTCTGGAGATGGCTGCAATGCTGCACAGAGAGAAGCAATTCTGGTAGGTTGTTTGCAGAGCTTTTTGGACCCCTAAAAGGTGAAAAAAGCTATACTGTTAAAAATTTAGTCTATTAACAATCCCAAGAAACTAACATAGAAATCAGATTTTGCATAATTTTGATGATGAGAAGATCTCTAAACAGAAAACAACTGCCTACAGCATTTTATCTCAGGATAATATTTATCTTGAAAAGCTTTGGACTCTTTCATGGCCAAGGAGTAATGTAAAAACTATTAGATAGTTGGTTTTGTGATGTCAAAGGAACAGATGGGATTAGGACTCTTTTTGTCTCCTCTTGTCACTCTTCTGGATACCTGGATACTATCTCATGGGGAGCTTACTTTCTAAGTTCTGACACTATGCAGTGGGTGGAGGAGAGACCAGAACCCATGGGGTACGCTGAGTATTACAAATGGAGTAAATATGTTAGTTTTCTGGTACATTTGATTTGGGATTTTGGAGGTTAGACTTAGTTAAGAGAGGCTAATCTAACAGAAAGTTTGTTTTACCAAAGCAGGACAGATAATCCTGCAAACACTAGTGCTGGCCCTCTGAATGAATTCAACTTCTGTGCAGAGCACATGGTACACGAAGAACGGACCACTGTCAGAAGCAAACCGGCAACCCAGGCGGACCAGTCTCCAGCACCAGTGAGCGTCTGCTTCTGAAAGCCCTTATGCACTTCGACACACATTTCATTACATATATCTTCAAGCGCAGTACTTATTTGGCATAGGCATAAACCAAACTGCTTTTCTCATGGGTTTGTGTGGACTTTGGGGCTGAAAGAGCAACCTTTGCAGTCTCCCTTGTCATAAGGACTCCAGTCTCCGATCAAAATAAATGGGAATTCTCTCTGCAAAGTCACAGGGAGAAGGATGTGAAAAGGTGGTGACAGTAGAGAAAAAGGCCTGTGTGCATCCCTGCAGACAACCAGAACTTGAAGAGCAACACAGCAAAGAAAGAGATGTGTCAACTACAGAGTTTGCATTGAAGACATCTCTAGGCATTGCGGAAACTGAAATTACTGCAGATATGGAGTGTGTCAGCTCTTTCAGATTAAGAGACAATATTGTCCTGTGAAGGATAACAAGCGTGTGCTATTGTAAATTAAAGAAGAATTAGAGTCTTTAATACAGATAGCCAGAAGTGAAGATAGGCCAAAAGAAGTTTTTGTTTATAAACCAACCAAGGGAAATGGGTGAACACAATATAAATGAGACCCTTGCTGAATAGGAAATGGCATATTTAGTTTTCTCAGCTGTTCAAGACAGAAAGAAATCAGGTGGGAAAACTACACAGGACAACAGAAGAGACTGCTATTTGTTCAGGAAGATGAAAGGCATCGTGGAAATCATGTTTCCATTTAGCTGAGAGGAGGGTAGAATATGAGCAATGTGTAAACCTCAAAGAAGCTCATGATTCAGAAAACAGGCCAAATCCCTCTGTGAATTCTTCCCAGACAACAGCATAAATCCAAAGAAAGTGGGGTCTTATTTAGTCTGGTTAAGAGTTTGGTCCTTGGTCTTTTTCTAAGGAAACAGAAACCCAAACTAGTATTCCTTTCAGTGTCACAGTTAAATTGCTAATATTTTTACATAAATATTTGCTTGGAAGATTTAAGCTCTCGCATCAGGGATACTGTGCCATCCTGAGGACATGGAATGCATACTAAAGACAGCAAGACTGATTGTAGTCTAGTATAGCATGTTGTCAGTGGAGAATAAAGAGTCTGGGACTCTGTTCTGAGCACCTTTGGAGATTCTTTTTTGTATTCAGGTTTCAATTTGGGTGTGCCTCAGTGTCTCCACATAAACGTAGTCAGTAAAATTGCTGCATCCCCTAGCTGGTTTGCAAAATATTCACTTCATTTAAGATGAAAGTATTTCATATAGAAAGGATGAATTGTTGTCCATAGAAAATAGTTGCAAAACATTTAAATTTTCTCCAAATTCAAAAAAAAAACAACAAAAAGCCCAGTTGTAATACTGAATAAACCAGCAGATCATGTACAATGTTTCTCAATACTTCACCATAACATCATGTTCCCATTGATCTATGAATTATAGTTCATAGTGGAAAGTGGATTGTTAACTGATGTTGGCTGGGTGGGGACTTCCAGTTACAAAAAAATGAAGAACACAGCATTATTATAGAAAAAGCCATACATTTTGTTATGATCATTATTTCTTGCGCCTATAATGGGCAAAATTCATAGGCTTTTCCGATTGCAGAAATATGATCATATGACTTTGAAAATAATCATGTATGATGTCTTAGACATCATTTGCTTTTAAACAGCAGGCTGTTGGATGCTTGGATGTGAAGCCAATGATGAAGAACTCTGTCGTGAAAGAACTGACCTGTTGTGAGGCAAGAATCAACTGAAATGCTAAAAAGTTATGAAAACCAGATGTCATTGCTACAAAATCATTATGTAGAACTTTGCAGGATTTTTAATGAATCCACCAACCTTAGAGAAGTGCAAGCCAGAGACAGTATTTCCCATGAAGAATGTGGAGGATCATAAGGGTCTTTGCAAATCAGATATACACTCATTATAGAAGCACGAGTGCATCTTCTGTGAAAATACCTGCTGCCTAAAAACAAGCCACAACATCACGCAACTATTTTGGGCAGGAAATAAGAAATGCATCCTATGAGACTGCAAAGGCTAACTAGTTAAACCTAATATAAATGCATTACTCGATCAGGCTTTGGTCTGGCTACCAGAGAAAACCCTGTTTCTTTTTGGGGAAAAAGAAAAAAAAAAAAAAGAAAAATTTTTGATTAACAGCCTAAAATGCAAACACACAATTTTAATTCAGCCATTCAGCTCCTTCAAGATCCACACAACCAATAGTCTCTGAGACTTGCACCACCTTGTGGGATCCCCATCACGAGAGCATACAGTAGCCCACAGGTACAAACAGCACATCTGAGTGCTTCCAGCTGCTTCCAGCTGCCATCTTCCCAGCCTTTCTGAACTCACCAGCACACAGTGCTTGCCTCCCTGAAGCTAGCTGAATAATTCACACTTAGTAGCTAGAGGCATAGGAGTTGTTGGGGCAGCAGAGCAGCTTGGAGATCTCCTCCCACTCCTGCCTGGGCCAGACCCCTGGGCAGCCAGACAGATTGCACTGCTGCTCCTGAGGAGTGGTCAGGGTATGAGCTATTGCTACAGGAAGGAGAAGAAGGAACAGAAAGTACAGCAAGTATTACCCTGAACTGTTTGGCAGCAGCAGGGCTCTGAGTCTGATTCTGCTGTCTTCCTTCAGAATCCAAGCTCAGTCTCAAACCCTTACCTCTCCTTTTCCTATGGCAGAGTTACACAGCCCAACCCATCATCCGAAAAGTATTTAAAATGTATTTGGTTAAACTGTTTAAGAGCCCAATACATTTGTTAATTCTAAGGATAAACAGGACATGCATATTTGCCTATCTCTGCAAAAAAAGGCTTTGGAAAACGTCTCTAGCATTTATACTCACATTTATTATGTTAGGACAAAACTACATATTCAGTTAGGTGCTTGCTCAACATGATTCACTCTGTGAGGAGTGGCTGTACTCTCCCATCAGCACTATTCTGACTTTCTAGGATGAGAGCAATGAAGCAGACAAAGGAGTAAAAACAAGCACCAGAGCTCCCATACTCAAATCTAACAGATGCACGTGGAAAGATTTTGGACACCTCCTTCCCTTTGTTAACCCAAGATAACAGTAAATAAACCTACTTTACTGTGGGACCTGAACCAACAGTGATAAATCTAATCCCCTTATGTTGCAGAATAAAAATAATTGCTGTAATGTCTTTGCTTCTATTGTTTAAAGAAAATAAACATGATTTTAAATAGTTGGTGTAGCAGAGGCTTGAGGTCTGTAAATAATTTATGTATCATAGCAAGAGAGAATCATAGAATCATAGAATAGTTAGGGTTGGAAAGGACCTTAAGATCACCTAGTTCCAACCCCCCTGCCGTGGGCAGGGACACCTCACACTAAACCATGTTACCCAAGGCCTCATCCAACCTGGTCTTGAACACTGCCAGGGATGGAGCATTCACAACCTCCCTGGGCAACCCATTCTAGTGCCTCACCACCCTCACAGGAAAGAATTTCCTTCTTATATCCAATCTAAACTCCTATTTAAGTTTGAACCCGTTACCCCTTGTCCTATCACTACAGTCACATTAGTCACTACAGACTAATGAAGAGTCCCTCCCCAGCATCCCTATAGGCCCCCTTCAGATACTGGAAGGCTGCTAGGAGGTCTCCACGCAGCCTTCTCTTCTCCAGGCTGAACAGCCCCAACTTCCTCAGCCTATCTTCATACAGGAGGTGCTCCAGTCCCCTGATCATCCTCGCGGCCCTTCTCTGGACTTGTTCCAACAGTTCCATGTCCTTTTTATGTTGAGGACACCAGAACTGTACACAATACTCCAGGTGAGGTCTCACAACAGCAGAGTAAAGGGGCAGCATCACCCCCTTCTACCTGATGGTCACTCTCCTTTTGATGCAGCCTAGGATATGGTTGGCTTTCTGGGCTGCAAGCGCACACTGAAGCTGGCTCATGTTCAGTTTCTCGTTGACCAACACCCCCAAGTCCTTCTCTGCAGGACTGCTCTGAATCTCTTCTTTGCCCAACCTGTAGCTGTGCCTGGGATTGCTCCAACCCAGGTGTAGGACCTTGCACTGGGCATGGTTAAACTTCATGAGGTTGGCATCAGCCCACCTCACAAGTGTGGCATTCCTTCCCTCCAGCGTATCAACGGAACCACACAACTTGGTGTCATCGGCAAACTTGCTGAGGGCGCACTCAATCCCGCTGTCCATGTCAGCAGGTTACTATGTATGTTTACATTCTTAGTAGACATCAAAAAAAAGGTAAGTTTCTCCAGGCACTCGAAGTACTGGCAAACAATATGGTAGGAGTGCTGAACCTTGATTCCCGGTTTACGGTTGTACCTAAGCAATGGTCAACACTAGCTCCCCTAAACTAGCTCCGTACTACACAACTTTCTACATACAGAAATCTATCAGTGTCAGCAGCTTCCTCTTAACAATATCGCCAGGCCAGGAAGCTGCCTCATTGCAGCAGAGTTCGCTATAACTATGGCTTTGCTGAGTTGCAGAATGAAAACAGGAGGCAGTCAGAAAAGGCTAAATCCCATGAATGCAGGAAACAGTCTTACAGAGAAGAAGCTGAGTTGGGTGGATCAAGTGACATCTGGAATATAACTACAAAATTTAGTATCCCCATCCTCTCTTGTATGCCCTCACGTAAATTTAACACAAAGCATTGCACTTCTGTGCTTCAGCTCTGTCTCTACACATATTTCTTGTGATGCAAGGGAACAGCCAAACTCCTAATGATTCCAACACAAAGACCCCAGTGAAACAATTCAGAAGTTCAACCTTATATCCCAGGAAACCTCTTTTTGTCCTGTCCCACTACTA
The DNA here is from genome assembly GCF_028554395.1 of Pezoporus wallicus. Taxonomy (NCBI): domain Eukaryota; kingdom Metazoa; phylum Chordata; class Aves; order Psittaciformes; family Psittacidae; genus Pezoporus; species Pezoporus wallicus. Next base: position 9,116,054 of record NW_026642654.1, on the reverse strand, counting down.
CAGCTAGTGGTGTTTTGAAATACACTTTTTAGATGAAGTAGACAGGTGTTTAACATAATTATGTTTAGATCACCATGGTTTGAGAGCGGGATGGACACAGTTTTCTCCCTACCAAGTGAATGTATAGTGCGTATACTGTATTAAAGATATTTGCTACATTGTTGGAAGCCCCTAACAAAAAGCAACTCATGATCTACACCAGCTCAGTTATTTAGAAGTACAACCTTTTTGTCATCTGCAGGGCAACCCTTATTGGAGGGGCACAATATTGCAGTTATTGTGCCTCAGTTTGCCCTGGAAGTATTTGACAGGTACTCTAATAACTTGTAAGAGAGACATCATGTAAGGTCACCAAGAAGTTCTAACCTCTCCCAACATAATGAAGAGATATAGTCAAATACAAGGTAAGAGCTCCTCTGGCTGAGGTGGCCTAGGCTTTCAGATTCTGGAGTGATTTATATCACTGCTATACTGATTCACTACTTTGAACCCATTTCTACCCTTCCAGATCCTGTGCAGCTCTGCCCAGTTCTTGACAGCAGCCCCAAGCATGAGTAGTTCACCACCATCCCTGTCGCTCCCAGTCCCAAATTGCCTGCTAACCAGCCTGTTTTCCACAGTCCTGACACCCAGATGCTCAGCAAGCAAAGCCAACTGTGCTTAAGGTTAACTTCATTAATCTTAAAGCCATGTACAAAATTTGTTGAAAAGACCAAGCCTTTATCTGAAATGGAAAAACAAATCTCTGCAGCCATTGAGGTAGCTAGATGCAGCAGTGGAAAACAGAAGATAAGCGTCTAGAGAATATTGTAGGTAAATAGCAAAAAGTGGTGGGGTAGTGGAAAAAGTGCACTGCATTAGGATGTGGGTTAAGTTCTTAATAGTAACAGTGTATTTGTGCTCTAGATATTTTTTGGTTACATCCAGTCAGCCTCGGATTAATGTGATGTTGCAGACCTACCTGTTGGTAGGTGTGATTACAGCTTGAGTCCTGTCACACAGTTCCCTATTGCCCTGAGCTAAAAAATTAACCCTGCTACTGCAAGCTGCAAAGGGTCAGAGAGCCAGCACTAAAGCAGGAAAGCCAGTATAAAACAGTGAGAGCAGGAAGTGCTTATGAGGTATCTTGGTGCAGAGATACAACTCACAGTATCACAGTATGCTAGAGATTGGAAGGGACCTCAAAAGATCATCTAGTCCAATCCCCCTGCCGGAGCAGGAACACCTAGATAATGTTACACAGGAATGTGCCCAGGCGGGTTTTGAATGTCTCCAGGGAAGGAGACTCCACAACCTCCCTGGGCAGCCTGTTCCAGTGTTCCGTCACCCTCACTGAGAAGAAGTTTCTTCTCAAGTTGAAGTGGAACCTCTTGTGTTCCAGTTTGTACCCATTACCCCCTGTCCTATCATTGTTTGCCACTGAGTAGAGCCTGGCTCCATCCTCATGACACTTCCCCTTTATATATTTATATACACTAATAAGGTCACCCCTCAGTCTCCTCTTCTCCAAACTATAGAGACCCAGCTCCCTCAGTCTTTCCTCATAAGGGAGATGCTCCACTCCCTTAATCATCTTAGTTGCCCTGTGCTGGACTCTCTCCAGCAGGTCCCCATCCTTCTTGAACTGAGGGGCCCAGAACTGGACACAATATTCCAGATGGGGTCTCACCAGGGCAGAGTAGAGGGGAAGGAGGACCTCTCTCGACCTACTAACCACCCCCTTCTAATACACCCCAGGATGCCACTGGCCTTCTTGGCCACAAGGGCACAGTGTTGGCTCATGGTCATCCTGTCGTCCACTAGGACCCCCAGATCCCTCTCCCCTACACTGCTCTCTAGCGGGTCGTTTCCCAACCTATACTGGAACCTGGGGTTGTTCCTGCCCAGATGCAGGACTCTACACTTTCCCTTGTTATATTTCATCAAGTTATTCCCTGCCCAACTCTCCAGCCTGTCCAGGTCTCGCTGGATGACAGCACAGCCTTCTGGCGTGTCAGCCACTCCTCCCAGCTTAGTGTCATCAGCAAACTTGCTGATAGTACACTCAATTCCCTCATCTAAATCATTGATGAATATATTAAATAATACTGGTCCCAGTACTGACCCTTGAGGCACTCCACTAGTTACAGGCCTCCAACTAGACTCTGCCCCATAGACTACAACTCTCTGGCTTCTCTCCTTCAGCCAGTTCACAGTCCACCTCACTACCTGATCATCCAGTCCACACTTCCTCAATTTAGCTGTGAGGATGCTGTGGGAGACTGTGTCAAATGCTTTGCTGAAGTCAAGGTAGACCACATCCACCGCTCTGCCGTCATCCATCCGCCATGTTATTTCCTCATAAAAGGCTAAGAGATTGGTCAAGCATGATTTCCCCCTGGTGAAGCCATGTTGACTGCCCCTCATAACCCTCTTATCCTTGATATGCCTTAAGATGGCACCAAGGATAAGGTGCTCCATCACTTTCCCAGGGATGGAGGTGAGGCTGACTGGTCTATAGTTACCCGGGTCCTCCTTCTTGCCCTTTTTGAAGACTGGAGTGACATTTGCTTTCCTCCAGTCCTCAGGCACTTCTCCCATTTCCCAAGACTTGGTAAAGATGATGGAGAGTGGTCTAGCAATGACTTCCGCCAGTTCCCTCAGCACCCGTGGGTGCATCCCATCTGGACCCATGGATTTATGGGTGTCCAGATTGCTCAACTGGTCTCTAACCCATTCCTAAGGCAAACCGCTCCGTTGACCTGACTTCATCTAAGGTCTTAGGGGTACAGGGCTCTTCAGGACTGCCTGCAGCAGAGTAGACAGAGACAAAGAAGGCATTCAGTAACTCTGCCATCTCTGTATCTTCTGTCACCAGGGCACCCATCCCGTTCATCAGTAGGCCTACATTGCCTCTGGTGTTAGTTTTATCTGCCATGTATTTGAAAAGCTCTTTTTGCTGTCCTTGACCCTTCTCGCCAGGCTTAATTCTAAGGAGGCCTTAGACATCCTAGATGCCTTCCTACATCCTCTAGCAGCAGCCTTATATTCCTCCCAAGTGGCCAGCCCCTCCTTCCATGACCTGTAAACTCTCCTCTTCCACTTGAGCATACCCAGCAATTCCCTATTTAGCCACGCAGGTCTCCTGGCCCTCTTCCTTGACTTCCTACGTGTCGGGATGCTTCGACCCTGAGCTCGGAAAAAGCAATCCTTGAATGCCAACCAACTATCTTGGGCCCCTTTACCTTCAAACAGCCTTGCCCATGGGATTTCCCCTAGCAATTGCTTGAAAAGGCCAAAGTTTGCCCTGCTAAAGTCCAGGGTTGCAATTCTACTTGCTATTTTACTGGTCCTACCACACAAGATCCTGAATTCCACCATCTCGTGGTCGCTGCAACCAAGGCAGCCCTCAACCCTTACTGCTTCGACCAGACCCTCCTTGTTAGTGAGGATGAGATCCAGCAGCGCTCCTCTCCTGGTTGGCTCATCCACCATTTGCAGGAGGAAGTTATCATAGTGCCTAAGTCGACTTAACAAAAACTTACAAAAAAATAAAAAAGAAAGAAGAGGGGGAAAAAAAAAGAAAAAATCAGGTCTGCTTGCAATAAACATTGTCAATTTGCTTAAGAGACCAGAGTGTGGAAGGAGGAAGAATTACTGTGGGTCAGCCAAAACATTTTGTTTTGTGTGATGTATTACAAAACCCTTTCTAAATATCTATTTCTAAGGAGAATTTTCAGATCTGTCATTTGGCATTACTAAGACATTTTCTTTTGAAGAGACCGAAATGAAGCAGATTTTACTGAAGAGAAATTTTCCTCTTTTTTTTGTTGTTTTGTTTATCCAAAATAGTTTGCCAAATCCAAAAGAATTCATAAATATTTTCGGTCAGCCTGAAATAATTTTCTGGTCAATAAATTTTTTGATGGGAGAGGAATGCTTGTTTCTATCTTAGATCTTAGTGCTTGACAAGCCTTCTGCATTTGTATCCAAATGAAGGCTTACAGCACCCTGAAAAAACATCTACCAGAAAGCCATGCCAGGATGCTTTTAGCAACATTCTGAGAAGACGTGGGTTTTATTACATATCAAAGTAGACTAGAAAATAAGAAAACACTGAACTAAGCAGTTCTAGACACAACGTAAATAAGGTCTGATCTTTATTTCATCAGCTTCATCTCTTACCCAGCTCCTTGTCTATCCTCCGGCTACATTTTCCTAGATCTTTAATTCAGAAGGAAGTTGAATGCCTTGCAAAAGTGCAAAGCTTAACCCAGCCATAACTCCAGCAATCATTGCTCAGCCTTCTTACTGATACCTTTTTGGCTAGCATTAACTCTGGTTCAACCTTCTCACCTACTATGAGTGCAAATAAGACTGCATTCATCTAAAAAAAAAAAAAATTATAAAAGACCCACATGGCTCATAATGTTTTGTCACATCACAGAATTTCACTCAGATTCATTATGGATAAAAACAGTTTATGAAGTGCCCTATATAGGCCATTATTTGGCAGTCCAGAGACCTATTTGTTATTTGTATTTCCTGTAATTTCAATACAAATTGACTTCTCCACGAGTGACAGCTACTACTGGGTCTCTGTGCACAGACTTGGTGAGAGTGGCAGCTTTCCTATGAGCTTTTCTAATAATAAATGCAACACAGTTGGTGGTCAGTAGCTTTGGATCCGGTGACCTATAATGTTTTCTGTCAAGGCACATGTTATGAGATTGGTTAGCACTTACTTCCTTTGGTTGCCCAGACATATGCGTAAAATAAGGACAAACCAGCTAAATCTGACTGCATTTTAAATAAAGGAAAAAAAAAAAAATGCATGCACTGAAGTTAGACAGATTTCTACCACAAACTGTGAAATACGCTACTGCTTTGAATAACTTGAATAACTCTCTACTTCTTTGGCTAGAAAAAAAAAAAAAGACAGTCTTTTGTTATCTTTTGACATTTAATACTACTTATAATATTACTAGCAAGATGGGATTATTACACTTAAATTCTCAACCATGCTCCATCTATGCTTCTGAAGAGGATCAAAAGGCAGCTCAGAACATCTGAAGATTTCCACAGACAGGAGGGAGCTAAAAGGGCTCTATTCTTCCTTCAGTGTTCATGCTAGCTATGCACAGAAATCCCTCTCGTATCACCAGGAGCCTTCTGAAAGCAGTGAACGAGTGCAAGAAGTTTATATACCATACTTTAGAAAACACATAATAGAACTCAGGGAGCCCCAAAATTCTCCTGTGCTAAAAACATTTTATCTGGTTCCTTGCATTTTCCTGATATTTATCTTGTTTAGGTTAGTTTAAATATTTTTTAGTTTAAATATTTTTCATGTTATCAACTGAAGCAATATAAGATTTCATGACTAATCCAAATGGCTGGGGAAAAAAAGCTGTAGTTAAACATGTGCCTATTTTTTTGCACAAACTTATAAGTGTTAAATATAAGGCAGTCTTTGGGGAAGAGGGAAGTGTAGTGCAGTAGCCACATTGTAAGGCAACCCTGGAGCAGATGCTAACTTGTAGTAGATTGAAGTATGTAATGCTAAGTACCACAACTTGCAAGGTGATTTTAATAGTGTTTATGTATAATTACAGAAATTGAACTGTCTTCATGGAGATCTCCAGGAGGTACTGACTTTCTATTTGCCCTTCCATAAGGAAAAAAAAAAATGGTCTCATTTAATTATTATCCAGAGTAGTGATCCTTCTGTCTCAGGTTATATTATTTTATTTGTGCTTACTTCATACCTGAAGAAGTTTCACTTAGACTCTGGTTAAAGTTTCTATCCGGTAAAATTTTAACTGTTTGCATGAATATACGTGAACATAGCTAAAATACCTGAACAAAATAGGTTATTCTTTGACTCATATGAGCTTTCTGTTTTAAATCACCCACACACATGTTTATTTAGCATAGGCCTAGCCATAATTCCGTATTTAGATCAAAGCTGAAAAAAAAACAATGGAAAAAGACATATGGCCAGACAAGGTGGATCAATAATGAGAAAGAAACTTCAGTAAATAAAAAAATTACCCACCTCTTGGGGTTAAAATAGGCTGTCAAATATTGAGCTATTTTGTATTTCTCATGATATAAGCAAAAACTTCTACTACAGTGTAATATTATCCTTGCAATACAGCTAGAGAACACTTCTGACCCAAAATAATCTCCTACAAAGCTTTGTATGAGCAATCGTTACTGGTCAGTACATCGGTTCACCTTCAAGGTGACATTATGAAGTCACTTCTCCTGCTCCTTTTCATGTCAGGCATGTGCCAAATATCAGAGTATAAATCTGTGCAGTCACCAAGAATTCTAGTGTCTCTCACTGAGCAACTAAATGTTTGGCAACTGTTGATCATGTAAACACAAATGAGACAGACATATGGAAAAACGTATATCTTTGAGTAAAGTGTCCAGGATTTGTGATCATTCAGTACAGATTCTGTGGTCTAACCCATCACACCTGTCAATTAAATGACCCTACATGTTACTGAGACAGCTGAAGGCAGTAGGGGAAAAGTAGCACAGAAAAGATAATTAATGCAAAGGGAAATCTTTCTCTGTAAGACTTAAGAAAACAATATCACATTTAAACTATTTTATTGTGTAAATCTATTTTGAACTGGCTAAATGAAGAGGCAATTGCTTCCCAAAGAAAATAATACTTTATAGTGAATATTTTTTATATATAATCACAAACAATACATTTACATATGATGTTAAATACATAACACTGAAACATTTTAGGAATCTAAGCAACAGGCTTCCCTAAGCTCTTACAGACTCCCCTTATAGACATTTCAGCCATCCTAAACTTTTTTATGGGCAATACTATATTTATAAACCTGCAAAGAAGGTAGCTGAAGTGATCAAAATGACATCTTTATTAAAACCTAGTTATGTTTAATAGAAAAGATATAATAATCTTATTATCAATAGAAATCCATTGCTAAGTAAATACAAATAAAATTTAAAAGGCAAGCAGGCTTTAAAGCTGCTTAAGTTTATATCACAGCTCAAGTGCAGACCTGATGTTTGATATGTCTTCTGGTAATAGGAGCGTCATCCTTTATCTGAATGTTAGATGTTGAAATTGGAACCGCCTTTCACACCACTTCACCTGTTTGACAGCATCACAATGAAGATGTGACTTTCTGGTTTGTGGTTTTCTCCCTTCATGCACATAGAACATAGTATAACAATAATCTCTGCATTTTATACATTTCTGCTTGTCTATTTAAGAGAGTAAATGCCTGGATGAAAATTGTAAATTTTCATTAGTTTCTTTCCTTCAGGTTTTTCCCTCCATAAAAACTGTCTTTCTGGATTATCTTGCTCTTGATCTCAAGACTAAATTGAACACCCATACTGCCTCTTCTATGAAAATATTTTTGTCTTGTCTCTCCTCTCTAACTTGTTGTTCTTGTCCCAGTGCCAAAATCTGATTTCTTTATTCTTCTACTGAAGAGTAGCATCCTTAACGTTTCAATTATTACAGTTAATCCACAAAACCTGGTCAGGATAGTTGTTTTCGTCTAAGCTAAATGGTATACAGGTAAACAAATGAGGGATTCTAAAATACAGCAACTCAATAGCAAACCTGCATCTTTGTTAAGGGTATGTACCTAGAATGTAAAATCCTCAAGCCACCAGCATCAATTTAAGTATAAAGCCATAGATGCTTTGATAAAGAGAAACAAAAGGGATTTTTAAAAACAAGTAATAGTTTTATTGACAAGGATAGGATAGGATAGGATAGGATAGGATAGGATAGGATAGGATAGGATAGGATAGGATAGGATAGTTGGAAGGGGCCTACAAAAATCACCTAGTCCAACTACCTGATCACTTCAGGGCTGACTAAAAGTTAACACATTATCAAGTGCATGATTGAAATGCCTCTTAAACACTGACAGTCATGCGGCATTGAGCACCTCTCTAGGAAGCCTCTTCCAGTGTTTAATGACCTTTTCAGTAAAGAAAGGCTTCCTAATGTCCAGTCTAAACCTCCCCTACAACAGCTTTGAACTCTTCCCACGTGTCCCACCACTGGATTACCTGGGAGAAGATCTCAGCACCTCCCTTTCGACTTCGCCTCCTAAGGAAGCAGTAGAGAGCAATGAGGTCACACCTCAGCCTCCTTTTCCCCCAACTATGCTTAGCTGTTCCTCATGAGACATGCTTTCCAGCCCTTTCACCAACTTTTTGCCCTCCTCTGGATGCATTCAAGGACCTCCACATTCTTCATAAATTGTGGAGCCCAGAACTGCACCCAGTGCTCAAGATGAGGCCATGCCAATGCTGAATACAGTGGGATAATCACCTCTTTTGAATTCTTGGTTATGTTTGATGCACCCCAGGATGCAGTCTGCCCTCTTGGCTGCCAGGGTACACTGCTGACTCCTATTGAACCTGCTGTTGACCAGCACCCCTAGATCCTTTTCTGAAGGGCTGTGCTGCAGCCACTCCTCTCCCAGTTTATGTTCGTGCTTGGAGTTATTCCATCCCAGGTGCAGAATCTGACTTTTATTCTTGTTAAATTTCATGAAGTTGATGGTTGTCCAATGCTCCAATCTATCTATATCCCTCTGCAAGGACTCTCTCATCAACAGCACCTCACAGTTTGGTATCATCAGCAAACTTGTTAATAGTGTGTTCAATTCCTGCACTGAGGTCATCAATAGAAGTATTGAACAGAACTGAACCTGCAATTGAGCCCTAAGGAATAGTGTGAGTGACCAGTCACCAGTCAGATGTAGCCCCATTCACTACAACCCTTTCAGCCCTGCACTTCAGCCAGTTCTTCACTCAGCACACCATGTACCTGCTTATCTCATACTTGGGCAACTTGTCCAGAAGAATGTTGTGAGGGAATGTTGTGTGTTTAGCCTTACTAAAATCCAGAAAAACTACATCTGCCACCTTCCCTTCTTTCACTAGGTGGGTGACCTTATCCTAGATGGATATCAAATTAGACATTGAGTTCTCAGGAATACAGTGAAGAGCTGGTTTTTAAATCTGAATTAATTTAATTTAAGGAATACAGAAAATATGCAGTCACAGTAGTATTTATGTGCTGCTGTAGGACTAGGAACCAAGATCAGAAAACAGCAGAACGCAGGGGTAAATACATGTAGTTCACCAGACTAGCCGCTCAGTTTTATCTCCTTTTTTGGCTCCCCTGGCAATAATATTACACCACAATGCAAATAGTGTTATTGGACACAGTCCAATGGCACATCTGATTAATGTGTACCTTCCAGACATGTATCTGAACTTGATGTGAAGATAGAAATGACAATTCCTCCATTTTTCTTACTGGTTTGATACACTGGTTAATCAACCACTGTGGTAATACTGTTCCTCAATTCCCACTTTAACTTGTCTTTAAATTTCCAGGTTTAATTTCCAGTTTAGGAAGTGAGGTTTAAATTTCCAGTCAGTTAAACTAAATAGTCCTTAATATCTAATATTTCTTCTCTGTGATGGCACTTATCCCCAAGGATCAAGCCACTTCTCATTCATTGCTGCACTAATGGAGCCTGGATGGTGACAAAACATGCCTCAGACTGAAGCCAGGTCATCATCTGTGGAGTTCAAAGGAGGTCTACTGTTCAAACAAAACCAAAAATATCCTTAGGTGAGATCAGGTGATCTGTGATAAATTTAGGAGCCATTTATCTGACCTCTTGACCAGCGCTGAGCCTAACAAGAGAATGTTATTGTGAACTTTCAGAAAGACTTTTGACTCTGTACCGGTCTCTGCCAGAAAAAGCCTACTTTCAACTATACTGAGGAAGATTAGTCAAGAATTGGCCCCTCCTGATATCCACATACTCCATGAAGTACAAGGACAGATAAGCATCTCCTTCTGCTTTATCCTATCTGGTAGTGGTACACATCTCCCAGGAGCAGTTCATGGGAGTCCTTCACCCCCTTGTAAATAACCACTTCCAAGAGCACAAAGGAGTAATTCTCCATAATTAAGACCTAATTCAGTATCCACTGAAATCAGTGGAAGTTTTTCCACTGGCTTCTGTGTGCTTCAGCCTGAGCCCTGAAACCGACAATCATCTGGTGACATTTGTGTTATATTAACCCAGCCTTTAGGAACTATATTGAGGTCTCCAACTCAATTCACATAAGCCACCAAACAGTAATAATTTTCAGACAGTGTCAACCTGACCCAGATTTGAACTGGCAATCTGGAGCGAGAAAGCATTATAATCCATTACTAGCCCTGTGAACCATCTGGTCACAATATCTCAAGCAACTTATATGGTACTTGGTAGATGAGTAGCTTACTGAGACTTGTAGGGTGAAAAACAGAATCTGTGTATGCATGTGCATTTATGCATTTAAATATAATTAAGAATTTTCTCTCACCCACAGAAATACTTGTAACCAACCCTGATTTTCTGTTCACTTATACAGACTAGTGTGCAATCGAAGAATTAATTTGCAGGTTTTGCATTGGAGTGACATTCATTAGGAAAAAACATAAGGACCTGGGATAAAATCCTGATGAAGGCATTGTGACCCACTAGAGTCAGGCGTATGGATATTTTTGTAAGAATCTCCAGCACTACATGTATGTGTTTCCTTTGAGTACATAAACACTTAGCCGGACACATTCTTTTTTTACGCTTATACAAGAAGCCTGTTTTGCTTTTATGAACTTTTCCCACCTAGAGTTGAGCTTTCTGGTTATAGCCAGAATATACTAATTTCTGCCACCATCTCATGTTTACATTTCACAGAGAAGACAATGGATGCAGTTTTCCTCTGTTTTGCACCTTAAGTACTCATCTGTACTTAAGTAAAGTAGGTGTCAAAGACTACTAGGTTAAGCTGTGTTAATTTTAATCCATTTTGCAGATGTATAAATGACTAAAAGAGGCAAGGCAAAAGAGGCAAGGCAGTGAAAAATAAGATCCAGAGAGAGCTTTGTATGAGGACATCTTGGACCATAGTTTGTGCATTAAAGGTCGTATTTCAAAAAAAAAGATTATTTAGTCCTGAAATATCAGCAAGAAAGTTCTTTATATGAATCAACGTATATACTTTAATATTTTAATAATCTGCCTGGTTTCAAAGCCACACTTCATTTAAGCTATATTTTACAGTAGCAGTCAGGGTCAATTTATAGAAGAAAACTCATTAAGAATGTGATAGGCATATGAATATAAATGCACCACAAGAAACTCAGACTAGAAAAGTGCAGACAGAAAGGCAGTGTATTTACTGAAGTCTTGTCTTTCAAGTGGCTTTTACAAACTTCTTTTACTTGTGTAATAATGGCAGTTTAAAATTAAGCACCGATTCTGCTTGGCAGTCAGAGGGTTTTGCCTAATGGATGAACATGTACCTGCATATTTTACAACAAATATTTTAAATCAAGCATATGCATTTCCATCTTATATAAAAGAAGCTCCTAACATTCGTCAAAGATCTTATACTTTGCCTCTTGAGCTCTCCACTGTAATATCACAGCACACTGAACATAGGTTATCCACAAGTGTGCAAGAATAACCTTTTTGATGTGTCTGGCTTTCAGAATAGTTCTAATACACTGATGTTTCTATTCATTGTTCCAGGAAAAAGAAACAAAAGGTAGGAAATAAACATATTGATTCACCCTTTTACCACTTGTAGGTTCACTTTGTGGCTCGTCAGAGGTCCCTGATACTCACCTGCTTAATTCTGCAATATCCATGGCAGCTACCCTTCTCAGTTTTTTTGCCATCCATCTGCTAATGATTGAAAGATCCACTACGTGCCAAGCAAGGTGAGATCTGCAGAGAGAAAAGAAATAGCACTGTAACTAGAATAAATGATGGTAGGGGAAAGCATTTTTGCAGACAAGTGATTCTTCAGGACTTGCTCAAGGAAAGAAGCAACCCCAGACTCAGATGAATTCAGCCTCTGATTCCCAGGTGGAAAAAGCCTAACAACTTTGGGTTGCTCCTCAAGTACCCCCTCTTAAAAAGAAAGAAAGATTTAAGTGTGAGAAAAGATTTTTAAAATATCTTGGCCTCAAAATAGGATGTCATTAGAATGTTTGCCTGTTTCCTGGTCAGACCTAGTTTTTAATAATATTTGAAAGCATAACACGCAGTCTTGGTGAAATTACCAAGGCACAAATAAAATATCTATGCACTGGAATACAGTGGAAAAGAAAAAACATATAGTTGCTGAAAGGAAAATTCTGTGTGAGGATTCTAAAAGAGTAGTTGATATAGGGAAGCCTCATATTTGCTACTCTCATAGATTACTAATAAGCTTCAATTATCCTTAGTGTTTTTATTTCTTTGATAAAATATGGTATTATATTAACCAGAATCCATTCATATCACACCTTTAAAACATATCTTAAAAATCAAGGCAGGGAGAAAAGGAGCATCCTCCTCTTGTTAAAGTTTCTTATTGTTTTAGTCCACCATAAAAATTGCATATATAAGATTGCACAAGAACCAAGATATTTTTCTTACTGCTTGCTGTAGTATTTTGTTTTACCTCTATTTTTATTATAAATGGAATGTACTTTCAATATAAAACAGGGATAAGAATTGTTTATAGGTATAATGCCTTTATTCTACAAATCAGCAAATGTTTTACAAATACTAATGTATTAAGTTTCACATCCCCACTGAAATACCTTTTTCTGTTGTACAGGAGAGAAAAGAGGCAGAACAACCCGAGGTGTCTCACTAAAGGTCACCCAGCAAGCCAATGCCATAGCTAGAAATAAAGGCCCTAGGTAACCTGACTCTCAGTTATATATGCTAATCACTAGACAAACTTCTGCCAGGAGATTCAGAGAATCAGTGAGAGCCATGAGTTTAGCAAACACTGTCACTAAGGCCCAAGTTCTGTGGCACTGCTGTGTCAGTCAGAGTTGCATCCCTGAAGCTATACCACCTGGACCTGTATCATTAAAAAGCGTAGTGAAACTGCACTATTGGTGTGTTTTGGTAAAGGAAGATAGCTTCGCCACTTTGGTACCAAACATGACTTTGCTAATGTAGCTGTCATCATTCAAAACACATCTCTTGTTGTTGTGGCGGTTGACTTTGGCTGACATCCAGGTACCCAGCAAGCCACTCTATTACACCCCCCTTAACAGGCTCAATTTCACTCTTAACGTTTCTACCTCCTCCCACTGAAAAGTGCAGACGGTTGGGAAATGGCGGTTCATAACACTTGCTTCTGATGCTCCTTCATAATTGCACTCTTCCCTTTCTCCAGTGTGAGGTCCCTCTGACAGGAGACAGCTCTTCATGAACTTCTTCAACATGGGTCCTTCCCACAGGCTGAATTCTCCAAGAACTGCTCCAGCATGGTTTTTTCCATGGGGTACACTCCCTCATGAATGCGTTGCTCCACCGTGGGTCTCCCACAGGCCACAAATACTGCCGGAAAACCTGTTACTATGTGGGCTCTTCTCCATGGGAGTCAGGTCCCATTAAGTGCCCCCTCCAGCACAGGCTGTCCATGGGCTGCACCTTCTTTGAGGGCATATCTACCTGCTCTGGCGTGGGGTATTCCAGGGACTGCAGGGTGGATATCTGTTCTACCATGGACCGCCATGGGCTGTGTCTATAAAGACCTATTTTCATGAAGTGAGTCCTGAACTTGTCTCAACTCAGTGTTTGTCTGAGCTTATCACGGACAGAAAAACATACCAGTATGCTATCAACAGCTACAATTTCTCTATCATACAGATACCATGACCCACAATGAAAAATAAGGTATGAATGATATTCTATATGTTTTATTTAAGATGCCATACTTAGATCACTCACACCTGTGTATCTATATAAACACACAGAATTATTCAAGATAGGCTTCGACCTACCAGAATTAAGTATACAATATAGCAGTTCAGGATAACTCTACACAAAGGGCTGCCAATGGTCACATTTCCACACAGTCCAGGTTCAGAATCATCCAGATACAACCCAGTTCACATCAAGGAAACAGATGTGTGCTAGACGTTGTTCTAGCTCTAATTAGCCAAAGTGTTTGTGTTTCTAGGAACATTTTGAACCCATGCAGTTGTTCTTCACCGGTCTCCTTCTCAAGCTTTGTCTTTTGAGCCACTCTGGATGCCTGCCACTAGGAAAAAACAGACTTCTCTGAAATGCATTTCACTTCTGACACTGACAGTGACATTGTTCTATTGGGAAAAAAACACAGTCAAAAAGGAAAGGAGGAGAGAGAGGACAAAAGCTGTTTGAAAAACTCAAGATGACAGTTTTTGTAAGTTTTCATATGTAAGCCTGATTTTAGGCAGATGAATTTACATAGATGTCAGCGGAGTTGGTTGATTCTGAGTTCTGGTACCAGAATCTCTACATCTCTTAACAAGCTGAGTTGTCACATTGGGACTTCTGAGATAGAGCTGAGCTCAAAACTGGGCTGGATGGCAGACACTAGTCCTGCAAAAAACGGCTGCAGATACAGCTGAACAAGAAACCAGGTTACCTGAACAAGCCAGAAGACTGAAGTATGGTGGAAAATTAAATGGGTCTCTGTAAACTGCATTCTGCATCCACATTTAATGTTGGCAGGTGAATGAGAAGGTTGAGAAGTTGGAAAAGCTTCTGATTAGTGGTTAGATGATCATAGTGGTCCTTTCTGGCTTTAATCTTTGACTCTATGAATAAACAATGAGAGTATTTAGATTGCTGAGGGAAAGAGGGAAACCTTACCAGCAGGTGCTCAGTTGGGTTAGCAATAATATTCACTGCTGGATATCCTTGCTGGTCGGGGTCCACTGTTAATTGGATGGTGCTGAGAACACAAGGATGGGCAAGAAATGATCGCATTTCCTTTGGAAGCCTGTGGAGGTCTATCACCCATTGCAACTGGGGCACCATGAAACTTTTAGCAGAGTTTGCAGCCAGGGTTCTCAGTTGAGAGCTTCTGTGTTTGAAGCAATTAGTAGAGATGGGCAAGTGTGGGGTATTTTTTCATCTGAGGGGAAAAGGTGAATGGTACATTAGGGAAAGGTGTAAGAAATGGGGTTTTGCTGTTGATGATTACTATGCTTGTGGCTGCAGCATATGCTCCTCTTTAATATAATGCACTTAGAAGATTAAGCAAATTGTATAGCTATACAATTATTAGGCGAAGGTGATTGAACTGAGGCTGATTTTTAGGATCAATGACTGCTCATTGGATCAAATGGAAGCCTACTTAAGTATTCACTTATTCTCACAATCATATCCATTCCTCTTGCTGATGAACTAAACAATTCCATTTATATAATGGTGCAGTTCACTTGCAGGTCCAGTCTTCACACAGGAAGTACAGTAATGATGAAATCATTACTGTGCAATGAGAGGGAAAGCTCTTTCTTTTAAAAATTTGACTCCATTTGCATGCAGTTTTTAAAGTAATATGCAGTAAGTCTAAGCAGATAGTATTGGTATGGGGATTCCCTAAGCAATATAAGTGTGCAAGGATGATATCTTATAGGGAAAATAAAGGACAAAGAGAAGGGTTAAAACAAAAATGGAGTCTATTACATTCCTCTTTGGCATAAGACTGCAGCTAGATTTAGTCCTGCAGGATTGGCCTGAGTGTCCTCTGAACTATGATACCTGCAAGATGTAGAGAAAGAGCAGCATCTGCTTAGTTTTCATATCATCCCACTTCAAAATAATTTAAAAAGCTATTTTGCAGGATTAAAGGGTTTATTACAAATAACAGAATGAATAAACAAAAGATACTGCTTCATTCTGCCACCACCATGTCAACAAAAGAACGTACCCAAATGAGTTGGAAACACTTCCCTTTGATTCCATTAAAAGCCTTTTCTTAGCGTCTTATTAACCACTTTATCATGGGTTTTACGTATCACACTAGCTGAGATTTATCTTTCACAGGTAAGCATTGTAATACCTTTGTGAGTTTGTCTATAAACAAATGACTGGACATGTTCAGTTGTTACAGTTAGCTTAATGAATTAACCTTAATGAGTTGAATATTAATGAGCATAAAAATCCTCTCAGGAAATGCACTGTCCATTTTCAGAACTTAACATTAAAGGGCTAGTGTATACAGAGTGTTAATGGAAAAGGAACTTAACTTACACTGCCGTCACAGTGTTGCTAGTGCATTTGTCATAGAATATTTTCTTTTTTAACTCATCCCTAGTACAACTTGGGTAGGGAGAGTAACTTTTGTAGTAAAACAAGGTAGCTCCAGTATAGCACACATTCAAGTAGCTTTAGCTTGAGGATTACCCATAGCCTGCTCCCCATAAATGCATTGAATTTCAGGTTTGAGATTTATTAAGCAATACATCACTTATAAGTTCCAATTTATTAAGAAGTAATACATCAAAATAAAATAAAATAAAATCTTAGCTAACAACTATGTGATTACTCAGCTACTCACTGCACTGGATATTTGATTTTATATATACATAATCATGGGTAGCACTAGTCAGCTCTGAAAAAAAATGCCAATATATTGAAACTGCAAATTTTCATAGAAGTATACTAGTTCAGATGAAACTTTCACTGAGAAAGGTTTCTTTGCTCCAGGACAGAATCTCTGATCAAGATGAGAGACAGGAAAGAGAATAGCCCAGTGTTGATAACAGACAAGGAAATCCAACTCCTTTAAAAAGACCCAAGTCACGAGTATGGTTCTCTTGCAGTCCAGGTTTCCTGCTGGAGCACTCTAATCCCATATCCTCTCTCTCATCTTCAAAAAGTTGTGGTTTTCTCTTGTGGAATAAGAAAAGTTTTGAAGTTTCACTTCAACTGCAAAGCTGCTTCACACATTGTCCTATGACTTCCTTATCCTTCTGTAATGAAAGCTTTGTAAAACGAAGAGTCCTGAGACCAATAAGTTCAACTAAAAATAGTTTCCTGAATGAAATTAAGTAACCGCTTATTAAAATAGCAATTTGATTGTCAAACAATGATGTGTCATAGCCAGGCATACTTCAACACACACTTAACTGCTGTATCCAGTTTTTCACAAAGACAATAATAATTATTCTGTTTGTTAGTTGCCCAGCATTAATTTATACACCAAAATTTAGCTAAATATAAACAAAACTCATATTTTTAAGACGTATTATTCCTGTAACAGATACCAAAATTTAAGCAAAATTATTCTTTTTCCCCATTAGGCTATGTCTAGAAAATTCAGGAGGACTTTCATAATCTGTGTCCTCATAGAAATTGTGTTTCCCATTGCATGTTTTAATTATTATTTTCATATACAGCTTAATTCTGTAGTTCAGTACAAGGCAATTTCAAAAAAAACACATTAGTTTTCTTCTTCGAACTTACTGGGAGTTTTCTGCTGGTAGAATAGAAGGAGCTGGGGGAGAAGTGACAAGCAGAGACCTGCCACTTCCCATCTGAAGCTTATAATGGAAATTGACCCTCCATGCTGGATGACTGCTAACAAAATGTATTACTCAGCAGGTACAGGGTCTTTAAAAAAGAAAAAAAAAAGAAAAAGAAAAAGAAAAAGAAAAAGAAAAAGAAAAAAGAAAGAAAACAAATGCATATTGACACAAAAATAACTTCTCTTTGACTTCCATAATCTGCTTGTGTATCACTACCACTGCCCTTCACCATACAATTAGCAAATTACAATTATATCTAATGTTGTCACTAAAAACTACAGCAAATGACAAAGCATATCAAAGGAAAGCAGAAATATGGCTTCTTCAGAAAAATGGGAAAGATAG
The DNA here is from genome assembly GCF_028554395.1 of Pezoporus wallicus. NCBI lineage: Eukaryota > Metazoa > Chordata > Aves > Psittaciformes > Psittacidae > Pezoporus > Pezoporus wallicus. The sequence continues at coordinate 9,098,329 of NW_026642654.1, read as the reverse complement.
GGGGTAGGACTGGGAACTTGGGTGAGACCAATTATTTTTCTATTGCTATTCCAACTTAGAATTCAGCCAGTCAATAAAATAGGGCTAACTGCAGAAGTTCATCTCTATGTTAAAGATCAGATATTCGTAACATGTCTTAGGCATGGCTCTAGCTTGTCCCTCTTTACAGTATTAAATTTATGACTGGGCTTAGTATACCCTTCTTGATGCAAACACCATTTCTCTTTTATCCTGTTGGCATGTTGAAGGCAGACAATCCTAGCTTGTTTCTTTGCCTTGAATAATTAACAGCCCTGGTACAATTTCCAAAAGCATCTTTCAAAACAAAACTATATTTTCTGTGATGGTGCAATTACTATCCATCAATGAAGAATCTATAGGAAAGCTATATTAAATATTTAAATTGGAATTAAAATTGAAGAGTAGACTAGGTATATATTTAGGCTTATGCTTCAATAATTTATTATAATTGCAGTAATGTAACAGCGGAGCTGCTACTGCAAACGTAGCTGTAGAATTACTTCTAGAAAGTAGCAAAAGTTTATGTAATAAATATGTTTCTTAAATACAAATGAAGAAAAAGAAATTGTAAATGTTATTTATAGTTTCATGCCACAGCTCTTACAATGTTTCATTGCCAGGCACAAGACTGAAATCAGATGGTCCAAATGAAAGACAGTAACTGCGTTTCCTTTCAGAGAAATGCCATTTATCTCATGATTTTGGACAAGGCCTCTCCATGCAGATCCCGTGGGAGCTTGGTGAAGCCCAGGGAAAGCTAGGATGAAGTAGCCGCAAGCTCCAGACCAGATGCAGGAAAACCACCTCCCAACTCCCTGCGGCTGTGATAACCCCCCTAAATGTTCCCACTGTCTCTGCACTGCACCTGGCACACATCTGAACCAGGAACTGCAGGCAGAGCCTTGTAGGGAAGCTGTGGCTGCCTGCCTTCTGCACAGGGAACTGTCACTGGAGGAATGGAGAGGTCATGCAGGAAGAAGGAGAGAAAGAAGAAATGGAAGGATGGGATAAAAGAGCTGGTGTGAAATGACAGTCAGGAAAACAAAAGTAAAGGCAAGAAACCAGAGCTTAACACTTTTATTTAGCATAAAAGAACAAGACCACAGCTGAATTACTTTTCTCTCCAGCAGTCACAAGCAGAAAATCAGGTGGAAAACATGACTGTGCTGTGGTGGCAAAAAATTTCTGGGCAAGCAAAACATGAAAGGTCACACAACTCTGGACATGTCTTCACTGAAAATGCTCTGGCATTTATCTCATGTGATGAATGTACGATAGCTGTCCTGAGGTAAAAATATAACCATAGTACAGTACTGAAGTTTTAAATACAAACTGTATCCAAATCACACACACAGATATGGTAAAAGTAAATGGACCCTGAGATCTTCCTCAGATGACATCACCTCAAAGCTGCACACCTATCACAGGAATAAAATACGTTACTCAAGGAACTGAAGAATGGCCACATTGAGGCTGTATTCTGTGTTGAATGTACCAAAATTCACACTGAAGTCACTTGCTCACTCTGGGAGAGGAAAAGTGGAGACCTGGGGACAGGTACCATCAGGAGTCAACAGGCAGTGATTTTAGTATTTGGTGAGATACACAGAGCTGGACACTGGCTCATTTTTATCCGCTTCCACCACCAGAACAGTTACTGAAATGCATACTCAAATGTACAGCTATGCAACAGAGATCAGAATTTTGCCCAAAGAATGTACGATAACTTAGAAGCAAATCCAGCTTCCAATGAGGTCTTTCAATACAGCAATCCCATAGACACCTCCACAATATTCAAAGGAAGCTAAATAATGTCTGCAGCCCTTTCTGAAACCACAGAAAAGGTAACTCATTCAGCTGAATTCTTCCTAGTGCCAGACTGAAGATCTGAAAGCTGAAAGTAAATTAAATAAATAACAGACCCACAAAAATAGCTGCCTTCAAAATAATTCCTACAGCCAAACATTTTTAAAACAAATCAAAATAATGTGCAGAGCAGGAAGCCATTGTCAGCTCATTCCCACTCTGCAGTGGAATGATTAGTTGCAGTGCTAACTGAAAACACACACCAAAAGAAACGTCTGTAGGCCCAATGCAAGGAAAGCAGCCAGGGGGAAAGGGCTCTCTGGAGCAGTCTGGTTTCAACTCAGCTTGAAGTGACTGTGAGATGGCACCAGGACAGAGTCTAAGCTGGAAAGAGATGGTGTCAGTTTTCCTTAGGCAGTTCATGTTCAGCCTTAGGATGCACCACCACTTTCTGTCTGGGACTGAAAAAGTACTTGGTTTCAGCTGGTCTTCTAAGGAAACAAATTTTGCTTTATTTATATGTCTGACTTCCACCTCCCCTCAGTAATTGTGAATCATTTTCTCTGATTAGGCTACCTCTGACACAGAGTTAGACGTATCAGGGACATTAAGTTCCTCCAAGCATCATGGAAGTACACAGGTGGAGGAGAGAGAGGCAGCTCAGCCCCCACCACAGAGGCTGGTAGGAACACAGGTATCAAAACATCTGGATACCAAAACAGCCAAAAAGACAAAGCTCTTAGTAGTGCTCAAGCTGTAGGAAAATTCAGTGCTTGTCTCCCCCATTAGTTATCTAGCCAATAAGGCCAAAAACAACACAGCACCACAGAAAACCACACTGCATACTTTTTGCTATTGCTAAAGTGTGGTTGTTTTCCTCAGAAAGCCCTTTGAAACCTTAGAGGTGGCAATCCTCCCTGCCGTGCAAACCTTGCAAATTCTATAAGCTGTAATCATTTATTTTCTCCAGTTCGTTGTTCTAAAGCAAGAACTGACATAAAATGCTCACATTTCAAATATTGCACATTAGACAAGCCTAATCCATATATATTTACACAAACTGTGGAGTTCTACAGCCCCTCTACAAACTTCGTTGCAGTAATTATTTATATTAAGAAGATATCTTCACAGCCAGAAGGACTAGAAATAACATAGATTCTGTTCAAAACTTTCTGACCTCTAGAAAACACCATTATGATCTTAAAGTCAAAAAGCGTTAAAAAGTGCAAATACATAAGAAGGGGAAAATGGATGATCCGGGGAATTACAGAGCAGTCAGTCTCACCTCAGTGCCTGGCAAAATCTTGGAGCAGATTCTCCTGGAAGGCATGCTAAGGCACATGGAAAACAACAAGGTGCTTGGTGACAGCCAGCATGGCTTCACTAAGGGGAAATCCTGCCTGACCAATTCAGTGGCCTTCTATGATGGGGCCACAGAACTGATGGACAGGGGTAGAGCAGTTGATGTCATCGACCTGGACTTATGCAAAGCATTCGACACTGTCCCACACGACATCCTTGTCTCTAAATTGGAGAGACATCAATTTGATGGATGGACCACTCGGTGGATAAAGAACTGGCTGCATAGCCACACACAGAGACTTGTGGTCAATGGCTCAATGTCTGGCTGGAGACCAGTAACAAGTGGTGTTCCTCAGGGATCGGTGTTGGGACCGGTCTTGTTTAACATCTTTGTTGGTGACATGGACAGTGGGATTGAGTGCATCCTCAGCAAGTTTGCCGATGACACCAAGCTGAGTGGTTTGGTTGATATCCTGGAGGGAAGGAATGCCATCCAGAGGGACCTCGACACGCTTGTGAGGTGGGCTGATGCCAGCCTCATGAAGTTTAACCATGCCAAGTGCAAGGTCCTACACCTGGGTCGGAGCAATCCCAGGCACAGCTACAGGTTGGGCAGAGAAGAGATTCAGAGCAGCCCTGAGGAGAAGGACTTGGGGGTGTTGGACATGGAACTGGTGGAACAAGTCCAGAGGAGGGCCACGAGGAACTGAAGCACCTTCCGTATGAAGAGAGGCTGAGGAAGTTGGGGCTGTTCAGCCTGAAGAAGAGGAGGCTGCTTGGAGACCTCATAGCAGCCTTCCAGTATCTGAAGGGGCCTATAGGGATGCTGGGGAGGGTCTCTTCATTAGGGACTGTAGTGATAGGACAAGGGGTAACAGGTTAAAACTTAAACAGGGGAAGTTTAGATTGGATATAAGGAAGAAGTTCTTTTCTGTAAGGGTGGTGAGGTTGCCCACGGAAGCTGTGAATGCTCCATCCCCAGCAGTGTTCAAAGACATGTTGGACGAAGCCTTGGGTGACATGGTTTAGTGTGAGGTATCTCTGCCCATTGCTGGGGGGGTGGAACTAGATGATCTTAAGGTCCTTTCCAACCTTAACTATTCTATGATTCTATGATTCTATCAATAAATATCAGTACAGTTTTCAGAGACTATTTTAGATGATATTATACTGAAATCTGTAACTTCACCCAGCACTTCGGAGTGCTTCTCCTTGCACAAACATTAGTGACTGTATTTTAAAGCACTCTGCTTTTTCCAAAATATAGCTGAAATGAGAAATTCAACATGAAATTACAAGTTTACAAACATCTTACCTGGATCATTTGAAGCAAGTAATAGGAAAGAACAGCTAGCTATTTTTTTCTGTTACTACTTTATTGGGCATTATGCAAGAATAATTCTCATAGATTATCATAATTAAGCAGTACAGATTGTACTTTTGCTTTAGCAATAAATATTTTCACATTTCCATTTGCACCAATAAGTAGCTCAAGAAATACTTATATTCTTCACACTGTGACATGTAAAAGCTGTAATGAGAGTAAAACAAATTGGTGGGATCAGTTTTTAGAGCAATAAAAGTGACAATATTATTAAATAAAAAGTACAATTTTCTATTAGCGCTTACAGAAATACAGATGGAAATTTTGAAAGGCTACTCAGCATTTGTTGCCTAATTTGCACAATTGTAAAGAGACTTGAACTATCAGTCTTGCATCTTGAAAATGCACACTAACTAAATAGATATCTCATCTATGCATATCCAAAACTGGTATTATAAAACAATGGGAACTACCAATAATCCTGAGACTATACTGTACATTACCTCTACATAATATTCTAATGTGGAAAAAAAAAACAACCAACACAACAAATCCAAAATGTTTATTGGTATATTTTATTAATTAATATAATATGAAGCCTGGAGCAAAAGTATTCCCCTTATCAAATTCATCCTGTCCTCCTGTTTTTCTAAGGCATGTGTTCTAATAATTATAGGTTTGCTGCTGAAAATATACTTGTTCACTTAGCAACAGTTATTATAATACTTATTATCAAAAAGGTAATTGATCTTGTTTTTTCTTATCTTTTCCCTTTTCCTATTTTCTTTACTGATCACTATAAAAAATAGTAGAAATTGATAGTTCTTTTGATTCAAATGGTCAAGCAAAATATGCACTTTTCCAAGAGAAGCAGCTGATAAGAAAATCAGTCACTATTCTTTATTTACAGAAAATACATCGCTTTTGCACAACAAAATTAATGCCAAAAGAGCAGAGAGACTTTTTCTTGGCTTACAGATTCAGGTGTTTTCAGCCAACTCCTTGCCAAAAGCTTTACTTTCTCATTTTTTTCTCAAGACCACATTGTAAGAGCTTTCTCTCTGCACCCCTGTTGTGCTTAGCTGCCTCTCTTTCACAAAAGGCTGGCTTCACATCAGTTCCTCATGTCTACATTTTTCACAAAATTCTTGAAGAAAAACATCCAACTGAATAATCTGGCTCATTGTCCAGATTTCTGTATGGGTAATGGTTTTCTGTTGTTTACCAGAATGGCATTTCATTTTTCCTTTATCTACTCTAAATAAAAGGTGGTTTTCAAAAGGTAGTTCCACGCATCCACATTCTCGACATCCCACACCCCCACACCCCCCCCCCCCCCATATTAATTTCATCCTTTGCCTTCATGGAAAAAAAAAAAAAAAAAAAAAAGGCAATTTCCCCTACGGTGTGATGAGAAAAAGAAAGCAAGGATTTCCAGATGATACAAATTAAATATGGATATAATTGCATGAGTTTTTTTCATATCGGGTCAATTTTTACCTAAACCCAAATTGGTTTTGTGGCCATCCAAATCTGCCTCACTACTTCCCACCCAATTTACTTTCAACCACCCAGGATGAGCATCTTTCACTGAGCCCTGGAGGAATGTCTGTTGTGCTGTGAATTCCGCTGACTGAGACAGGTCTTACTCATTTTGTTCTAATGGAAAATTCATCTCTGTCACAGGAGTATCCTGCCATCAGTCTGTGCCGAGATCTCACATTGACATCAGTGGGAGCTTTGCATGCATTGTGCAGGTATGGTACCATCATCATTATTTATTAAGCACTATTGAAGTCCCAGACCCAGATCATTAAAAGTTACAGTCAAGATGCAGTCAGTATAAAATCGGTGATTCTTTAGGAGTGGTGGTACTTCCTTTTATTCCCTGTCCCTTTCCTGTGTTTCAACTATATTTAACATGAGAAGTAGGTGGTTTATTGCTTTAACACTAGTCTAAGCATGTCTGTGAACTACTGAAACTATTTGGGCAACCAACTAGAAAAGTGTATTATAATAAGCCCCCTAGAAGATGACCTGTCGAGTTAGTCCTGTGTTGATATCTGTACTTGTTTGATAGTGATTAAAATTTACAATTTGTCTTGTATCTCTCATATTTACCTCTACTAGGGCTATGCAGTATTCTGATCAACCCACTAAAGTTTTCGAAGACAACCAGACTGAATAAACTTTGATTTTATTAATCGCATAAAATTTATTCACCTCATCCTCTTGTACAAATCATGTTTTTTTTCCTCTTCTTTCCTTCCATTTAAAAACCAAATTGGTCTGTGAAGCTCCTGATTTGTCCTCAGTTTTCTGTGCTTTACTTTATCTGCCTTGGTCATCACAGGACTTGACTGAGGTGAAGATGACAGCTCGTGATGTGGAATTATTTCAGGCTGTTTAGTCCAGAAATTAGTCTCCTGAAGCACCGAGCTGTTGCAGAGTCTTTGCACATTGCTTTTGATTCAGCCAGATCCACTTTTTCTTGTCCTGTTATTAATGAGGAAAACCAGACCTGAAGCCTTATTTTGTGCTATTGATCATATTTTGCACCACAAATCACTCCTCATGCACAATCCGTCAGCTGCCTCCTGCGAGGAATTCAGCAAGTACAGAGTGAATTTCTAATCAGCTGCGACTGTTCAGCACTACGGCTGGTAATTATTCTACCAGCGCCTGTATCTGTGAGTGTTATACATTTGTATTTGCTTCTTGCTGAGATCACACAGTTGGGAAAGCAATCATGCTCCATTACTTCTGGTTTTGACTCTTGGCCCATATGGCTGCTTGTGGACAGTCTTTCAACGCTTTGCTTCATTTATAGCGAACATGGTTAATGACTCTTTGCTTTCTGCAAGTCTCCAAATCTGCTGAAATTTGCAGCTGTTCTTTGTTAGCAGCGAAGCCTTTCCCTCTCTTTGACTTCCTATTTCTGTTCTACCTAGTCATAACTGGACTAGCACTCTTTTCTGGGATGTGAGGAAGGGCAAGATGAAGCAAGTGGTTGCCCTTTTCCTACCAGCAAATTTATCTGGGAATGGATTATATGAGAGGCTTCAATCTGGCTTCAGGGAGTACCGTAGTCCTGGGATTGCTTTACTTAAGGTCACAAATGATTTATCACCAGCTGCTGATTCAAGTTAAATTACAAACTCCTGCTGATGGATCTTTCTGCTGCTTTTGATACAGTAGATCTTGGAATTTTGCTGAATCGTGTGAAGCAATTGATGGTGTATTGTCAGGTTATAACTTGGCAATTGTGGATCAAGTTCTGCCTCACTGGTCACATTGCTGCTTGAAATATAATATCCTATAATTTTCTCTTATTTTATTTGCTACAGATATGGACAGAAATCTCTAGCAGCATAATACTAATTTTCACTGCAACACAAAAAACATATAGATGTATTTGGGGTTTACAGTTTAGCTTCTTGCTGCAGTTTGGACCACATCTGTTTGTTTTACCAAAGCATGATCTTGGGTGGTCACAAATGGTTTAAAACCTAACTTTGATAAAAAAATTATTGCAAATTCTCTCTGTTTACTATGTGGTTCTTCCTAGGTAATAGAAACTATCTATGCATATATAAAATATGCATCTGGAGCTAGTCAGAACATTCCCATTAAATGTAATCTCATAAAAATATGATGCCTTGTCAGACCCAAAACATTTTGCAGAAAACATATTTATTTAGGTGAAGTTTTAATCAGGGAGGTATTCAAGATTCAAGGCTGGTGGTCACTTCTGATAGCAGAGACAGAGAATGCATGCAGTCCAGTTTGAAAACCCAAGAATTTTCATCTCAAATTAATCATTTCAGAAAACCACACAAGAAGTTCTGGTTTTGTAGCCATGAAAATTAAAATGAAAACAATGTTGACACCACAAAAGCTGCAATGAAACAGATTTACCATCCTCTGAAAGGTATGCTCTGAAAAACAGTACCTGCATCATCTGTGCGGCCCTTCTTCACAGAGCACCACGTGTAGGTTACAGTGAGTTGAGAAGCTACAGGGCTGGAACAGAATGGGGCTCTAACGTGATAAACTGGCAGCTTGTTGCTGGTCTTTCACTGCCTTGGAAATTGTAACTAACAGGAACACGTGCTTTATGATGAGAGGTTCAGGGAAAACCACTTTCTTTCTCTTTTCTGAAAAAGAATAATCCTAGTCAGAGAAAAATAAAGATTCAAAATTTAGTATTTTCCAAAAATTAGGATTTTGGATAAAATTATGTGGTCAATCAATACACACAAGTACTTACAAATTTTAAATTTGATTTTCATATTCTGTAGATTTTTAACTCCTTAATAGTTTTAAAACTTGTTATAAAGTTTTAAGTGAGAGAAATCAGGATATAAAATTGCTTAATCTCTCAAAATCTCTACCAACCTTTACAAATTCCTATCCTTTAGCATTTATTATCACAGGTTTTCCTGTTTCCTAATCTAACGGGCAAGCCCAGTTGAACTGCGTCTAAGAGAAGTAACAAACACTTGTCTCCAGGAGAGTGATCTGGCCATGACTCATTTTCCCAAGCTTTGGACAAACAAGACTCTTCAGACACATTTCTGTTTCTGCTGCTCCTTATGGAGACCAGTTGACTAAGCCTGTTGGTGACCCCATGAAGCACACCATTCTCCCCAGGTCCTTCAGCCCCAGACATTGACCTCATGAATCCATGTGCCTGGGCCAAGCACCACAGGGTGCCAGGACTGCAGCACTGCAGTGCTTCAGGAGCTGCAGCTCCGTGTCTGGAAACCCAGTACCATCTGTTTCAATAGACCTCTGAGATCTTCAGGTCAAATGCTTACCTTCAAGCAGAGGAGCATGTCTGCTTCAAAGTGTTTTAGGTAGATTTATCTCCTTTAGAAATGGCAGGGAGTGCTTTTAGCAAGGCCACTTCAAGATCAGCCAGCAAACAAGAGACCTGCACAGCAGACAAAGGTGAACTCAACCGCAGTTTGAACTGCAGAGCTGATTGCTTCCCCAGACCAGTGCACACTCTTGAGGCATGAGCATACAGGCAGATGTCCCTTCACCCCCACGCTGGGTCAGTTCACTATGGGAAACAAAGGTGCTGCCCTTGTAAGACACAAGGGCATGTTGAGAGAAGGGCAGGAAACTCCCTTGATCTCCATCCTGCTGCTTCCCCAGGATGAGTATACAGTGTGTAGGTGACTTGCTTTGTGGTAAACTTCTTGGAAACAGATATATCTGTATACTGGATTAAATCACATGCGATAATTGCCATTTGGAGTGTGTCACACAACACACAGCAACAGGCTGCTTGGGCAAACAGCTCTCAATACTTTGTAAAACAAGGATTGCAGAAGAATGGAAAAATATTTTTTTCTTTACCTACACACCACTCCCACACAGTTGCTGACGGCCACCAAATGCACAGTTCTGCTTTGCATTAGCCACAGTCTACAGGGTCAACTGGTTGCTACACACTGAAAAAAACATTGCAGAAGCCTCATTATAGCTCTGTGCAGTCAACCTAGCAGTGCGCCAATAATCACCATTTATTCCCATTGCTCAGCAGCTGATCTGGATTAGGAACATTAAAACAAACTAAAAGAAATTGCACTAGAATGTTTAAATAAAATGATCAAGAAATTCATAAATCCATTAAAATATTGCAGGGGAAATACCTCTAATGCATTTCTTTTTGCATTACGGTGGCTTTATTCTTTATTTTCCCTTCACTGTTGCACAGTCCTGAAGATCCTCATGTTTTTCTTTTGGTTGCATACAAGGTGCTGCAGAGACCATGGTTAGTTTTAGCTTACTTACTTGATATCAGTCACTTCCTTCTTGTAGATCCAGAAAACACCACTCACACATACTACACTATGAAACATAACAAGTACCAACAGCAATGCGCTACACTAACTTAACAAGTATTCGTATTCTCCTTTACAATAATTTAAGTAAGCATAACTTAAACACAAGCTGTTTAGGGGAACAGCCATGTTAGGTTTATGATAAATACTATAGCTATAATAATAGCCCACAATGTTTGGGAAATTAAAAGCTCTCTTCTTACACCACATTTAAAACTCATTCTGCAGCAGGCTGAACATGCACTTTTATCTGTAAAAAAACAAAGGCGTTAAAATCCAAATTAGTGAAACAGCTTCTGTGAACTTAACAGCGACCTGATACGAGATGAATCAATGGTAAGAAACCTTTTATTGGAGATGATTGCTAATCCACCAAGTACGCACTGGCTATAGTAGGTATATTTTCCCTACATACAAACATTACTCTTAGTCTTTCTATGTGATCAGAATAATTAGTATCAGGATGCACAGGGTGAGTCTTGCCAAAGACTGGGGACACAGCTACACAAGTATCATTGTTTGAGTATTCAAGATTTCACAACTTTCTTGTTGTTAGATACTGTATTGTTTATCAGCAGCAAAGCTCATACCTTGTACCCTACATTACCCACATTACCCCATTTTCCAAAACTTTTAGTACTGGGTATATTTGCTTATTTTGACTCCAGATCACCTGAGTTACCCAGTTTGGTGCACAGAACCATAGACACTTACTGACACATCTGGGGGTGCAGTAAATTGGTCATAGGTGTTGGGAACTTTCAAGCCAGCTTTGCTGCCAAAGACAACATATCACATAGTGACACCCTGTCGTGGTTTGAAACCAGTCAGGCAACTCGTTCACCCACTACCCCCCCCCCCCGCTCCTTGCTTCTTTCCCTCCCCCTACTCCCAGAGGGACAGAGAGGACAATCGAAAAGAATTCAACTCCCATGGGTTGAGATAAGAACAGTTTAGTAACTAAGGTATAACACAAATCACTACTGCTACCACCAATAATAACAATGATAAAGGAAATAACAAGGGAAGAGAATACAACATCTCACCACCAGCCGACTGATAACTTGCCCCCCCCCAACCCGACCAAGCACCGACCCATACTTCCTCCAACCCTGCAGTCTCCCAGCCCTTCCGGCTAACTCCCAGTTACATCCTGGGCATGACGTGCTGTGGTATGGAATACCTCTTTGGTCAGTTTGGGTCAGGTGTCCTGTCTCTGCTTCCTCCTGGCTTCCCCTCCTCCCTGGCAGAGCATGAGGCTCACAAAGTCCTTGGCCAAACCAAAACATCCTTGTTATCAGCTCTGTTCCCGAGCCGAAAGTCAAAACACTGCACTGCACCAGCTACCAAGGAGGAGAAACATGACTGCTACTGCTGAACCCAGGACACACCCTCACATTTCAAACCATGTGAGATACTAGCACAGATCGCCCAGACAAGTTGTGGATGCCTCAATCCCTGGCAGGGGATTCAAGGCCAGGCTGGACGGGGCTTTGAGCAACCTGGTCTAGTGGAAGGTGTCCCTGCCTGTGACAGAGTGGGGTAGAACTAGATGATCTTTAAGGTCCACTTTGACCCAAACCATTCTGTAAATTTGTAATTCTATGATTCTAGGATAAGTAGTGGAAGGGTAAAAGCCTTGCAAAATATCTCATCAGTTAGCTCACTGGCAGAAACAGTATGTCATTTTTTGCACATTATATTTTCTTATATTTTCTCCCCCCATTCTAATTCATAGTTTCACCTTCAGTCTCTTAAATGATACTCACTGGCTAAGTCTAGTTTGGTAACACAATAGTCCAACAGTGCTATTAAGAGTACTGATTTAAGTGCTACAGACAAAGAATATATTTTATTTTTACATCAAGTGGTCCTTTCTGCCTTCTGTCTTCACTGTGCGTTTCCTTGCTCTTGTTTTACACCTTATTGTCTTAATTTTATTATTGTATTGCCTAAAACTACTGTAGAGCGAGCAATATTCTGTTTTAATGCCCTATTTTTATGAAGTTTCCTATTAGAATACATAGGTGGGATTTTTCAGAAGCATTTAACACTGACAGTATCTTTAGCATTATAATTTGAGAAAAATAATTTGTATATTTTAAATCTTAGCTGTGTACTTAAGGGCATGAATTGATCAAACCTGGTTTTCATCTTTTGTCTCGTATTTTGATACTCCAGTTAGGCACAGTTCTGATAATGACTTGACTTGCCTACTTATACAAATGACTTCTTATATATTTATCAAAGCCATTTACAAAGGCATTATCACAGTCTCTGCAGATGTAGAAAGAAGCTGGTAAGAGTTAACTTCACTGCACAGTGCCTGAGTAGGAGACCCAAGCGCTATTGCCAATCCAGTACTTTTGATCTTAATTTGTAAAAATCCTTCCCAGGATTTGGATACGTCAAGAAAAAACAGTAATCAATGAGACTCTCTGCAGTTTTAGAAGAACATAACCAGTGCCTTTGTGAGGGCTAGGTGAGCAGAGTCATTTTCTGGAAGAAATGCCCAGTGGAAATAAAGTCTGCACAGGATGTATGAAATTATTTAAAAACCACACACAATTAGGACTTACATTATAACCATACCTGCTCCTCTGAACAAAATAAACCCTCAAACATGGGACTTTACAAATCTCTGGGAAAAATTCTGGAAGTAACCTAGTCAAATTCCTAATCTGCTACTAGTCAAGCCTCTCCCTCTGAATCTTTCTTCTACACACTGTTTAAACGTAATTCTTTTATAGGTTTTGGGAAGTGGGCTTTGGATTCAGATCTGGAGTTTTGTTTTGCTTTGGGGGCTTTGTTTGGAATTGTGTAGGGATTTTTTTCTATTTGGACAAAGCCAGATTCTCACTGATAATGCCTCCACACTTTACCTGGCAAGGTTCCTTGAGGTCCTCACCTAACTGCTCTTCTAATTTTGTTTCAGGCTGTGGAATAACTTGCTATGTGAAATGTGTATTAGCCTTTTTGCTCCACATCATTTGTATTTGCATCAAGTTTCTTCTGACAGTTGGATGTTTCAGGACCACAGCTGCCTGTTTCAGCAAAACTTCAACTGTAACATTTTAATTCTAATATTCTGGGCACTAATTTATATAACACTACAAATATCAATATGCTGACAGTATTGCCTACAACAAACAGCAGCTGGGAGTGGGAAAAGATAGGAGAAAGCTTTCACAGTGGTGGGAAACATCAGTGAAGAGGCAGCTGCATATGAAGTTGCTTAGAGAGTTGCTGGGCTGCAGTATAGGAGCCTGAATGAGTCCCTGACATATCTGTATGGATTTACAGATTGTGGATCTGTGAGTGCTCTGGCAGAGACATGGGACCTACTGCTATCACTGCCCAAAAGCACTGAGGGGAAATTCTAATCTGTGACCTGGCTCACCCAGGTTTGCAGCTTGACCTGTCTCACGGGTACACAAGGCAGAACAGCCCTTTGGGAAGTCAGTGCGTGACTAGCTTGAAAACCAAGAGCCCTGCAGCACTGGCAGAGACAGCATGTCATTGACAGCCTCATTCTCAGAGATTGGGGCTGGAGAAGATTGCTTGATCTGAGCTCCTGGGAACTCCAGCCTGTAATTAGCCTGATTTGCTGCCTTAACCTTTCTCCCTGTATATTACCACCCACTGAGGCTAATTAAAGCTCCTGAACATGGGACTGGCCTGCAACTGCCTACTGCGGCTTCCCTGTACACATCCAGCCCTACAAACGCTGGGGTAAGAAAAGACACATATGGGAAGATTCTCCTCCTAGCTTGGCAGGGACAGCAGTGGCTTGTCCTCTCTCAAGCGCATCTAAGTATCACAGAATTGAGGTAAAAAGCACAGCAGGAATGAGACCTACAATGAAGTGACCCAGCTGCCAAAACGCACAGTAGCTGTGACTGGATTGGATCATTTGCATTTTGCTTGATATCCTCCACTTACTCAAAATGGGAGATATTTTGTCTATGTATGTATACGGTCATGTGAACAGAGAGAGGCAGATCCTGTTGTCCCCCCCCTGCCGCTATGGGCTTGTATGGCTCATCTTGCTGGAACAGGTTAAACATCACTGTCCTACACAAAAGCCATAGGAAAAATCTCATCTGACAAGCAGTTTTTCATACTCTTCTCAGTACTGCTTAGTAAAAATCGTTACAGGAGAAACATAAGACCTGAAACTAATCAGCACTTCACTCCCTTCTCCCAGGTACTTTTCCCCTTTGGGATCTTGACTTAAAGCCCAAAGCACCACAGTACAGGCACTGCTTTAGGGTGATTCTAGTATCATAATAGTGCTAATGGCTCAGAAATTAATAACATATGCTTGACTGGATCAGGCTGGCCCAACAGCCTTGAACATCAAACTATCTGACCCCTGACACTAGACAGGTTGATTTATTATACTGTTAGCCCTCCTGACAACATGCACTGTGGGCTTGGCACTGTCTGGTCATTTTTCAAGCTCTTTGAACATTACTGGCACCTATATCTTCTAACATATTACATCAGATAGCTCAGCTGCAGAATACTAAAAGCCCCTCTCTTCTTCTATCATTCCCTCCTTCCCTCTCTGCCTGTATGCCTCCCTTCCTCCCTCTCTGTTCTCTCAAGTAGTGAATGAATATATGAATCTAATACAAGATAGGAGCTTAATGTTTGTATCAGTGGAAAGTATAAATATGCAAGATGTAGGTAAGGTCAAAAGGATGGAATAGAAGGTGTTACAATATTAATGTATTTGAAATTATGCTTATTAAGTGATGTCCAATTACTCATAAAAGATGTTCTCTGATCCAGAAAACTTAGAGTCTCATAAAAAGTCCTACTTCTTGTGTAGCAGAGAATAATGCAAGACAGGGGATAATCCAAGAACAGATTTGTGAGTAAAGGAGCCATAATATCCTCTATATTTCAAAGGGTTAAAAACGATTCCTGTTCTGTAGGAGTAAGATACTGCATTTCATCAATGGCCACAGACAGAAGCACCAAGGGAGAAAAAGCAGACTCAAGAAACAGAAAGGCTTACCTCTACAGCAAGGATGAATAGTTTACAGATCTTGGACTACATGCAGTTTGTAAACTGTGGTTTCAGTACTCATCCTGTGCACCATGTTCATGTGCTGCATCACATGCAGGACTGGCACAGGGACTGCTGACGAATATTAGTCCACGGCTGCAAGAGGAAATAAGTCAGTTGCAGCAGTTAAGACACCATCACTGGACCATGCTTTAAAATGTCTTCACATGAACACACCAACCACACACCACGACAGTCATTCCTTGCATAACCACTGAGCAGACAATGAATAGCCCAGAGGTCATTTGCTCTCCTTGCTCTCTGAAGCAGAGTTTGCAACAGATACCTGATCAAACACTGATATTGACAGAAGTTCTGGCCACTTCTTGCTACAGAAAAGGCACAAACCTTGGTGTGGTCCTGGACAAGGTATGCAACTCAGTTTAGGAAGTTGTGGTCAAATAATTGTTCTGTAATAGCTGGGTGAGCTTCAGCATCCTTGCAAGAGTGAAAAAGAAAAGGAAAAAGAATCACCTTCAGTTTAACAGCACTGAGATTGAAAATAGTGGACTGAAGTCCACTGAAAGAAAAAAAAAAAGAAAATTAAATGGCAGCTAAAGGATAAAATGCTTGTAAACAACAAAGGAAACTCTTTTAAGACATTGCAGTGAGAGCATACTACACAGCAGAAAGATTTTTAAAGTCATTTTCCCTCAGCCCCACACATGTACATTTCACAGAAGGGTGGTGTGAAGACAGCCTGCTGAAAATAGAAGCTTTGTCTGAATAAAGAAAATAGGAAATATAATAAACTATAAATGTAAACGTAGAATGGCTGTAAGGAAAGCAAAAATGATTAAGCATGCAACCTAATAAAGGCATAAAAGGTAAGAAAAAACACCTCTATTTCAACATAGAAGTAGAAAGTTTTCTAGTGGTCACCCAGGCAAGGTAAAAGAAGACAAGACCATAACAGAGTAGTTGAACAGCTTGTATTGCGGGGGTTTTTATAATTTATATAATTTGTTCATTATACAAAAAGTTTCCATCTTTCAGCCCTTTCTCTGCAGGTGGAATATGCTAAAGAATTGCTTCAGGGATGAGGGTGAGGAGAGAGAGTCCCAGAACAGACCAGCCCAGACTGTACTCATTCATGCCTTCTTAAAAATCGGTGTATTGTGAGCTTTAATGTAATACTTGCATTAGCTTTGGCTCCAAATATGATTTTTTTTTTTTTTTTTTAGAGCTCTCAGAAGAACTGGAAAGTGCGCATCCCAATTTTCATGCTAGGTAGAGTGGTTACACTGAGACTAAAGCACAGAATTAGAACACATGTTCAAACACAATACATCAGGTGAGAGTCTAATTGACTTTTGTACTAGAAGTCATGTCTCACAAATCGATTAAAGTTCTTTGAAGGAGCAATGGGCAGGTGGAATAAGATGATACAAAAGGATCTGAAGACATCATTTTGCAGATACTCTTGAAGAAATTGCCACACACTACAAGGGAAAGTCCTTGCATTCATAATTTTCTTTTAAATAACTGGGAAAAATGATCAGGAATAAAAGGCCAGTTACACACTGGAAGAATTTTACTGAAGTAGTCTCCCAGGGATCTACAATTGAGGCTGTGCTGCTCAATATACATGTGAATGGGCTGTAAAAGACCGTTGACAGTGACAGTTTCAAGATGAGGATATGTTCTCTAACCCTACAGCAGAGGCTTTGAAAAGGTCTGGAGTCTTCAGCAATTGGGCTGTCAGCTGGACTGCTACACTGGTAAACGCGAAATCACCAGCATGGGAAGAATAGCACTGATATATTGATGGCCTATATATTAACTATTGCCACTCAGGCATAAGAATGGCTTTCTAAATCAGGTCCATCTAGCCTTATGTTCTGCCTGACTGAGGCCAGTAGCAAAAGTATAGCGAGAAGTATGAAAAGTTAATGGTCCTTGTCCAGCATGCTGTCCCAGCTCCTGACAATTTGTGAGGCATGAATCTCCTGAATGAGGGACATTCCCTCTGCATTATTTAATAGCTGTTGTTGAATTTTTCTTTAATTAATTTCTTAAAGTATTTTTTTAAATCTGTGTAAACTTGTGGTATCTGTACTATGTTATAGTAGTAAGTTCCTCAATTAAATACTGCATTTTATGAAATGAGATTAGGAATGTTCTCTGAAAGTGAGAGCTTAGTGGACAGCAGTCATCAAATGAAGCAGGTACTATTTAAAAAAAGGGAATTAACTGGAAAGGTGTAGCATGCAAAACAGGAACCATCCTAAAGCCACTGTGCTGATGGGTGGTGTGCCCATACTTTGATCACTGGACCCAGTACTGGTCATTCCAAAAAACACAAGGTGGAGCTTGTAAAAGGTGTAGATAAAAGAGTGTAGGGCACCAAAAAGATTACCATATGGGAAGTCTTTCATAGGAGGACATTTTAAATAAAATAAGATACTTCAGGTTGCAAGAGAGATGAGGAGGGAATGATTTAATAGAAATGTATCAGAATAGGTTGAAAAGGGAAGAATTCAAATGCATGAGTGAGAAACATTTATTTGATTTCCATAATTATTCAGTTTTCACTTTTCCTAGATAAAATCCAGAAAGAGTGGAATTTGGTTTATTATTATTATTTATTTTATTTAGGTTTTTCAAGGACAACTGGAATAAGATGAGGACAAAACTGCAAGTAGTTGTCCATCAGATTTTACTGCAGGAATTGGGAAAAGTGAAAAGAAATCCTAACTGTAGTTTTTGCCATTCCAGAAAGCTCACAGTGAGACAGAGTTCCCTTAACATGGATTTTAAATCTATGTTAGTTCAACATGTTTCATTTAACAAATCTCCATGCCTCACAAAGGAATGTGTCTTCTTATTTGAAGGTTCTTGTCACAGACAGCAACAGCCTCACAGTACTTCTAATCCACCAGTGTATACAAAAGTGTTTGGGTTTTTCATTATACTTTTTCATCCTGTAGTAGCCAAGCAAAGCACTCTAACTGGAAAAAAAATTACCTGTTTTGCTCAAAACTTGGGTGCTGTGATCATATTTGGAGATTTCTAGCATGAATCAAACCAGACGAACCAAGGATACCAGCTAAGGCATGGTAGGGAATCCAATAATTCCATCATTTATGCAACACAAGAATTACTATGTGCCTGAAAGAACTGAGGTGAAACTGTTTGCTGAAATCCTTATGAAATACTCATTCTCTGTGGCTCTCTTTGTGAACTTTTATACAATCATCATGTTGTTTCTTTACAAATAAATTAAATTATCTAGCTAATCTAAAATTTGTCTGAGGATCAAGTGCATTTGCACTACATTGAAGAAATAATACCATAAAAGTTATACATACTAAGATACCAAAAAAATACTGAACGTGTAGAACATTAGTAGTCTTTCTCTCATAAATAATAGGAGAATAAAATAATGACATATTAATAAATGTCATAAATAATATGACATATATTATAAATAATAACATATTTTTCTCCTCCGAAAGGTCATACTCTATTTTTTTCTTAATGGTCTTTTGTAATTCTGCCTCTCCTGATGTAATATGCCTTCACCTCAGTCCATTTGTACAGGTGCACACACATCTTCCTGGGCAATGTCACTTTTGAGAGCCTATTGCAAGTTTTCAGTTTCAGTTGCAGTTTTCCACACTGCCCAGACATGGAACATCTTCATTCCCTCATGTCCTTACTGCCCCTTTCCCTCTTAGTAAGCCGACTTCTGCCACAATAAACATAAACAGCAACTTTAGAACTACATAAAAATATTGACAAAATATGGATTTTTCTCTATGTTCTTCCAAAGAGTAGTTCAAGTTACCAGCTCTTCAGGGCAGAACTTAACTTTGTGTGCACTGGACAGGTAAAGCACTGCCTAAAACAGTGATTGATAGCAATAATAATAATAATGATAATAATATATTCATTAAAAAATCCACTCATTTACATCTCTACAGCGCTGATGATAAGCAGCTTTTGAAAATGTTTCACTCGTTTTACCCGGTCTCAGCTTTGTTCAGGATATATTTTAAAATACCTAGTTTACATTTCTCATTTTTTAAACTGCATTTGCTATGTGACAGATTCTTTCAAAGAGCTTGTAAAGAGCCCAGTGTTCCTGTGGTCCACCAAGATCCATTAAGGTAGTAGGACTGCAAGTCACACAAGAAAGTGTAACCAGAGTATATAGTAAACAAAGAGATAACCAGAGATAACCAGCTCCCTCTAATTATTTCTAAGGAACAATAATTATGAAAAGAATACCAAAGAGTTAAGACTTTAGAAACTTGTAAAGTCTGGAGTTCCATCAGACAGTAAGGTCTGACTATAATGCTTAGCATCAGAACATTGGCTGTAAATTTTACTAAATTATACGAAACATTTTAAGAACTGATTCATAGAAAGATTGGCATTTTCCTTTGATATTTTTGGTAGTGATTTCTCACATTATAGAGCAATCTCTGTCTGTCTCCCCCCTACTCTAGCCAACCTTTTTCATTTTAAAGAAATCACCAGTTTATTTATCCTACTTGTCATATAAGAACACTAGTCAAACTAGGTATCACAAAAGTATTCCATCAAGTCACCAACAAAGAAATAGAAAAGAAATGATGACCAGAATGGAGCCTACTATTTCTCAAAACAATACAATGTTCTTGTTTTCAAGCAAAGAAGAGGCAGTCATCTCATATATACGAATTTGAATATCACGTTCTTCAAACTGAAGTATGTAAAGATTGCTGTGAAGTCTGTAAAGCTGATCAACACAGTGATTTCACTCCATTTGTTTTTTCTTCCAGGTTCATTTGACAGGAATGATACCAAGCCAGAGAAAGAGGGAAAGAAATAGCAGAATTCACTAAGGGTAAATTTATTCAGTAAGACAGATCCTATTTAATATCTTCATTAATGACTTTAAAGGGGTGAAAAGGAGGATAGTGGTCATGAAATTTGTTGATTAAACAAAGATAACTGTCACCATTGAAGCAGAAGAGGACAAGGAGTGACGGATGACCCTGGAATAATAAGGAAGTGGAATATAATGTAAAAGACTAATGACAACAACTTTTGCTGTTAGCCCATCAGCTGGATGTAGTGAAGAAAAGCAGGGTAGTGATACATTGACTGATCACAGAAGTATGAACCATCAGACAATGCATCTCCATCATTTTCAGTCTACAGGCAGATGATGTCTAAGGCCTGATGTCAGCGTTCCTTCTGTCCCCCCTGTTGGCAGCTCACAAGCCCTGCCATCTGGAAACGGACTGCACCAGCCCAGTGGAACTGCATGGAGATCACACAGGTACTGGCATGGCAGTCTTCAGAGGCAGAAAGGGATACAGGGTATGAATTCTATCATCCAAGTTAAAATCGAAACTAAGACTTCACTCACCTGGCAAGTGCTGCAACTGCAGAGGGTGAGGAGGACAGAGTATCTGAAAAGTGTCTTTTGTAGATAATCTGTTCTCAGGCAAGGACTATGAACTGTCAATAGCAGCATTACCTGGAGATGTGACCAGGCCTGCCCATTTTTTTTGCTGCATCCCCTATGTTTTGCTGCATTCCACCTCTCACATTATCTTGGATGTCACACCATATGAAATGTACACAAGCAGTCTCTGTGCCAAACACTGCCTGAGGCAGTACACGTCCCAATGTCTACCTCAGTGGGACTGTGATATGGACATCCAATTAATCAACAGGAATTACTAAATCGAGGAAGAATTGTCACCTCAAGCTCAATTCTATTAATGGCAGACCTAAGCTGGCACTATACAGACTTATTCAGAGGCTTCTCTGTGCCATATGCTCCATAGTACCTGTGATAGACAATTTATACAATTTTCCAGGATAACTTCCTCATTACCAGAGATAACACAGATTGATGGTACTGTTTCAAGGGTGTCAAGCAGGTTTTGAACTTATTAAGAAGTTGAAAAGAATAAGGGTGGCAGAATTTGAAGCACCTGGTGTTGGAATCTTACATGTTTCTACAGTATTGCACAGAGGCTTTCAATATTAGACGTGGGAGAACTTACTTATTCCTAGCTCACAACATATCAGAAGACAAAATGCATCCTTTAGTGTATTTTATGATGTTTATTTGACTGATGAACTGATAGCTCGGTCATAGTTTTTAATACCAAAATAATTTTTTAAATCCATAATTTCTAGTTTATCTGAAATGGGAAATATAGAGCTCATTTGTCATTTGCTAATTTAACTTTCTGTTCCTGTCACTGTACAGAAATGGCATGTGTTCCAAAAAAGAAAAGTAAGCGTCCATTTAAGGTCTCTGCAAAAGAGTTTCAAAAGGTGTAATTCAAACTAGTGTAAATCACTGAGACTGCTTTTCAAGAGGAAACCTCTTGTTCTTCAAGGCTTTGTTTTTTGACTCTGGTTTTTGCAAAGGAATGGGATTCTTCAGCAGTGAAAGAGAACCCTGGTCCTATACCAAATTGTGTCCTCAAAGGTGACATTTTACACCTACATTAACTAAAGCTCATGGAAACATTTTCCAACTTTTTTTTGGTTGTTTTTGTTTTGGTGGGTTGGTTGGATTTTTTTAATACAGAGGGAGGAAAAGGGAGATTTGTCAAAACTGGAACATTTTGCAGAAATTTTTCATTCCAATAAAAGAGTTCTAGGCCTTGGGCTAGACTTTCTGTCCTTGTGACCCAGGGCATTCCCTCCTGACTGGCCAGTGGGCACGCAAACACTACAACCTCCATGGAGTCCTACATCCAAGTCTCTGTGCTATCAGACCGTCTCTAATTCAACTTTATGAACAACAAATATGGAGTCACTCATTGAAAATGAAACAGCACTGACAAGAAAGATTTGGATGTTCCACCTGGAAAACCCAGAGAAACTTCAGAGACATGTTCCTCTGTAGAAGTATTGTTCTAATTATCTCACAGCAAGGTGGCATTACCCACAACATTTTTTTAAATGTGCATTTATTCCCTTCCAGCATCAGTGACAAATCAGGTGATTGGATTAAGCTTGATTTTAAACAAGATAAATACTAACCATCTTAGTGATGAGATGTCAGTCTTAGGTAGGGGGATTTTTACTCAGTTTTGAAATACACTCTTTACTCCAACAGTCAGTCTCAGATGTCACTCAAAATCCTAGACTGGGAGTGGCAGTGGAATTTTAATTAATTTTTGAGTTATGTCACAGTTACCCTTATCAGAGAAAACTAAAATCAGGATCACTACAACCACAAAAATTACAGTTGTAAATGAGAAACTGCAATATCCTAATTTGTAACAGAGCAAGGAGGATCCAGAAGAATGCTATGTAATGTAAAGTATCATATGAGGATGATACTTGATTTTTATTTACTTAATTAAAGAAGATCCTAGAAACTCAGTAGCTATTATTTTCCTTCTATGTAACTCTAGCAGAAATTGTAGTTGACTGCTCACAAGAGATCATGAGTTCTTTCCTTCTGATCAAGTATAAGCCATACATCTAATTTGTCCCTGTTTTGGCTTAGACACAGAGGCCTGTTTAATTCCTTTAGGTTTTAGAAGGAGGAATAACTTCCACTGACACCATTCAGTCCGTTTTGAAACCATAATAGGGTTTCATTGAAACCATTTTACCATCATAACCTTACATTGTAATGGCTTCATAATGGCACCGTCAAAAGGTCCTTATAGACTTGCTGTGAAATAGTTTTCCAGTAATGACTTCATATCTCTGACTGCATTGTAATGATTTCCTCATGAGGTCATGGACTAGCAATGAATCCCTTTTGCCACTGAAATCTTACAGTTCCGCATTATAGCCTCAGTCACCATGGAATTGTTATGGGGACTTTACTGGATAACAGTGAAACCATTAGGCTTAAATAACACTACCACCCTAATGATACAGTCAGGGGTTAGGAAAAAGTAGGCTATCCCCTTGCTCATTTCAGTGTCTCAGTTCAGCATTTGATTCAGGAGGCTGAAGGGGTGCAGTATGGCTACAGAACTACGATCCTTGCTCTTGCAACGGGAGTGAATGGTGACTACACACCCTGTGGGAACAGGGAACTTTAAAAGAACAAAAAATGTAAAAGAGCCTCTTTACTGCTTCTGGACCCCAATTCAGAAAACAATCCATTCCTCTTCAGCAACAAGTCTAAGTTCATGTTTAACTTTAAACCTGAATTCAAACCTCCTTAACCCCAGTGCATTCTAAACACAAGGGCAGGTGCTTTCCTGTATTAAGACAGACTTGGAACATTTTTTGCAGCATTAAGCTCATATTCTCACACGTCAGGCATCTTCACCTAGCTGGGGCAAAACAGATCTTGAAAAGTGATGCAGGTTCTGAGCTCCTACCTGTGTTCTGTGGAATTATCAGACCTACAGGTATGGATTTACAGGATTGCTCTGCAACAGCCTCAGCTCTCCTACCAAATCCACAGCCCTCCAATCCCACAGCCCTCTACTACAGGAAATTGTACCTACTCTGTTTATTCAGCTTTTCTATGGCAGCACAAATACGTCTGATAAAACTTATTTAATCAAGCTAACCTAATGAAGCAGACTATTCCCTCTAGCCTCTTACCACAAGCTATGTTCCACCAAGCTTCTAAAATCCTTGCTGTCCCATTTTCTCTTCCTTGTGGACTTGGAACAGTAAGGCCTCAACAGACTTGCACCTTAGGCTACTGAAATCTTGCATTACAATGGTTCTGCAATCGTCCCATCACAAGATCCACACAGACTGATGTTCTTTCTGCTGCCACTATTGTTGCACTAAAAATCTCCACTTCACTTGCTAATGCTGACTGCTCTTAAAGTGGAGAAAAATCAGTTCCCATGTCAAAACACAAGTCATCTGTGTTATCTGCTCTCTCAGAGAATAAGAAAGTACCCTAGATGTGCTGCTGCATGGGAAAGCTTCTTAGAGCCAAGAAGGAAAATCTGAAAGGTATCATTGTCTTAGCATCTCCTCAGCTTCTCTAGAACTAATGACAGGGGAGCCGGGCAACAAGGGCAAGCATGGGCATAGCCACTCTTGTTATTGTCTTCTCCAGTTTGACGCAGGTGGTATTATTAATGGAAGTGGTAATGGTAGGTAATCTCTAGCTATTGTCTTTATTTATTTATTTTTCTTTTCTTTCATTGCTGCAGCCATCTCACATGCTATTTTTCTAGGTGCAAGCATGGCTATGCAAATACGTCCAGAATAACTTTCAGGAACCTCTAAATGCCTTCACAACTCACATCCAGCAAGAAAGGGACAGTTTGCAGAATACACTGGAACATAAAGAACATTTTAGTTAGCTCACAAACTGTAAAATAAACCCGACTCAAACAATTTAAACAGGATATTTTTCAATTATTTAACCTAAACAAAGTAAATGCTCTTTCATCCAAAATAAAATCTCCTTTTGAAATCAAAATTAAACACTTTCTTTTCAGACACCTTCTGAAAATTACAAACTTTACTTGAGGGACAGCTTTAAAAATTGTGTTCTCATCCTCCATTTATCTGCCCAGCAGCTGATGGATGAGAAAAGCTTGGATTGATATCTTCCATCACCTCCAAAGAAAATGTTGCCTACCCAGTTTCACTAAGTCCAGTCAGGTTTTTCCAACTTCAGTGCCAAATCTTTCTCCTTCTTTTTCTTCAAACTCTTTCCCAACACTTTTCTAAAAAAATGATGAAGTGAAAATCTTATGAAATGCCCTCATTGTCCCTTCTGCAATCTGTAAACTTCCTGAAAAAAACATAAATTAATTTACCAAGGACAGTGAGTCACACGCCTTCTCTAGAAAAAAAAAAGAAGAAGCAAGAAAACTAATATTTCTCCTGTGGTTTAATATGATCCACTGGACTAGTTATAACAAGATTGTTTAAAAAAAAAAAGTATGTAAATCCATAAAATAAACAAAGCCTCTTTTCCTGAGCTCCTGTCAAATAATCTGAAAGTAATCCCATGAAGATTTTAGTTAGAGAGCAGAGCACTTCCCTGAAAAAACATGCACCCTGATGCAGACTAATGACATAAGTGTATCTATACAGTTTTAATCTTTATATTGACTTTACAGCCAGCAACTTTAGCTCTGCCCCAATATTAAATAACAATAGTCAGCATTCATTATTGCCATGTGAAAACAGTCTTTCCTGGGCCAGCCATCTACTTAATATAATGTCTTACCAAACGCTATTACATATGTTTACATAGCTTTAAATACATATTTAAAATCTTTTCCACTATAGTTTATAGTACACAGCACGTATATGCAAGTCAGAATGTCTATTACAGAAAATTATATCAGAAATAAACCCCCCTAAAAAAATGGATAAATGAATTCTGAAGTCCCAAATTCTTCTGTTCCAGTGAAAAACCCTTTCTCTTTTTAACTGTATGCAGTTGTACTGACTTGAGTGTTAGCATTCTTCACCCATTTCTATCATTCAATGTAATTTTAACCAACAACAAGAAGAATATAGGCCCAGCTGAAAACAAGCCTGGAAAACTAAAGGTCAAAATAATGCAAGATGCCCAAAACCTGGAAGAGGTAAAATGCATTAAAAAATGGGAGTGGAAATTCTGTATTATTTCCAAGTGTACAGAGAATATAAAACACTGCTAGACAACAGTATCACCCAAAGAATATTACACATATGACCTTATGGCTGAAAGCTAAAGCACCTGTAGTGAGCCTTAATATTAGCCTTTTCTACACACTCCATGGTATCAGGGTCCGACTGGAGGAAAACCTCAGTGCCAGACCCTGTTTCAGTTCGTGATCCCATGAGTGAAGTTAAGACACAAACGCGGTCAAGTACCGCAATCAGACAGTTTGTTTATTACAAATCACAAAAAGACAGTTATTGTAAAAAAGGGAAATTATTGTAATAAAAGGGATAGTAATAGGACAGATTGGAAAAGAAAATGAAGCAATGATTCAGGGTGCAAAGAGAGAGAGAGTCACCACCGTGGATCCAGCGGTGACCCGGGGAGCCGTTGTCATCGTCGTTGGTGGTGGGAGTTCTTCAGGGTTTGTAGTCTTGTAGTATCAGAGCAGAGTGTCCCCCAAGAGTTTGTCAGAGGTGGGTGTCCTCGTGGAGGCATACTTCTGGAGTCCCCTTGAAGGTACCCCACAGAGTGTGTCTCGTGATGTTGCACTCACGGCCACGCCTCATGGAGGGTGTCCTTAGGGCCCATAGTCGTCATTGGCGGAGAGCGTCCTTCACGGAGTCATCCTCGTGAAAATGGCTCCCTGGCAATGTGTCTTGGTGATCACCTTTTCCCACTTTATAATGAGTTGGGAGAATACCTCTGTTCTTCATGCCACATATTACACATTTCTGGTAGACCTGTTTCCCTGGTTGCAGCCAGCTCTTCAACTGCACGTGTGCGTCTGTACACACACATCTGCAGCGATTCTCGGGATAATGGGTTAGCAATTCCTTACACCAATCCTTGAGGTAATGGACAGTGAAGTCCCAGTTCAGCTCCTCACTCCCTTCTCCCATGCAATGCATGAAAGAGTCTTATATCAACTCCTCCCACCCCTCTCTGAGACAATGGTTGGTGGAGTCCCATTTCAGTTTCTCAGCCCAATCTTTGAGACAACGGACAGTGGAGTTTGATTTCAGATCAGTCTCTCACATACGGTATTAGGCAAATTGGAAAAAAATATAAAAGAAAAAAGACCCGTAGGCCAGAGTATGGGAATAACTAGATAAAGAACAGTTAGATAAGCAAGAGGTGTTGAAGTAAACTGTGCATTTGCTGCAGGATTAGGAAATTCCAGTGCCTTCCTTGAAGTGTCTTCAGGGAGTATTACTTGTGTCTAATTTTGCTTGAGTGTTTACTACCTCTGAGCAAAGCAGGCAAGACTTATGAGCATCTCCAGGTTACTAATTTCACAATCAGCAGAAGCTGCCACTGGGAAGTGCCCTTTGATACCACCCAGCAATGTTCTGAAAAAGCACATGCCAGAAACAGAAAATACTCAAGACTATGCAAGTAGCTGATATTTTAGTCCTGGAGAAATGATATACCAAAGCTCTGCTTCAATTTGAGCTAAGCTACCAGTGGATCCAATACGAACAGGCATATCAAATGTGTTTTAGCAACATAGAAGCACAAATTTTTAGGTTCCCAGGGAGACTGCATCTCTTAAATCATGTAGTGCTTTTAAAAGTCTCAACTGAATAGACTTCCTAGAGGTTTATTTTGCAGGTAAGATTTGTTGCTGGGATTTTTTTTTGTTGTTTTTTTTTTTGTTTGTTTGCTGGGGTTTTTTGTTTAGTTTTTGTGTCTGGGGGCAGGGGTTGGAGAGGAGGGTAGCATAGACCGAAGAAAGAAGTGTTTTCTTAAACATAAACCCACAGATATTATATGTTCTTCCACTTTTCTGCCCATGTATGTGTACTTCAATACACTAGGTTTGGTCCCAGACTGCAAAATCAAATTAACTCAGTCTAAAGTCATGTCATAATTAATTAGAAGTGACTTTGCTGGCAGCAGAGCCATATTAAAGTATCTGAGGGGAAAAACTGACACCATTGCAGAGATTTTGAGCTCCTACTGCATATGTACACAGCCACACTTGATTCTGTACCTTCTACCAAGAAAACCATTCAAGTAAGGAACAGACATTGAAAAACAGTCCCTCCATGTCTCCCTTAAATGACTTTTCTTGACAAAGTTCACATCTAAGCAGTTCCAGTTCCAGGTTCATCATCTCGTTTCAGAACTCACTGGGATAAGATGTAGTGAACACATATTGCAAAGACAAACTTTGCTGTGTATGAGATAGGAAAATACATTCTTTCTCGTCTTTTCTACCCCAACCAATCCTTAACCTTCCTTTTACAGACACTCAGCACATCCCCAAAAGATGACTTAAAGGGTCCCTGCCAGGTGACCAAAACATGGTGCTATCTTACAATATGAAAAGAAGCAATTTGAGGCATCCATACTTTTCCCCTATTTTAGGAAGCAAAAAAAAAAAAAGGAGGGAAAAAAGAGGGTGAAAACCTTCCCAGGCTGAAAGTGCAGATCTGATCCCTTACCTTCACTATATATACCACTCCAAATGCAAGTGGTTTCTAGTAAAACAGTGACACCCAAAAAAGTACCCCACCATAATATCTTGAGAGTAAATATAAATATTAGAGACACGTGCCAAATCTCCAGTGACTTGGTGACCTTTGCAATTTCTGTGAAGTCATGGTGTTTACCTCCTGGAAGGTTAGAGTTAATTGCAGTATGCGGACAAAAGCTAATGACTTATTTTGGAGTTAATGTCCCATTCGATTGTTGTTGTTACCAACCACATGAAGCAATTAATGGCACCCATAATGCTTAAAAATTAACAGTGGCAACATACCGGAGTGACTATTTTGAAAAACTGGTCATTCCTTGGTGATTAATGAGCAATTTTCAGTCAGAGTGCGGGATTCACTCTGGTAGAAAACTGACAAAAGAGGCACCATCCTCAGGGGATTATTTTTAACAATACATTTTGTTGTGAATATTTAAAAGGAAATTTGCTAGATATCACTCCTTTTCCAGAAGTATATTCTCATTTATTTTTCCCTTTACACATTATAAGCCAATATAAGACAAATTACACTGCGCTGGAATCTAAAATGACTAATTACAGAGGAATAACCACAAGGTGTTAAACATTGAATAAGGATTTTTTTTTTCCAATCGCTTTCATCATTTAGGTTTGTTACACAAATAAGTATCAACAACATAGGCAGTTAGGTTTCATTTAAATCAGTCACAATCAATTAATATGAACTGTTTCACTATTTTTGCTTAAGTGTCTCTGAGCAGGTACTCTCTTTCAAAGTACAAAGTTTCAGAAGAGACCTGTCTTATTAAAGAAATGTAATTAGGACTATAATGAATGCGATTCTTACTAGAAACTGTAAGTGTGGTTTTTAATAACATCCATATATTTTTTCTGTAAAAAATTGCCCTATTTTAAGGCTTGGGTTTATCTTAAACCAAAACTTAACCAAGATTCTTTTTTGTTTCCCCACTTCTCAAATTGGTCATTGACTTACACCTGCACCTGTCCAGGTCTGAGTCTCTTTTTCTTTTGGCCTGAGGGCTCCTGCTGCTCCTATTTTATTTCTCTCCCAGAGCTCACAGAGTTCATTAGCTTCAGAGCTCCAGTCCACCTTTAATAAAATTATACATCACAACCAAGTGTGTCCTCTGTGGGCCTGGAACAGGCTAGCATATACAATCAGTTTACAGGTAGGAGCAAAAACAATTTTAGAGTGAACATATTGAAGATCGATTTCTGTTGCACAAAAGTCTTCACAAACTGTGTTCCTCTTGCAGAGGCTGCACAACTGGTATAGCTGTTCACAATGTTTGCCTGAGCAGACCTCATCCTGCCACTGAGCCTAGGTCACAGGAGAAACAGTAATGAACCTGCTTCTGGATAAACAGCAGTAAGGAAGGAAAAGATGAAATAGAGAAACCAGGAGCCACTGACTCCCTCAGATAAAATTCTGCAACAGTCTAGCATTTCCTTAGAATGACCAGCCAGGTGAAAAAAGGAAAGCATAAGGGAACTAGGCAAATTTCAATAAGGATGGTCAGGGCCACTGGGATAAATTAATATCTTTTCCAAGGACCTTTCTGAAATTTAGTCTCTTTTCCTTCTTGCATTCAGGATTTATGCATTGGAGTCCCTAAAGCAGATCAGTGGGATCCCTGACAGTGTCCTTCTGAGCAGGCTCCCTTCACTCCTTGCCTTGGCTGCTATGGCTTTAGCTGTGAGGCTTGGCAGTGGTCCACAGCTTTGTCCTAGTGTTCTGGCGGCTGCTCTCCAGCATATGGTCTACTCATTTTTCCCCAGCTGTTACTCAGCCATGAGACCATGCTCTCTCCTAGCTACAGACCTTTGTTCAGAAACTGGGAATCAATTTTCTCCTTATTAAAGGGGCATGAGGGGCAGAGGGGAAGTGAGCAGGTATTTGAATCAACCTTACACATCTGAGCTAAGTGCTGATACAGAAGCTTTCTTTCACTGAATAGTCCGCAAGCTTTCACAGCACAATTCAGAGTCTTTGGTGTGGAGTACTGTTTAGGAGTGTGTGGCAATCAACCTTTCCCCAGCCACCCTCTTATTTTTCCAACTCATTTATCCTTCACAGTCTCCTTCCTCCAGGTCCTTGATTGTTCTGGAGACTCCAATGATTCTTCAGGAGCTTAGATTCCTTAGGGACTAAATTGCACGGTGCCTATGCCAAAATCTGTGCTCATATAAACCTAAAGTAGAGGAACCTTTTGCGTCTTTCAGTAGTAGGCAAGGCCAAATGACCAGAAATAAAAAACTGACTCACCTATTCATAATTATGGAGGTGCAATTTGACTAACCAGTTAAGCTTAAGCCATACAGCAACAGTGCAGGAAACATAAGAGACCTTACAGTATCACAGTATCACAGTATGTTAGAGATTGGAAGGGACCTCGAAAGATCATCTAGTCCAATCCCCCTGCCGGAGCAGGAACACCTAGATAATGTTACACAGGAATGTGTCCAGGCGGGTTTTGAATGTCTCCAGGGAAGGAGACTCCACAACCTCCCTGGGCAGCCTCTTCCAGTGTTCCGTCACCCTCACTGAGAAGAAGTTTCTTCTCAAGTTTAAGTGGAACCTCTTGTGTTCCAGTTTGTACCCATTACCCCTTGTCCTATCATTGTTTGCCACTGAGTAAAGCCTGGCTCCGTCCTCGTGACACTCCCCCTTTATATATTTATAGACACTGATAAGGTCACCCCTCAGTCTCCTCTTCTCCAAACTATAGAGACCCAGCTCCCTCAGTCTTTCCTCATAAGGGAGATGTTCCACTCCCTTAATCATCTTAGTTGCCCTGCGCTGGACTCTCTCCAGCAGCTCCCTGTCCTTCTTGAACTGAGGGGCCCAGAACTGGACACAATACTCCAGATGCGGTCTCACCAGGGCAGAGTAGAGGGGAAGGAGGACCTCTCTCGACCTACTAACCACCGCCCTTCTAATACACCCCAGGATGCCATTGGCCTTCTTAGCCACAAGGGCACAGTGTTGGCTCATGGTCATCCTGTTGTCCACTAGTACCCCCAGGTCCCTCTCCCCTACACTG
Organism: Pezoporus wallicus; assembly: GCF_028554395.1. Lineage (NCBI taxonomy): Eukaryota > Metazoa > Chordata > Aves > Psittaciformes > Psittacidae > Pezoporus > Pezoporus wallicus. The sequence continues at coordinate 9,066,857 of NW_026642654.1, read as the reverse complement.
CTCTCTAACAGGTCATTCCCCAACCTATACTGGAACCTGGGGTTGTTCCTGCCCAGATGCAGGACTCTACACTTTCCCTTGTTATATTTCATCAAGTTACTCCCTGCCCAACTCTCCAGCCTATCCAGGTCTCGCTGGATGGCAGCACAGCCTTCTGGCGTGTCAGCCACTCCTCCCAGCTTAGTGTCATCAGCAAACTTGCTGATAGTACACTCAATTCCCTCATCTAAATCATTGATGAATATATTAAATAATACCGGTCCCAGTACTGACCCTTGAGGCACTCCACTAGTTACAGGCCTCCAACTAGACTCAGCCCCATAGACTACAACTCTCTGGCTTCTCTCCTTCAGCCAGTTCGCAGTCCACCTCACTACCTGATCATCCAGTCCACACTTCCTCATTTTAGCCGCGAGGATGCTGTGGGAGACTGTGTCAAATGCTTTGCTGAGGTCAAGGTAGACCACATCCACCGCTCTGCCATCATCCATCCACCGTGTTATTTCCTCATAAAAGGCTAAGAGATTGGTCAAACATGATTTCCCCCTGGTGAAGCCATGTTGACTGCCCCTCATAACCCTCTTATCCTTGATATGCCTTAAGATGGTACCAAGGATAAGGTGCTCCATCACTTTCCCAGGGATGGAGGTGAGGCTGACCGGTCTGTAGTTACCCGGGTCCTCCTTCTTGCCCTTTTTGAAGACTGGAGTGACATTTGCTTTCCTCCAGTCCTCAGGCACTTCTCCCGTTTCCCAAGACTTGGTAAAGATGATGGAGAGTGGTCTAGCAATGACTTCCGCCAGTTCCCTCAGCACCCGCGGGTGCATCCCATCTGGACCCATGGATTTATGGATGTCCAGATTGCTCAACTGGTCTCTAACCCATTCCTCATCGACTAAGGCAAACCGCTCCGTCAACCTGACTTCATCTAAGGTCTCAGGGGTACAGGGCTCTTCAGGACTGCCCGCAGCAGAGTAGACAGAGACAAAGAAGGCATTCAGTAACTCTGCCATCTCTTTATCTTCTGTCACCAGGGCACCCATCCCGTTCATCAGTAGGCCTACATTGCCTCTGGTGTTAGTTTTATCTGCCATGTATTTGAAAAAGCTCTTTTTGCTGTCCTTGACCCTTCTCACCAGGCTTAATTCTAAGGATGCCTTAGTCATCCTAGCTGCCTTCTTACATCCTCTAGCAGCAGCCTTATATTCCTCCCAAGTGGCCAGCCCCTCCTTCCATGACCTGTAAACTCTCCTCTTCCACTTGAGCATACCCAGCAATTCCCTATTTAGCCACGCAGGTCTCCTGGCCCTCTTCCTTGACTTCCTACGTGTCGGGATGCTCCGATCTTGAGCTCGGAAAAAGCAATCCTTGAATGCCAACCAACTATCTTGGGCCCCTTTACCTTCAAACAGCCTTGCCCATGGGATTTCCCCTAGCAATTGCTTGAAAAGGCCAAGTTTGCCCTGCTAAAGTCCAGGGTTGCAATTCTACTTGGTATTCTACTGGTCCTGCCACACAAGATCCTGAACTCCACCATCTCGTGGTCGCTGCAACCAAGGCAGCCCTCAACCCTTACTGCTTCGACCAGATCCTCCTTGTTAGTGAGGATGAGATCCAGCAGCGCTCCTCTCCTGGTCGGCTCATCCACCATTTGCAGGAGGAAGTTATCATCCATACACTGGAGGAACCTCCTGGACTGTGGCTGGGTTGCCGAGTGGTCCTTACAGCAAACATCAGGGAAGTTAAAATCCCCCACGACAACCACGGCCTGTGACTGTGAGGCCGCTCTCAGCTGCCTGTAGAAGGCCTCGTCAACTTCCTCACCCTGATCCGGTGGTCTGTAACAGACACCTACAACAGTATCCCCCCTGCCAGCCTGCCCCTTAATTCTCACCCACAGACTCTCAACTCGCTCATCATCTGTCCCTGGACAGAACTCGGTGCACTGTAGTTCCTCCCGCACATAAAGAGCAACCCCACCACCCCGCCTGGCTGGCCTGTCTTTCCTGAAAAGGACATAGCCCTCCATGACTATATTCCAGTCATGTGAGCTGTCCCACCACGTCTCTGTAATTGCCACCAGATCATAGTCTCCTGACTTAACACAGGTTTCCAACTCCTCCTGCTTATTTCCCATGCTGCGCGCATTGGTGTACAGACATTCCAGGGAGCGAGCTGAGCACACCGATTTCACCCTAGGATTGTAGGAGGCCTCCCAGTCTTCATTAATTCTGGAGCGCTGCCCCACTGGGGCAAGCCCAGCTACAAGCCCATCCCCCTTCGAATCTAGTTTAAAGCTCTCCAAATGAGCCCTGCTAATTCGTGCCCCAGCATCCTTTTCCCTCTGTGAGACAAACCTTTCTCACTTGTCATTGTCCAGACTGGTGCCCTATAAAACCAGCCGTTATCAAAGAATCCAAAGCCCTGCCTGTAGCACCAGTCTCGAAGCCAATTGTTCATGAACTGAATCTTCCCATTCCTTCCCACATCATCAGTGGAAGATGGAAGGAGTAAGAATTTAATGCAATACCTAAGAATTGCATTAAATACTCTGCAAAAAAGAGCAAGATAATTAACACGTGTAAGACCGTTTGACAGGTGGAAAAGGTACACTGAAAAACTCAGTACTAGCCCACGCCTCACAAAGCAAATGGAGCAAAAATCCAAGGAAGAAAAGACTGTGGGTGAGTAAGAAGGAGAAAAGGTTGGTGTAGGAGGGAAATCAGATTAAGTCTGGAGTAAGGGTGATTTTTACAAATTCCCATTAGAAAACTGGTCATCTACATGAAACAGATATTTCATGACTCCTTCACTCAGTAGCTTGTTACCAAATGAGAAAGACTAGTAGCTACAAGAATCGTTGGAAACTTCTTTCAACCAAGAATGTTGTTTCTTGTTTTCAGTCCCTTCTAAATAAAATAAACCAAAATATTATCAAGCACCAATTGCCAGATAAAAAAAGGGGAATTTTTCACATAGACGATAGACGAATTGGGTGTTGAACTGGGGAAGAGAAATTACAAACAACAGACTAAATCTCCTCCTTTCTTAGCCATATAACCAGAAAACAGAAGGATCTGAAGTATGACAAACATAAAGAGACATTTTCATTTAGCACAGTACCTGGAATATTTTCATTGTCTGGGACACTGCTGTAAGCATAACAGCATAAAAGTCTGCCAAAATAATAGATTTATGAACAGAAAAGTGCAAGGGAAATGGATCAAAAGCATCACAATCAGTTCAGATGTAGATGGAGTAAACTTTTACTTCCACATGTAAAATTTTCACATGCAAACCTTTCTGTTCGTATGTGGCAGAGGATGAATTGAAGCCAAAGGAAAAGCCCCTAGCATCTCCCTGCAACTGTATTTGAGGTGACCCAAAATATGACAGTACAATAGCTTTTCCATCACTTATTATATTGATTATTATCTGAAAACTGTTCCCACTTTTGCTGCTGTTTCTTCAGTTACAGTCATGAGGATAGTGGCAGCCATTTACTGGTCTGTGACTTTGAGTCTGCTTCTTCTTTCTCCCACAGCTTCACCTCCAGTAGGTCCTCAGTATCTTGCCCAGCATAACTTCCAGACCATCAGGTCATGTATGGTCTGCTTCTTCGTCCTTTCTCCTCCTGCTATGGGACTCACCAGTGTTGAACCCAGATCTTCATGTAAAAGAGAGAGCAACCCCAAAGTTTGTGGGTGAGGGTACATGGAACAGTAAGGAAAGATTGCGCAAGCTGTTGGTGGATGGTCAGTTGCCAGACTAGCCCATTGCTGTGGTTTTAGAGACTACACCAAGCCATATATCTTTTGTTCTGAAATACGTTGGACTTCTGCAAAGCTTTCGACACTGTCACATACAACATCCTTGTCTCTAAATTAGAAAGACATCAATTTGATAGGTGGACCACTTGGGGTCCACAAAGAGTTGTGGTCAGTGGCTCAATGTCTGGCTGGAGACCAGTAACGAGTGGTGTCCCTCAGGGATCGGCGTTGGGACCGGTCTTTTTTAACATCTTCATTGCTGACATGGACAGTGGGATTGAGTGTGCCCTCAGCAAGTTTGCCGATGACACCAAGCTGTGTGGTTCGGTTGATACCCTGGAGGGAAGGAATGCCATCCAGAGGGACCTTGACACACTTGTGAGGTGGGCTGATGCCAACCTCATGAAGTTTAACCATGCCCAGTGCAAGGTCCTACACATGCGTCCAAGCAATCCCAGGCACACGTTGGGCAGAGAAGAGATTCAGAGCAGCCCTGAGGAGAAGGGCTTGGGGGTGTTTGTTGGTGAGAAAATGAACATGAGCCGGCTTCAGTGTGCGCTTGCAGCCCAGAAAGCCAACTGTATCCTGGGCTGCATCAAAAGGAGTGTGACCAGCAGGTCGAAGGAGGTGATCCTGCCCCCTACTCTGCTCTTGTGAGACCTCACCTGGAGTATTGTGTGCAGTTCTGGTGTCCTCAACATAAAAAGGACATGGAACTGTTGGAACAAGTCCAGAGGAGGGCCACAAGGATGATCAGGGGACTGGAGCACCTCCCGTATGAAGACAGGCTGAGGAAGTTGGGGCTGTTCAGCCTGGAGAAGAGAAGGCTGCGTGGAGACCTCATAGCAGCCTCCCAGTATCTGAAGGGGGCCTATAAGGGTGCTGGAGAGGGACTCTTCATTAGGTACTGTAGTGATAGGACAAGGGGTAACGGGTTAAAACTTAAACAGGGGAAGTTTAGATTGGATATACAGAGGAAATTCTTTTCTGTTAGGGTGGTGAGGCACTGGAAGGGGTTGCCCAGGGAAGTTGTGAATGCTCCATCCCTGGCAGTGTTCAAGACCAGGTTGGAGAGAGCCTTGGGTGACATCATTTATTGTGAGGTGTCCCTGCCCAAGGCAGGGGGGTTGGAACTAGATGATCTTAAGGTCCTTTCCAACCCTAACTTTTCTATGATTCTATGATTCTGAACTGAAGCCCCTTTATTATCCACATACATTTGTGTGCTCTCACTAAATACACGCATTAGCATGACAATAGGCTTTGCATTGAGAGTACAAAGGGATAAAACAAAAATGCTGGGATAGAAGAGCAGGACAGATATATGTGAAGCTGCAGCAAATTAAGTTGCAAGACCTCCAGAGCTGAGTGCCTGCACTGAAAGGACTCCCTACTCTAGTTTTCATTATTACAAGACAGCAAGGCCACAGGTGTCAGTGACCAGTAGGTCAGCAGGGAGGAAAAAAATCTTCTCCTTGCAATACTGGATTAAGAACCATATGGGGTTGTGACTCAATAGATAAGGGATTCCTACTGAAAAGTGTGCTGGCCTTTTCGGAGACACCTTGAAGAGCTTGACAGGATGCACAGTGACAAATTTTGTCCAGGTCCCTACATTCCTGAATTAGGAATCTTGTCCTCCTGTACAAGAATCAGTCGAGTGTACATACGACAACTCAAAACATTTTGTTCTGAAATACTGTGTGGGAATAAATGGCAACAATTACCTTTAATCATGATGTCTTTTTTCTGTTGTACTCCCCCTTTTGTTTTTTTCCCTTCTTTGGTTTATTTGCTACCCATCTCCTTCTGGACGTTCCACTTGGGAACTCAGGCTTCCAGCTCAGCTTTCTAAATTAGATGGCACAGATAAAACACTTCAGTATGTTCTTATGTGTTCAATGTTTGTCTTTCCTTCAGAGGTGGGCAGACTGATTCACATGCTTTACCTAAAAGTATCATCATGACTGACTTAACAAGTGTTCTGGTCAGCAACTACCAGCCCCAAACAGATTTTTTTTTGTGCTGAGATATAGTCTGCTGTTCAGATACAAAGCAGAGCATCTGAAATGAGGATTTAAATAGTAACCGCCTGTCATGGTTTAAGCAAATATGTCAATATATAACGGGCAGGCAGGCAGGGATTTAAGGGGATGCGAATGGCACGGGAAGATTTGGGGTAAACCTCAGATAAGAATGGATTTCACCCACTATAAAGTCATACCAATAGGAACCACTGAGATTTCTTCCCCCATGTACTTTATTTTGGCTCCATTCCTTTTCAAACACAATTAAATCTAGTTACTCAAAGTGGACCAAGACTGTGGAAGTCTCACTGAAATCAGTCAGCACTCTCTCAAGTAACTCAGTGAATCTTCTGTCTCAGTGAATCTTCTGCAGGAGCACGTGTTTATTAGCAAGAGAAGGGATTTCATAATCAGGGCTCTTCTTATTGTAAAGCAGTCTGCTGCCAGGATTATTAGAATCCCTGCACTGAGGATACAGTACAATACTGGACCCTAGAATATCTGTTTCAGTTACAGAAACAACAAATATACAAGTTTGCAGGAGATACATGAACCAACGCAGAGGTTCTTTTCACCTCTTTCGTACCAAACCATTGTATTTATCTTAGATAATGGCTAAAATCTCAAACTCCTGTAGGTACAATTTGGGGGCATATTTCCTAATTTCTCCATTGTAAGATAATAAATTAAATCTATTCTCACATCTCTATAACCTTTTCCCTGTCCTATTCAGAAATCCCAATAGTAGACATACAGAAATGATCTAGAATTCACCTCCAAATCCAGAGGAGTCCATCACTTTTGTGAATCCCACTCTTCTAATGGAGTATTAAATGTCAGGATAGGAGTACACATTCAGCAATACTGCTTCATTTCATTCTCTACTTATAACTGGAGTTTGCCATGGCCAGTCTATTTTCTAAGGTTCATTGCTAGGGATATACTACATTAGGCATTTCTGACTTATATCCTTGCTTTATGCCCACTATAGAAAGTCACTACTAAAGCAGTTTCCTACATAAGTTCTACTAGCCCAACCTAGTCCCTCAGGCTTTAACACTACTCCCTAAAGGCCACGTTGCTCAGGCTCCACTGGAGAAACTTCACTTAACAGATTGCTTCTCAGTTTTATCAGAACGAGCGTAAGTAGAGACTATCTCAACTCAGCAGCCTAGCTGTTCCTTAAAGGACTGAATTATCTCTGTTCACTGTGTCAGCAGACTGAGAGATAGCGGCCCTGAGAAAACGAGTCCATGTCAGTATAACTCTAGTTTCCATGAACTTTTGGTTCCTTGCATTTTGAATTAAATTAAAATACATTGATTGATACTGGCATACTGGAAAAAATCAATATTTGACCCAAATCTCCTCAACAGTAACACATTGAAGTGTTACAGTGGTTTCCTCTGGAGAGCACAGATTAGATTTCACATTCATTCAGTCCAGAAACTATGCTATTAATGTAATATAAATGTTAAGAGTCGAACCACAAATAATAGGTTTATCAGAAATAAAGTTGCTTCAGTTCATGTCCTTGCTTTCCATCAGATGTTAGGGGCTGAGAGTATGTAACCACAACCAATGAGCATGGAGTTCAGTGCAACTAAACAAGTTAGGAGAAGGAGAGGATACAGCAGTAGGAGTACTTCTTGTGCTAAACATGCAAAACAAGTAAACTAGTACAGAAAGATCCCTCTCTAGGTGCCACATTTTGATGAAAACACAAGAGGAAAGAAACACATCGCAGCAGAGGGAAGAGGAAGGCACAGGAGCCCACAGTGTAAACAAGAGAGAAAAAAAATCCGTCCTTCAATAAAGCTCTACAAAATTCCTCCACCCCCTTTGCCTCGCTGTTAATGCTGGTTTGCTTCATCTTAGCGGTTATCTTCCTTTTCCTGGTGCCACCCTTATTTCTTCTCTCCCTCTCTGTTTTCTGTCACTGCCACAGTGCACAGCCTAACAAATTCTGCTCCCTGACTTTTGGAGCACATGTTTTAATTCTTTCATTTTTGAGCATTCAAAAAAGGAGGTTGAGTTCACGGCATGGGGTTTTGAGTATTCAGCCTGACTGGAAGGCATTCACAGGGCATGTGACATATCTACAATTTACATCCTTTCTCTGACTGATTTAATCTCTCTCTCTGAAGCCTGAAATACATTTACTTACACAGACAGAACAGTTTTGATAGAAGATAGTGAGGGAAGCATAGCCTGCAATAGCAGCAGGTGCATGATCAGAGCACTTATTTTGCCTGATGTGCATAACTAACTCAGCCCAGAGACCAAGTCAGTCCCAATTACCACTTCTTTTCGCACGTTGAAATATTTTAATTTTGATTTAGATAAAAAACAAAATTTCTTTAAAAAGAAAAAAAAAAAAAGAGATGGATGACCAGCTCTGTTCACAGGAGGAACAGAAAGGTAAATTAACGGCTACGTTTTAGACTCTCATCCGTTGTAGAAATTATTAGTACAGATATTGTAGCCCCAATACTTTTTTTTTTTTCCCTAGAAATCCTCTGGGACTGGCTGGTGTGCTGGAGAATTGAGAATATCTGCCAATTTTAAAGCCTGAAAGTAGTCTTCAAGCAATATTCTGTCACACTGTTTTTGATATCAGAATTAGTTAGCTAAATTTAAGTGATTGCTTTACAAATGGTTAGTAAACTTTTCTAACATAAGTAACTAAAATCAACTTTCTCAAAAAAAATTTAAGTAAGTTCTTCATAGTGGATGTAGGCAGACATCTTGTGAACTCCTACCAAGGCTGCTTCATTGATGATTTCCACAGAATCTACACACTTTGTATGTGTTATCGCATATAAATAGTAACATATTTCATATTATATAGTGTATAAATTACTATATATATGGTATGGTAATATATAAGTACATATATTTATAACCTATACATTTTCTAAAACATTAAATATACACAGGAACACATGCTGTGCTTGAGAACCATCCTATCTGTGTTACCATTCAACAAACTCCCATTAGTTTGAGTCCCTTATAAAATGCATCACTGAAAACTCCTTTCTTTCATAGCGTGTTTGTCACACAAGAACTATTATTCACTTGCCATTCTTTAGGATTCAAAGCCTTGCTATACTGTGATCTGTTAAATGAGCTTGGTCAAGTAATCTCGGCTCTCTGCAGCAATGTAAAAGGAGGAGAATGACACCTTCCTAGCAAACCACTTGATCCAACTCAGTAAAGCAGTCTACAATGACAGGAAACCAAAAGCCATTAACAGTGAAAAATAAATAAGCAAATTCTATTTAAATACTCATTTCCTTTCAGGAGAGCTGTTCCTCATCCTTTCAGATTTTGGACTTTATTGTAGTGCAACCTTCAAAAAACCTCTCAGATTGTTTTCAAAAAACACCTGAAGGTTTCTCTTCCCTGCCGCAGGGGTAACCCTGAGTTCTAACTGCTTCTTCACATTGTTCTGTCACCCTGTCAGTTGCAGCTCCTAATTACAGAAGGCCTAGTGCCTTGGCTCGAAAGTGCTATTGGTGAATAGATCCCACCAATATGCTTAAGTGCATTGGTAGAGCACAGCCAAAGTAGCAGCATCCTGTAGGACCACACTCAGTAGTCCTTAATAATGCATAAACCCTAGAAGCTCAGGATGTGATTGATAACAGGAATGCCTTTACTGACTTTCCAAAAGGCACTTCTGCACTTGCATAACAGCTTAAATATGTTCCAACCTGCAAACAGAAAGCAAACAGAAAGTTTATCTTATGCAAGAGGTGAGGTGACTGTTTCTTCTACATTTTTTTTGTTTATATTTTTACCAACACAAAACAGCAAATGTTTTGGTGCAAAGGACTTTAAGAAACAAACAAAAAATAAGTCCTTTGCTTCAGCTGTTGTGAAGCAGAATGGTTTGGGAAGGTGAAATTCCCACCCCAGTCTCTGAAGGGCATTTAAATATCATTTGGATATGTATAAGGTTAGACCTTCTATGCAGGCATGCACACAAGTTAAGTGAAACAGGAATCTAGCCAGTGTGAGAGCTCAGTCCTGAGAATGTGCCGAATGAACATCAAAAGGAAATTGAACTAAATAGAGCTGAAACCTGAAGACAGCTGCACAGTTTTTGCTTTAACATAGGTGTATGGATTTTTTGTTTAATGTGATATATCCAAATTTGTTGAGGATCACTGCCTTATAATGTCAATGACCACTTGAGACATTACATAGTTTTTCCTATTTGATCAGAGAATGGTCCCTTCTACTATGGGCTCCTGCTTCTGCCAGTAATAGATGCACCACAGAAAGGGGTACAGCTCAAAATCACTAAAGTGTAGAATGAAAGCTCATTTGAGTTTTTATGCCTTCCACAGCCTGCTCCTTAATGAAATTCACACCCAATGAAATTCACACTGATTATATTGAAGTCTTCCTGATTATTTAGAATGTAGTGGGGATTTTTCTTTGGAATTTTTTATTTGTTTCAGTTTTGGTTGGTTGGCTGATTTTTTTTATTTTCTTCCCCTTTTTTTAATGAGGAAGCAAATAGCAATAAGACTCCAGCTCAATTTCTGTTGTGACTAAAACTCTCCTCTGAGAAGTGCATTACCCAGCTTTCTTGTTTTTCTGAAAGCTTTCATTCTTTAGGTCACTGCTGCTTCTGATGCTTCACAAGTAATGAGTCATCAGGAACCTACTATTAGTCTATCTGGGTGAGAACTGAAATCCTCTGCCCCTTGACAACTTCAGGATTTCAAGAACTGTTCCATATTTTAGGGATGAAATGGAGATCTTTATTTTTAGCTAATTTTCCTGTGTACGTCTCCATAGCTAACAGGCTAGTGATTTAAGGGGACCACAAACTGAAAAAAGAGGGACACCAACACTTTGTGTCTTCAAGGAGACTTGGAACACCTGCTATGAGTGCAGCTCAGTATTTACACAATGCGCTGTTATTGTGAATGAAAGAGAGCACAAAAAACCTACTTGCATGTTTGAAACCTTAAGGTATCAAGAAAGTGCAAAAAACTGCAGTTTGATGCAATGATACTGCAAATACCACTTGTATTATTTTTGTGCAATGTCCGTTTTTCAATATTCCCACAGTGCTGTTGTATTTGCAACAACAGACAATGTAACTGCCTCCTCAGGAGTTTCTCAGCAAAATCACGTACGAATAGCACAAGGTCATCCAGATTCTTTGCAAATATATTCTTCACCAAGGGCAACTGCTACTAGAGCAACCCCCTAAGTTATTAGAACAGCAGTTCATCCCTTATGGCATGTTAGAAGCAAAGACATTTGCGGGAAGGAAAAAAACCCAGGCATCCTTATTACATTTACTTGTATCGAAATCACATGTCTTTCCTTTATGCTTCTAACAGAAATGTTTTCATTCCATTAAAGGAATTGCATTTAATATTGCACATTTATCAGCTGCATATAAAGGCAAAAGATGCAAAATGGTTTTATATCCATATCAAATAATATGGAAGATACAAAACTCCAGTTACGAGTGTAGCTGAGCATTAAGTTCTCAAAAGGAGTTAAACTATGCACAGATCACTTTGAAGAGCCTGAATGAACACTTGCCCAAATGGAAAGCATGCACTATTTTCAATGATAAGAAAGGGTTTTTACATGGAAAAAAAAAAAAGAAAAAGAATGTTCAATGTTATAACCTACGTAATTAGAGAAAACAAAGGAAAAGACAAGATATTTGAATTCCTTTCAATTTGTGGGCTTTTTTATTTAGGGCTTTGTACTGAAAGTACTTAAATGCAAATACAGTATGATCTTTTCAGTATATTGTATTTCATATCATGAAAATATGAGCACATGAAATAAAAGTATTGCCATGGCTGATATGTGATACTTTAGGCAGAGCTGGTGTGGGATGACACTTGGGTTTTCATTTTGATGTTGGGGGCAGAGTGGCTAAAGAAAGACAAGGGAAGCCTGAAATAACCAAGTTAGAAGGTTTATAAGCATTGTCCTAACTCTTAATCGATGAAGCCCACTGAAGGTCATCTCCTACCAGCCACAGAAACATGGCAAGAGCCTGTTACTGCCATCTATATGCTGTTTTCTTGCTGTGACTCTGCTCATATAGCCTGCTTTGGATAAAACAAATCCACACAATCTATGCTTTTTTTGCAGACATTAAAAAACCCCACATGATATTACATTGTTACATTACAAAGAATTATAAAGGATTTAATTTAAAGGAAAAATTAACACGTTTTTTACCACCAATGGCACCTCTACTTGTGTTCTACTTGTACTGTAATCAATGCCAGCCCTCCATAACTTCAGATTCCCACTCATATCTCTTACTGCAGAAGCTGAAATCTGTATAATGAGTGTGACAAGGGACTGAAATGACAGAAACATCATTCTGCAGGTATTACCTTGAAGAGTTAAGTTTTACCCTTACTTCTTACAGAGTTTCTGTGTTACACTGTTAGGGTACAATTACATAAGTCCCTTAAATCAGACTTCTCCCAGGTTATTGCATGCTCCTGGTTTTATGGCCCCTACATAGAATCACAGAATAGCTAGGGTTGGAAAGGACCTTAAGATCATCTAGTTCCAACCCCCCAGCCAGGGGCAGGGACACCTCACATTAAACAATGTTACCCAAGGCTCTCTCCAACCTGGCCTTGAACACTGCCAGGGATGGAGCATTCACAACCTCCCTGGGCAACCCATTCCAGTGCCTCACCACCCTAACAGAAAAGAACTTCTTCCTTATACCCAATCTAAATTTCCCCTGTTTAAGTTTTAACCCGTTACCCCTTGTCCTATCACTACAGTCCCTAATGAAGAGTCCCTCCCCAGCATCCCTATAGGCCCCCTTCAGATACTGGGAGGCTGCTATGAGGTCTCCACGCAGCCTTCTCTTCTCCAGGCTGAACAGCCCCAACTTCCTCAGCCTGTCTTCATACGGGAGGTGCTCCAGTCCCCTGATCATCCTTGTGGTCCTCTTCTGGACTTGTTCCAACAGTTCCATGTCCTTTTTATGTTGAGGACACCATGATCCATAGAATATGTTCTAAAGATAAGTACTCAGGGTTGATCCTCATAGTCCATGGGATCTTTGCTACCAGCTCACATAGATAATGAAAACAAAAAATGAAATTTTATTATGAATATAAATTATGAAAGAAACACCTCTTATCTTGTTTTAAGCATGTTTGGAAATCTTGGAAATAGTCTACTTTAGTTCTTCCATCTGTAAGAGGGTTAATGACATCCTTTAACACAAGAACATGCTGAAGTTAAATTAATAAACAGTAGGTAAGAGTATCAGAGAAAGTATTTCTACACTCAGGATTAAGTTTGAATCTTCCAAAGGAAGCAAAAGGGAAGGCCATATCTCAAACAAAGAAAACAGAAGTAAATATCTAATTACACTCTTTTTTTGGGTACCAACCATTCACGGTGTTAAAACAGGAAATTATGTTTATTGATATTCATTGTCCCATGCTCATCATGTTTTGGTCATGGAACTGAAACATTTTTGAATCAATAGGTATAAATATATTCCACCATAACATAAATAATGCCAGCATAAAGGAAAATTGATAGATTGGGCTTTTGTACTCCATTGAATAGGTAAAATACAGTAATGCAAATAGAAGTATAATAGTGTAATTTTGTGGAAAATGAAACTTTATAGTTTAGACCTTCAAAAGCACTGTATTTCCTACTTCTTATTGAAATAATTTTGCAGGGATTTTGCATCTGAACAACTTAAAAATTTTGTGCCTTTAAATTTTTGTTGCTGCTTTGCATTTTATTTTTGAATGAGTGACTCAGACTGTTAGGCAGTAAGACCAGATATGAGAGGGAATATACTATTTTCAACATGCCATGAGATAAACATGTAGCCAAATATCTTTTCATATTGGCCACCAATTTCCTTTTTGTTTATCATAGCCTTTCTTAAAGAGCAGAGGGAAAAGGAAAGCAAATGGAAGATCCAGGAAAATTACCACCTTGAACACACAATAATCTGGGAAATAAATGCAAAATATCTTAAGAAGACTGAGGGAATGAATCCTCTCCCACCCTGTGACAATCAAGTTATTTCATAAAGGATGGTATTTCATAGATATCCAAGAAATAAAAATAGCACCTATTGTAAAATTATCTATCCCTGTTACTTTTACTGGTGATTTTACTGCTTACACATTTCAACAAAATGGTTATAATGCACCAAAAAATATTTTTAAAATCAAATTTAATAGAATCATAGAATAATGGCATGGTCTGGATTGGAAGAGACCTTAAAGCTCATCTAATTTCAAAACCCTGCACAGGCAGGGACACCTTTCACCAGACCAAGTTGCTCAAAGCCCCATCCAACATGGCCTTGAACCCTTCCAGGGATGGGGCAGCCACAACTTCTCTGAGCAACCTTTGCCAGTGTCTCACCACCCTCATAGGAAAGAACTACATCCTAATATCTAATTTTAATCTCCCTTCTTTCAGTTTAAAGCCATTCCCCCTTGTCCTATCACTACATGCCCTTGTACAAAGTCCCTCTCCAGGTTTCTTGCAGGCAGGCCCCCTTTAGGTATTGTAAAGCTGTTCTTAAAGGTCTCCGCTGAGCCTTCTGTTCTCCAGGCTGAATTAGCCCATCTCTCTCTGCCTGTCTTCATAGGAGAGGTGCTCCAGCCCTCTGATCATCTCTGTGGCCCTCCTTTGGATTTATGTCTTTCCTTTCTTCTCCACCTTTTTGCCATTTGTCAATGTTTGGCTATTTTAACAATGACTCACATCAGTAGTTGAGGGTCTTTCAATCTTCTGCTCCCAACATCCCAAGAGATAGAAAAATTTCCATTTCATAGACTGGCAACAAAATACATTGAGAAGACTTGAGGGACAAAGGCTTTAGGTGCCTTACCACTCATGGAAAATTAGAGACCAAAGTCTGCTATTAGGCTCCTAAACAATTCATGGAAGGAGTATTCATTTCAATCCCACCCTGGGATTTGCTGGGTCAACGTCCTAGTTAGTAGTTATTTCAAGCTAGCTGGTGCTGCAGAGGTGTACTGGCCCCCACCACTGTCTAAGGATGAAGAAATGTTATCCTTTCTCTCTCTCTCTGACGGCATGTCAGTGTCCTTACCTTCTTCTGGAGTAAAATCAGCCTTTTCTCCAAAATACAGTTGGAAGACAGTTGTAGTGCAGCTTCTGCCTCCTTCTATCCAATCAGTGGTTTAAGCGCTCAGCTAGCCTATGGGAACACACTTTCAGTTCCTTTCTCTAATTGTGAGGAACTTGCAGTTCCCAGGTGAATTCTTCTACTACAGGGTTGTGATATATGATGTTTGTAGCACTGTCTGTTGAAGCTGCATCGTTTTGATTTGCTAAATATAGAAGGAGATAGTAAGTAAGTATGAGCATGGCTGTTCAAGTGCACTCATAGGAGGAAAAGCTATAAGCCACTATCTGCTCCTCTGAATACTTAATATGAGAAACTTAAACATTCATTGAATTCAGATAATATTTACTTAAGCCATTAGTCAATATTTTTCTCATTAAGGATAGCAGGATTTGACCCATTCTACAATCAATCCAGTGGCACCATGTAAGTAACATTTTTTTTAAATCACGTCTTTCATACAGAAGGATTCCTTAAGCAAATGCAATGGAATTTACAGATGCAGCACACATAATATTTAGATGTAATATTAGCTCCATCAGGAAGAGAAAATCCTGAAAGTTAACAAAAAATGGATTGATGCTTCCTGACTGGAAGTGTCTGTAATTCTTTGCACGACAGCAATATGGAATGTGTTAACTCTGTGAAGACCAGTGTCTCCTTAGAACTACTGTTGCTATTCTAACCACATTATCAACCTCACACACGTTTACCTCAGGGATATTTAGCCATCCATAATTGACTTTTGCACAAAAACAAAGCTGCAGGCAAGGTTTAATCCTTTTGGGCCTGCCCTCTCACTAAAATAAACAAGTATCTAAAAGAACTGTAACTAGATCAAATATAAAATCATAGGATGGCGTGAACCTGTTCAGTCTTTCTCAATTTTATATTTCTCAAAATCTTAATAATTAGAATGTCTGGAAGCGAAAACTCTCTGTGCCTGTAAGATGTTCCAAACAACAGAGAACTCAGAATTTCTATTTCTAGTAACAGCATTTCTGTAATTGTTTTTTAACCATGTCAGGTGGAGTTTAAAAAAGCCTCATTGTTGTACTGATATTACACTAAACATCAGCTGATAAGGTTAATACCACATAGTGCTGATTGCACAGAAACTCTAGGTGAGATTAATCTTAATACAGTAGATGGTGTCATGGTTTAATCCCAGCCAGCAGCTCAGCCCCACACAGCCAGTTGCTCATTCCCTCCCATTGGGATGGGGGAGAGAATCTGAAGGGCAAAAGTGATGAAACCTGTGGGTTGAGATAAAGAGAGTTTAATGGTAAAGCAAAAGTTTTACCCATGTTTTGCATGTAAGCAAAGCAAAACAAGGAATTCGTTCAGTACTGCCAACCAGCAGGCAGGTGTTCAGCCATCTCCAGGAAAGCAGGGGTTCATCATGTATAATGGTGACTTGAAAGGCCAATGCCATCACTCTGAGCATCCCTTCCTTCCTTCTTCTTTCCCCAGCTTTATATGCTGAGCATGATTCCATATGGTCTTGGATAACCCTTGGGCCAGCTGGGGTCAGCTGTCTGGCTCTGTCCCCTCCCAACTCCTCGTGCATCCTCAGCCTGCTCACTGGTGGTGTCAGGAGCTGAAAATGCCTTGACTCTGGGCAAGCACCGCTCGGCAGTAATGAAAACATTCCCCTGTTATCACTGTTTCAAGCACAAATCCAAAGCATATCCCCATACTAGCAACTACAAAGAAAATTAACTATCCCAGCCAAAACTAGCAGAGGTGGCTAAGACTAGATTTCAATACATCACCTAACCTGGTGCTACAAGGAAAGAAAGCAGTCCTGCAGTCCTACTTTTACTGACACCTCCTCGTTCCTGCTCCTGCACTGATTTGTTTCTTGTGCTGATACCAACATTTGTACAACTCTGTGGTAAATTGTTTCAAGGCACTGATCTGGCTGAAAAGTAGCTAATTTTCCCCCAGGTGAGTTTTAACTCAGATCCACCTATCACACAGTGCATCTTGCACTTTGTAATGAATACATGAAGAGGAAGGGAGACTTTAGGACTGCTTGTTTGGACAACAGGGCCAGCTTCCACTGAGAATTCATCTTTATCTTTAGACAGGTGGAATTAGGCATGTTCTGGAGTTGCATCCCTTTTCTTCAGTGTCAACAAAAGAAGCTCAGAAAACTAGCTTAAACTTAAATTTCTAATTGTAGATAGTTGAACTGAGAGGGATATCAGCCATGAGCACAGCAGTTCATACTAGGATAAAAAATTAATTCAAAGCATTACATTAAAAGCTAACATCTTATGTCAGGTCAATTATCTCAAGTGCAGGTAAATGCCATGAGTGTGAGGCTATGCTGTCCAATAGATAAGAAGGTCGGACACTTAAGATAAAATTATTGCTCCATAAAAATGAACTGCAAACTTCCCATTGACTTAAAGCA
This sequence comes from Pezoporus wallicus, assembly GCF_028554395.1. Lineage (NCBI taxonomy): Eukaryota > Metazoa > Chordata > Aves > Psittaciformes > Psittacidae > Pezoporus > Pezoporus wallicus. The sequence continues at coordinate 9,049,484 of NW_026642654.1, read as the reverse complement.
CATAAGAATTTTATCCTAGTGTCCTATGTTTGATTCTTTTATCCATTGCTTGGCTCTTAACAAATCAATGAGTATTTCTCTTCTTTCTTTAGTTGTAATGTGGTCATTACTGGGATTGTATTTGTAAAATGCTTTCTCAGAGTACATATGAAAGAATTACTAGGGTCAAGTATATGACTTATCTACTGATAAGTCATCTGCTGTGCTATAACAGCAATTACAGAAAATTTTATATATATGCAGATAAATCTAGATTCAGGTGAGAAGATTGGTGGGGGAAAAAAACCTGAGTGCTTTCCTTCATTTGCTCTTTCATATATGAAACTTTGTATAAAGGCTTTTGTAAACTGTTCTCTGACCTATGTTAAGAAATCTACTCCCTGGAGGAAAAAGAAAAAAGAAACACTTAAGGTGGGCCATAAGCTTACCCAGGCATATGCATAACTTTCATCGCCACAGTCAAGTAACTGGTCTAACTGAATACATTTGTGGAAACAAGTACAAAGCTCAGACTGGTATGCATTTTACAAGAAAATCCACGTTTCTCACAGACTGTAATGATGAGAATCTCAAATAACCATATTTGATGAATGAAACTAAGACAGCATTCTTGTGAAACGCATACTCACATATATCCTAACTTCTTTCATCAAAATAACTGTAGGATCATAGAATGGTTGAGGTTGGACAGGACCTCTGGAGGCTACATGGTCCAACCCCCCTGCTCACAAAGTATCTCCTAGAGCTGGTTGCCCAGGACCATATCTACAGCTTTTGAGTATCTCCAGGGACGGAATAGGGAATTAAATACCACAACTCCAGAACTTGTTCCAAAACTTGTTTCTTCTCTAAAAATACTCTTGGTTGTCATTCAATAGAAGAATAAGGAAGACTTCTGAAATTTCCTCAGAATTTCCTTATAGTCCTCAGAAAAACACAGAGTATACTAGACCACTATGTCAAATAGTGCGCAGACAAGTTATTTCTCTTATTAAGGGTGCAGCATACTATGAATCTGGCAAATGAGTGCTGTAGGACGTATGTAAAAAATGTGGAATTAGCTCAAATCCTTGTAAAAAAATTAGACTGTGTATTGAAACTAGGGGGATTGAAAATACAAGAAGTTCAGCCTGCATCAAACCAAATTCCTCAAAGAGAATATAAAAAGCTGATACTACTAAAGATACTGTATTAAAGATAAAGACAGATTATTATTTGTTAGCAGCATTTAATGCATCAAGATTTTTTCTCATATATTTACATAGTTGCAGGCAACAGAAAATAATTTTTGCTCAGATTCTTAAAAGATGGATTACTCCTATCTTGGAGTACTATCTGCCATCACTAGACTAAAATTAGAAAGAAGTGGTCATCTCTTTTATTATAGTGTTTCTGTAGCAGGCCCAGTGTAGTTGCAGAGCTGAAATTTGTTTTCTTGTATATGAAAAAATAACAATCTTTTCACTTAATTTTAAATCAAGTAAATAACATTTTAACAATATTAAATCAAGTCACTTAGGCACTGGTTGTATAAGCTGTCATTCACTGGACTGCTGTTCTTTAGGAATGAAAAGGCAGAAGCGGCAATTTAGCTAAGTACTACGTAAGATGTTCCTGGTTTGTGAGCAATACTTCTGGTTAGCAGGTTAGCAAATTAAGGCCATTTTCGACAGAAATTTTGAAACAACATCAGAAATGCATGGTGGTTGTAGCGCACAGTGTTAAGTAGTGTAATGGAGTGGAGTACAAATTCTACTCAGCATTCTCCAGCAGAGTAAACCAGGGTACAACAGCATCTCAAACATCCTCTAGAGCAATCCACAAGGTTCCTTCAATATCCTTTATAAAAGTCAGTCTGCTGCCATGCCTGTCACTGTACTAATAACACTGAGGATAGTATGGCATTGTCAGTATTTCATTTATTATGGAAATATACTTTTTAATGAGCAAATATATGAGAAAGTCATACTTTCTTCCCTCTCCAAACCTTCCCACATGAGTTCTAACATTTATATTTTGATCTCACTGAGCCTGTTCTTCACATAGGTTGTAAAATGTCTAGTCCATTGGGAACTATGTATGAATAAATAATTAAGTCTCTCTATACTATAATGTATTAGCATTATGTGTTAATAGCACCACAGATCTATTGATCACAACCATCTATTTATCAAATGTTTTTTTATGTCAACGTTTGCGTAAAAATTTTCAGTGGACAATGTCTGGCCAACTACTTAAGACAGAGTGAGGAGAAATTTGCAATGGAAGACTGTCCTGGAATTTGCATAACTACAAGCTTACCAAATTGGTTTCCTGTCTCTGTTTCTCTCTCAAATTTCTGCCACATATGATCAAGAGGTCTGGATCCCATTTTTTTCCATATGCTAGCCAGACTTCAGGAATTTGTCTGTGGGATGGCTGCTGGACTTCCCTTCCTTGTGTCCTTTATTCCACTTCCAGCTGCCCTGAACAGTGATCAGTTAGCTACCAATCAGTTTCCTAGCTCATTTCTGCTCCTATTAAAAAAAAAAACACAAAACACCAAAACCCAAAACAAAAAACAAACAAACAGGCAAAACCCAAAACAACTTATTCTTTTTGAAATTTTTATTACCCAGATCAATGCAGTCAGAGTTCTGCATCTGTCTGGTTTCCCCTCACCAGAGCCAGACATTGTGGGGACCTGCTGGTCTCTTGGTAATTCATGTCAAGAGGGTGGTATTTTTCTCCTGCACTAAGTTCATGTTAATTACTTCCTCTGAAATGCTAGGGGTGACCTCGCTTCCCTTCACCAAGACTTGTTGTCTCCGTCCTGCCATGTCTGCTTTGTAAAATGACGCCTTCCAATTTTAGGCCCATTTTTTTCCCCCCACAAGTAGTGAACGCTCTGTTAATCTTTAGGAGTGATCCTCCCAAGAAGGCTGTAACTTCTATTTTGAGGAAGATTTCAGTCTGGGTGGATGATTTTTATGACTGCAGTTAGGACTACTTCTAATCTGTCTTTGTTACCTAAGATTTGGTAGAAGGTCATGGAAGTTTAAATTCTGCACCACCTTGTCAGAAATCACCTGCCTGAAGACTTTTAAATTGCCCATCCTGTTAACAGAGCTGACTCTGTGTTACTCTGGGTGTGTTCCAGGTTTACAAAAGCCCTCATATCGATCGCAGAATTTTCAGCTAATATTCCGCGTACTTGACAGACTCTATACAATTCCCTCCACACATTTGGAAAAGCTGTGTTTTTCATCATTCCAATACAAAATTCTGTGTAATAGCTAACAACAACTGAGAAATATAATTCTAGGCACTGAAACAAATATGGTCAGTGTTTTTATCAGAGAAACTGCATACCTAGAAAACCAACTGAAAAGAATCCATGGTGCTCCATCTCCTCTCCTTCTCTTGGACAGAATACTAACAAAGCTTACAAAAAATACCCAGTAAAAGTTATTTAAGGGTTAAAGGCATGTCCTTTATTTCCATGCATTTGGAGAGGGGGAAGAGAGGAGGGATAAGAGAGTGCACTTAGAACATTTAAGTAGGAATTAAAAAGGGCTTTTATTGCTGTCCCAACAAACAGTAAACGAATCATTACAGATGAAATGAATTTCAGTTGTGTTAAAGCATTGTCAAAATTACTTCCTGCAACACAAAAGCCCAGTTCTGAAATTAGAGTTGAAATTTGAGAATGGAGTATCATTTTCCCTGGGAAACAAAAAACGTGCATTTTCAGTCCACACTAAGGAAGGGAAGAAGTAAAATTTAAGTACCTACAAATAAACAGAAACCTGTTTGAAACAAAGATCCTGGATTTGTATAAGCACCAGTTTCTTCAAAATGGGGTCTGATTTTTCGCAGCATCAGCTAATTCAGTGAATTAGAACTCCTTTCTTACAAAGTTCATTTAAAAGAGAACCTGTTACTCCAACAAATTCATCTGACATTAAAAAAAAAAAGTTGTCACTATGCCAATAACATACTAAATATAATCTATAACTTTTTGCCTGCTGTATTTTCAGATTAAATATAAGGCTATAAAAAGTAAATAGCTCATTTAATGCTCATCTTTTCTTGTATAAACTTGATGAGATTTGAATTATATTTTAAAGAAACTCATTGGAAACTCTATAACTTCCTAAAAAATAAATCAGTTCAATTTTATGTCTAATGAAAGGCAGACCAGTATTTCAAATTTAGCAGATTAAATCTACGGGACATCTGAATCTAATCCTTTACATTATTAAAATGGATACCCAGAAAAAACAAGTAACAATTTATGTACATAACTTTAGGCAGCAAAGTTTGAAAACTAGCCTAAAAATCTATGTATAAGGATGAAAAAACCCTAACCAGGATGCATAAACCTTGGCTATCTCTGATAGATGACTATGATAAAATAAAGGCACTACGTCTAGGTCAGGAGAATAATTTTGCCCTGAGCTGTCCACTACCTAACCAGAAGCCCAGGTGGTCTTCTGGTAGGCAGACAATTTTTTTTCATGTCAAGTACAATTACGCTGTAAAGATATTCTCATATGCATTGATCTCAGATTAACAAGTAATTGATTTTGAGATGAAAAGGGGGAAATAATCTCCAGAGCAGCAGAAGATCATTGCTTACTGAAAGTCAGGTAAACACGATTCAAAACTCTTCCAAAATCAACCAGAATCAATCTTTAAAATGATGTCACAGGAAAAAAATTCCTCATGACTGACTAGACAGGATTTCCTATTTTTATGTAATAAAACCCAGCAATTGTACCTAGCTTCACAGAAGAGTATGTCACCATACAGAAGAAAGCCACATCTAATTATTCACCAGAAAATGGCCTCTCTGACATAAACAGGGAAAATTGTTTCATAAATCAATTTTGCTCTAACCTTCTAAACAAAAATGCACCACACATTTGAGATGCAATTACTTAGCCTTGTACATCACACAATAAGGTGACTTGATATTCAAGGGAAGGAGAGGTGAGAGTTGCTCTTTGTTCTCTGCACTGTACATGACAATCTATTATCAGAGAAATTATAAACATTCACAATAAATACATCGTCCTCGACCCTCACGCAAAGGCTTGCCTGCAACCCTCCATGTAGTATTTCTTCACACCAGGGCCAGTGACAAGCTCGGCACCATCCTATAGCAGTAACTGCGCTTTGCTTATTGCCCTCCCACTGATCACATTACATAAATAATTTAGGCCCATCCTTTTCTGTCATGTGCATGGTTAATGGACATTTGCATCTGCTTTACAGAAGCTTCTAGAATTAGGAGAAGCCCTGATATTTTATTATTATTACTCTACTCTCTTAAAGAAAATAATCATAAGGACAAATGAGAGCTTGCTTATAAAGAAAGAAGAATGATGCAAGCACTATATTTATATTGTCTTAATACTACTGTACCATTTGTCCCGCTTCCTAAAATTGTGTTAGTGAGCTTAAAAAAAGGTACATAAATGAAAAGCTCTTGCCTGGATTTCATAAAAGGGTATGAAAAGACAACCAGGAATTGGAAGTAAGATGTCAAGCTGTACTGGTTTTGGCTGAGATAGAGTTAATTTTCTTCATAGTTGCTAGTATTGGGGCTATGCTTTTTTATGCTGGAAATAGTGTTGATAGAGCAGGGATGTTTTAGCTAATGCTGAGCAGAGCTTACACACAGTCAAGGCCCCAGCAGTGAGTAAGCTGGGGGTGCACAAGGAATTGTGGAGGACACAACTGGGACAGCTGACCACAGGGAACCCAAGGGATATCCCAGACCACATGGGGTCATGCTGAGCAGGTATAGCTGGTGAAGAAGAAAGCAGGGGACCTTCAGGACTTGGGGGTATTGGTCGATGAGAAACGTAATGTGAGCTGGCTTCACTGTGCACTCACAGCCCAGAAAGCCAACTGTATCCTGGCCTGCATCAAAAGGAGCGTGACCAGCAGGTCCAAGGAGGTGATCCTGCCCCTCTACTCTGCTCTCGTGAGACCTCACAGGGAGTACTGTGTGCAGTTCTGGTGTCCTCAACATAAAAAGGACATGGAACTGTTGGAACAAGTCCAGAGGAAGCCCATGAGGATGATCAGGGGACTGGGGCACCTCCCATTTGAAGACAGGCTGAGAAAGTTGGGGCTGTTCAGCCTGGAGAAGAGAAGGCTGTGTGGAGACCTCATAGCAGCCTTCCAGTATCTGAAGGAGGGCTATAGGGATGCTGGAGAGGGACTCTTCATTAGGGACTGTAGTGATAGGACAAGGGGTAACGGGATAAAACTTAAACGGGGGAAATTTAGACTGGATATAAGGAGGAAGTTCTTTACTGTGACAATGGTGAGGCACTTGAAAGGGTTGCCCAGGGAAGTTGTGAATGCTCCATCCCTGGCAGTTTTCAAGGCCAGGTTGGACAGAGCCTTGGGTGGCATGGTTCAGTGTGAGGTGTCCCTGCCCCTGGCTGGGTCTTGGAACTAGATGATCTTAAGGTCCTTTCCAACCCTAACTCTTCTATGATTCAGAGTTATGGCATTTGTCTTCCCAAGTAATAGTTACGCACGTTGGAGCCCTGCTTTCCTGGTGATGGCTGAACACCTGCCTGTCCATGGGAAGTGGTGAATGAATTCCTTTCCTTGTTTTGCTTTGTTTGTGTGTGCAGTTTTTGCCTTACCTGCTCAACTAGCTTTATCTCAACCCACCTGTTTTTTCATTTTACTTTTCCAACTATCCCCTCCCATTCCACCAGGAGGGAGTGAGCAAGAGGCTGTGTGGGGCTGAGCTGCTAGCTGGAGTTAAACCACAACATAAGCTAATGGCTTACAACAATCACAACTTGCAACTAAAAGGGGGTCTGGAATGTTCTTGCTTCTTCACATTTGGTTTAGACATATTTGTCTTCCAGGAGTGTGATTTAGTCATCGCTACTGGTTTTGCCCCTTTACCACATTTATTTCTTTTTAACATACAGAAATTTGCTTGGCTTGGTCATGTGACAGGGACTGCTTGGCTCTAATTCATATGCGAAAGTGAGATTATTTAAAACAGCACCAAGAGTGCACAATAAAAAGTCCTTTACTCATGCGAGGAGCCAGCCAGGAACCAAAGTTCAGCAAGTCCAAAGCTGCCTTGGGAAGAGATTGCTTTTTAGCAACATCTTGTAGCCAACAGAAAAAAAATAAGCTCTAAGAGTGTTTTCTTGATGAGATGGCTATAAATCAATAAATAAAGGACTAGAGGGATATTAAAAATGAAGGTGTCAGCATGGGAATGTACAGACGAGTCAGTGTGGATGAAGGAGGCTGGTAGGCTTACCAAAGACGATGCCATTTGCATAATACATCAGTTTATACTTTCCTGAGGATAAACATAAACAGGGAAATAAATGTCTGTGGCAAGCGTTGTATTTGCTTAAATCCGAGCTCATTAAGTAGTAAATGTCAAATTACTAATAGTTAGCTTCCGTAATGTTTGTGGGGGAGGGGTTAAATTCACAAAATTGCTCAGCTTTGTCCTGACAAATCTGACACCAGCAAACTAACAGTCTCTTCACTTCATTACTAATTTTGATTTTAAACCTTGAGGCCACGATTTCTTTAGTGTAGTGTTGTGACAAACCCAGCCCTGATTTTGAATATAAAATCTGCATCTGATCATATTCTTTGCAAGTTGTAATATTAATCTTTTCAATGTTGAAGATAAATTAATAAATACCATTGCTGGCATGAAATAGGTGAATGACAAGTGTTGAAATATATGGATTTTGGCTACTTCATTATCCTGTGTCAAAGCAAAAAGCATTGTGGCTTTCTCCATAACGTCATCCTATTCCACTTTCGTCCTTATATATATATTATGTTTGCTTTTTTTGGCACGTGATATGCATTCAATTAAGTAATAGCATTCCAGATGTGGTAAGTGCTCTGCTCTAGTTTTACATCTTAGTACAATGTGCCATGTATTAGCAAACTAGACAATGATCTGATTTACTATGTGTATTATTCTAAATGCAAAAACGCTGCTCATAAATTGTATTTTTTGTATCTATCACTTAGTCTTCCATTGCTATTACCTGACTTTAAAAACTGCAGCAATTACACTGTGAAAACAACTTGAAAGTTCATGGCATCCTGCAGGAGACAACACATTGTAATGCATATCCTCAATTCTCTGCAGGCTTCAGCAGACTGCAAATCTGTCAGGGCAGAGTCTGCAGGGAAACGGTACTTTTCAGCTCTCTCTGCTGTATATAATCCACATTATATAATGCAATAAGATATAAAATTGTCAGAAGAGCCCAGAGTTGTTCTCCCTACTTAAAATTATATGTGCAAAGACAAGGAGACTACAGTAGAGTTTCTATGGTTTTGGAGCTGAAATCCTATAGGCAACATGATGCGTCATAAATTTTAAACCATCAGCTGTCATGGATGATCTTATGCAGGTGCTGAACAGTAAGCAGTGGTGCTAAAATAACACCACTTGATATAGCAGCTCTGGTAAGTGTTGGCCCAGACCAGTAAACAGAAACAAATAAATAAGCATACAGCATTGTGAACACTCGCAAGAAGATACATCTTTAAGTAAATACTGGAAAATAAAACCTTAATAATACTGATTTCAGTAAATCAGTAAAGAACTTTACAGATCCTGGACAGATGGTATTGTCCTACAACAATTCTTCAGAAAGTACACTGACACAACAACATCTCCAAATTCTGGCAAATGCTTGTTATAACAGAATCATCAGCTCTGGCTATATTTCAGATATTGCTTTTTTCCCTACTTCCATCCACAATTCCTATCTTAAGGGTTTTTAAAGTAGGATCATCTCTCATCATCCATAGAAATCTCTCAGACAAACAGTAAAGCCCACATAACCATGACAGCTACCCTCTGGTACCAGGAGAAGAAATGAGCAGGAAACGGTGGGCTGAATAAGAACTGCTTGATGCAGCCCTGCTGCAGCCAGAACAGCTGTGTCTGGCCATGTTTCCATGAGAAAATTTAAATGTAAACTAGTTGGGGTGGGACTGCTGGACCTGGACTGAGTAATGTTTCAAGAGGACAACAGCTTCAATTCCAAAAGTATCAGCAAACCCGTCACTCAATGTTGCACCAACTGCCCAATAAAATGCTGTTCAGAAATACCCTAGTTCACTTGTTCAGACCCATATGGGGTATCTGACACAGCAAAGGTACATCATTGTTCATAGGGCTCATTAGCTTAACCTGCACTATTCCAGGTTTGATGCGCCTTTCAGAAGTGCAGACAACACCGTGGTGTAACCTCAGAGATCCACCCTCCCTCCTGCACCTCCCAAGCTGGGCCAGCTGCAGCCCAACATTATCACAGAGAAGAGACACCCAGTAGGAAACATTTCATGCTCACATTGCCAGTTAATGTCAGAAAAAAAGACTAAACCTTGAAATAATGGGAACCAGATGACTAAACAGATCATTAGAGGTAACCAGTTTGTCAACAGGTGATCAGGCTGGGGGAGATACGCGTATCTATACTGTACACACACAGTATTGTAACAGTGGGTTGATTTTATTTAATATATGCTGTTCTTCAAATAACTGAGGATTTTATTAAAATAAGAGTATGCTCTTTAAATATGTATTCTTATAGAATGGCGATCATGTTCCAGTTCACAGGCTTTTCAACTTATTTTTAATATGACTAAATAACAGAATTCTATGTATTTTTATAGCTTTTAATTTGAATGACTTCACATTTTGGCCATTATCTGAGGGTTAGAGGTGCAGAGGCCAAAAGGTGGCATCTTCCATTACATGGTTTTTATCCTCAGCTCACCCTGGGTGTCATGGTTTAAACCCAGCTGGTAATTCAAAACAACATAGCTGCTTGCTCACTCCCCCCACTTCCCCCCCCCCCCCCCCACTTCTGGAGGGATGGGGAGGAAAATCAAAAGAATGTAACTCCCATGGGTTGAGATAAGAGCAGTCCAGTAACTAAGGTATAACACAAATCACTACTGCTACCACCAATGATAATAATGATAAGGGAAATAACAAGGGGAGGAAAGAAAAAAACAATAAACCCCAAGTGATGCACAGTACAATTGCTCACCACCCACCAACTGATACTCAGCCTGCCCCAAGCAGCGATCTGGGCCTTCCAGGTAACTGTCCCCAGTTTATACACTGGGCATGACATGCTGTGGCATGGAATACCCCTTTGGCTAGCTTGGTTCAGGTGTCATGTCTCTGCTTCCTCCCGGGTTCTTGTGCGCTTCCTCACTAGCAGAGCATGAGACTGAAAAGTCCTTGATTGGGGTGTTTATATTCACTGCTCTGAGCACTTTTGCTTTGCTGTAGATTAAAGAATTGCAAGCTTTCTCATAATTTAAGAACTAAACTTTGATTTCACAGAAAGCAGTGATTACTTGGCTGTTCTCTGACATGTAGTGAAACCTACCTCAAGTTATTAGGGCCTGGAACATCAGTGATAGTAGCAAAATAAAAAGGTTGATGCCATATTTATCTAACTCAGCACTTCTACAACAAGATGTTAGAATACATAACGTCAATAAGTATAATATATATTATACTGGTAGGCTTATTCTTTTAAGATGCAATCACAGGGGCTCTTGTGCGTCTGCAAAGCAGAGTACTTAACATAAAAGGATTATGTTCTGTTTGTGCAGGATGAAACGGGCCATTCCTTACTTTCTTGTGGCATTACAATTGCCATCTATAACTGTCGATCACTTTCTGGGTGATAAATTATTGCTTCTTTAGCAAAGATTCAGATCAACCAGCCTTAGCAGCTCCCTTGCAAACTTGCAACGGTGTAATTAGCCTAAATCATACAATAAAAGTTACATAGCACACAAGGTACAATGGCATTACTTGTTCATGAAGACAGAAGTTTTAGAAAAAGAATTTTTTTTAGAAAGATCCAAAATTCAGTCACAAAAGGGAACAGCAGCAAACAGTTCCTGTAAGAAAAAGAGGGTGATAGGCTCCTGAAAATCTCTGCCGTGACACTAGGTAGCACATATGGAGCTTTAGCAGCTCAGAAAAATGCAGGCACTTCCCCAGAGAATTTAACAAGGTGAATTGCTCCCCAGTTAAATTGAATTTAAACTTGCATGTGTGAGAAATCTATGTTTAATACCTCAATAGTGGCAAAATCTTTGTTGATTTTTTCCAGCTTCAGTTGAAGTTAATCAGAAAGCACTCAGATTTGGTTTCCAAATCTCCTCCACACATGAGCTGGAATGACAGAAAAGCTTTCAGGCAGGAAGTCAGGAAAATACAGAGCACCTTTTCAGTAATAATAACAGGGCAAGCCCTATCACTGGCTTAAACCCAAGGAAAATGAACTTGTAAGATGGTTGTCTACGCTAGAAGGGAACACAGCAACCCATGAGGTCACTCCCAGCCCAATGTCATTTTATCTGTGCAAGCTTAAAATTAGTTACTTTAAGTCTGTGAGCAACTCACATAAAAATGTGTCTATAGCTTTGCAAGATGAACGGCAACAGGTTTGATTCTGCTCTAAAGCAACCAGCAGATTTACATAGACTTAAAGAGGAATAAGATAGCCCTAAGTTACTAAATCAAATTGTCATTAAAATATTTGCAAAAGAGAAGAAAATGCTCATTTTTCAATGAAGCAAGTAAAATAGCCATAAAAATAGATAAAAAATTGCCAGCAGCTTTGTTAAATTGTTAAATAGAAAGCATTTCTTTGTTCAAATATGGATGCATCAATGTCTAGCAACAACTTCAAAAGCATTTATGTTACTCAGGAACTTAAGATCATTACATGGTTTTGAAAACTTTTTTATTTTAAATCAGATTGAACAAAAATCTGTGAAAGTTTCAAGGGATGGATAGACAGATGGCCAAATGGGTTTCTTTTCTGCATTAGTTGCTTGCAGCTTCTCCCTCTGTTAGCTGCCTTTTTTACTCTCACTTTTGAGGGAATTAAAAGACAAAACAAAACATTGTTCAGACATGCAGACTGTTTCAAAGGTCCAGTGGGTAGCAGGGAAATACTTTAGAGATCAGGTGAAATGAATTCAAGATGGGTGAAAATGGTCTTTGGTTCTGCTCTGCTACCTTTTACTGAAGATTCACTGCAGAGACGTGAATCATCTCCATCCACGCTGTGCTTCGCTTATTGCAGGCATTTTTCACAGATCCCTCCTGCTTCTTTTGTCTCCTAGTGTCAGACAGGGTGATTTACCATTGGTCATTGTGGCATTAAGGGTTTCCTATCAGTTAGGACAAGTGTAAGAGAAAAGGAGCCTGCTGCAAAATAAATAAATAAAATAATGGCAGACACCTCGTAATAAGGAATAACAATTAGGTAATAAAGTTAGGGGAAAAATAGGAAGGCACAGCTTCTGTTCACATGGCTTACAGCAAAAAACCACCATTTTTTATTTTAGATCAGCTAAAATTTCTGCTTAAAATAAACTGAGAATACAATTATATTCAAGCAACTGGGCTCTTTGTCTTTTTAGAAAGAAATCTCCTTCCCAGACCGAGCAAATAATGAAATAGAAAAAATGTAAAAGCAAAAAATATTTTTATGAAATCATTAATAATCAAGCAGACATAATTGTACAAGACACTAATAGAAACCATTGTTCAGGGCAGAAGACAAACATCAACATGATAAAATGTTGTTTTTATAAAGTACATGAAACTTCAGCTCACTTCTCCTACTTACCTCTAAAAATAAATAAAAATCATGCCTTGAATATAACAACTGCAATTCCATTTAGAAAATCTAAATCAACATTTTTCAGAGAATTTTAAAAAAATAGGAGTAGTACCTGCATTGTTGAATTTGATTCCTTCCTTTGGGGACTGTAGCTAGTCTCTGTGTTTATGATATAATAGATGGCAGAAAAAAAACAAGGAATATATATAAGAAACATGCATATTTTAAAGTTATGTACCTAAAAAGAGGTTTTGTCTTCTTCATTTATGTGTAATGGCACAGAGATCCCTTACATGACATTACATTTTAATGCAAACAGTGTCCTAAGAAAACCCTGTACCACTAATCATTAAAGCCAGTTTCTAAGCTATAGACACTACAGTATAGAAGAGAATCAAAATCACATTTAAAGACCTCCTTTTTTTCCCCTCTACACTCTGTAGTTATGCAAACGCTTTCAGAAGTGTCTCTGAAATCTTTCAGACTCTTCAAAAAGAGTTCAGCCAAACACACACAGCACAAGTGCCTGAATGAAGCATTGGTTAAAAACCAGGAGAAAAAAAAAAACAAAAAAGGTAGGCAATTATTTCTGAGACTTGTTTTGGTTTTATTTTTTTGGACAATAAAAATAAAATCACAGATGATAGAGGTTCCATTCCACCAATATAATCACACTATGGGACTTTCTGACAGTGGTTAAAATGTTTTCTGATGTTTCAAGGAAGCATTAGATAAAAAGGGACAGTGTTGATATGTTATTAGTAAGATGGCCATTATTTTCAGGGCAATTCATTGTGCTTGTGATGGTTTTAAAGTGCATTTCCTGAAAGATATTCTCTATACTGTTATCCAAGAAACTATTCCAAGTAAAGAAATTTTGGATGTATGGAAGAAGCATTATTCCCCTAGAGCTTTTAGCACACTTTTTTTTAATAAGCATGAATGACCCATAGATTTAGTATATTTTGTCCCTATATTAGGTGGAAAAAAAGAAAAAGAGCCACCTTTATTATAGAATTCTAAGGGATCTCAGAAAGGAGACATCGCAATGGAGGTCAACAACTTTTACTGTTGTGAGACCAATCCTTAACATGCTTTGGGCATACACATGACTCAAGACAGCATCAGCCAGAAATAATTTCTAAAGATATTTTTTAGGCAGACTTTCTGTCTCAGAGCACAAGAGAGCTCTTTGATTTGTTTTGTTTTAAATCAGCATGGACATGAGCTATGTGCCAATGCTATCGTGACCAAACAACAGTCCTAGATGTGTCCCTTTTACTAGTACAGCCATGGGCAGAGGCTCCCATGCATCACAGCCAAGCCCTCCCTCGGGTCTGTGACATCCCTCCTGGGAGAAGCCTGTGTTCTCCTTCCCAGTAACTGCTCACTTCTTTTCTCTGGACTATATGGACTATTGCTGAAGGCTACCATTCTTGCTCTGCTGTGGAGGCAGATCTGAGCCTTTTTCTCAGCCATTGAGTATATTGTTCCTATTTTAGGTAATTTTCAAATTATTTCTTAACAGCAGGAAAAGCAGAAGATGGAGACTGCAACACATGGCACGCTTATATCCACTTTCGGTCCCCAGGACTCCCTTTGCAAATGAGATCTTGTACTTTATAGAGCTTTGTTTTCCCAGTAGTAAACTATTTAAATGAATAACCACATTTAAGGTACTCCTGGGGAAGAGCCAATTTAAGAAAAACCATCCAGGAATTCACTACAAATGAGTTGCTGCCTCTCCAAAGATTCTGTTCCTTACCATCACGATGACAGGCTTGGGATTGGCTTCTAACACAGAATACCAGAAAGTTGGGAATTTGCCCATTATAACTTGAAATTAAGATGGTTGGAATGACATACACAAAAAGGGGGCTTCCCCCCCCCCAAAAAAAAAAAAAAACAAAACCCAAAACTATGTATCTCTCACAGTAAATAAAACCCCAGCAACTATATTATAAATTCTGGCTATAGTAAAGTAGTTTATGTTTTACAGAGCTTTTCCTTAGAAAAACAAACCATGTAATTAAGGTGCAATTCTTTGGTGCAGTTAGCTATAAGATATTCTTGTGGATTCTGTGTTGCATATTGACCAAAGAAAGGTGGTTGATGCCCCAAGGCTGTCACTGTTTAAGAAACATTTGGATAATGCCCTCAATAACATAATTTAAGTTTTGGTCAGCCCTGAGGTGGTCAGGCAATTGGACTAGATGATCATTAGAGGTCCCTTCCAACTGAAATACTCTATGTCTAGCTCTTTATAATTCTCATTAGAACAGTTATTTTAATGCTGTTATAATCATTATGTATTTATACTGCAGTTCATGTCAGCAGCAAAAATGCTACTGATTCACTACTTGGAGTTCCGGAATATCAGCTTAAAGATGTAGCTTGTTTCCACAGCAGCATCTATTCACAGATGTTCTACGGACATGGAAACTTACCAGTCCACTGCACAACGAAAATGAAGCCTAGTATTGACAAAAAATTTTTTAAGGGCACTCACTAGTCTTGTCAGAATCTGTCTATTCAGCTGTTTGAATTGCTACAATGCAGAGGAAACTGCAGTTAACAGAATCCAAAAAGTAGTTCTAAGCAGTAACTTGGCTTTTTGTCTTTGGGGAACAATAGTAATGCTCATGGTGCACTATCTAGAAACAATCAATCTGTACTGATGCACAGAAAAGTTTATCTCAGTGGTCACGCACACCCACAGTTGCAAAATGTGTTTAGTCTGGAAAATTAACTGATGCATAAATTTTTCTTAGGAAATTAGAGAAAATGATCTGTTAAGTGATGGTTTTCATCATCTCTGTAGGTCTTGTCCATTCACTTCAGCTTCCTCTCACTAAGTGTGTAGAGGCATACATTATGCAAGAAATGAGAATACTATCTACTGCAGTGGTAAGGTGCCTCAAAATAGCCCAGTGGCTTAACTTTCTGTTCTGGCCGCTCTAAATTCAAAAGTCGGCCACAATGAATGTGTTTATTTTTGATGGATTCAGTAGTCATTACCCCTGAATTCATCAACTGGAAGCATATCAAGGGCACTGAAGTGTATTAATTGCAACAGGTTAAATCACCAGTCATCTCTGGAATTATTCCTTTTCATTTTCTTTCTTGAACTAGCTGGCCTTGATGCCTTAGATTAAATCACTTGAATAGTATTTTACTGCTATTTTTAATTTATGCCATTATTCTGCTAACATCCATCCATAAATGATCAGGGCTAATTTCCATCTGTGGACATTTGAGAAGACTCATTTATTCTTTACTGTTTGTTCTTCAAAGAGTGAAGGTGCTTTTACAACAGTTTGCTAACTCTGGCAGCTTGCCAGCCTTACTTCAAGTTTCAACACCATTCATGTGAGAAAGAGTTGGGTATAGTGAATAAATGCATGCCAAACTGGCTATAAGTCTATGCAGGAGGTCCACTGAGATTTCAAAAACTTGTAGGTCAATGTAAGCAATTCAGAGAGTCCTTCATTTCTGCACTTTCAAGGTTTTGTTTACGTCCCCCTTATCTACCAAACTGAAACTCTGCTTGGTGCAAGCACAGCTTCAAAAAGTAGAGCTCCTACTTGGTACAGGTATAACATCTTTCCTTTCCTGAGCAACTATTGACCTACTGGCCCTAGTGCCAGGGAGAAATATTAATTATATTCCCACTTATGATAGTACCAAGGTAGAAGTTGAATCTTAAATAGCACCATAAACAGCTTTACACAAATTAAAGCCTCCATCTTTTCAAACCTGTTAAAAAAATTATGTAGCATATTTGCAAAATCTATTTTTTGTTTGTCTGTGGTGGGAATTCAGGAATGTTGCTATACCACTGCATGTTATTGGAAAATCAAAAGAATGTAGTTTAAGATCTAGAGTGTTTACTTGTACACCACAATAATTAGCTAAGGTTTCACCAGTCTGGCCAAAGTCAAGAGCCATCCTTGGAATTTAAGAACCTTTTTGATGTTGCCATTTGACTGACCTTTCTTGTCTTCTTAATGTCATGTAAGCCAGTGAACTGAAGAGTAAAGTTCAGCTAAATCCAAAACTGGGCTAAGAGCACTATACACGCACTTCCTTCAATTCCTTTTCCTTCCTGTCAAGCACGACAAATTACTAGGGCACTCTGAAGTTTACTGATGCAAAGCAGTCACTTGGATTCTCTTCCACATTCAGATGAACAGTATTCTTCTCTAGGTCTTGATAACACTTTTATGAAATTATGAAATTATTACCCTTCTGGTTTATCTGAAGTAAAGGTGAAACCAATTCAGAAATACCCTTTAGTTCTCTATGCTAAAGCCACTCAGCCTCTCCTGCCAATCACCAAGAAGAAAGCTTATTTAAGCTTATTTCAAGACCTCCCATGTCACATATATTATAATCATATACGGTAATTGCAGGCATGGTACTGCAGATAGGTACAGGCTGGTGTAAGCAACCTTTCTACACATACCTACCTGGCTGGGAACAAACCATTGCGAGTACAGAAACTGTCAGGCTGATCATCAGCAACAAGTTATGCCCAGACCAGTAAACCTTGTATAGTAAACCTTGCTCTTTTTCAGTGGTCATGCCTTCTGAGGTATCTTTCAAAAGAATAACGCCAAAATGATTTAGCGAAGCTAGAGAAATGAAATACTCGGCTAGTCTTTTATGAGGACATGACAGCCAGATACTTGATTAAACTACACAAAAACCCTAGAAATGAATTCTCACTCTGAAATATTTTTGCTGATATTCTTCTGATTCAGACATTTTAGGAGTTATGCTGTCTGAAAACTGATTTGTTTTGTTGGGGTTTTTTCTTCGCTTTAACAGGCAGGCTCACAGGTATGATACATGAAACTATGCTTCTGTTCAAGCGTGTACAGCTTACAGTCCACCAAGTCCCACAGGTCTCTTCACCAGAGCTGTTCTCCAGTCTCTGCTGTTACAAGGCATTCTTCCTTTACAGGTAAATTTGTCCTGATTGAAATTCAAAAGGTGCCCATCAGTAAGGTCAATGAAAGTTCCACAAAAACTGTAACTGCTGGATACTAATACACATTTTCTTTTTTCCTTCCCTTTCATTAAGTTTTTGCTAATGTTACCTGTTACAATTTTCATAATCAATTTCGGGCTTTAGTAAAACCACCTGAAATTTCATTGGTTTACTTCTGCTTCATGCTGGGTTTATCTGTCCATACCTGGGTATTTGGGCTTCAATTTGAGTTTTCTGTGGAGCTGGAGAAGACAGGGCATGGGGCAATTTGGTCAAGAGCACAGGTACTTTGTTCCAATTAAGGAACTGTTGTTATACAGGAGGTACAATACAGTGATATACTACTGCCAGTACATGAATATTCTGATATTTAAGTGAAAGAATCATATGCCATCTGAATTTCCACACTTTAACGCAGTTAAAAACAAAACCAAACCTCATGAGACAAAACCCAACAAAACTCAGTTGGAGTATTGTGTGCAGTTCTGTTGTCCTCAATATAAAAAAAACATGGAACCGTTGGAACAAGTCCACAGGAGGCCCATGAGGATGATCAGGGGACTGGAGCACCTCCCATATGAAGAGAGGCTGGGAAAGTTGGAGCTGTTCAGCCTGGAGAAAAAAAGGCTGCGTGGAGACCTCATAGCAGCTTTCCAGTATCTGAAAGGGGGGGTATAGGGATGCTGGGGAGGGACTCTTCATTAGGAACTGTAGTGACAGGACAAGGGGTAACAGGTTCAAACTTAAACAGGGGAAGTTTAGACTGGATATAAGGAAGAAGTTCTTTACTGTTAGGGTGGTGAGGCACTGGAATGGGTTGCCCAAGGAAGTTGTGAATGCTCCATCCCTGGCAGTGTTCAAGGCCAGGCTGGACAGAGTCTTGGGTGACATGGTTTAGTGTGAGGTGTCCCTGCCCATGGCAGGGGGGTTGGAACTAGATGATCTTAAGGTCCTTTCCAACCCTAACTATTCTATGATTCTATGATTCTATGAAAACAAACCAAACTAAACCAAACCAAACCAAACCAAAACCAGAAACACTTATCCATAAAAATGTAACCATTTGAATAGGGTCAGTTAGATGCTCCAACTTCAACATAATCTGCTGATAGAGCTATTTCCTGAGATATCAGACAGTTTTTCAAACCCTCAGGAAGAACTAAAATAGGATGCCATGTCTCAGTCTAGGTGGAAATTGTAATTAGTAGCATAATGGATAGAAAAGGAGATGCAACTATTCCTCCCCTATGTGAACGATGGTATCCGTCACATTCAGAAACTGTATACACTACCTACATTTCCAGGAGAGAATTCGAGGCTCACAATATCAACAGTCCATTTTGGATTTAGGTTTCTTCAGTTAAGCGCAGTTATGGGCCAGCACTGGACATCTCAAGTCCAGGTTAGGGAGCAGACACCTTGTCTCTCTGTGTCGTCATTGCTGACCCCAGACAACAAGAAGACTCTGTCCAAAGGAAT
This sequence comes from Pezoporus wallicus, assembly GCF_028554395.1. Classification (NCBI taxonomy): domain Eukaryota; kingdom Metazoa; phylum Chordata; class Aves; order Psittaciformes; family Psittacidae; genus Pezoporus; species Pezoporus wallicus. Next base: position 9,030,329 of record NW_026642654.1, on the reverse strand, counting down.
AGCTGCGTAGAAATCAGTGGGCTTTAGTAGTATTTTAGTTGACTCAAATACCAAGTTATAGATACCTCATATTGGACATTCAAAATCAGCAAACTTCAATGACACCAATTTATCACTATTTCCCTTAATAGAAAGATAACACTACCAACTTCTCACATTTGAAAAGACATTCATTCTTATTTGAAACGCACATAAAATACAACAGTGATAAACACCAATGAAGACACCCAATGGAATTAATAATTGTCTCTCCATAACAGACTTGGATAGCCAGCAATGAGTGAGGCCTGAGAATGTGTAACAGGAAGAAGAGTTTTGAATAGCAACTTTACATGCGTATAGAACTGATGGTGCTCACTGACTGGTAAAGTGCCCTATGAAGAAAAAGGCCTTGACGATGTAATTAAATACCCTCATCAGGATGGACATACACACAGAAACTGAGTTAAAACAGCACAGGCAACCTTAATATATTCTTTCGATTCTCCTCCCCATCGCTCCGGGGATGAATCCATGGGTCCAGATGGGATGCACCCGCGGGTGCTGAGGGAACTGGCGGAAGTCATTGCTAGACCACTCGCCATCATCTTTACCAAGTCTTGGGAAACGGGAGAAGTGCCTGAGGACTGGAGGAAAGCAAATGTCACTCCGGTCTTCAAAAAGGGCAAGAAGGAGGACTCGGGTAACTATAGACCAGTCAGCCTCACCTCCATCCCTGGGAAAGTGATGGAACACCTTATCCTTGGTGCCATCTTAAGGCATATCAAGGATAAGAGGGTTATGAGGGGCAGTCAACATGGCTTCACCAAGGGGAAATCATGCTTGACCAATCTCTTAGCCTCTTATGAGGAAATAACACGGTGGATGGATGACAGCAGAGCGGTGGATGTGGTCTACCTTGACTTCAGCAAAGCATTTGACACAGTCTCCCACAGCATCCTCACAGCTAAATTGAGGAAGTGTGGTCTGGATGATCAGGTAGTGAGGTGGACTGTGAACTGGCTGAAGGAGAGAAGCCAGAGAGTTGTAGTCTATGGGGCAGAGTCTAGTTGGAGGCCTGTAACTAGTGGAGTGCCTCAAGGGTCAGTACTGGGACCAGTATTATTTAATATATTCATCAACGATTTAGATGAGGGAATTGAGTGTACTATCAGCAAGTTTGCTGATGACACTAAGCTGGGAGGAGTGGCTGACACGCCAGAAGGCTGTGCTGTCATCCAGCGAGACCTGGACAGGCTGGAGAGTTGGGCAGGGAATAACTTGATGAAATATAACAAGGGAAAGTGTAGAGTCCTGCATCTGGGCAGGAACAACCCCAGGTTCCAGTATAGGTTGGGAAACGACCCGCTAGAGAGCAGTGTAGGGGAGAGGGACCTAGTGGACGACAGGATGACCATGAGCCAACACTGTGCCCTTGTGGCCAAGAAGGCCAATGGCATCCTGGGGTGTATTAGAAGGGGGGTGGTTAGTAGGTCGAGAGAGGTCCTCCTTCCCCTCTACTCTGCCCTGGTGAGACCCCATCTGGAATATTGTGTCCAGTTCTGGGCCCCTCAGTTCAAGAAGGACAGGGACCTGCTGGAGAGTGTCCAGCGCAGGGCAACAAAGATGATTAAGGGAGTGGAGCATCTCCCTTATGAGGAAAGACTGAGGGAGCTGGGTCTCTATAGTTTGGAGGAGACTGAGGGGTGACCTTATTAGTTTATATAAATATATAAAGGGGGAGTGTCACGAGGATGGAGCCAGGCTCTACTCAGTGGCAAACAATGATAGGACAAGGGGTAATGGGTACAAACTGGAACACAAGAGGTTCCACTTAAATTTGAGAAGAAACTTCTTCTCAGTGAGGGTGACAGAACACTGGAACAGGCTGCCCAGGGAGGTTGTGGAGTCTCCTTCCATGGAGACATTCAAAACTCGCCTGGACACATTCCTGTGTAACATTATCTAGGTGTTCCTGCTCCGGCGGGGGGATTGGACTAGATGATCTTTTGAGGTCCCTTCCAATCTCTAGCATACTGTGATACTGTGAAGTGGGGGAGTGAGCGAGCAGCTGCATGGTTCTGGGTTGCCAGCTGGGCTTAAACCACAATACTGAGGCATCATCTGAAACACACTGAAATCACAAGGAAGGTTTCCAAAGGCTTCAACAAACAAGAAACAAGCTCCTCAGTTTTTGCTACTACCACCAGAGAAAAAGTGTGCTCAATGTAGCCTTCAGGTGGGAATCCAGTCAAGCTGGAATTTGTTCCAAGTCTATTTTCTAGAAATGTTGCAATCATGTGCAAAATGTATGTCCTCCCCTCTGGCTACTCCGTAATTTGGGCAATAGCCTCTGAGGAGCGAGATGGAAATATATTTCAAGTTGAATGGATGACTTTATAGAGAAATAAATTATTCAAATTAATTAAGCTTTATATTTTGTTGTTTCTCCCCTCTGTGAACTAACCAGGAGCAGCTTACAATTTTAATGTTTTCATATAAATCTCAAATGTATTCATTATTCATTGAGCAATTTCTGTAAATCAGACCTGCCCTGTATAGTCTGATCCTGAGCAAGCGGAAAAAAACTCTTTACATTCAAAATGTGCACTTTTATCACTTTTCATTGGATGCAAATATCAGGATCTGCTTTCTTTTTTTCTTTTTTCTGTTGCCTGAATGGTTAACAGGATAATTTTACGTTTGAGATAAGCACCTCATTTACACAAAAAACTTACTTACATGTATTTAACATATAACTAACCGTTTTTATGAAAAATTCCGCCAGCAAAGCTTTTCACAAAAGATTGCCCAATTTAGACAGAGGGGAGGACATACAAACTTTGAATGTGAGTAAATATCTGAAAGTATTTTTATGCTATGCACCCACACTCCCTTATTTTCAAGGGAAGACGCCATTGTGACAGCCACGGGTAGCAGTCAAGCACGTCAAGCACAACTTGCACAGACGTCCTGGTAACTTTTGATACAATATGATTTTGCCGAGCTGAGTATCCCCAGAGAGGAGCCTTCAGCACCGGGGCGAGAGGAAACCCCACCTTCAGGAGCCTCAGCTCTGAGCGGCCAGAGCCACCGAGGGAGCCTCGACCCTCGCCAGGCCTTGCCAAGGAGCCAGCAGCTCCGCTGAGGCGAGCAGGAACTCACAGGGGGCCGAGCCAGGGGGGACGGCCCCGCCCTTAGCGGGTAAAGCCCGCCCCGGTGAGCGAGCGGTCGCCTCAGGGCCAGGGCCCGGTATGGGAGCTGGGCTCTGGGTGCCCCGGCGGTGGCAGCGTCGGCACCAGGCAGAGCCGGTGAGAGGGGATGGTGCAGTGCAGAGCTCGGGGTCTAGAGAGTCCCTGCACTGATCTGGTGAGGGGAGGGTGCACTCGGTGCTACCTGGTGGAGGTCCTCCTGCAGCAGGGGCTGAGCTGCAGGGCGCTGTCAGCAGCTAAAAGATGTCAGGGAAGCTGAGCAGGACCAATTAAAGGAGGAGGAAGAGGACAATTAAAAGCAAGGGCCTTCCTCCAAATTCTGACGCCCCCACCCAGAACCGCTTCGCAGCTCTGCAGGGGACTAACAAGGAAACGCACATGGCACCAAATGAACAAGCAGCTCATGTGCCAGTAAAGAGGATCACTACTGGTGCCTTCAGGGACAAGCAGCAGGTTATAGTAGCAGGTGACTACTTTGAAGGGCACAGATGGATCCATGTGTCGGCCTGACCCAGTCTCAACGGAGGTGTGTTGCCTACCAGGGGCTCGAATCAGGGATGTTGCAGAGAAGCTGCCTGGTCTAGTAAGCCCCACCCCACTTCCAAACATGGGTGCTAGGGATATTGACAACAGTAACCAGGGAATCATTAAGAAGGACTGCAAAGCCCTGAGAGAGGTGGTTAGGGGCTCTGGAGCTCAGATAGCTTTTTCATTGATCCTCCAAGTCAAAGGGGAGGACCTTAAAAAGGCCAGGTGGATCTGGCAGGTTAATAAATGGTTAGGAGGGTGGTGCCATAGTCAGGGGTTTGGTTATTTAGAACATGGGAATCAATTTAGGAGGCCAGGTCTACTGGGGGTTGGTGGAGCTCGTGTTGGTAGGAGGCTTGCCAGACTGCTCAAGGATGCTTTAAACTAGATGTGTTGGGGGAGAGGGGCATCATTCCATTCCAACACACCCAGCCAGTTGCCAGCACCTATAATAAATGCTTGGAGCAATGTAGAGATATCCCAGCCACTCCAGCCAATGAGGCGGCTTCAGTTGGAGCTTGGCTCAGATTACAAGCACCTGTAGTATGGGGAACAAACAAGAGGAATTAGAGATGTGTACATGCCTACAGGGGTATGATATAATAGGCATCGCAGAAACATGGTGGGATGGCTCCTATGACTGGAGTGTTGGAATGGAAGGTTACAGGCTCTTTAGAAAAGACAGGCGTGGCAGGCGGGGAGGGGGAGTTGCCCTTTATGTTAGGGTTAGGCTGGAGAGCATGGAACTCTGTCTGGGGACAGGTGAGCAGTTAACAGAGAGTTTGTGGGTCAGGGTTAAAGGGAGAACAGCGATGGGAGACATTACTGTGGGGATCTGTTACAGACCACCTGATCAAGAGGACTCTGCGGATGAAACACTCTATAGACAGGAAAAGCCTCACGCTCACAGGCCCTTGTTCTCATGGGGAACTTCAACCACCCTGATATCTGTTGGAGGGACAGTATGGCCCAGGACAAGCAATCCAGGAGGTTCCTTGATTGTGTGGAAGACAACTTCCTTCTGCAAGTAATAGAGGAGCCAACAAGGAGAGGTGCCATGCTTGACCTCGTGCTCACCAACAGGGAAGGGCTCCTTGGAAATGTGACGCGCCAGGGCAGCCTTGGTTGTAGCAGTCATGAGATGGTTGAGTTCAAGATCCTCAGGACAGTGAGAAGAGCGTACAGCAAGCTCACTGCCCTGGACTTCAAAGGAGCAGACTCTGGGCTCTTCAGGAACCTGCTTAGTAAGGTTCCATGGGATATAGCCCTAGAGGGCAGGGGGGACCCAAGACTGTTGGTTGATATTCAAGGATCACCTGCTCAGGAGTGTTGCATCCCAACCAGAAGGAAGTGCAGCAGGAGGGCCAGGAGACCTCCTTGGATGAATAAGGAGCTGCTGAGGAAACTTAGAGGAGGAAGAAAATAAGGTTACAGAAGAAAGAATACAGGGATGTTGTCCATGAAGCTAGGAACCAGGTCAGGAAAGCTAAGATCCAGTTAGAATTAAATCTCGCAAGGGATATTAAAGATAACAGGAAGGGCTTCTATAGGTATGTAGCAAACAAAAGACAGCCTAGAGACAATGTGGGCCCTCTCTGGAAGCTATTGGGAGAACTGGCTACCCTGGATTTTGAGAAGGCTGAGTGACTGAATGACTTCTTTGCCTCAGTCTCCACTGGCAAAGGCTCTGAGCACACCACCCAAGTGTTGGAAGGCAGATGCAGGGACTGTGAGAAAGAAGACCTTGCTCCCACTGTAGGAGAGGATCTGGTTCAAGACCATCTTAAAAACCTGAGCGTGCACAATTCCATGGGACCTGATGAAATCCATCCGTGGTCCTGAAGGAGCTGGCAAATCAAGTTGCAAAGCCACTGTCCATCATATTTGAGAAATCATGGCAGTCAGGTGAAGTTCCTGATGACTGGAAAAAGGGAAATATAACCCCTGTTGTCAAGAAGGGGAAAATAGATGACCCAGGGAATTACAGACCAGTCAGTCTCACCTCTGTGCCTGGCAAAATCTTGGAGCAGATTCTCCTGGAAGGAATGCTAAGGCACATGAAAAACAACAAGGTGATTGGTGACAGCCAGCATGGCTTCACTAAGGGGAAATCCTGCCTGACCAATTTGGTGGCCTTCTATGATGGGGCTACAGAACTGATGGACAGGGGTAGAGCAGTTGATGTCATCGACCTGGACTTGTGTAAAGCTTTCGACACTGTCCCACATGACATCCTTGTCTCTAAATTGGAGAGACATCAATTTGATTGATGGACCACTCGGTGGATAAAGAACTGGCTGTATAGCCACACAAAGACTTGTGGTCAATGGCTCAATGTCTGGCTGGAGACCAGTAACAAGTGGTGTCCCTCAGGGATAGGTGTTGGAACTGCTCTTGTTAACCATGCCAAGTGCAAGGTCCTACACCTGGGTCAGAGCAATCCCAGGCACAGCTACAGGTTGGGCAGAGAAGAAATTCAGAGCAGCCCTGAGGAGAAGGACTTGGGGGTGTTGGTCGATGAGAAAATGAACATGAGCCAGCAGTGTGCGCTCACAGCCCAGAAAGCCAGCTGTATCCTGGGCTGCATCAAAAGGAGTGTGTCCAGCAGGTCAAAGGAGGTGATCCTGCCCCTTTACTCTGCTCTCATGAGACCTCACTTGGAGTGTTGTGTGCAGTTCTGGTGTCCTCAACATAAAAAGGACATGGAACTGTTGGAACAAGTCCAGAGGAGGACCACAAGGATGATCAGGGGACTGGAGCACCTCCTGTATGAAGATAGGCTGAGGAAGTTGGAGCTGTTCAGCCTAGAGAAAAAAAGGCTGCGTGGAGACCTCATAGCAGCCTTCCAGTATCTGAAAGGGGCCTGTAAGGATGCTGGGGAGGGACTCTTCATCAGGGACTGTAGCAATAGGACAAGGGATAACAGGTTCAAACTTAAACAGGGGAAGTTTAGATTGGGTATAAGGAAGTTCTTTTCTGTAAGGGTGGTGAGGCACTGGAATGGGTTGCTCAGGGAAGCTGCGAAAGCTCCATCCCTGGCAGTGTTCAAGGCCAGGTTGGATGGAGTCTTGGGTGACACGGTTTAGTGTGAGTTGTCCCTGCCCATGGCAGGGGGGTTCGAAGTAGATGATCTTAAGGTCCTTTCCAACCCTAACTATTCTAAGGTTCTATTCTACAATTCGATGAAATCAGCACTAGTTAAATAAGTAGTGACTTCGTAAGGGCACATTTCTTAAAATGTGGATTCACATTTTTAAACATTTCATTTAATCAAAAGAAAAGCTGAAAGAAACAACAATTAAGGAGCAGTTCAGTGTGCCTGAACCAGCAGCCTAAGGGCTACATCCAGCTTGCAGGCTGCTTCTATTCAAGAAAGATAAAGGAAAGGTGTTTGAGAGAATGACAGGATGCTGCTGTTAAAAAATATCTCCTCCTGCATATACAACCTATTTACTAAAGCCTATACTTACCATTTCAAAGCACCAATACCAAGGGGAGTTGGGAGAGTAGAGTTAGAGGCAGAGGTCTCCTGTACCTGCCTGGAATCCAGCTGAGAGAGGTCAGCATGGCTTTTAAGGAGTCCCTAAAGCTAGTAAAGCCAGGAAAGCTGGACCACCATGGAGAATATTTACACAACCAAAGTGCAGTGTAAGCTTTACAATGTACCTCGCTGGAATTCAACAAGATAACCCCTCTGCCACACTTTCATAACCTCACATTAGCAATGTGGATCATGCTTCCCAGATCAAATTCTTTCAATCCATACGTTTAGACACGTCAGAATTTCCCTTGTTGAAGTAATCAGTGGATAGTAATCATGGAATTATTTCTACAAAGAATCTATTTTGATATTTTTTTAGCTGTGGTCTTCACAAAGCTTTCCCAGCACCTCCCAGAATAAAGTACTGCATTCCTCCTGGTAACACAGATCTTCCTTGTCTCTCCAAAGTCCTGATGCTTTTAGAAACTTGGCTTTTAAACAGTTTAGTTTTTGTGACAATTTGAACCATGCCTTTCTTTCCTATGCTGAACTCGGTGCTGTATAAACATCTCATTTTTTTTAAAGCTGTTAATTATGTTTATTTATGCTGATTTATGAACTGGAATTACTTCATCTGAGTACTCTGGAGCAGGATATTTACCTACTTCTAGCTTCAAATGGATCTTGGTCACCAGTCTGTTCTTGTGGCATACTATTAGACTTTAAAGACCTGCACTTTTTATTGGCTTCCCATCTCACAAATAAAGCATTTCACCCAATCTTTTACATCACATGTCTACCATTGCTCATTATCTAACTAGATGCATTAACCAGCACTTCTTATTTGAAATAAAACCGTGTTATTCTGACACTGTGGTTACTGTCTCCTAGCAACAGAACTTCTTAACAAGGCTCTTGTGATTTTCAGGGGTCTGCCAGGAATACTTTAAATAGCCTTAATTTTCTGTATAGGTTCCCTAACTTAATCAATCCTCTTCTTTAGAAGTTTGATGACCTATGACAATGTTATATTAATACCATAACACCACAGTAATTTGATCTCTAAAATACAATACCTTCAAATTTCTTTGTACTAATTTTTTATTTCAACATTGCACTTAAATGGAGAAAGTTCTTTTCTCACATAACCAGATTTTCTGTTTATCTAGTTTTATGACCACAAGTGCAGGTTTTTATAAGCATCTTTGTAAATTATTACAGTAGATCACAGATCAGCATATCATAAAAAAGAGAAGAGAGATTCATGTTGTACTAGTCCTTTTCAAATAAAACCAATGATCTTTCTGGCTTTGATCAAAACATACAAAGTAGATGTGTAAAGGTAAGTGAAAGTAGAAAAGAAAGGAAAGCACAAATATAAGAAAATAATGGCAAAATCTTGTCTAAGGCAATAGGACACAATATAATTGACATCTGATGGACTATTTCTTTCCTGTAAAGTTTCTCTCTTATTGTCTATCTAATAAAATTATATGTTCTCAGGGTAATTCCGGAAATCATGCAGAAACAAGTGCAATTTTACTTCTAGAGACAAATGATTCATTTGTGAGAAGTGAGTTTGGAAAAAATAATGAAGGTATTTATTACTTCCATAATTTTTAAAATTGGTCAAGGTGTTCTATGTCCATATGGTTGGTGACAATGTAAACTGGTAGCCGGTGTTGCAACTGTAGTCTAAAAAACTGAATACGCATCTTAAAGTTACGTATTTCATTAATACATAAATACCCAGTTGCAGTGTCTCTTTGCAATTTGCAAGCTGTCTGGCTGAAAGTAGATCTTCACAGGGTGCACCTAAGGTATGTCAAAATGCTGAATGAGGCATCTGAAGAGAAGGAAAAAAACAGCTGGAGGAAAGAACTGACCTACTATGCAGCTCAAAGCGCACAGACTTCCCACAAGGTTTGAAGGGCAGCTTGTGGAGCATCTGAATGATCAGGCCATTTTACAAGGACAGTTTTCCTCCTTCCACAAGTGAAAAAGTAATGATGATAGAGAGTGATTCCTCTGGCAGTAACCTCCTTTGGTACCACTGATGCCTTACCAACCTGTGTTCTACTGATCCTGGAAGACTAGGCTGTTGAAGGAGAGGAATATCTGGAAAGCTGGGTCACAAATGTCTCTTCTTCACAAACAAGGAATTTGCTGTATCTGTAAGGCTAGCTGTGAGTGAGCTAAAATGTTGGCAGGGAACTGAGAGGTAGGTTTTGGTTTGTGAAGTCCTGAAAAGTCTATCACAACAGAGGGAGTTTTATGCTTCAGTTGGTCCCATCTCCGTAAAATCTCAGTCTCTAAAGTAATAAACCTGACCGGTAGCCAGGAAAGTTTTTCATTCAGTAGAATAATTAAGGCAGAAACACTTTATAAGCGAGTCTCGCAACAACATAAATCCAATCACACTGAACCTTTCAAAGGTACTTTAAAGAAAACAAACGAAACAAACAAAACCCCCCAAAATACCCCAGCTGCCCATAAATGAATACTGTCTGCCTAAGTAAGAGGCAAAAAGAATTTAAGATCACAGAATCACTGGGGTTGGAAGGGACCTCTGGAGATCATCTAGTCCAACCCTCTGCCAAGGCAGGGCCACCTATAGCAGGTTACACAGGCATGTGTCCAGGCAGGTTTTGAATGTCTCCAGAGACGGAGACTCCACAACCTCCCCTGGGCAGCCTGTTCCAGTGTTCTGCCACCCTCAATGTAAAGAAGTTCTTCATCATACTGAGGTGAAACTTGCTGTGTTTTACTTTATGGCCATTGCTCCTTATCCTGTTGCTAGGCACCACTGAAAAGAGTCTGGCACCATCCTCCTGGCACCTGCCTTTGAGATATTTTTATGCATTAATGAGATCCCCTCTCAGTCTTCTCTAGGCTAAACAGGCCCACCTCCTGCAAGCTCGCTTTGTAAGAGAGGTGCTCTAGCCTCCTGATCATCACTGTGGCCCTCCACTGGACCTTCTCCAGTAGCTCCCTGTCTTTCTTGTAGCGAGGAGCCCAGAACTGGACACAGTACAGAGGAAAAAACAAAGTATTGAAAATAAAACTGAAACCCATTAGAATGCACCATGCTACTGAGACACTGAAATAGAATACAGTGACATGGTATGTCACTGTATCTACATCATCTTCCCAGCAGATAATGTAGAATTTGAGAACTCTGACCTAAAGATGGGATACTGGAGGTCATCCACTCAACTCCTTCCAAATAGCAAATATCACTAGAAAACAGACAAAATTTTGCTTCAATAGCTGTCCATGATGTCAAGGGCAGGGGGATAGTCTTATATGAAATAACAGTCTGGTAAACATTTTATATTTATAGATTTTTGAAATAGTACACGATAATTTATTTACTGACCATGCTCAGCACCCAACAGAGGTAATGCAATACTGAGTTTCACTGACAAAGCTTTGAGTTAAAAATTTACTTTAAAAGTTAGCAGACAAATTGAAAGAACAGTTAAATACAACTGTTATTTTGTTGCATTTAATTATTTCAAGCCGCGTGTGGTACACCAAACACCGAACTTTTACAAGGGCCAGTTTTCCAAAACTCTAAGCTGCTATCACCATAACTGTATTTTGGGACCACAGAATATTAGAGAAGTACTAGTAAAATCTGGGAACAAATTACGCATACATTACTAGTTGAATTGAAAGAGGTAATGCTTCAAATATGACTAAGATCATGATTGTTAAAAACAACAACAAAATAAAAATTCTTAAAACTGCTTTGAAAGGACTGATGAAAGCCAGGAATACAGAAATAATGACAGATAATGACAATACAAGTTATTATTTTTTAAAGGATACACAACTTTCCCAACTGTTGTTAATTATTGTGAAATTTCTTGAAAAAGGCAGATGATTTTATGATTACAAAAATGAAAATTTTGTTTCATAGTTAGGAGTTCTTTAAAAAGTGAAGAAAAAAAAAAAAAACAACAAAAAAAGGTGGCCCTGATAAACTGATAAGGATTTAAAGTTTAAGTAACCTGATACGGCTCCTAAGATATCTAAATGGATCATTCAAAAACAGAGACTATCAACAAAGAAACAATTGCAGTCAAGGAGCTCAACAATAACTGGGTCTTGTCAAATGAATCACTAAGCTTTTTTGACAGGATATGAGGTTGGACATTAAAAACATTTCTGTTAATGAAGTACTTGGGTTAAAAAATAATAAATTACTTAGCACTATGTGACATCTCGATTTAAAAATCTTACTGGTTTAAACATGACAGTATACAGAAATAGCAACATCCACTAAGGGTATTAAAAACAGCTTCACCAGCACATCTGAAAATGAAGTGACTGTGAAAATTAATTAATTGGGCAACTAAACAGTAAGGTTCCTCCAAGATAATTTTTAGTTTAATTCTCATCAATATTTATAATTGATGATCTGAGGATATTTTCGATGAATGAGAATAGAAAATCTTTGGTGGTTAAGTGCTTGACAAAGATTCATGGAGCGGTGAGTAAAGAAGGAGCTGGTTACTGCTACAAACAATCTGAATCACTTGGCTAAATGGACGCAGTCACAAAAATGCTTCAAATAGATCCTAACACACATCAAAATAATTACCTCTGTGCAGGGATGCAGGTTACACTTACCAGGTGGGATTTTCTCAGTTCACTATTTTTACTGAGCAGAGGGCAGAGAGAATGTGAGTTTACAGGTCTTTTGCCTCATTTTAAAAAACAAGCTGCCTGTAAGGAGATCACATTTAGATCAACAAGGACAAAACTACCTTCAGTGACTTAAATCTGAAGGGAGAGGAAGATAACCCAATAGTCCCTGTTTTACAGTACAGTTGCATAAGCTTCCCTGATTCCTGGGTCTGGTGATGTTCTAGGTAATATGCTCTTTTTTTTTTTTTTTGGGGGGGGGGAGGGAATCGAGGGGCATTCTCTCGCTTAGAGCTAAATTTTCCACTAGATCATGGGTTATCTATTTCCGTTATTTTCTGGCAACTGCAGAACCAGGAGCTCTTCAGCTGAGAGCACAGCTCTGTGCAGACTTCCCATTCAGGGAGACATGCTCTTAACTAGCCAGTCTCCAGCCTGAGAAGGGAGTTCAGAGCAGTTCAAGCATGAGTGCAAAAGCGTCGAGTACCACTAAAAGCACATCACAGCAAGGATAGGATGGACAACGTATGAAGGCCAAACACAAAAGCTCAGTATCAGAGACAAAAAAACCCTCAGTGCACTAGGCCCAGATGCCTGAAATACCAAGTGGCTGGGAAATGGTATGCTTAAAATATTAACACTGCTGTATTCTCTAGTTACTTGCAAACACACAAAATAATAACCTTGTGTTGATGCCGGCATCAGTACTGTCCTTAAAATTACATTTGAAAACTAGAGAAGAAATTTAAACATTTTGAGAGACTTGAGAAACTGGCTTCCTACATATTTGAGTGAGAAACCCGCATTCTGAGTCAGTTTGCAAGGTCTAATTATGTCCTGAAACTTTTTCAGAAAAACCATAACAGTACTTTCAACTGCAATAATATTTACCAACTCCTGTAAGCTGTCAACAGCTTTGAAACCTCCAAAGGAGAAAGAAACAGACAGGAACCATATGGCATAACCAAGAAGTTCACCAATAAAATTACTGGAAGACATGTTTACAGTGTAGGTGGATAGTGCTTAAACTTCCAAGCAAGTGCCTAACAATGCTCATTTACTTATTTCTTTCAGCACAGCATTACACAGGTGAACTAATCCTCATCCAAATGCCTTAGTACAGCACTTCACTGGAGCTAATAAACCTCCTCCAGCAGAGCTCAGCAGCTCAGGTGCAGAGCCACATTGACATGCCTATTCCACTTCCATTCCTGCTACTAACCCAGACACCGTCACCCTGGGCATCTCCGCACTGCAACAGATTTATTGACTTGACCAAGAGGTGCTGTGACTTACAGTATTAAGCACTGGCTGTGAAGGAGAAGGATGTGCTTCTAGTCTTCTACCTAAATCTGCTTTCCTGTCCTTTTGTGAGTGCTGCCAAAAGAAGTAGAGCTGTGTTACACCCATGTAACTAATAAGACCCACTGGGAAGCACATGTGCACTGATGGAAGCAGACACCATTAGCTGATCAACATGTAGCTAAGCCTGAAACATTCATCTTTTGATTTAATGACAATATCCAATCTCATTTCTGTGTTTATCTGCCTCTGAAACAAAGCAAAAAAACACTGCAGATGTGAAAAGGTGGAAGAAACATTAAAAATTCTTGTAATTAATTAAAAAGAACAGAATTTGTCAAATAGGTATGTTATACTACAAATTTCTCTACTCTGGATGAGAAATAGCAGAGAAAGAATGTCATTGAGCCAGTGGAAGCTTTCTCCACTGACAACAGTGGGACCAAGGTTTAACTCAAAACGTCTGTTAATCATACAGACAGAGCAAGATCTATCAGGTCTTTTAATTTCTCACTTTCTAAGACTTTAGGAAGAGTTCTTGAGGAAGAACTCATTTTAGGGAAGACTGTTACTTAGCAACCATAATCTGTTTTAAAACAAAGCTTTAGCCTGTGTTTTTTCTCAGTGAGGAAATGATAGATCCCTGTCTGTGTTTCTAACCAAACTAATGGCTAGAGCAAACATCTGGACTGAACATCAATGGAAAGCCGTAAGCAAGCTGCTTGGCAAAGCAGCACCCTTACATAGTTTGACCCTTTCCTCATTTTTGCATTCATGGCAAAGAAAGTCTCAACTCTTAAAAAATTAATAAAATTCTTTTTAAAAGGTTGTCCTGGGTTCAGCAGTAGCAGTCATTTTTTCTCCTTCTTGGTAGCTGGTGCAGTGCAGTGTTTTGACTTTCAGCTCGGGAACAGAGCTGATAACGATGTTTTGGTTTGGCCAAGGACTTTGTGAGCCTCATGCTCTGCCAGGGAGGAGGGGAAGCCAGGAGGAAGCAGAGACAGGACACCTGACCCAAACTGACCAAAGAGGTATTCCATACCACAGCATGTCATGCCCAGGATGTAACTGGGAGTTAGCCGGAAGGGCTGGGAGACTGCAGGGTTGGAGGAGGTATCGGTCGGAGCTTGGTCGGGCTTGGGGGGCGAGTTATCGGTCAGCTGATGCTGAGGTGTTGTATTCTCTTCCCTTGTTATTTCCTTTATCATTATTATCTTTGGTGGTAGCAGTAGTGATTTGTGTTATACCTTAGTTACTAAACTGTTCTTATCTCAACCCGTGGGAGTTGCATTCTTTTCGATTCTCCTCTCCGTCACTCCGGGAGCAGGGGGAGGGCAAGAAAGGGGGGAAGTGAGCGAACGAGTTACCTGACTGGGTTTAAACCACGACAAAGGTTCCCTCCAGACACTGGCTGCTGGGTGATACAGAGCAGTCACATCCATGGGTATGGGAAAAGCAATGCTTTTGTAAAAAAATGGGAAGAGTAAATATCTGCTGGGTTTCATCCTCTGCAATAAAAGTGCAGATGATGGCAAGGAAAATCAGGGAATATTGAGTAGTTCACCCTCAAAATCAAATATCAGATCAGAATAGCTTTCTTACTATGTCCATCTAAGACTCAAGCAGAGGCTACACAAAGCTGCCAATTATACCGAAGCTAAGCTGGCCCCAGTCAGATACTCTGAGAGATTTTGGTGCTCCTAACCAATTGTATATAACATGCTGAGCTACCCAGAGGTTTCAATAAAAGGACAAGGCAACAACATATGGCCTAAACAGACTGTTCATGTCTTTCCCTAAACAAGGAACAGCTTCACCTTAGACTGACCTTGCAATTACAGGCTCCTGGGAGCAGTTACGCACTTGAAAACAGCACAACAAATGGCAGGAACAGGAAAAGACTTAGTAATACTGAATGCAGAGAGCCCTCAGTAAGCAAGCTACGCATCCTGGACACACTGCCTGAGACAAGACTGCTCTGCTGCACTGGTTTTGGCTGGGGAGGGGTTAATTTTCTTCATAGTAGCTGCTATGGGATGGAAACAGCGTTGATCATACAGGGATGGCTCAGTTACCACTGAGCAGCACTTACACGAAGTCAAGGTCTTTTCCCACCCCACCAGTGAGGGCTGGGGGTGCACGAGGAGTTGGGACAGCTGAGCCCAACAGACCCAAGGGATATCCCATACCATAGGGCATCATGCTGAGTGTATAAAGAAGGGGGAAGAAGAAGGAAGGGAGAGATCTTTGGAGTGATGGCATTTGTCATCCCAAGTCACTGTTACTTGTGATGGAGCCCTGCTTTCCTGGGGATGGCTGAACACCTGCCTGCCAATGGGAAGTAGTGAATGAACTCCTTGTTTTGCTTTGTTTGCATGCATGGCTTTTGCTTTACCTATTAAACTGTCTTTATCTCAGCCCACAAGTTTTCTTCCTTTTACTCTTCTGATTCTACCCCCATCCCACCAGGGAAGAGTGCATAAGCAGCTGTGTGGGGCTGAGCTGCCAGTAGGGTTAAACCATAACATCTACTCGGAGCATTTGCTATCAGAATCTTAAAATGCAATGTGGCAGCAGAAGAATGCTTTATACAGATGAAACAATGATAAAAGCTCCTTCAGAGGAGCGCTTTTAGCAATTTGAGGCCAAGTTTCTGAGAAAATCCTCCCCAAAATAATAAATTTAAATAACTGCAAAGTAAGCAAAGTAGATTAACATGCCAGCTTCCTCCAGCAGCAAGAGCAGAATGTGAATAGGTTTTCCAGAGAAAATATTAAGTAGCTAGGGAAAAATTGCAATGCCACCTCAAATAACTCATACCTATATGACTCAGTTCAGGAATATTAATAAAATCCACACATCCAGAGCCTGCACTCATTAGAGTTTAGGGGATACTGGATCCTGAGCAATAACCTACCAAATTTACCATAACTATTGGGTACCTAGCATCATTTGTGTGGGGCAAAAATAACTTGTCAATTCTTGACAACCCTCCGTAAATCTTAGAAATTTTCTGTTTTGTAACTGAGAAGTTGTTTTGGCTTTCTTAAATACCCTTGAGTACAAGAACTTCAGAATGTCTTCATATCACCATTATATCACAAATTGCAGTTTATGTACGATTTCTTTTAAAACCACATAAACATACATGTATTTGATGTGTGTGAAAATTAAAAATAATAAATATTTGCAAATATGCCAAAATCCAGATTGATCTTATAATTTAGTGAGGGAATTTCACACACACTGACCAAACTACAGGACTACAATTAGCAACCAGTATTACAGCTAATTTGCATTCCTTGTCAGATAAACCTTCTTTTCTCTCTAACACCCTTCTTCTTCCCCTCGTAAGTGGCTTCACATCAAGTGTGCAATCTCAGAGCTCAGTCATTTCCTTCTGAGAGGGCTGCAACAGATGACAACATAAGAGAAGAGATTCCAGATTTATTAAAAAGAAAAAATAAAAAGGAACTCTAGTGTTTAGGAGAGTTAAAATATGTTTTCCTCTGTCTAATCCTTGTGTTTCATTGTGAGAAAGTTTTTCTCCTACTAACACAGTAATAGCTGCTGGCTCTTTTTCCTTTATGATTTTGCATGACACATATCTCACTAGTGCTCTCAGCAATTTATTCTTAATGCCTTGCTTCTTCCAGTAAGGGATTTTTTGGACAAGTTCAGAGTTGTACACATAAAAATCAGATATGGGGAGAGGAGGGGAAAAGTCCCCTTAATTCAACAGGTTGCAGGAAATGCTTCTGTGCCAGAAGATGCAAAAGCCATGGCTGAGTTTTGGGGGCAGGAAGGACATTTTTTAATTTCATTTTTAAAGGCACAATATGTGCTAGACACAGTGCTCATGTGGAGACTGCTGATTTTAAAACTGCTGTTCAGTTCCACCCCCATCAGATCAGGTCAAGAATCTCTGAGAATTTATCTCAATGAGCCAGGAAAGAGGTCACCCCATGGGGAAATGAAAGCCCTTAAGAAGATTGCTACACAACCACACCGCTGTGTCAGAGCACGCTGCTGCTAACAACAGAGGCCATAAGCCAGGGTTTGCTTACATTTGTATGGCTAAAAAACAAGGGCATCAAATTCCATCACTGACACAGACCTCTGATTTAACTTTCATGTGCAGCTGACTTTAAAAACATCAAGTGTTTGGGTTTGTACATCCTAAAATTAAAATTACATCGATGAATTACAGCTTTGACTTGGAGGGCTTTGAGCTGTCTCAGCCAAAGACAAGAAGGAGCTCCCAGGAGGCCTCCTAACTCTCACTTGTTCATTCAGAACGCGAACACTAAATCTCATTGATCTTCTGATCACTACAAATTATTGGTAAGCTCTGCATTAAACCAGACTGCTGTAAATTGGAGTTGACAGTATTATCACTGCAAGAAATGCATGAGCTCTGTGTTTGCCAAAGTGTGACCTCCTGGACTAGTGGTGTAGCACTGCAGGGACTGAGATTTCTAATCCAACTGCCATTCTCAAGCAAATGATTTCAATCACACTTTGCTTAACAACATGTCCTCACACTAGACGCACACCATCACTTAACAAACAAAAAACCTGAAAGGATGTCAGGGCAACATTTACATCTGCAGATGCAAACTCACAAGACTCAGCTACATCAGGACATTAATACCCTTCCACACAGCCTCCTTCAGTGAAACCATCCTCAACAGACATACTGACACCAGCTTGCATGCAAGCACAATAAAAATTTTAAAGAATGATCGCAGAAATTAAATGTGAGTTTTAAGACCACAGGAGGAACCCTACTAACAGGGTTAGTGATGAGAAGTTTTATATTATAGGAAGAGATTACCGAACATAACAGGCAAACAATTTCAGAAGCTGGCATGACTGCCAGGTTTGCTAACTGACTGGAAGACCTTTCTCTGCTCTTGATCTTTGTTTTAATTTGTATACATGAAGATGGCACATATGTATTCTTCTTCAATCAAGGCACTTTGGCATCAGCTCAATGGAGAAGAATTACTGAAGAAAGCAAGCAACAAAGGTGACAGAATGAAAGAGTTACTTCACCCCTTGACGGTTTTTGTAGGCCAATGGTTACTTTCAATGTGAGGCAAATTATATAGTTAGCATGATAAACAAGTAAAATTGCTCTATCAAAGCTTTCATGGGAAAGTGGTAGGTGGCACACCATGTCTGAATGGTAGGCAGGTACATAGGAAGAAACTGAGGACACCTACAGCAGTTCCAGGTGAAGAAGTTTGCAATTTTTGCACATTATTTTCCACTTCAAACATCTAATGAAAATTATGTAGCATACTTACATTCACATGATTAGTGACATGTTTATGTTACATTATCTTATAATCAAAATAGTTCACTTGAGTTTGAAAAGGCAGAAGAAATTCTCTTGACAAGTAGCCTCAAGAGATATTTACAAATGAACTGAAGAATACTGTCTCTGGTTCACAATTAAGGGATAGAGCCAATAAATGCCTTGGGAATCTGTCAGAGTGGCACCACAATCCCCAGTTATTTTAGGCACCTGTATTACAAAGTCGAGTCAGGAATCCTGTTCTAGGCATGCCTCCCTCCCTTGTTTGAAGGATACCCTGAGCAGAGCCTAGCAGTAATCTCAAGTGACACCCAATTGTACCTGTGCAAAAATTATTCAGCTCTTTGGGGCACAAACAGTGCAAGCAGAAAATAGAACATGAATCTGCAGGCACACAGTAAGAGGCAAGATCTTCTTCTGGCTCCTGCTGCTTTGGTTTAGACTAAAACCCCACCTGTTTTAATAATCTATTTTCTGCTAGGCCATAATTAGAGAAAATCACACGAAATGGGATGAGAATATAGCCATCCTTCCTGGACATGTAATGCTGTCTGCCCCAAGTTAGAAGAGAAAAGGCTTTCCAAGTCAAAGGTTGCAACTACAGCAACTTTTAACAGCCAAAGTACTCTTCATGAATCCCATTATTTGGCTCTCAGATCCTACTGTGGCACCACTGCCACAATTCCATCTACGCACAGTAACAATTTTAAAAATTTGGTTGCCTCCCAATTCCTCCAGTGCAAGTGGTAGAGAACAAGCATCTCCTCCCTTCTGTGTTCCTTGTCTTTGTTTTGCTCTTCACTCCTAGCCTACTATTTCCTAACATTTGACTTATCTTTTTAACCTTTTCTGAACAGTAAGTTGGTGTGCTTGGGGTGGAGGGGAAGCCTAAAATTTACTTTTTCTTTACTGTGTTTTCCACGCACACTATTTACATTCAGAAATCAGTACTAGAAAGAAAACAGACGAACAAATATACAAATAAAAGGTCAATTATTCTGTTCATCCTCAACTTCAGAAATTCACTATGCAAGTAATTAACCCCCATAGACAGGAAAGCAAGTCATTCTGGTAACTTCTTTTTGCCAAAGTAAAGAGCAATTTGTAGTGATAGATATTTTCTGATAGAGTACTTTTCTGTGGTAAAATAAGAGCTCAACACTCAATTTCGGGGGGGGGGGGGGAATGACCCACAATAACACAAACAGAAAAAAACAAAAAACCCAAAACCAAACAAATGAAAAAAAAACCAACCAACCAGCCAACCAACCAAAAATCACACACACACACACGCAAAACAAACAAAAAAACAAGGGGAAGATGACCCAGTTTCCCAGTTTCTGGAGCTCCTCCACAGCCCATCCAGCAAAAGACCTAAGGGCAAGGCAGAGGTTATGCCAGGTTTCCAGTGACACCAGGACAAAAAGTTTCAGAAAACAGAGTTTAGATGTTTCCCAACCTCACTTAAAAAATTATAATTAAACACCAAAACTCCTTCCATTTGGCATTTTTTACATCAATCTTGGGCTTTGGGTTACAAGGACAAGTTTCCGGAAATACCAAGATTACATCAGACAACTTGACTGATCCCTTTATGGCACTAAGGGGCAAAGACAAGCCCAGACTAGACTCAATGCATACACCTACAGTCAGGAAACCATGTGGAGCATAACAACTTTATTGACTCGGCACACTCCTGGACAATGCCACATATATATTCTCCCCTTACACGACAGTAGATGGCACTCTTTATATTTACTATGTATTTTGCACACGTGCCAAAAAAAATTGCCTCTTCTCATGGAACTGTAGTAGTTGATCACAGGTCCATAAACAGCTTCCCTTAGTGGGGAGCTGAGTGCATCAGCTACTATTTAGTACAGGTTTCAGTGTTCCCTGGGCACACAAGCTGGTAAGTATGTTGATCAGGGTCTGTAAACCCATGGAAACACCAAGTAGTCTGTACTTTATGCAGTTAGTCCACTCTCCCATCCACACTCTAATAAGCCTAAAAACTGGCCCTTTCTACAAAGGCCAAAAAGGATCCAGCATTAATAAAGCATCTGCAGATGATACCAAAAAGAGGTCTATATTAAAATAGAGCTCTCTTCATTTACCTGGTCAGCATTTAGAGTCATATCGACTTCATTTAGTTGTTTGTCCTTCATGTTTGTATGGCCAGAGTGATGGGAAGGCATACTGAATGCCTCTTCTGGGCACAGCAGGTACATTAAGTTCCTTCAAATTAAAATTATTGAAGTTTTGTTTGCAAGAAGAACAATAACTAGTTTGGGGTAAAAGCTAACAATTCCACATGATGCACTGTAACCCCAAAATAGTTCAGAGTAGAAAGATCTAGGGCTGATGGCTTGCCAGGGCATCTGGGGAAGGCAGTCAGGAATTCCTCATATCACAGCACCCAGCTGTGCAGAGCACTATTTTCACAACATGGTCAGGACTACACGTTTTACACCTTTCAAGGAGCCTCACAAGAGGACACTTGGTTTCTATCAAAGCCTTCTTCCTAGAGCAAGATAAGAGTTATGAGTACTAAGCAAGTCTAAACCCTTGTTCATCTTCACAGATCAGATGAGATCAGAAACAAAAGTTGAGAAGAAAATAAATGTTTCTTTTTTATCATGCACTATTACAGTAAGCACCACCTTATCAGCCCAATGGTACAAACACATAATACTAATATATAGTCCCTTAATACTTCATTTTTTTTTAAATATTTCTATACTGTAATGATTTATAGAAATTTAATAAATACAATTACTACCAAAATTTAATTGATTCTTGATTACAATGCATTATGTTTCTGAAACAATCAAACATTCTACAATTAAAAATAATTGATTCATTAGCACACCCTTACTAGACAACTACACAAATGCATTATTTATGTAATTAGATACATTTACAATTCATTATTCTACTTTCTTTTGTTGCAAAGCTACAAAAGTAGCACCTTACTTTCTAATCTTCACTGCCTTCTATTGACATAGAGATAGCATTTATTTTATTTACCCAATTTCAAATTAGAAATCAAAACCTGAAAAAGACTCAATGCCTACAAAACCAGTAATTAAGGCTTATTTATTTGTCATACAGGTGAAGAGCAAGGGCAACAAAGTATTATTCAGGAGAAATCTGCTTATTGAGATGAAAAAAAAAGCAGCTGTTACCAACAGTTTTTTGGAGGTTTCAAAAATATAGTGTCTACATGCCAGGCTCTTGCTTAGACAAGAATTTAAGCGCGAGCATGAAAGGGAAGCTAGTGAAAAAATATTGTGATCAGATATGCTTTCAAGCCCAAAAGTAACTAATGGCCATATATTTGTTACTCTAGGGTGGCATCAAAACCAGTTCAGAAACCTTGACAGTCATGACAACAGACTAAGGATCCCATTTGTAGATGTTCTAGTCCACATATTTTACCAACTTCACTTCTGGCTGTGAATGTCCAAACCGGCTAAGAAAATGTAGTAAAACCCTCAAACCAAACACCACCAAAACATCCCTACCCCCAGAAAAAGCAAACCAAAAACCAAACTGCCCTATTATCTAGCGATTCAGCTGAAGTGGCCTGAGTTACTCTGACTCTATTCTTATTACAGAGGAGGGCAATACATACTCTGACGCATAATGATATCCCAGAGTGCTAGATTACTAAACTTCAGGCTAATGTACCTTTACCATGTAACTCCAGTTGGAATTTCAACTGCTTGCAGATAAATAGGGCTGAACAGGCTGCCTTAAACTCTTTATGACAGAACTGAGAATATTCTGCAGTGAACCTATACAGTTTTCTAGCCCTGTTGACCCTGCACTGTTCTGAAAGCTACATATTTGACTTACCTGCAATCAGGGAAGCCACCTTGGGTTTTGACAACCTTCTTTTCCATCTTCTCCATACCATTCAATGGTGCTTTTTATTATTTAAGAACAGCCATACCTGGTCAGACCAGAGAATAAAGGACAGATGTGCGAGAACTGGAAGGGGCAGCTCTAGTCTGAGAAACAGGAGAGAAGAGAGAGGCAGGCTGAAAGTCCACTGAGCAAGGCCATATGGCCTGCCTGCTAACTAGTGAGAGTACTGCAATAATTCAGGAGACAAAAGAAGTGATTGAAGAGAAATGAAAGACATTTTTCATTCATAAAGGACGCACTTTCACATCCTATGAAATGCATAAGCTATTTGAAAATGAACAAGGACTGGCCAGCTACACACAGCAGAATCTGTCCATATATTACACCCACATAAGACATTGCAACTCCAAAATAGTTGAGGTCAGGAAGGCAACCAAGAAAACCCTTGGGCAAAACAAGATTTCCTGGAGAATCAGTTGACTATATTATAAAGCAAACACCAAGCAACAAAAAAAACAGAAGTATTTTTAAATGATCATGCCCAAGTTTTCTGGACTGAATTTAACAGAAGTGGACAGAAGTTTTATTTGGTTTATATGTGTCCGGCTTTTTTGATTGATTTATCTCCTCACTTTTCACAAGTTAAAAGCTTTTATTTTCCTATATTTATTTCTCTACGCTTACTAACGACTATAAAGCAAAGGAAGAAGAGCATGTACCACACTCTAACCCTTCTTTAAACTGGGTGTTTAGATTGAGTAGGAATTTCTAAACCCCACCGAGGTTCAGTGTTACGCAGCTCCAAAGAAACTAAAACATAGTCGTCTACCTTAAGAGTCCAGTGTTATCCCTCATTTCATCTGGGCCTCACAGAACACTTCAAACTTCATCTGCAAAGAAGCACAGCTGCCTTCAAAGTCACTACATCTGAAAAATCAGACAAAAGTTCTTCCAAGTGTGTTTATTTAATCCAAAACATTAACATGCTGACAGCTGTTGAGCTGCTTCATTTAGCTGTCACAACAGACCATAGAGCACCACAGTGAAATGGACACTTCTGTACATGACATCTGCCACTTTTCTATTAACTGCTGCTTCACCACAAACATTTTATCGAATAACTAACTTGGCTAGGTGTATGCAACAGAGTAGGGGTTTTATGCATTAAAATATCTGGGTTTTTGCACTGCAAGGTTCTGCCTAATGTAATGAAGTCCAAATAGAAGATTTTAAACTGCCATTTTTTGGCTGTGACATGAGAAGGATTCCCACAGAGAGATAACATGCCTCATCTACTTAGGAAAGCATACCTTCTGTAACAGAAGTTGAAAAGCCTTACTAAAAATATTAACATTGTAAGCTTTAATAGAAATAAAAATTCCTAGGAAAGCTTCATCTCTACAGGGCTGTTCTTGAATCCAAAGTATCTGCAACTCAGTGGGAAACAGGTTATATGAAAGCAATTTATAATGTGCTGCAGCAGAGGCAGAATAGGGTAGTCTTAACATGAAGCGGGAAAAAAAAACATCACAGTAGACACCTTTGCAAAATTTAATCCTGAGAGATGTTGAGTACTTGGGACTCTCACAAGAGTCTGTAAGAATTCCCAAGAATCAGCAGTTCTCTAAACCATACTGAAAGTCAGGAATTCTCCCACTATCGAAAAATCTGGAGTTTGGGTTTGGAACTGACTAAAGCTCAAATGACAAAGTCTCCTTGAATCAATTTGCTGAAACTTCAAGCTAAATGACAAGATGTCATCAAGATACTATAGGACTGCAGAGTAAGAAACCTTTTTCTTTCACCTGGAGATGATAAAGAACTGACTGAATGAATCAGAGAAGTTGTGAATGCTCCATCCCTGGTGGTGTTCAAGGCCAGGCTGGACAGAGCTGTGGGTGAGATGGTTTAGTGTGAGGTGTCCCTGCCCATGGCAGGGGGGTTGGAACTAGATGATCTTAAGGTCCTTTCCAACCCTAACTGTTCTATGATTATATCAAGGAATGTGTATTTTGTCAGCTTTGTAGCAAGTATAATATCACCCCAGATTTAGTTAAGTATCTGAAGCTACATTGTTGCCTTTTAAAGACTAAAGTAAAACATGTTGAAGGAATACATTAAAAAAAAATCTAAGTTCTCTGTTATTTCCATCTGTCTTATCCAATGGCCACATGTGAAATACTGCTTTTGGCTTTTTCCAAATGCCTTGTCATTGGTCTCCAAGATAACCACCTTGCTTGGAAACAGAAACTAGGCAGAGAAAAACTACAGCTCTGCTCTGCATCTTTATACATATTTCAGAAATGTTTAAATTCAAAATGAAATTAAAACCATAATGAAAAGAATTATTTCCTAAGAAAGCAAAACATACTTGGCTGGCAACACCTTTGCAGGGCGTCCCTCAAACACTGCTACAATGATGCCCCAGAAGATGCATCTGATTAGACTACTGGAATCATATCCTTTGGGAATCTGCAATCAGCAAAGCCAGGGAAGAACCAGAAACTTGTCGCTGCAATAAGGTTCTCCATCCCTTACATTTACACAGCTCTGAAGGTGGCAGAGAAACATAAGCCTCACCTAAGAGGGATATCTAGCCTCTTTGTTATTCAGAAGTAGAAAGAAACATGGCGGTTGTGGATTTAATTACCCAAGTGTTAACAGCCAGTACATTTTAAGGCCAAACTTCATAACTACAACATGCATATCTTCCTGTGGGCCCTGAAAATAATTTTCATGTACCAATGATACAACTAGAGGCAACCCCAAGCACACCCTTAAAATCTCCTTAGACTATTAGTCATTGTTGTTACTTCATTTCTGTTTTCCTTAGCAGAATTACAGCAGGGATATGCTTGGTGCATTACATTTATTAAATATATTACCACTGAAATGTTTTATCTTAATCATTAATTGGAAAAATGAATTATAGTGACTTAGAATGGACTTGGCAAATGTTCCTGAGCAATCTATAGGGTGAAGCTCCAGGAAAAAAAACACAACAACAAACAAATAAACAACAAAAAAAAACAAAACAAACAAAAAAACCCCCAATATTTTAGTTAGGTTTGTTTCTTAATTTATTTTGGTGCTTCTGAAAAAAAACAACAAAGGCAGTGGAGATGTTGCACAAATGACTGCATCCAACAACATAAGCACAGACCCTCTTATTTTGGTGTAGTTATATCCTCTGCCTTGTTACAGTCTTGCTACACTGGCTACTGCCACTCAGGGAGAGATACAGCCCCAACTTAAAAGGAGTATGCCAGGCTGTCTGATGGTAATTGCACAGTTTACCCTTCTTAGTCCTTCACTTGCCCATAAATCCACACCTGTTTCAATGGAAAATCTTGCTATTCCGGCTGCATTGATGAAAACTGCTCAACAGTCATCACAGAAGTAATTCTAGGTTTACACTATATATATTTTATATATAGGCAGAAATTAGAGTAGAATTTGCTCCAATGTTTTTCAAAGATCAACAGAGCTGAAGCTCTGCATTCATGTATTTTCAAGGCTCTTGCTACAGCGTGGGTTTTCAGCAGCTGCACAGCGCTGCAAGTTGGCGTAAGTTCTCGTTATGCTGCCACAGGCTTAACTCAAAATCCTAGCTTAGCGTTGATGGCAAACTACAATTAGTACTCTTCCTACACTAAGGAAAATAAGCTATGAAATCCATCATTTTCATAGCCACATAAAAATTTATCATGAAAATGTTCAGCTTTGCCAGCTTCCACTCACTCCTGCTATTTTTTTTCTTTGGATTTCGTATGAACTGCTATCTTTCATGAAAGGAAAAGAAGAGCCAGAAAACCAAATCTGTATAAGATTTTAAAGTGGGGCAAAATTCCTCTACACATTTGTGGAAGTATCAACCAAAACATACAGACTGTCATTCCAGGTGACAACTAACATTCATCTAATTAAATATGTCTCAGACATGAGCTATTCAGAGAGGGACACAGCAAACCTATACACTGCAGATGTATGTTTTAATTGTTTGTGTCCTGACACAAGAAAAGGAATTTATCGAATGCAAATGTTCCCATTATTCCTACAACAATATAATACACTTTTGACCCCTGCTTCAGTATCTTCCTGCAATGAGCATTACTACAAATACAAACATATCTTAAAAAAAAAATAATAATCACAACAGTAGAATATTTTACCTTATTTTTCCAAATTTGCCTCAGATTATTTGGAGTACTTTCTAAATTCTTGGTAATTTACCAAATAATCTTGTACTTCATCACAACAGTGAAGCCAAACTGTTTTCCACAAGAAATACGTTTGCAAAGTAAAAGCCTTTTAAGTGTTGCTTGAGTATCTTGTAATAACTGAAGTTCCTTATCACATAATCCAGTTCTAGGTTTAACTGTGTTGTTCTATGCCTGCCAGTTCTCTTCCAAGATTATACTTGAACATTCAGAATGTAATAGTCTAATTATGCATAATTTTAAATAGAAGTCTTATGTCCTTCATCACTGATACAGTCACATCCTATCTTCTACTCCAGTTTCTTTCTTTGTGAAAATTACAAGCAATTAGGGTTCAGTATAACAGGGCTGGGTGTTTGGAGGTGGAAAACACGGGAAATTCATTAGTTTGCAACTACCACTAGTTTACTAATACTTTCCATGGCCTGATTTGTTTAAGCAATAAATGAAGAAATTCCTGAAGGGATATAAAGAACAGTGAAAAAATGTAATACTCAGAAGACCAATGACGACAAACAGTTTCACCATAGCCATCTGCTTGTTCTGTGTCTATCTGCAGCTGTGAACCATGCCATTAGGAATCTCAATACGTTGGCCATAGTCCTGAGCTGTACTTGAATGAAGAGACACCAGTACCTATGATCCAGTGAAGGCTGGGAAAGAGACATTTGATTCAATGATACCTGCCAGTATAAATTTTTAGCAAGAAGAAAACAAGAAGGAAAGCTAATGAATATGGTCAGATACATATCTGTGATCAGGAGGATGCCAAAGGATACAAAGGCCACTATAAGAAACCACTCAGCTGTACAGAACAGGAGCCACGTATAAAATAACCTAGCGATTGCACAGGGTTGCTAGTATCATCTAAAGGCCAGAGGCTGTGTTGTGGTTTAAATCCAGCCACACAGCTGGTTCACTCACTCCCCCTGCTTCTTTCCCTCCCCCTACTCCCAGAGGGACAGAGACGAGAATCGAAAAGAATGCAACTCCCTCAGGTTGAGATAAGAACAGTTTAGTAACTAAGGTATAACACAGATCACTACTGCTACCACCAATAATAACAATGATAAAGGAAATAACAAGGGAGGAGAATACAACACCTCACCACCTGCCACCAATAACTCGCCCCACCCCGCCCGACCAAGCACCAACCGATACGTAGTCCAACCCTGCTGTGCACTAGCCCTTCCAGCTAACTCCCAGTTACATCCCGGGCATGACGTGCTGTGGTATGGAATACCTCTTTGGTCAGTGTCCTGGGTTCAGCAGTAGCAGTCATGTTTCTCCTCCTTGGTAGCTGGTGCAGTGCAGTGTTTTGACTTTCGGCTCGGGAACAGAGCTGATAGAGATGTTCTGGTTTGGCCAAGGACTTTGTGAGCCTCATGCTCTGCCAGGGAGGAGGGGAAGCTGTGAGGAAGCAGAGACAGGACACCTGACCCAAACTGACCAAAGAGCTATTCCATACCACAGCACGTCATGCCCAGGATGTAACTGGGAGTTAGCCGGAAGGGCTGAGAGACTGCAGGGTTGGAGGAGGTATCGGTTGGTGCTCGGTCGGGCTGAGGGGGGGCAAGTTATCAGTCTGCTGGTGCTGAGGTCTTGTATTCTCTTCCCTTGTTATTTCCTTTATCATTATTATCATTGGTGGTAGCAGTAGTGATTTGTGTTATACCTTAGTTACTAAACTGTTCTTATCTCAACCCGTGGGAGTTGCATTCTTTTCGATTCTCCTCTCCGTCCCTCCGGGAGCAGCGGGAGGGAAAGAAGGGGGGGAGTGAGTGAACGAGTTACCTGACTGGGTTTAAACCACGACAGTTCTTTTTGGCGCCCAACGTGGGGCACGAAGGGTTGAGATAACGACAGATTTGACTGGATTAATAGTCATTCGTCACAATGCTGATTTATTGGCTCTCAGAGTTGTTCTTGTTGATCTCACAGCTTCAGACCGTTGTAACTTACGTAGAGACGGTATTTGCTGTGATAGTGTTTATCAAGTGTGGGGCCTGGGCTAAGGTTCTTGTCTCACTGTGCTTTATGGCAATGACTTGTAACACGGGTGGGCTCCAGCAGCAGGGCGGGACGGACGTGGCCGTGGACTTGTACCTGGCCGTCCGGCTGCTCCTCACCGTCCTGGCCCTCACCCTACTCTCCATCTTCGTGAGGCTGCGGGGAACTGAGGGGGAGCGGCCCCGGGAGCCGGCGGCTGCTGAAGCGGCCCGGGAGAGCGGGCCCGGGGACCAGGCGGCGGCGGGAGCGGGGCCGGAGGCCGCGAGGGGACGGCTGCGGGTGGAGGAGGTCGGGGCGGTCGAGGAGCAGAAGGAAGCGGCTGCCGAGCAGCGGGATAAGGCGGCGGAGGAGCCGAGCCCCGCGGAAGAGCCGAGCCCCGCGGAGGAGCCCAGCCCCGCGACGGCCGAGAGCATTCCCCGGAAGCCGCCCGCCGAGCCCCAGGAGGTTGCAGGAGACCACGCAGCATTTCCCAGCAAGGCAGAGGAGGAAGAGCTGGACTCAGGAAAAGAGAAGCCGGTGGTGGGAGAGCCGGCAAGCACAGCAGCTACACCAGCCCCAGTGACAAGCACAGCAGCATCGTTTGAGAGTTCTGAAGGTTCTGAATGGCCTTTGGGTATCCTTGGGACCTGCCTGCTGATTGTGATGGGGATCAGCATGTTGGCACACACACAGGCTGTGTTCTACCCACAACCATTTTGTCTGATCTCAAAAGTTAAGCAGAGTCAGGTTTGGGTCTTGTCTGGGGTTAGACAACAATATAGGGGGACCAAGAGATTTTCCCCAAGGCTGGAGAGTCATGAGTGGCAGGGTGTGTGGGACAGTATGGGCAAGTATCTAGTCCACTGGGCCCCTCCAGTGCTTTGGAAGCGTCGGAGATGGAAGGCAGCTGTATGGAGTCCCCAGCAACAAGCTGCAGAAACTGCTGAAGGGGACAGTGAATTATTTTAAGCCTGGTGGGCCCATGGCACTTCAGGCCATCAGAGCAGAGATGCAACACAGAGATGGACTCATGATCGAGGGGTGGACTTAACAATGGACACTATTGCCCAGGTTATTCACGAGTGTGAACACTGCACACAGTCTCTCCTGCTCTGGAAGACTGTTACAAGAGATGGAGCCTGACATGGACCAGATGGACGCAGCAGCTTATAGGGACTGGTCCATGCACTAAGATAAGAGTGCACCGAGATAAGAGTGATGGTATATTGAAAATGTGGGATTTGAGCATGACGTGCTGTGGTATGGAATAAGGGGTGGATAATGTCCTGGGTTCAGCAGTAGCAGTCATGTTTCTCCTCCTTGGTAGCTGGTGCAGTGCAGTGTTTTGACTTTCGGCTCGGGAACAGAGCTGATAGAGATGTTTTGGTTTGGCCAAGGACTTTGTGAGCCTCATGCTCTGCCAGGGAGGAGGGGAAGCTGTGAGGAAGCAGAGACAGGACACCTGACCCAAACTGACAAAAGAGCTATTCCATACCACAGCACGTCATGCCCAGGATGTAACTTGGAGTTAGCCGGAAGGGCTGAGAGACTGCAGGGTTGGAGGAGGTATCGGTTGGTGCTCAGTCGGGCTGAGGGGGGGCAAGTTATCAGTCTGCTGGTGCTGAGGTCTTGTATTCTCTTCCCTTGTTATTTCCTTTATCATTATTATCATTGGTGGTAGCAGTAGTGATTTGTGTTATACCTTAGTTACTAAACTGTTCTTATCTCAACCCGTGGGAGTTGCATTCTTTTCGATTCTCCTCTCCGTCCCTCCGGGAGCAGCGGGAGGGAAAGAAGGGGGGGAGTGAGTGAACGAGTTACCTGACTGGGTTTAAACCACGACAGTCAGTTTGGGTCAGGTGTCCTGTCTCTGCTTCCTCCTGGCTTCCCCTCCTCCCTGGCAGAGCATGAGGCTCACAAAGTCCTATGGCCAGTCTGAACATTTGAGCAGTAACTAAAATATCGGTGTTATCAGCACTGTTCCCAGGCCAAAAGTCTAAAACAGCGCTGCACCAGATACTAAGAAGGAGAAAAAATGACTGGTACTGCTGAACCCAGGACAGGCTGTTACGACCAGAAGCCATGAGTTTCAGAACAAGTACTTTATCTTGGGACTGAAATCTATGGATGTATTTGACCTTTGGTCCTTGAAATTATGCATTAACTGCCATTCTCAATGCACCAAAAAAAATTATTAAAATAGAGTTGTCAGCATGGGAGAGAACTGATAACTGAGGACACAAATTCTGCCCATATCCATGTAGAAGGACAGAAGTGTTGTAAGTGTCCCAGAAGTGTCCAACTCTCCTCTTTTGTTCTGTTTCTAAACCTAGCTGCCAGAGTCTACCTTCCAGAAATGTGTCCCTCTTGAGCATGTTCTCAGGAAAGGAGCAATCTCCTTCTCCAGAGATTTCTGCACAATTCAAAATTCAGCAGCCACAAGAAAGGAACTAAGCAAACTATCAAACACAACATAAAATATCTATGTGGTAAGCTGTAAACAAATAAAGCAGATATCAACCTTTTCAACTAGAAAGAATACATTAGCCAACTATTCAGAGAGAACAGAGACAATGCAGAGAAAGCCAGAGGGTTTAATGACTTCTTGCATTAGTCTTCATGAAGGAGATCTATCAGTGTTCAGCAGAATTAATAGGAGCAACAATCAGAGCTCAACTGAGAACAGAGATGATTAATTACATTTTTCAAATTTAGTTGACCTGACAATCATCATCTAAGACATATTAAAAAAAATAGTAGAACTGATATCAAAACTGATAGCAGCTCTGTGATGTCTTATGGAAGACAGGTGAAAGGGCAAGTGTATTGGCCATGCTTAGAAGAGGAGGAAAGAGAAGCTGAGAAACCAGACAACTCAAGCAGAACTTCAGATTCAAGAACGTTTCTGGATGAAGCAAAACACTGTGTGCAGCTATACAAGAAAACAGATATAAGCAGCAATCAATACAGATTTGTTAAGAGTAAGCTGACAGAACAATCCAATCTTCCTGTGTGTGGCTAATAGGCCTTTTTTGTAGAAGAGGACTAATTGTCATACATCTTGACTTCAGTAAGTTATGATGAAATCTGAAAACAGAAATTAGATAACTATCCACAGAGGACCAATGTTTCACTGTCAAACAGAAAGATGTATTGAGTGGTGCTTCAAAGGGTCTGTCCAGGGTCCAGTCTTTTTTAGTGCTTCTCTTAACAACCTAGATGATAGCTAGAAAAAATTTCTTGATAGTTTAAGAGGGAGTGCAAGTACGCTGGAGGACTGGAGAAGGATTCAAATAGGTTTTAACAAGCTGGAGAAACAGCAGTTACTCAATCTACAAATATAAGATATGGAAACCTAGTCAGTAACTGTTCTGTAAAAAAAAACTTTAAGAAAAAGGAGGGAATGTTGTCAACTGGGCACTATTTCCAATCTATGAATCACAAGTATAACACTACCCAATGGTTTTGGATATTGAAGGAAGATGTGAACAAAAGATAGTAAAAAAAAAAAAAAGAGCAACAAGTACTATCAGAGCTGGAAAACCAGAGCCACAAAATAGGAAAAAGGGAAAAAAAAAAAAATATCTGTTCTCCATGCCAGTGATGGACAGAACAAGTAGTAATGGGCTCAAATGCCAACCAGCAAGATCCAGGATAGTGATTTTAGGAAACCCATTCCAAGAAGAATAACAATGAAACACTGGAACAGATTGTCAATGGAAGCTATGGGATTTCCCTTACTGATGATCTACAAAATAGAAATGATAACCTGATGCTACTTGGGGTGCAAGAATGGCTTCTCCAAGTCTCTTCCAAGGCAATTTTTCAAAATAAACGCCTGTCTCCCCTGTCCTCTGGGCTTAAACCACAACATCCTCTCTTAAGGGCATCCTGTCATACATGTACATGTGCTCTCTCTAAACACCATCTGTTGTACAATGGACATTGATTCAACAGTTTTCATTTTAAAAGACTGGGTTTATAGATGTGGTAGTCCCAAACACAGGCAAACACTGTTTGCATCTTTGAAACCAAAACTAGGAAAAAAGTCCCACCCTGACAAAAAATATACAGATGGGAGCCACATTTCAGTTTTCCTCATTTAGTGAATGCAACCTATGTCCCAATCATTTTACCCTTTCTACCAATGTGTTTTCTAGTAAGGGTTTGGTTCTAACTGCTGACTCTCCAATATGATTCAGTTTCCAGTTGTAAGACAGGAATCATTAATAGACTTTATCCCAGGATTTTCCCTGATTATGACCTGTTTCTATAGAAGTCAACCTCCAGAGCAAAACTGAAAGGAAGAAGTACTATACCATTAATCACATCATTAATACAGCCCTAATAAGCTGAGGTTCATAACCTCTGGATGCTGATGAATTGAATCAGATAAACTCGCTCTGCCCAATGCTTTAATCAACTGCAATGTTTGCTGAAGGCATGGTAGCATAGCTTATAAAAATATGCTTTATTCATTTTACAAGTGAAAACAAACTAACAACTGATCAGACTCAACTTCAATCCATGGAATGTATCAAAGTTTGTAGACAAATATAAGATGCTCCAGCAAAGCTTCCTTATTTCATTAAAATTGCTCTGAAATAATTTCCAAGTATCAGGAAGATATCATTCCTTGTTAAGCCTTGAGACTTCCCAAAAAATCATGATGGATATCCAATTAAGTTAATTTGATTGAAGTTTGGCACACTATTCTGTCTTATGGTGTCCATAATGTGTACATCACAAGCAAGCAGTATCATGGCAGCTCAAAATAACATGAGGTGAGAATAGAAAGGAAGGGGAAAATTACTTACAGAGAATAAATGACAGGTGGAGCCTAACCTCCAGACAGAGATTTCCAAAATAATTACACTCAATTATTCACCTATCACCAAAAGTGCCTGCTGAAGAGCATGAGAGTTCTAAGGTAAAAGAATTGCTACTCGACACTTTCCTTATGTATCAGACTAGAACATAGTCTGTCACAGATTTTCTCCCACCACTGGTCTGAGTGGCAAGTTGCCTTCTGAAAACTGTATCATTAGGCACCAAGATTTTTGCTTTATGTTTTGCTGATGACAACTGAATTATCACTGGTTATCCTCCATTTTGGTTCAAAACAGAGGACAACTGGGTTTTTGTACATAATCATAGGATCGTTAGGGTTGGAAAGAACCATAAGATTATATAGCCCCAACCCCCTGCCATGGGCAGGGACACCTCACACTAGACCAGGTTGCTCAAGGCTCTGTCCAACCTGGCCTTGAACATCACCAGGGATGGAGCATTCACAACTTCCCGGGGCAACCCCTTCCAGTGCCTCACCACCCTTACAGTAAAGAACTTCTTCCTTATATCTAACCTGACCTTTCCCTATATAAGTTTAAACCCATTACCCCTTGTTCTATTGCTACAGTTCTGATGAAAAGTCCCTCTCCAGTACCCTTACAGGCCCCTTCAGATACTGGAAGGCTGCTAGGAGGTCTCCACTCAGCCTTCTCTTCTCCAGGCTGAACAGCCCCAACTTTCTCAGCCTATCTTCATATGGGAGATGCTCCAGTCCCCTGATCATCCTCATGGCCCTCCTCTGGACTTGTTCCAACAGTTCCATGTCCTTTTTATGCTGAGGACACCAGAACTGCACACAATACTCCAAGTGAGGTCTCACGAGAGCAGAGTAGAGGGGCAGGATCACCTCCTTCCACCTGCTGGTCACACTCCTTTTGATGCAGCCCAGGATACGGTTGGCTTTCGGGGCTGCAAGTGCACACTGCTGGCTCATGTTCATTTTCTCATCGACCAACACCCCCAAGTCCTTCGCTTATTCAACTTATTTAAATAGAGAACTGGTTATAATGCACATTTGGTTCACAAAAATATTTCATTCACAGTAACTGTCAACTTCAGTGAACATTTCTATTATTCACAATCCTGAAAACTCTTAAGATACAGTTTAGCTCCAGCAAATGACCACAAAAACAACCCAACCTCCCTCATCCAACAGGCTATGTTTTCATACTGCAAGGTTTCTTTCTCAATTATCCCTAGCCCCACAAAGTAATCTGGAAATCAGCCTTTGGTACAGATGGGTTAGGAATAACAACAATAATGTGATCATAAAGTTGTTTATAAATAGTTAATAAATGACGAGGAAACTATTTCTTCTAGTCATTTTCCAAAGTAAAATTGCCATTTAGCTGCTACCAGAATTCTAACAAAACAAAACCATACACTAGAAGGAGTCCATCTCTTTCTCATAGCTACAGAAATCTGGCACAACTGAAAATGGAAATAAAGTAAAATAAAAGAAAATTACCTATTGAGCTAAACAAGTGTAAAGCTAAATACAAAACAAACAAAAGGAACAAGTCTAGAAACAGTGCCATATTATGCCTTTTTGAACACAAGATGTACTTTAAAATGTTGAGTAATTCCAAAATGTAGCTACACAGCTTTTCACAGTTTTTTTTTAATTAAGTATGCCTGTTTACAGAACAAGAGATTTTCTTTTAAATCCCTGTCTCCTATTTTAATCTATTTTTGGAATTAAATGCTTTTAATTAAAATTCCTAACACTGAAATCAATAGAGGTCTTCTCTGAGCTTCCCTCTGAGACAAAAGAATGGACGTCTTTAAATTCAGTTTATTTACTGGATTCTGATCACAGGACAGAGGTAATCTCAGTCCCTCAACCATCCTATATCTAGTGAAAAATATGGTCTAGAGGAAAAGATGTTATATATTTACACTGGGATAACAGGAATGAAGTCAGCTTGCCAATCTCCCCACGTTTATTCCTTCTAGCTGTACTTAGAAGGAGGAAGTGAACTAGAGATGTTAAGCAATGTGGTTCTAACTCACAAGCACCCATTGAGAATTCTGCTGGGCTGAATACACTCTCCAGGTCTCACAGTAATATTAACCTGATCAAACAGCACAAGAAGTCTAACTATTCAACTTGTTTTGTATTCAGTGTACACAATCCTAATTGTTTCCAATTACCATGCTTTTTCTCTGGAAACAGGTAGTGCTTGTCTGTGCTTGGAACCTGTTAACACTGCTGCCTCAGTCACTGGAAAGATAATGGCTACATTTCTGTGCATGTATCTGTGGACTGCATTGAAAATGTGCTTGACTTGCCTGAAACTTGCAGTTTCACTCTCTTCAATGAATAGATCTGGCTCATTTTTCCAAACAATGAAGAATCACCCTCTCTCATTTTCCAGTAGCATCATGGAGCTTTGTTAAAAGAAGCCGGTGGATGTCTTGAGTTTGCTAATTGAGTCTTTTTAGTCTAGCCAGATATTTTTATGTGCTCACGACACAGGCATCTAAGTTCATTTTCCAGATGTTAGTTATTTACACATTCATCATTCTCCTAAAACAGTCACTCCTAATTTGCATATTAAAACATATCTGTGGAATAAGCAAACTTCAAACAACACCATATCAAAAGAATAACAGATAGGTATTCAAACTACTGTCTATAACCTCACTCAACATCACATTTATAGATGTGATATTATGCTTATGTTTATATAACTTATATTTATATGGTGGTATAACTCCTCTCCCTTTCTTAGTTGAATGTATTTGAATGAACTTTTGATTATATTGTGCCACTTCGCTCAGTAGAGCAAGCTTGTTTATTCAGTTTAGAAGAAAATCTGATTGATGCCTTAAGGTGGGTATTAGAAAGACCTGGTTATAGAGTCTCCCTCTCATTTTGCTCATTTTCTCTTAGATAAAATCAAGGCCTGCTTGGGATTTCTGGAGAAACCTTTACTTCCATGTATGGATCTGATTCACTTAAGCTTGTCCCTATAAACAACACAGATTTGCTAAACAAAAGAAGCTTGCATAATTTTGACTACAGATAATGGGTTCACTTTTTCTACAGTTAAACTCTTACCACATATTATCTCCTTGAGAAAACTGTATTTCAACTGACAAACAGCATTGCCTCATAGGCAAATTTTAATATCTTTGAGACCATAAACGTAAAGAGAAGACCACAAATAACGGATGAAATTACTGTATACGGTACTTGAAGACTCTCTATAAGGAAAGGTATCACTAAGATGAAGATAACTAGTAACTTAAATACATACTTGACTTTGTATGTAAGTACATTATTAAAACCTTTCCTGTGTTGTAAAAACAGGAATTGACCAAATTCTTTTTGGATGGATTTCTAAAAACATTTCCAATGGCTAAGCACAACACAATTTATGTAGGGAAAAAAAAAGAATAATCTGAGACATTTAAAACAGCAGACTATCTGCAAAGCAGGAAGACAGGAATTCAAGTATACTGTTTTAATGTTGTTAGTTGTGAAAACTACAGATTTCTGTAAGACATCAGCCAAGAACTATTCCTGTACAGGCAACTAAAACCCATTTTTCCCAAGAAAGGGGATCACATTCAGAGGACTATCAACTAGAGTCAGGCAGATGAATTTGACTTTTGATTAACACTACTCACTGTTAGTACAAAACACTGAGCTGTACCATTTTGTTCTCTGATTAGTACATTTTAAGAAATAAGAAGATCTCCTTTTTTAGTGTCTTCTGATGAGCACTTCAGATATGTTCCTTCCTATGAAAAGCTGTAGTCTTTACCAAAATGTACTGCTTGCTAAGAGATCTGGATGGATTAACAAAGAATTGTGAACACTGACCAGTGCCTTGCTTTCCCATCTAAACCTGATGCTTCTATATATTAAACAATTCAGCATCAAGAATGATTTATGTGATTTATAACAAAAGTTAAAGGTTTTTTTTAATTAATTTCAAGACATTTAGAATAATAATAAAGAAGAATGCCTCACCAATACTCCTGGTTTAACATGCCCCAAACCATTAAGTACAGGGACTAAACTCACTACACAAAATCCGTAAAAAATTCCATCTTTGGTTTCTCCTGCACATGCCAAGTAGCTTTCACGTACCTGTACTGCAGAAAGGCTGAAAAATAGATTATGTTGACAAAGTAGTACAAATCACCATAGAGTAGCACAGTGGTCAGAGCAGTAATAAACATGCAGTTGCCTTCACTGTAACTTTGATGGCCCAGACAGCAGAGGCTGGGGAAGGAAAAGGGAAAAGTCTCTATTTAGCTTCAGCTTGCTGAACAAGCAAATGTTATTTCTTTATCTTGCTTCGCCCAGTGTGGTACCTCAATATAATTATTACACATTCTCTAAAATAAAACCCAAACAAATGAAGCCAGAGTGCCTGCTCAGACTACTAGCATCAAGAGAGACCATTCCTAATTCCCACGCTTTCTAATGTAAATTCAGTGTCCATGCATTTACTACTGAGAATTACGTATTGACAAACAAGCAATCAGTGCTCTGAAGCCTGTGTACTGTCTAATAGGCAGGGAGCTCTCTGCATCTCAGTAATGCAGCATGTACCAATATGCTATACGACCTATTCTTTATTACCAAGGTTCTTTTTCCATTGTTTCTGGCAAGTAGTTGCACTTTAACACTACCAGGAGCTGCTGCCTCACACAAAGGCAAGACCTAGCTGCTCAGCTGATTTTCCTAAAAACAGCAGTTCCCACCTCATGTCCCTGCCCAGGAGAAGCAGCCACCTCATACAGGAGCGAGCTGAAACACTGCTTTTGCACAAGAAAGTAACCCCTCAATGTGGCACCACACCTCTTCCCTTTTCCACCTCTTTGATTTGGGCTTCAACTTGTTTGCTAGGTATTGGAACACAAGTTTACTCACAACATTAGAAGTTCAGGCATGCCTCTTTATCAACAGATACAGTATAAATCACAAAACAAGCTGACATATCCCACCTTGGATGTATTTCCACTCCTAGGTAGTGTCCTTTTGAGCCAGTTAGGAAAATGGCATTCCCTGCTGTAGGATTGGCTTTGTCTCTCACAGCAACACCTTCAGAACTGAAATAGGCTACAACAGGACCAAACTGGTTCTGCAGATGCAGTGCAGTGAGTACATGCATCACGAATAATCAGTGGTGAACTGAGTTTTGCCTCCCAAGCCTGAGGTACTGATTACTGACAGAAATGGAGAGGAGAAAAAGAGCTAACTGAAAAGAGGACCAAAGGTCCTAGAGTCAGGCTTGTTGCTCTGCTCCCCGCTGGAAGCATGAGGAGTGCAGGCCAATGACTACTCTGGGTAACACTGGCCTCCCTCCTCTTAATGCTAACAGTCTTACCTCAACTCAGCTACTGCTACCACGAAAAGATGTGGCAAGCATGGCTTTTTGGAGCCCTGGGCTATACACAGCTGTGAGCTCCCTTAAGATGTTTTGTCACCTTCAGCAAATATCTACCCCAAACATTGTCTCAACACCCAATGAGTGTGGAGCCAAGCCTTGGGTCCAAGCCTCAGGGAAGCACCAGAGTTCAGACTTCAGCAGCCACATGCTGAACACTACATCCTAGAACAGTCAGCTACAGTCTACCCAAACTTTTGAATCTGGAGGACAGAGACTAATGTGAGCTAGTGTGAACTGTTATCCCAGCTAGGGTATGATTATATCATTCTGCTTGACAATGTGACATAGAGGGGGCAATGAAATACCCATTTCACAGTGAGGCTGGTATGACATAGGTACTATGGATGGTTAGGCTACTTAATTTATGTTTCAGAACTCATCTGAATTCATTAAGCATTTCCTACTTACACTCAGCCTTGCTATAGATAGCTGCTTATAAAGATTATAAGAAATAAATACTTTAGGCACGGGCAATTTATTTCTTCCTTCAACCTGGCTATCTTTTGTGAAATTGCATGATATAGGCCAGTAACTACAATATCTAATTTACAGAAAGCATAAAAACCAAAGACTTCAAACTGTTGCAGAATGGTACAGAGCTGCAAATATGATAGAGGAAGAATGAAAACAAACAAAACTAAAAGAAAACGCTTAAGGCACTGAAGGTGCCCCAAAGAGTGAAGATTAATGTTTTATATTGTTTATATATTTTCAAGAATGCTTTCAAGAAAGCCACTTACCTCTTTCAGTGCTTTTTGCATTTGAAAATAATTAACCATGAGGTGGGCTTTTTAAAGAAGACAACAAGGCAAACATTTCCTGAATTCTTACAAAGTGAAGGTAAATATGCAAAGACTTGACTGGAACGAAATAGAATCCCTCAACTCTAACTGCGTTGTTTGCTGTCCTTTAAAACCAGGCTAACCCAATGTGCAGCTCATTAGTATTCTAATTGTCAAGTAGTGCTCAGTGGTCGTCTCAGGCTGTCTGATTAAAAATTAAACAAAATTAATTTTTTTCCATTGCCAGATGCACTCTTTTTCTTTTAATTAAACTCCCTTCCAACACTTAAGATCACATACCATCATAGCAGAGCAGAAACTGACCGTACTTTGCAAAAGTAGATCATGAAAGACAACTTGATTCTAAATTACAGTGCAGAGGTTTTATTTTTACAATGCATTGCTGTTCTGTTCATTTCAGCTAATCTTACTGTTCTCCAAGGATGAAAGAAAAACTGATGGCAGTGCGATCATACAGCATGGCAAACAGCTCCATGACCTACAACCAGCTATGCAGCACACACGACAGTTTGCTGCCACTTCTAAATAGACACTGTTCTTTGGTAAGGAAGTTCTTGCAGACATGATCTTGGCT
Organism: Pezoporus wallicus; assembly: GCF_028554395.1. Taxonomy (NCBI): domain Eukaryota; kingdom Metazoa; phylum Chordata; class Aves; order Psittaciformes; family Psittacidae; genus Pezoporus; species Pezoporus wallicus. The sequence continues at coordinate 8,990,130 of NW_026642654.1, read as the reverse complement.
GCTGAACCGATTCAGACATTTAAAAGTAACATCTGGGCACTAACCATCTAACTACTCTCTTCCACTTATACATTTATCTAACATAAAACTGTATTGAAAGCTGTTTCCCTGAATCATGATACCATTAATAAATATCAAATAATTGTAATGCTTCTGTAACACTAAAAAGGATGACCTAAAATCTGAGTTTCTGGGGTACGTTTTCAGGCATACCCACAGACACCTTCTGTTAACTTTACCTGAGTAAATCACTTAAACTACCTTGTGCCTTTGTTTTCTGTTACAGTCAGGATCATTCTTTCTCTTTGTTAGAGTTGGATGTTATGCAAACAAAATTAATGGTGTTATGTGTACAGACATTGTAGTTGTGGAGGACAAAATGAATTCTACATTCAGAATACCAAGATTAACAGGACCCAGAGCATTCCCAAGATACAAGAAAAACATAATTTTAAGCTACAGCCAACTAGAATAACATGCCAATCAGACTGATGAAGGACACAACAGGAGTCATGTTAGACTCAGGGTTTACGGAAGATTAGACCATGCCCTCTTGTTTTGTTCATGTTAAGTATGCTGTCAGTGACACTAACTATGGTATTTGTAAATAGATCTTAAAAGATAGGCACAAAAGGAAAAGTACTGAATGTGCTAAAAAGTGTACATGCAGTGTACATGCTAAGGTTACATTCACAAACGTATCTAAAACTTCAGAGGAAATACTGAATGAACCTGTCTCTGGCAAGACAGAACTATTTTTCCTTTGTAACCAGACTGTCTTATGCTGGGAAAAATGTACAAAGGAAAATACAAATAACGTGATTGAGTTAGTTCTTTTTACATTTTGAATTATCATGGTTAAAAATGATTGCTGGCAACAAACCATAGCTGAAGAATCACAGAATTTTTTAACAGAAATCTATTTACGCTTCCCTCCATAACTTTTTTGAGTTATCAAGTACTGCTATGATATTCAACTTTCTTCCAGTATTTCCATGTGGCTTCTTCATTTTAAGTCATTGCAGGTGCACAGCCAGAGACTAATGTTGGGTTCACTATAATTTTTTGGGGTAAGACTCAACTGAATTGTTTTTCCCTGTGGAAACGTTGGTCTCATTTTCAAGATTATGCATAAAAAAATTAAAGACTAGAAAATTAAATTGGACCCCAAAATTGTTCCCTTGCAATAGGGGCCATATTCTTAGGAAAAGTAAACATTATGGTCTGGTGGACCAGAGCAGACAGAGGGGAAAAGCAAGAGAAAGAATTAAAAGAAACAGAGCAACTCGAAAGTCATTGAATCAATACAGGCTTAATTAGATGGGGCCACTGAGTCTGGGTTAGCAAGTATTTTCTTAAAATTCATTTATTATCTTTTTAAAGTTCATCTGAAAAATGTCAAACCCTTCATATTTTATTCCTGGTTGTCAGAGTCCTTCCCATTTGAACACAGAAAATGTTCAGTGTCCAAAACCTTCAACTATAGCCCACATAATCTAGGGGGAAAAAAAGAAAAACCAAAACAACAAACCCCAAACACACCCCCCCCCCAAAAAAAAAAAAACAAACAAACCAAAAACAAACAACAACAACAACAACAAAAAAACAAAACTCAACAGGATCAATAATACAATCTAATGAAGAACACTAATGATGACACCAAGCTGTGTGGTTCAGCTGATACGCTGGAGGGAAGGAATGCCATCCAGAGGGACCTTGACATGTTTGTGAGTTGGGCTGATGCCAGCCTTATAAGCTTTAACCATGACAAGTGCAAGGTCCTGCACCTGGGTCAGAGCAATCCCAGGCAACATCTACAGGTTGGGCAGAGAAGAGATTCAGAGCAGCCCTGCAGAGAAGGACTTGGGGGTGCTGATTGACGAGAAAATGAACATGAGCCAGCTTCAGTGTGCACTCGCAGCCCCGAAAGCCAACTGTATCCTGGGCTGCATCAAAAGGAGCATGACCAGCAGGTCGAAGGAGGTGATCCTGCCCCTCTACTCTGCTCTTGTGAGACCTCACCTGGAGGATTGTGTGCAGTTCTGGTGTCCTCAGCATAAAAAGGACATGGAACTGTTGGAAAAAGTCCAGAGAAGGGCCACGAGGATGATCAAGGGACTGGAGCACCTCCTGTATGAAGACAGGCTGAGAAAGTTGGGTCTGTTCAGCCTGGAAGAGAAGGCTGCATGGAGACCTCATAGCAGCCTTCCAGTATCTGAAGGGGCCTATAAGGATGCTGGGGAGGGACTCTTCATCAGGGACTGTAGCAACAGGACAAGGGGTAACGGGTTCAAACTTAAACAGGGGAAGTTTAGATTGGATATAAGAAAGAAATTCTTTACTGTAAGGGTGGTGAAGCACTAAAATGGGTTGCCCAGGGAAGCTGTGAATGCTCCATCCCTGGTGGTGTTCAAGGCCAGGTTGGACAGAGCCTTGGGTGATATGGTTTAGTGTGAGGTGTCCCTGCCCATGGCAGGGGGTTGGAACTAGATGATCTTAAGGTCCTTTCCAACCCTAACTCTTCTATGATTCTATGCTTTGCTGCTTAACAAAAAAAGCTTCTTCCTTCCCCCACCCCAAGAGTGAACAACCTTGGTTGAGCTGGTTTTGAATTCAAGAGTAATGGAGTCCCACTATTCATTTTACTCCTCAGCATTTATTTCTCTTAAAATAATTGTATTTTATGAGCTGCATTTCATAGTTGCAGAGATAGTTAATATACATCCAGGGATACTGCTAAGGTTGAATGAGTTTTCTGTATGGGTGCAGAGAGGATTAAAGTTTGTCTCAGCTGATCCATTTATGTACTTTCTGCCAAACTTTTCAGATCAAATTCTTCTAAAAAATTATGATAATTTGGAAAAAAGAATTTACAAATACCACTGATCTGCAACCTAAATTACAAATTTTAGCAATTAAAAGATCTGATTTAAATGCTCTGCCTTCTGTTGAAGTATAGATGCCTCAGGTGAGCAGTGATAGAAACACAAACCATGAAGAGTTTAACAGCAGCTGTGGTCTTTTGGAAGTGATCCTGTGACCATGGATGCTTGTGGATCAGCTGCTTACAAAGCCTGATGAGTAAGTGCCCACAAATTTTTAAAGATTGTGAACCCATATCCTTTAGTAGAGTTTAAATATGTGATATAACAGGCTCAAGGTCAATATAGTATTGAAAGGTAATTGAAAGGGAACTATGGAACTATTAACAGTAATTCACACAGGCTATTTAGTGGCAGTTAATACTTGTACTCTTACAAAATGCCTTAAGTATGAACAGCTGTACTAAGGTAAATGTCTTAGTGTTTGGAGTTAAACTTACCTCTACGTGTTTGTATGTCTAAATTTACAGTATCTACTATGACCGTAATATTGCAGGTTTTAAACTAAAAGAATTCCTTTTTGCAATGAAACAGTCTTGGCACCGTAAAAAAAAAATTAGCAGCTTTTAACTTCCCCAGTATCCCCTACTGTGCTTAAACATTGTATAATTAACAGCTGAGCAACCTAAAAAACCAGAATGACAAAACTAAAACTTCACCCACCTGTGACTTCAATCCCAGGCTGTGACTTTGCAAATTCTCTTTCAGGAGGTGAACTAAAGCAAATTGTGATGGATTTGTGTGAAGGGCACCTCTCTAGCATTAACCATTTTTCACCAGAAACACCTACAGCTTCCCATTCCACCTATAAGGGAAACTGCCTACACTGCGGAGGAAGAACCAAGAAATATTGGCCTGCCCTGATGTTAAATCATTATGGCTATGACAGGCATTCCTACATATGATGCATGTGCAGCTGCAAATAAGGTCACCGTGTTTTTCTCCTTGGCAGTTAACACTACATGCTGAGCATCTCACCTTTTATTTTAAATTTACACTAGCTTTCCTCTCTTTAAAGTAGACAAAAAATCTGTGAAGTAATTAGATTCCTACATCTAATTAGTAAAGACTTAATTCACTACTGATATATTTCACCTTCTGTGAGCTACTTCAGCAATGACTTTCACCTATTCAGAGCTTTCCATGCCACTGAGCTCCAAACTAATTTACAAACTGGATATTATTATGTACTGTAACAGTAAATAATAGAATCTCCAGATTGAGAGGTATGTTAGATCCAGCCTTTCCTTAAAATAGCCACATTTTCAGATAAACATCAGAGCTTCTGGGCTCACCACAGTCACAGTGTATGCACAAACCAGGTCAAAATCGTGTGTGCAGTCAGTCCTGTTTCTAACAGCACATGGGCTTCATCAACATCCTGGCACAGATAACATCCAAGTGCTTCCTAACCATTATAATTACTGTGAAAGCACAGAACATCTGGCAGTATATACACACATTTCTGTCATCACTTAGAATAAATCAGTAGAGCACTGATAAACGTCAATGGCAATGAGCTTATTTAAAACAGATAGGACCCCAGTCTTCAAGAACCTACCTCTGCCAATTACATGAATTCAGTTTAGCACAGCAGTGCTTTACTTTCTAAAAGCAACTCATTAGCTTAGCATTAGCTTGGCTGCATTTGAAAAATTAGGATTAAATTCACTTGCTTCTTGCAGTAGTATGGCCTAGCAAAGACAGGATTCACTAAGAACTATTGTTGAAGACAGCTTAGTGAGAATGTGCAGGTAAAAAATATTATTTAAATAATCTTACTACTAGGGAGCATCTCTCATCATGGATGCTGGCCAAGTACTTCCAATATTTTGTGAGTCAGTGCAGCCAGAGGCAAAAACAAACCCAAAAGTCACCAGGAGGATTTGTGGGGCTTCCCCTGGTAGCTTCCCATCGAAGTACGATGCATGCTTTGTGAGATCTGATACTACATGTGGCAGGGCTGCTGCTAAGAGGGTCACCACGGGATTATTTTAATGTTCACTGAAATGGAAGCAATTTATTACATACTGCAGTAGCATCGCTTTCATTCAAATTACAAGAGGTTGCAAGTAGCCTTTTAAATCTGCTTTGCCTTTCCCTCTGGTACCAGCTTACCTTCAAGCTTCTTGGAAAGATGATGCTCTGCGAAGCAGGCTTTGGAGGTTATGCAAAGAACAGAGCACTCAGTAAGTACCCTGTTGACCTCCCAAAGCATGCAGGGCTTGAAACATACATTTGCATTCGTAAACTAGGTTTCCCCAATGGCCTAAGAATAGGATGCATCTGTGGAACAAGTTTTGCACTTACTCGAATATTATTATAAAACATTTATATGATTTAATTAGATTATGTAAATGCTTTACTCCAGTTTGAAGCTCTGAAAATCATAATGTCATGCTCTAAATTATGCAAGTATTGAAAATGCTTTTCACAGCAGTAGAAGCAAAACCACAAGTGAGACAGTCCTGCCACGTGCCCTTCTACTGTTCTTTACTCACACACAGAATGCATTACCGTAATCTGGACTTTTTCTATTAACATTTTCTGCACAGACAGTAGTTATTCTGTGCCCTGATTTTATGCTAAGTGCCAAATCCAAATTTGATTTGGAAAATGTTCTGTAGTTTATATGCACATCCTGACTAAGCAGCAGATTTTCCAAAATGTCCTCCTCACCCTTCTCTGATACAGCTTACATTTCACGGCAAGGAGACCTCAGCAAGGAGATTCAGTAAGAGTTACTCATTGAAGCATCTTCCTAACTGCTGACAGTGAAAAAGGGAAGAAGGTAAAGCCTTAGGCAACATTTTTCTCTTAAGCTAATCCTATACACCTGGACAGGATAATGCTGCCACAATACTGAGCACATGTCACTAAGAGATCCTGGACCCCATAGGACATTCTTTAAGCTATACAAAACAGGCATTTATAAAATTTACAGAAATAAGTTACAGTATGTTGGGGTGGTACCAAATTATTTGGAAGCAAAAGAACCACCATTAGGGACAAAAGAACCACCAGGAATTAATTCCTGGAATTAATATGTACTCACAGAAAAGTCACCAAACTTGGGTAGCTGAATTTTAACAGGACTCTGTTATTCAGTGTATCACTAACTTTCCAATACAAACTGAGTGCACCAGCTGCTTCCTCAATACTGCTGTTTGATGTGTCTGAAACACCAAAGTCTGATCTGCTCCACCACACAAACTGCTTTAATGGGCTATAAAGCATGTACCACTTGACATTAGGGTCACAAATCTTTCTATGCAGTCAGAATACCTCACTCCCAGATCCTAGTGTTTCCCCCATATTCTGCCACCCCCTTCCCCAAAATCAAGATCATGGACAGGATAAAGAATAATAAAAAAGAAAATAAACTTTAAGTTAATGAAAAATCCTAGAATATTTGGGTTCCCAGGCCAGGGAACTTTGAAAATAACAGCTCAGGCAGATATATTTCTTCCTCTACATGTGTAGGGCCGTTCTTCACCACATGGTAAAATTACCTCCTCCATAGCTCTTCAGTCATGGGTGCCCAGAGAAGCCATGGGTGCCCAGAGAACAGTTCACATGTAGGCCAGGTTATGTCATATGATCATCAGGATATCTATGCTGATACAAACCATCTAGAGTAATGCACCTCTCTACTGGCAACTTACATACCTGGCTCACCACAGAATACACCTGCCCATTTTAACCTTACACAGAGGAGGACTCCTGAGAAAGCTGCTCTCTCAGCAACCCTTTGTCATCTATAGCTGGCATGCTGTCCAGCTATAGGTATGACTTTATGACTTTTGAAAAAGCTGATGAGTTGTGAGAAAAGGTCGTAAAAAAGTCTGTGGGGACAAGCCACACATGATAAACATAAAACTGCACAGAGAGGTAATACTGCTGCAGCGGGAAATGTTAGCAACTCAAGGAATTCAATAGGGAAAGGACACCAAATGCAAAGGTAGAAATCCTAATGGGATAAATGGACCTGGAAGATAGCAACTGTACAACTGTGCTCCAAGCAGCACAGAAGACAACCCTTCCCCAGTCTACTGACAACTTCCTGACCAGCAAAATTCACTTACCAGAATGGGATTACACTAGTGCTAGGCCTAATAGCCTGTTCATTTTTTGCCTGTATCCTGTTTGCACATTTCAAAAGATAACGTGAACTGACTCGCACAGGGGGACACCCAAACCACTGCCTTTTCCCACATACCCTCCCCTCTGACTTTGCAGCTCTGATTATTATAAATATTTTGTTCATGACGATGACAACACGAAAATATTTGCCTGCTCTCCTTCATCCCTACCTCTGCTTGCTAGGCTTTCCCATTCTCTACTGACCTCCACCAGCCATCACAACACTTTAACCTGCTCACCTTCCTGTTTTACAGGGCCCTTTACATTCAGTATGCTTTCTAGGACAATCCATCCAAAATGTGATTCTTTTTCAGCTACGCAGGAAAGTTACAGCAGACAAATTATAAACTCATAGGGAGAAATTTATTTTGAAAAGTTTCACGTAACACTCTTCAGGGGTGCATGAGCACTCCCTTCACGGTAAGGGCAGAACTGATGCTGATAACCACACCAGAAAAATTCACAACCTGGAAGTGAAAAATATATAAAACTCGTCATATAAAAAAATAATTTGCTACAAGCAAGTGTAAAAAAAACAACAACCTCCCAACTAAACAGTAAAGTGTTTTTAAAACACTAATAGTAAAACTCTCATTATTCTTGCCAGCAGATGTTATACCATAATGCATAAACCAGAACTGACTCAGTCTCTGTCAGGGGCACTACCAGAAGAGCGCAAGGTACTTACTCTCCAGTTCTGATGGGTCTTAAGTCAGCTCATAAGGCTGTCATACAGGCCTGGCAGCAAAATTAAGTTGCTCTTATTCCAGGTTCCACAATGTCTTTCCTGTGACAGGAATCCTTGAGATGAAGCTCCCAATTCAAAACTGCACCCTCCTGTGGTTACAGGAGAAAACAAATTGAGCACAGCTGATGGAAATTATTCTGATTCAATTATTTCATGAACACTTCAACTAACCACATTTATCAGCCTCCTAAACTCATAAATCATAGCAATCTCTGTTGGGAAATTCGAAATTGATGTGGCCCCACCTGAATCAGAGAAGGCAGTAGGCATCTGACAGCCTTGAGGAGCAGCCTTGTGTGAGTTGATTGGAATTTCTAGCAGTATTAATCTTAATAACCTCAGGTAGCTTCCTCACTGCAGCCTATGTCTTTATGCACAAGCAGTGAGGGAGGGAGCAGTGCAACAATTATTCCCTCATTCTCTCCAGCAGACTGTTTTCTGATGAATATGAACATGTCAGTCATGCTCAGCCTTCATCCACAGCTCTTCTCAGCCCTCAGCAATGACCAGCCCAAAACCTGTAGAATTTAAACTGTGATTTGAGCCTTGACGTATAGGACACGGTAACAGAAACCAGAATACCTACCAACACAGCAGCATGAAGACTTAAAAACAAAAGCAGCTTTTCCCTCTTTCTTACAAGAAGCGCCTGTGAACTGTAACAGAAAACTGTACAGCATTTATCCAAGTCATTCAAACAATAGGTTGAAGATATTCAAATAGTATTAACACTGAAAATAGATGATTAAAACACAGATCAGAAATATGCATCCATCTAGGAAACCGAATCCAAGTAACTGTCACTCACAACTGACAGTATGGTCAGAACAGTTGTTGAAGCTCTCTGGTATTTGCTTTGTGAAGGATTAAACAGCTCCCATTGTGAATGAATTTGCGCTTTTCATAATAGACTTTTCAATGATAACAGATCCACCAGATTTCTCCCCTTTTACCCAGATTGACTTACAAAAAGTCCAGGGAGGTAAGGCAAGACTGGACAAACATACAGGGATTCTCTGCCAGTGCTCTTAGTAGTGTCCACCGATTCATGGTTCAAAAGGATTTTCTAAGCCAGAGGTGCTGTCTTTATATTCAGCACCCTTTAAGGGATTCATCTTTCAAGTACCAGTTCAGTTACTTTCAGGTCATGTAAACTTTAATGTTAATGAGATTTTTTGTTTGTTTGTTTCTTTGGGTGTTTTGGTGTTGCTTTTTTTTTCAGGGAGAAGGGATTGTTAAAGAGGAGTGCCACAGCTCACCTTCATGCCTGTGGAGAGCACCTCATTTTGTATGCCAGGAGCCACCACATGCAGATTCCATTTAATAACCTCTAGTTCTGGTATCAGGAGACACAGTGAACAATCACTCCCTATTCATGTTCTCCCTCTACCACTTGTGATTTTATGGACTTTTATCATTTCTTCTCAACCACCTGCCTTTCAGTCTATTTAGTTATCCTCATACAGGTGTTGCATGCTACTCATCATTCCTGTCACCGTCCTCTAAAACCTCTCCCAGTTTTACTACACTGGGCTTCAGATGGAAGAAACCAGAACTACACACAGTATTCAAGAGGCACACAGACCAGCAATGCTTTATTTTCTTCTCTATTTGCTTTTTAGTAATTCCCAACATCTGAATTACAATTTTAACCTCTATTAAGATGATACCTTTCAAAATCTATGAAAACCCTAACCTTACTTCAAAATCATAGCTATATCTTGGTAGAAAATTACTATTTTCTGCCATATCTGCTACTTCACATTTCCTGCACTGAATTTCACCTACTGTTTTATCATCCAGCCACTCTGTGAAGTAAGGCCCTTCCATAATTCTTCAGTCATCTTTACTACTCTGAACAGTACCTGCAAACTTTGACACATTTTTATGCAGCCCTTTTACCCAAAAGGTCATGAATATACTGTGAAGCACAGGCCTAGGCACAGATCCTTGCAGACTTCCTTGGCAATTTCTTTTTGCTGTGAAATGTGACTATTTATTCCTGCTTCCTATTTCTTATCTTTTAATCAGTTATTTAACCGTCTTTGAACCCTTCCTCTTATCCTACGGCAGCTTGCTTTCTCTAACAGCCTGGGATGAAACCTTTTCAAAAGTCTTCCCTTTCTGCAGGTCATTTCAATATTGCTATTGGTTCTGTACACATAGCTCAGATCCTGTTTTACAAACAGCTGAAAATGATTAAAACTTGACCCTTCCTGCTCTCTTGATTTCATTCAAATTCAACCTGCTACTTCCTTCCTTTCCAGTTGTCATCCCCTCCCTTCTTCCCTATCAACACACACATTTTACAAAACTAAAATACAAAAAATTTTTTGGTATTACTTGTTTACAGAGCTTTCCAGCCTTTATAAGTTTACAATATTAAAGGAAACACAGCCACATAAAATACAGTGTGAAAGCTGTCCCATATTTATTATATTTTAAATATCAAATCCCACATACTCTTATGTAATTTCCCATCACCTTCACACTGGTATCCTTATACATTAACAGACAATAAAGTTTCATTAGACCTTTATTGCTAATGTGAAGAAAGTTTAAAGAGTCCTGCTGTAGGATGGGTGCTTGTTTTGGTAGGGTTTGTTTAGTTTGGGTTTTGGTGGGTCTTTTTAGTTGCCTTTTTTTTTTTTTTAATTGGATGGTCGGTTTTGTTGTTTGGGGTGTGGAGAGAGCAGGGAGGACAACACCACAACATGAAGAACCAACAAGGCTGTCTGAAGATTGAAAGCTCCACATATACAGCTGCAGCCCAGCCAAGGATTTTGATAGACAACTGAAGCACTACTGGTTTGGAAATGTAATTTTTCTCCCAGTGTACAGGTGAATAGCTCAGCTCATGCCTAATTACAGACTGAGACAATTCGAAATAACACAAGTTTAAAATCTTAAAGCAGAAAATCAGACCATCAGAATTTCCCACAAAGTATTCATTCTGGAGCAGAAAAGCAGCATTGTAACATAAATACAAACAATAATACAGATGATTTAATTGGATTACTTCACTCCTATGAATTCTTCCAAACAAGCTCTTTAAGAAAGCCAGAAAAAGAGAAGTCAACTTCCATCTTTTCTGGATGTTTTGGCTTACAGCAGTCAGTCATGCTCTCAAAGTGTGATCTCACTGAAGCAGCTGTGTACACACAACAAACCACATTTGAACATGTTTCGATCCAAGAGTGGGTGAGGACAAACAGAGGTGAGCAGCAGGCTGTCCCTCAACCCTAATACCAACAGTTGCCATAGCAACAGGATGAATCACTGGAAGAGGCTGGGATTGATCTTTCCATCCCATATTCATTGCCATTTCTTCAGAGTGGTCTTACACAATGCTACTGTAACCGACACCACCACCCATACCCAGGTTCTAAAATTAATGGGAAATAATAGCAATGAAAAGGTGACAGGGAATAAATTACTGCTGTGTACCGAGTACACAAAGAATAAACAGCAGAATTTCCATCTTAATGCAAGCTATGCAAAGAGAAGGGTGGGTGTCAGCACATATAGGCGTGTTTCACCATGCCTTCCATTTCAAGATTTCCCTGCATTCTCCTGAAGAGCAGCATCTGCCTGTTCTCAGCATCTGTAACAAGACAGTCACCAATGGCTAAGGGCAGGTATTGCAAAGAGTAGGATATAGCAAAGGTTATTTTGTGCTTAGTTAAAAAGCCTGTTACATCATGTCAGCTTACTACAGAATGGCACAGAGCCAAAAGGGTAAGAAAGAGAGACTACTTACAAATATTAAGGAGATTTTTCAGGTTAATAATGGCATAGCTCCAGAGTCCCTCAAAATATATTACAGCACACACAAGTTTTGTAAATGTGGGATAATACATTACATGAGTATACAAGAGATTTTGGTAAAGACTACTACTGATTCCAATAACACACAGCTCAAAATTGCATTTAGTTTGCAAATTACAGGATGGTACTTTGTTGATACAGCCATAAGGTTTAAATGCAATATATATTTTGATGGTTTCCCCTTCACAATTAGCATTTCTTCTTAGGATATGCAAAATGGTAGAAAAAGTGTCTAAAATATTAGACTGAATTAAGAAAGCCTTAAAAGACCATTCCAAACTGTATTTATAAACACTGAAGAATGACCAGAATCATTAGCAGAACGTGGCCCTAGCTAAGAGCAGAAAGCTGCGTACATCAGAAAGAAAATATTATTCTTGTAAATGAGATCACTTCTACTCCATGCACCCTACATTGTTCCACTTTTAAATCAGCATAATAATAACTCTGTAATGCACTATATTTGCATAAAGCTGAAGTAATATAGTGATAGTATGGGAAGTACCCATTATCTCCAGAAACTCTGTAGTTGACAAAGTGATTAGCCCCCTAAAACAAAATAAACCCAAAACCTCAGCAAAACATCTAACTAGAACAGCCTTCAGAAAATGCATCATAGTTTCCAAGGCAAATACAGAAGACAAAAGTGTCTACATTAGCACATATATTAACAAAATTTCATCATTTATACTTAGTAAAAACAGATCCTGAAAAAAAAAAAACAAAACAAACCCCAACCCCTAAACGATACCTACCAATTGTGTACATCAACATAACAACTCCACCACGATCCAAACAAGTCATAACAGTATGTGATATTTAAGAGCTCTGGGAACCCTGTTAATAACAAGTCTCCCATCATAACTTAAAGAAGCAAATAGCCACGGGTCTGCTGAGGACCATTCAACTGCATATACACTATCTTCATGTTCTTCATAGGTGGCTATTACACTGTCCTGAAGGGGCTCTTTAATCCTATAATTTGGAAGGAAAAAAAAAAGAAAGTAAGGATCTATGAACACACTTGATTTAAAAGGCAGTATTAAGTGCTACTAACATCTAGATATGCAACCTCACACGTGAAGTCCAAGAACGCAGTAGTAGGCTCCAAGGAATAATTTTATACCACGTCTGCACACGCCTATGTTTTAGTGGTGGCTTGACAAGGCTTGACTTGTCTGTGCTAAAGACCCTGTTTGCAGGGACAAAGTATCTCTTATTGTCAACTTCACTGTATTTCTAAGTCTCTCAGACCCTACACTAAGTACTTCTCTAAATAAAGTAAAACTACTGGGTATGATCTAAATGCACTTAAACACACATTTTTACCAACATTGTTTCTCTTGCCATGCTCCATGCCTTCCTTTCCCCATTTGTTGTTAACTGAATTCTTAAATAATATATATTCTCATTAGAGATGTGTAAAGAGGTAAGAAGCTGCAGTCCTTAATATCACAGTCTCTCCTGTGCTGCTATCCTAGACCCATTCTCTCCAGAGTACCAGAAGGCAGATGGAAGCACCACTCCGAACACTTTAATTTTCATCTCCCATTGCTAGAGTTATAACAACACTGGATTCTCATCTATTATTGTATACCTCACCTCTCACTGCAACACCCAAGCTCCTGGTCACCTACATCATGAGACACAGATTCTCTTTTGCATTGCAAATATTTAACAATAGATTCAGGCATTCTCCGACATCCAAACCACCCAGGAGCCACTGACTGTGCTTTGCTGGCTGAGAATAGCTCTTCTTCCCTTCACTCACAGAGCCAGTCCCTCCTCTCAGAGCAACACTGCAGCACATTATTCTGTAGCTACAGGGTAGCTGAGTTTTCAGAGGATGACCTTAGAGTTCCTTCACCCACAGAGGATCACCTGTGCTGACAGGAATCAGTCAGCCTTTCAGAAGCATCCCCCTGCCTCCCAGAAACAGCCTTGTATTACAGCTGCAATCCTCCTAACAGAATGCAAAGCCAAAGAGCCTTGTGAATGCCACTCAATCATTTAAACAGATGCTGCTACTACAGAAATGAAGTGCTGTTATTGGCCATCTTTGCCCTTTACCACTGCTCTCTGAGAGCACACGTCTCTGCGATCACAAAGCGTATATGCTATCACATTTGAATTGCTTGCGGGATATTGCTGCTCTACCTAGCCAGCCTAACCAGCTGTGAATCTAACACTGCAATTAAAATTCAATTGAATTTAATGAATAAACCAAAAGCAGCCTGATACTGCAGAATAGCTTCAGATGTTTAGTTTCAAGGACTTTTATTGTTTACTTATGCTACGTTTAAGGTCAACTAACAAAAAAAAGGTCATAGCACAAATGACATGCAGCCCCTGGTTAATTGCAAAGAGCAGACTTGTTTTGCAGTTCTCCTGAATATGTACTTTGATACAAACCATCTAACAGCAGAGAGCTAATAATCACACACACACACTTCATCTCCTGCAATGTGTTTTTCTAACTTCCTGCTAACTGACATGCCTGGTTAAGTGAAAGTTGGTCATGTCCCCAGACAGCAATGTGCTTCACGCAGCGCTCACCCACTTACCCACAACTCCATTATTCCGAAGGTTTCAGATGTCTCTCCGGATAAGCAGGGGAGTAATACACAATGCATATGACTGTCAGGGGACACGACCAACTTTCAGTTAAGCAGGAGTCTCAGTTAACCAAAGGTTGTACAAACAAGGACAAATAAGCTTCTAGTTTACAGTATTTTCTATATGCTCAGAGTTTTTTCAGTATTTCATTTAAATAACACAATTCATCTAATTTAATTTCCAGAACTCATAGGGGAATGAGTATTCAGGAAAACAGCCTGTAGATGAAATTCTATTTGGCATTTCCATTTATAAGAACAATTCTTAATTGTTCTTTCTTATTGTCTATACAATGAATTTCTTCCTGGGTATGAAAGTAATGTTGTGCCTTCAAGAAAAAGAAACCATGCTCTTCCACGTGGATCTTCAAGGCTAAGTGAGTTCAGGATTCAGAGGGGGTTTTCTGTTGTTATTTTAAATAGCATAGATCTATGATAACATGTATAGACTACTTGTGCATAGAAATGGCACAGCCTTGGAAGCAGTCATTAAGAATATGAGAAAACCCTTATGGAAATGATCACTTGGTATAAAAGAACTAGATACTATACAAGGTAATTGGGATGGAAAAAAAGTCATCTCAGAATGACATATGTCTCAGGAACAACACATAAGATCCAAAAGAAACTGTCCTTTATACATCCTTTATAAACACTGTGAATGAAAACAGATTACTCTTTCAATTATATAATGAGTAATGAGCCCAGAAAGATTCTGCCATCAGAATAAAGAGCAGAATTTATTTCATGTATGTGAAAGATTGTTCAAAATAGTAAAAACAACAAAAAAAACAAAAAAAAAAAAAAAAAAAAAAAACAAAACAAACAACCCCAGGAAGAGCAAGATTGCTTGTGGTGGTGTTTTTCCTCACAACAGGAATCTCGCAAGAGGGAAACAGACCACCTTACCGCATTGCAAGAGATTCCAAGAAAACACCTCAGATTTACCTGCATTTTGGCTATGTACATGCTTTTTTTGGTAATCCAAGAACAAGCTGAGGACACTATTTTTGAATCTATACGAATTTAGACTATTTGGTTTCTGAGTCCCACGACTATTCACTCTCAATGAAATTTTACACAGCTTTTACACATTTTTATTTATTAAAGAACCAGCTCAGACTTTCTAATTCCCTAGATATTAAATATAATCTGATTAATGCAAGAGGTTATGGACTTAACAGCTATGACACTGACATTTATTTAAGTGAGAAAATAAATAACTTGTAAATATATATATATAAACAGAGACTATGAAAAAAGATCATTTTGGTTACAGCACATACTAGTGGAATATATATAAATCAACTTGTATTTACCTTAAGATTTTTTTTCTCTATTTAGATATTTTAATTATCCTTCTGTTTTTATCATTTGCTACAATTTTATTTCTCCTTAACACACAGTAGGTAATTTCAGAGCCTAACTTGTCATAGCACTCTTCATAATGTTGCAGTGCTTAAAAGAATACTGCTATGTAACAATACTTTCACATTTCTTATACCAAAACCTTTCAATACATTTCAATTTTGTAGCTACCAATTCCTGATGACAATGCCCAGGTTATTTACCTTCTCAGGTTAGATACATAACACTGGACACAGAAGAGGAGAGTGTTCAAAGTAGACTGGATACTGATCAAAGTCTGCAGATCTTTGGCAAATTTTAGAATAGGGAGGGGAGTTCTGGACCTTAAGTTTCTTTCCAGTTAGAGAAGTTAGAAATAGGAAGAGTACCTATACAGAGGTGGATATGAAGTAAACTTCCCTCTGTGATATTTTAATATATACAATTGAGGTTGTTGCCAAAACACAGATACTTCTGGTTTTGCATAAAAGCTGAAGGTTATGGGTGCAAAAATATAATTGCTATGCGGTAACTATTTTAGTATACCACAGGAGTAGGTGCTTGGCCCACTGATCCCTTCATAGGGCAGTCTGACAAAACTATATTTGATAAGCATAATTTGTAATCACTTGTTTATGCCAATCAAGTTTTATAAGTTACATTCTTTTTTGCCCTAAATTTACCTGCCCCTTATAAAGTTCCTTTAGTTTCTTGTTTTCCTGCGCTATTTTAAAGACTTTTTCTGGCCAGACTAAAACACCCTTTTTCTCTCCTTATATGCTCTTGCATTGCATCAATTTATAGTAAGAGATGTGTGATCTCTATCTACATTCTGCATAAGTTTAAGACCTGTGCCACACAGAGTTGAAACTGGACTGCTCTCTTTCTTATTTCTCTTTCTTGTTTTTTATTCTCTTTCTCTTATTCACATAGCATGACCCTTACCAGCTTCTTTTATGAAAAGAAAGGAGCTTTCACTTTACTAGATAACTTTGAGGTTAATTGTGTTACAGACCTGAGAAAGAAGCCTCTTAAGCTTTGGATAATTGTTTTCATGTAGAGAGCTGTTATTTCCGATTACTTCTCATGCTAACAACCATGTAAGTTTGCAGCACTTGCAGTTCTGTTTTGTCACCACAATGTTCAATAAAATATGTTTTTGGAAGTCATCAAAATCATCAATTCCTCATCACAGTCAAAATTAAATCTTCTCTAATCTAAAAATAGTATGAAATAAATGTGACTTAATAGAGCGGCAACATGTGCTGCAGCGCCCAAGAACAAATCCTGAAAAGCATGCCACTGGATTCCAGAATAAGCCCCACAGATGCCCTTTCCCTTTAACTGCAGGAGAAAATTTAGCAACTATACAGTTTTGTTTCTGGTAAGCTTAGAAAAAAAGACTACTCCCTTTTTCATTCTCTTACGGAAAACAGAACTCAAGGATGTTTATATTGGAACATAATTTTCATATATAAGAATTGACCATTCACATTATTGTGAAAGCATTTTTTTTTACTCAAAAACCACCTTCTGAACTGCTTCGACAGGAAAATGCCATCTTTAAAACCATAAAATGCGTATTTTAATATAACAGGTTTCATAGTTGTCCTAATACACAAATAAATTAAGGAGTTTATATCTGATATGGATTAAAGAAAGAAATAGCATAGTTTTTAAAACAAAACAGTCTGGGAACTGGAAAGTGCTGCTGCACTAGATTTGATCCAGCTTCTTACATATTTAACCGACTAAAGTCTTGAATTCTGGCATTCCGCAAAACAAAAACTATTTAAGCTGTTTTAATTGCATCTCTTGGTTGATTCCATAGTATAATCCTATGACTTCTAGGTTTCTCTGAGACATAAATACCTCAAACAAAATATCAACAAAATTAACGCTACTGGCAACTGTGTGAATATATCCTGGAAGTCTGCCTCACCATGACTGTTTGGCAAATATTTTGCAAAGTATCAATGCTGACAATCATTCTCCTGAAGTCATGGATATGCATACAAAGGTGTTATATTAGATCATGCAGTTCATATGTATTATCATGAGACCATATGATTTACTATTCAAAAGGCTCCAACCACATTTTTACCACAAAAAGTAGAAACCATCACCTCCTTTAGATGGAATTTCAAAGGAAATCTTTCTACAGACAGGCCAGCCACCATTTTCTCTCTGGTCCATTACAATTGCTGAAGACATTCCTACACCTAAAATCTCATTAAAAGTTTCACTATCTCACTGAGATACTCTGTACTCAGAGGACCACTCCTTTACATCTCTCAGCCTCAAACACAAAATGGTGAGAAGTGCTTATGTCATACCTTGTTCTGTTTGTATCAAAGAACAGTCTGGCTAACATCCATAGTGGAAAAGATGGAAACCCAAGACTTGAGGAGAAGACTAAATGAATATATTTCCTAATGTGAATTGCTGATACAATCTTCAATAGATAACAAGGATAAGGATAAGCTCAGAATATATTGTCAAAAAACGGAGCATAAGGGAAAAGGCAGCATGATATTAGTAACCAGTTTTGCCACTGAAAACACAGCAGGCATCTTAAGCCTGTAAATCCCGAAGAGACCTAAGGCAGCTGGGTAGCTCATTCTGTAAAATGAAAAGTTTGAGGGCAGTTTCCTTTTCAGGACAACATGCTATTGACCATATAAATCTTTTCATTAGTATGGGTACAAAAAAGACTTTCTCTTAAAAACCAAGTCCTTCATTATCAGTTGAGCTTTGTCATGAAGTTATGGCCATAGAAACCACGAAGAATGGAAACGCTGCTGTAGATGTAGCATGTAGCTTTCTGCTCACAATCCTAAGGTAGCAAATGATCTTTTCATGCTGTGTATCATTAGCATACCAGAGACCTACAGAGTTTAAAATTTAAACCTATAAGACAGATAAATATATTTCAATACTAAAGAAAAGGAATTCTGATTGGTGAGTAAAGATAATCATGCTAAACTACAAGAACCTAGTATGTTTTGTTTATTGACAGAAATAGCAATGTAGAATTAAAATGACTGTCAGACTAGTTTAATACAACCAACACAGACTCAACTAACATGAGGATTTTGGGTGACCAAAGAATGAAGAAAGGATATAAGACAGTCACCACCTCCCTTGAGGAGGACAGTTCTCAGTGCTCTGCAGACGTCTAATTAAGGCAAATTCAGTGTCACAAGGATGAAGTCCTTGAACTCCAGAGTGCAAAGACATTAACGAAAGAGAAGCCAAAGAGAAGCCTGCCTTAATCAGTTGCATCCATAGATGTGGAATGACCCCATGATTTAAACATTTTGTTCAAACTGAGGCATTGAAAAGCATTCCCTATGTTTTATCCAGGCACACCAGTTTGTTTTGGGGATGAAAGTTAAATGCATCTGAAATACACACCTCATCTGTTCTATTTTCATTTATTTTGTGCACTTTTTCTCTACCTCTGGATCAAAGTGCTAGAAATTAAGTTAGAAGTACATCATTTCATTCCCCATTTCTCAGATTTTTTTTTTTCTGTATTTGAACTGTGCATTAAATTATCCAGACTAGGAATTTGATCAAAATATACCCCAGCTGTCCTCCAGCCACACACCTATACCTTCTCTCTGTGGATAGCTTGATCCTTTTTTATACTACCTACTTTCAACAGAGGCTTCAGGCTTCCAAGACAGAAAGCACTGAAGCCTCCCTTTATTCAGAGCAAGCAAACAAAAGCAGTTGACATGTTTCTCCTAGACACACTTCACAAAGACAGTGCATGCATAGATAACGTATTTTGGAACAAACAAAACCACAGTTAGTGAGAAGAGAGAAACTCAAAAATATGCCTCATGGCAATAGAAAACCCTAAAGGAAGAACCAGAAGTCTCCAAAGATGATTCAGAAGGCAGTAAAGGTCCCTGAGATGCCAACAGGGGCAACAAGCATACCCAGGGGAAATATAATCTCCTTTTCCTGTTTTTACAATTTTCCTCTTGGCCACTATCAGCAACATGATGCAGGTTAGGGAGACCTTTGATGTGATAAAGGGTAGCTGCTTTTACATTTTTATGACTGATGAGAGGAACAGTAGTAGCTGTAAACTTCATAAAGGTAGGGAAGAGACTGAAAACTAGTTGCTCTAATCTAAATCAGCAATTAAGAGGAACTGAAGGTCACTCGATTGTAACAAGAGACAGATCCTCATGGAATAGTCATAGAATCATAGAATCATAGAATAGTTAGGGTTGGAAAGGACCTTAAGATCATCTAGTTCCAATCCCCCTGCCATGGGCAGGGACACCTCACACTAAACCATGTCAGCCAAGACTCCATCCAACCCGGCCTTGAACACTGCCAGGGATGGAGTTTTCACAGCTTCCCTGGGCAACCCATTCCAGTGCCTCACCACCCTTACAGAAAAGAACTTCCTTATACCCAATCTAAACTTCCCCTGTTTAAGTTTTAACCCATTACCCCTTGTCCTATTGCTACAGTCTCTGATGAAGAGTCCCTCCCCAGCATCGTTATAGGCCCCTTCAGATACTGGAAGGCTGCTAGGAGGTCTCCATGCAGCCTTCTTTTTTCCAGGCTGAACAGCCCCAACTTCCTCAGCCTATCTTCATACAGGAGGTGCTCCAGTCCCCTGATCATCCTCGTGGTCCTCCTCTGGACTTGTTCCAACAGTTCCATGTCCTTTTATGTTGAGGACACCAGAACTGCACACAATACTCCAAGTGAGGTCTCACAAGAGCAGAGTAGAGGGGCAGGATCACCTCCTTTGACCTGCTGGACAAACTCCTTTTGATGCAGCCCAGGATACGGCTGGCTTTCTGGGCTGTGAGCACACACTGAAGCTGGCTCACGTTCATTTTCTCATCGACCAACACCCCCAAGTCCTTCTCTGCAGGGATGCTCTGAACCTCTTCTCTGCCCAACCTGTAGCTGTGCCTGGGATTGCTCCAACCTAGGTGTAGGACCTTGCACTTGGCATGGTTAAAGTTTATAAGGCTGGCATCAGCCCAACTCACAAGCGTGTCGAGGTCCCTCTGGATGGCATTCCTTCCCTCCAGCGTATCAATCGAACCACACAGCTTGGTGTCATCGGCAAACTTGCTGAGGGCGCACTCAATCCCACCGTCCATGTCAGCAACAAAGATGTTAAACAAGACCAGTCACAACACCAATCCCTGAGGGATACCAGTCATTACTGGTCTCCAGCCAGACATTGAGCCATTGACCACAACTCTTTGTGTGCGGCCATCCAGCCAGTTCTTTATCCACCGAGTGGTCCACCTATCAAACTGATGTCTCCAATTTAGAGACAAGAATGTTGTGTGGGACAGTGTCGAACGCTTTGCACAAGTCAAGGTAGATGATATCAACTGCTCTACCCCTGCCCATCATTTCTGTGGCCCCATCACAGAAGGCCACTGAATTGGTCAGGCAGGATTTCCCCTTAGTGAAGCCATGCTGGCTGTCACCAAGAACATTGTTGTTTTTCATGTGCCTTAGCATGCCACCCAGGAGAATCTGCTCCAACATTTTGCCAGACATGGAGGCGAGACTGACTGGTCTGTAGTTCCCTGGGTCATCCGTTTTCCCCTTCTTGAAAATGGGGGTTATATTTCCCTTTTTCCAGTCATTGGGAATTTCACCTGAGTGCCAGGATTTTTAAAATATGATGGACATCTTCCTTCTTTCTAACTGATATTTCAACCTTCATTTGTGAGAGATTTCATCTCTCAGTCTGAAGGTGACTGGCTACAGATATTAGTTGTACAGACATCTGCTCTTCCTGGTGTACTTCAAGGTACACACAAAAAAAGACATTTTCTTTTTCAAGATTTGTGTGCTATTTAATAGCAAACAATATGTCCTCCAAAACAGGATAAAAATGGACCCAATGAGAACATAACACTATTTTTAAAGTCTAGAATGTACCCAAGCAAAGAAACAAACACCCACCTTCCACCAAAGCATACACTGAAAACATGTGTTTTACAGAAGAGACTGTACCTATGGAATGGCTCGACAGATTCTTCAAAGAGGTCTACAGAAGGCAAAAGGGGTACTAAAGCCTAAATACTTGGCTTTAGGGGTTGACTAAGGAGAAGTATTCCCAACAGCTGTTATGC
The DNA here is from genome assembly GCF_028554395.1 of Pezoporus wallicus. Classification (NCBI taxonomy): domain Eukaryota; kingdom Metazoa; phylum Chordata; class Aves; order Psittaciformes; family Psittacidae; genus Pezoporus; species Pezoporus wallicus. The sequence goes on along the minus strand of NW_026642654.1, from coordinate 8,968,430 downwards.
CCTGCTTCATTAGTGCACTCAGAACTAAACAGACATTCACCTGGCAACAGTTCAGGGCTGGTGAGCACCTTGCAAACATCCTTCTAGCTCAATTCATAACAAGGTGGGGGTTGTAGGGGAAACAACAAAAGAAGACTTTGACAGTATCAAGCAAATGTTACAAAAGCCATTGTTCTTTCCCAGGTTTTATAGAGAGCAGATTAGCAGCTGAAAAGCATGTATTTGAAAAGCAAATGTGGCATTGATACTCTTGTAGCCTCTGGGAACAGGCAAAGGCTCTACATCATTACAAGTCATTGGTGATGTGGTTTACACCCATCCCATAGCCAAAGTAACAGATGCATTATACTTGTACTGCTTTGCATATTCTTGGTTTCAAAAATTCTTATTCTAGAAACAATCACTTGTGTTTTAATGAGGCAACGTACACAGTCCACAATCAACAGAAATTCAGAGCTCCAGATAATCTACTACACAACATCTGTCAGAATGCTATTTACCTGCGATGTTGTATTACTACATTCCTTTCATATATGTTTAAAAAAAATCCAAACCAAACAACCTAGTCTCTTTCTCACTTCCGTTACAACCTATTTATCTTCCATCCGGAACAGAGTAAGCTGTAATCCCCAGCCAAAGGTAAGGAACCAAAAGGTACATCATACATCATATTTAAAATGCTGTAATTTAGTTACATTACAGAGAGTATGTACTGTTGATGTGAGCAGCTTTCTAGGTATTTAATTTGATACGCCTTGATTTTCAAGGCACTTACATCACCCTATCGCTTCTAGAGACATCCTGCACATTTAAAATTAACTATTTCTGTATATGGGATAGCTTCCTTATTTAATATTTCAAAAATGGTTTCCAGGTCCATTACGTGAAACCAAAATGTCAAAACTATCTGGAGCAAAACTACATCTTTATTAATAAAGGAAAGGTGCAAGACCAACCTTAAAAATGCAACTACAAAACTAACCTTATTTAGAATTGTAACTGAAACATCTAGCAGACACAGCTGAATAACAGAGGATTTTTTTTTTTCTGTAATTTCCTTGTTCCTCATCCCATCGGGCTATTCCATGTAAGCTAGTTGCAAAATTAGAGAGCCTCAGCCCACTCTAGAACTCCCTATATGCATATATATATTCATACAGAAGTACAGAGAGGATGTCAAGGACCATCTATTACACAGTGAAAAAGCTGAAAGCAGACAAAAATGGAGGATGAAAAATTATTATTTCAGCGTTTCAGTTAACTCTTTACTAAAAATCCCATCCCTCCAAATTTCACATGCAGTATACGTGAATCCTTACACACCCAGGTGGATGATTTTTAGAAATGCTCGCAGTAACATGTGTTATTCTCTACCAGGAGTATCAAAACCAAACATCTGGTTTGCTTGAAGTAGGTCTGATGAATTACTGGTTTCTAAAACAGTCAGTAATATTAAGAGCAAAATTTACAAAAATTTATGTGTTTACACATCTTTTTTCCACCTGTGCAGAAGCTCACCATTAGACTGCTAATGTTTCCTAAAGGTTACAACACATACACAGAAAATACAAAAAGCAGATTTTCAACTCTTGCTTAACCCAGAGTATTGTATATTCTTGACTCGGTCCAGAGCTCCCTTAAAGTGAATCTTTTCACTGATCCAGAGCAGTTTAGTACTCATCCTCAGCATCACCATCCCCTTCCTATCAGTGAACATACTGTGATCATACCAATCAGATTTAAAGAGTGCATCCCACTTGAGACTCTTGAATAAAGAAGTAGGAATTAGAACTACTTACCTGAAAGGCCTATATACAAAAATCCTAGTCAGCAAAAAAATAGCACATTAACCATTACAATTAAAAAACAATCTATAACCATCTTCATAAAATTCAGGAAACTTCATACTTCTCTTCTTGATGCTGGTCCTCTTGGTCACTTAGCTCATCATCATCTACCATATGCCCAAATGGTTCAGAAGAAATTGATACCATATTAGAAAGGATAACTCTGCTATCACTGCTTCCTGTAAGGATCAGCTGATCATGAGAGTGATTGTATCTGACATTCCATACCCTAAAAATAAAGTCAGAAAGAACAAGAGTCTATTCTTGGCAGGCAGTGCATTTACAATAAATTATATTTTTTATTCATTTCTTTTTTTTTATTCATTTCTTTAGATGAACTAAAAATTCATCTTTGACTTAAATGTTGTAAGCATCCTTAGAAGTGACGTGCCTTATTCCAAAGACTGTTTTTGCCATCTTCATTTGGCTTTTAAGTTTCCACATCCTCCGTTTTCTATGAGGTGTCTTTAAAACTCAACAAATAAGTTTTGGGAAAAAACCCACAAACATCAAACAACAAAACACTATTCAGTGGTATCATTCCTTGAGGGCAGATACCAATTCATTGTTTAGTGTGACAGATAAATGTTTAAGTTCTAAATATAAAAATTTCCCCAAAGCAAAATATGGATTAAAAATAAACTGTTAAACAAAAATCTCACAACATTCTTACAGAGAAGTTTAAAATAGGCCCTAAAACAAAAGTAGGATTATATTTCTCTACAATTTTTAGATTTTACATATCAAGTTAATACTAAATATCTTATGGTTCTCATTCTTTTTCCTTTAATCTTCTGGAAAAAAAAGTATAAATGCTGCTTTTGTTAATTCACATCTTCATTCCCCTCAAACTAGCTTCAGGGTCCAGATTTATTTTGCAAGAATTACTCCAACCCAAATTCTATAAAATATGAACCGCTCATCTTTTCTCAACCACTGAAGTCTGCAAACATCAGACAAGATTCTATCCTTGCTCCAGCCAGAAGCCAGAGCAGTAGATACAGGTTCTAAGTATTCTCTCAGAAAATAAAATTACTGTCTTGCATATTCTGGCTTAAGGGCTGTGAAAAGCATGAAAAATATGGGGCTGAATTACTGAGCGTTTCAACCATTCAACAACAGAAGGATAGATGGCAGCTGCTTTCCTGTACATCAGGTGCAGCAGATCAGGCTGGATTTGGAAAGGCACACCTGTATCCCAGCTGGCACCTACAAGCCAAGTTTTGTTCTGTGCTTCTCAAAGGAGTACCCTATCTCCCCACAGCGTTAACAACAGTTCCTTGCCAATTAGACTAATATCATCTAAGCTCCTAATTTACAATCACACAAGGAACATTCACATGTTGAAACCTTTCCTCTGTGCAGAAAAATGATTATTCACAATAGCACAAAACATAGTTAGCTTGCATTGTTCCTAAACAGTAAAATAATTAGCTGAATAAATTACATAAACCATCCACCCGCAAAACAGCATGCAGATATTTTGTTCTACCAGTGGGAATGCTCCTCTAGTGTCTTCACGGGTTCAGTGACATTTCTCGTGTCCCAGAATTTCACCTTGCAGTCATCTCCACAGCTAGCCAGGTAGTACTGTTTATTGGGATTAAAGTCTAGGTCTCGTACCAGCTGTCCATGTGCATTTTCTATGCAATATATCTGTCTGTAAAACACATTAAAAAAATTAAATGGTCTATAGAAAGCTAACCGCACTCCACTGACAGGAATCTGTTTCCCTGGAAACTTGCATAATCCCCTCAGCACTCACAGACCTAGACTTCCCATTACTAGTGCATAGTTTAAGGAAATCCCAGCTGTTAACAACAGTGACTTGTATAGATTTCTCAGCTTGATTCAAAGCTTTGCTCTTTTCTTGTTTGCATTAGGATCATCTGAAGCTAAAAGGAAACAGTAGTTCCAGATGATTCTAGTACAGCTCTCTTAACAACTGTTATGAAATGTCCACTATTAAACCACAATATTTTCAGATAAGAGCTTCTCCACTCCTAAGCGGTTTTACTAATTCTGTATTGATAACACCTACTTCTCCCTACATGAAAAAAACAAGATGCAAGGGATGCAACAGATATGAACAACAGCTTTTTATTATTGCCCAATTTTGTACTTACCTTCCTGAGCTCTAGCACTTATCATTAATTCACCTGTGGCCCTTAAACTCTGCCATGTATATACTCATCCAACTGGACCACTTCAGAAAACATTTACAGTACTGCTAACAACCTAGCACTCTTATTCAAAATACCACGTTCTGCCAGTTTGTCTCTCTACCTAGTCTCTTAAACTTGGGTTGTGGGTTTTTATTTTTGTTTCCACTATTGCATTACCAGTTTTCTCAATGTCACCATCTACCAAAGTTCTGCTATGGCAGTCACTCAGGATAGAAGATACTACTTAGGTATCCCATGTCAACACTCCTCTCAGAGCTTGAGAAGTTAAGGATATAACTCAGGTATTCCTTTCTACCAGATATTCCAAGAGCTGTATTCAACATTTCCTTTTAATTTCTTGAAACATCTTCACAGGATTTTTTTTTTTTAAATCTCAAGCATGCTTCCAGCAATAAAACACTCCTTCCTCCTTCACTTCTTGCCCTGCTCATGGAGATGTATACAAGGGCTTAAAAAGAAATACCACTGTCCATCCTATATTCAACAGTGCTTACTATGAAGGCCTTTATCCCAACTTAACTATTACTCTGGCCACTTGTTCCCTTACCTTCCCAAACATGAATCATCTTTTCTTTCACTCTATCACCTTACCTACAGCAATAATACCTACACCAAATTTCCCTCTTACATTACCAGATTAAGGCCAGACCACACAAACATTTTCTCCAGCTTCTGGCTCCTCTGTCTCATACTCTTCTTCCATTTTTTTTTTTTTTAATCTATTCTCAGAGTCTGAATTTTCCTAATACAATTCTCTATCTAAATCCATTCAGTCTAGTGTCTGCTTCCTAGTGTTTAGTCTCTTTTGCTTCACAAACCCTATGCTGGATGAAGACTGTTTCCCTCATTTAATCTCAGTCGTCTTCCCAACAACCTCTTTTTTTCCTCCTCTTCTTTGTTTGCTATGTCCAAAATAATTTACTCCATCTATTTTATAGCTATCATAATCACATTCTGTGGAAGTAGCTGTTCTAACTACTTCTTTAGAATCCCCCTTATTCTTTGCTTGTATAGCAGTTTTCTGTTCTTGATTTCTCACTCTCCCTCATTTTTTTGCATCTTGTACTGCCACAGTTTATACTTCTAGCCTGACTAGTCATTATCCAATAGTCACATCATTCTAGACACATTAGAGTGTAATTGCAGAAATGACTTTTGCACATATTTTTCAAGTTACTCAGAGTATTCACTTAATGAAAGACAAAAAAGCTTTTTCTAATGAGACAAATCATGAAGCAGACTTCACAACAGTTAACATTTTCTACTTGGAAAAATAGGTTTTAATCTTAAGGTCTGCCTGCTATGTGTTAAAAAATAGAATTATTACAGAAACATCATTAAAAGAATCAAATTAAACACAACCTTTTCTCCTTTCACCTTTCCTTTATTGTACGTTTCCTTTAAAAGCACCTTCATGAATGAAAGTATACACATATATATGAAGTTAGATTTTTATATATTCTTTTACAAGTCAAAGAACAGGACTTTCAAACCTGATGACAAGCTTTCAGGAACTGACTTTTAATTATTACATTTGTATTTTTAGATTTTTTTTTTCTTAAATTAAATAAACCTTTTTGTCAAAGCCATACAAGGCTGGCGAGCACTGGGATTTATCACTACACCCCTGAGCTGGCAGGAACCAGAGAACTAAATTTAAAGTCATCCCCCTTTAAGGCAACAAAAGTTATTACAAGACATCAGCCTTCTTGGTTTAGTGATAAATTACTATGTGCTAAAGGGATAAAGCATATCTTAAAAAAGCTTACACAGGCTTTAGTAGTCATAGCAACAGATGTGCAAAACATCACTCCTTTGCTTATCAAAATCACAACTGAGCAGGGGGGAAAACACCTTATTAGGTACATTTAAAGCTTTGATTTGGTCATGATTTTGATAGATTCAGTAGTTTCATACGACTAGCATGCTAAAATCTTTAATATAGCATAGTATGCTATTTGTTAAAATAAGAATATTGAGGAATGAACTTAACCTATGAATTACTTTCAGAAATTAAAGTTATCTTTAAATAATATGCTACTAAGACAGTTCATAGCATAGTCAGAAATGCTGTTAAATCATTCTCAAGTTGAATTATAGAGCAGCTTCATTCAGGTAATGCCCATGTATTAAAAAAATTATCCTGAGACTACCGCATAGTTCATTAAAACTCAATATACAACTTAGAATTGAAGCTGAGAGGGGGGAAACAGAGAAACCCTTTACTAAATATATCACCAATGCAAGCCCAACTATTTCTTTTAAAACTGATAGCTTTGCCACATTACCAATCCTAAAAAGAAAAAAAAAGTAAAAAAAAAAAAGTAAAATAAAAATAAATTTAGGAGCAATGAAAAAAAAAAATCTATCTCCAAAGGAGACTGTCTTTCTTAAAGAACATGACCATGATTTCTCATTACCTCATGCTTCGTGTATCCCATCCTCGAACAGTGGTGTCATTGGCTGTTGCAATCTGTGTGCAATTGTGGTGTGGACTCCATCTTCCAGAAGTAAATTTTAATTGTCCTTTCCCTTCCAAGGCTGCAGAACTAGAGAGCTAAAATAATGAAACAAAGCTGGCAATGTTTCTAAATGCAGTGCTAAAAGGAAATTAGGTTCACTGAAGACAAAACCTGCACAACAGCCTATTGTTCCAAGCGTAACAGACTACCAAAATCCTAAGTTAAAAAAAAACAACACAACAGAACAAATGAAAAGCTAGAGCTGATTCTGTACCTCACTAAGTAATTTCTACAAAGGCTTATGCAGCGTAATGTATTCAGAAATACTAGAAGTACTGTTCTACTTTATAAACTAAAATAAACAGTTTCAGATCATTTGTTGAAACAGGAGATAGACAATATGGGCACACTGCACAAATCTGTGCTGACAGAGGGGAGATTTAGATATCATGGGAAAAAAAAAAAAAAAATCTTCACTGTGAGGATAGTGAGGCACTGGTTGTCCAGAGAAGCAGTGGATGCCCCATCCCTCAAAATGTTTAAGGGCTGGTTGGACGGTTGGATGAGGCTTTAAGCAACCTGGTCTAGTGGAAGGTGTCCCTGCCCACGTCAGGGGAATTGAAACTAGATGATCTTTAAGGTTCCTTCCAACTCGAACCATTCTATGATTATGTGACTCTGAATTCATCCAGTTCAATTCCTCCAGCTGCAGGCAACCATGTAGTCCTTTCATACCTGAACCATCCTACAATCGTTCGCAATTTCAAATACCCTCATCATATTGGCAGAACTGAGTCATTCCCAGAATCCACATATTTTTAAATGCTGAGTTTCTACATCACAGCAAGAAAATATTTTTACTCCTTAAACACAAGTTTTCTGATTTATACAACAAAAATTAAACATCAAGTTCATCCTCTGAAATCTACTGTTGTTCCTATATACTGATGATGGATTCCAAGTTTCTGTCATCAACAATTTCCATCATTTCACTCCTAATTCTATACTACCATTAAGGAGACCATTAAACAAAATGAATCCCAACACTAACTCTTTAAAAACTAGTCTTCTATCCTCTTTTTGATCTAGTAGCTTCTCTTTCACGTTTCTTCAGACATTTTTTGCCCTCCTTTAATTGATCGATGTTTGTTCTAGTTGCAGTAATTATGGGGCACTCTACAAAGTTCTCCACTAAAGTCCACAATGTATTTCCTGCCTTGAGGAACAGAAGACATCTTGCCAAGAAAGCATCTCATGCTTATTCCTAACACCCTCCTATATTTGGATACATTACTTTTATCCAGATAGACTGTGAAATCTTCACCCACAAGATCTTCCATCTTGCCTGGAATGCCACTGCCAGATATTTCGTGTTGTCATAGAACAGAATCATAGAATCATAGAACAGTTAGGACTGGAAAGGACCATAAGATCACCTAGTTCCAACCCTCTGCCATGGGCAGGGACACCACAGACTAAACCATGTCACCCAAGACTCCATCCAACCTGGCCTTGAACACCATCAGGGATGGAGCATTCATGGGCATTCATTCATGGGCAACCCATTCCAGTGCCTCACCACCCTCACAGTAAAGAACTCATTCCTTATATCTAATCTAAACTTCCCCTGTTTAAGTCTGATCCTGTTACCCCTTCTCCTATCACTACAGTCCCTAATGAAGAGTCCCTCTCCAGCATCCTTGCAGGGCCCCCTTCAAATACTGAATTAAGATCACCTATACATTAAATGCTACTAAAGAATCCAGAAGGGACAAGAAATCTATGAAATCTAATTAATCTTTTGGATTAAAATTATCAAATCTGCATCTCTGCTCTTCCCCTTTGTGAAAATATAAGGCAAAGAGAAAAATACCTATATTTTAACATCTTCATTTCATTCTGTAACACTCATCTGCCATTCCAAACACAATGCATTTACCCAAGAAGGAGTTCTAGTGATTTGGTGACATCTGACCTAAAGTCTGCATACAGAAACAGTAACTGTCATCTTTTCGGCACAATCCACCCAGACTTTGTGGATTGGTTGGGCTTCTCTTGGGTTCAGCTAATGATTACAAATGACAAAGAATAGCTAATTTAATTGCAAAAGGTAATGATGCAGGGAGCATAAGATTAGTTTCACCCCAGAAGATAAAAGTAGTGATCAAAAGGACAGGAGAAGCTTGTCTTAATGCAAATGCAGGCAAATATTCCCGTATTAGTGTAATGAAGAAAAAACTTAGCAAAAAGCGCTGGGGCAGGGGACGGGAAGGAGGAGAACAAAACCCAACAAACCTACAAAACCATAACTTACAGTTAGTAAATGTTTCCTATGACAGGCTGACCAGATAATTCAGAGAATGAACACACAAGTAATTTAATTACAAAAAAGCTCTGAAAATACCAGGAACCCTAAAGTTCTTCATGGTAATTCTAATTAAACATATGTCTTGTAACTCCCAGGCAGATAGAAGAGATGCACCCAGTAAAAGACTCTGAACTTTTGATCACTGTAAGCAAGCACAATTTTTGGCCCATGCTAAATTTTAAGGCAAATATCATATCAATTTTTCACCAGTACTACACTTAGGTTATAGATGAACTTTCTCACAAACATGAAAAGTTCATAAAAAGTAGCACTGGGTTTACCTCTTGCCATGGAAATTAATACTGGCTATAATACATACCTATCCAAAAAGTAATCACTTGAAATGTGTCCATGAAACAAGAGCAGTGCTGCACCAGTGTAATGAATACCCGCTTACTCCCATTACTTAATACAGATTCAGCAGACCAGATCCTACTATTAATGATGATAATGCCATTCAACTTGAACACTATCATGGTTTTGTTAAGGGAAAAAACTCAAGCACACAAATATTTTTATTATTTTAATCCTAGGCTATTGATTTATTCAGTTAAAATAATGTATACACACACAGGTACATGGTTATTTCAGTAATTAAGTCTATAGCAACAAAAATATTTTGTAAAGAGTTTCTTCCCCTCAACAGTCCCTACAGAACATGCAAGTTTATTAGCTACTTATTTCTTTGTCACCATCTGCTAAAACCAAACAGCATATTAGGCAAGACACCATGTGTCTAAGACATGCCAAAAATGGACAACCCTTTATCCTAGTGTACAATAAACTCCATGTTTCTTATTTAAATAATCTCCTTCTGTATCTGCATAGAAAAAGCTAATGTAAAATTCCTGGCAAGAATTTCTGTATAGCACCGACGCCTATAATCAAATAAAATCATAGAATCGTAGAATGTTTTGAGTTGGAAAGGAATTTAGGATCATCTAGTTCAACCCCCCTGCTGTGGGCAGGGACACCTCACACTCAACCGTGTCGTCCAAGGCTCTGTCTAACCTGGCCTTGAACACTGCCAGGGATGGAACATTTACAGCTTCTTTAGGCAATCTGTTTCAGTGCCTCACAACCCTCACAGTAAAGAACTTCTAATGGTTTCCATGGACTGTCTTCAGAAAACCTCTTTTCCTTTTTTTTCTAATACATGTCCCCTTTTTCAGTGCTGGTGAGAGTCTATTTTTTTTTTCTGTAGGCTGTTCCATACTTGTTTTCAAGGCCAAAACGAAGCTCTTCTTATTAATATCCCAAGGAAGTGTGCTTCTACAACCACCAAAACCGCATTAAAACACAAATCGTGCTTTTTAGGGTTATAACATGTTTTGCATCCAACAATCATGAATAAACAGGATATACACAGAAAGAAATCACTATTTCACCAACAGCTGATTGGACTACAAACACTCCTTGTATACGGTGATAGGCAACTGCAATCTTTACTGCATACCCCTACCAGTGCTGTCTTCTAACCAATTTGTTCTCACAGTTTTCTCTTTCACATTCTAAACATAGAAACATAGAATCGTTAGGGTTGGAAAGGACCTTAAGATCATCTAGTTCCATCCCCCCTGCCGTGGGCAGGGACACCTTACGCTAAATCATATCACCCAAGTCCTCGTCCAACCTGGTCTTGAACACTGCCAGGGTTGGAGCATTCACAACCTTCCTGGGCAACCCATTCCAGTGCCTCACCACCCTAACAGGAAACAATTTCCTTCTTATATCCAACCTAAACTTCCCCTGTTTAAGTTTGAACCCGTTACCCCTTGTACTGTCACTACAGTCCCTAATGAAGAGTCACTCCCCAGCATCCCTATAGGCCCCCTTCAGATACTGGAAGGCTGCTAGGAGGTCTCCACGCAGCCTTCTCTTCTCCAGGCTGAACAGCCCCAACTTCCTCAGCCTGTCTTCATACGGGAGGTGCTCCAGTCCCCTGATCATCCTCGTGGCCCTTCTCTGGACTTGTTCCAACAGTTCCATGTCCTTTTTATGTTGAGGACACCAGAACTGCACACAATACTCCAAGTGAGGTCTCACAAGAGCAGAGTAGAGGGGCAGGATCACCTCCTTCAACCTGCTGGTCACGCTCCTTTTGATGCAGCCCAGGATACGGTTGGCTTTCTGGGCTGCAAGCACACACTGAAGCTGGCTCATGTTCATTTGCTCATCGACCAACACCCCCAAGTCCTTCTCCGCAGGGTTGCTTTGAATCTCTTCTCTGCCCAACCAGTAGCTGTGCCTGGGATTGCTCCGACCCAGGTGTAGGACCTTGCACTTGGCATGGTTAAACTTCATGAGGTTGGCATCAGCCCACCTCACAAGCATGTCAAGGTCCCTCTGGATGGCATTCCTTCCCTCCAGGGTATAACAGCAAGCAAAGGATGGGGTACAGAGTTAATTTTGTTTACTTGGGGTTTTTTTTCATTTTGTTTTTGTTGTTGGTTTTTGGTTTGTATTTTTTTTAACAGAAAGCCATCTCAGTAATGAACCATTTCTTATTTTCCCTCATCACTCCCTGTAACCGTCAGTTCTACACAATTTTTTTCAAATATAAAGTTGCTTCACAATAACAGTTATTGTTTTTCAGCCTTCTATGGATTCTAACAGGGAGGTAATTTCTCAGGCAGGAAGTAATCTTCAAAGATTTCAGAAACACACAGCAGTTGATTCTAAGCCTGGATTTCAGGTTGTCATCATTTTAATTAGTGGAAAGTTTATGGTAGGCATTTTAAAGAGATGCTCATGCTTTCCTCAGTCTTGCTCAACTGGATGCTGGTTAACTCAGGAACCAACAGACATATGTGAGACAATTTTTTCACAGACAAAAATTTGTCTGGAATGCAACAATACCAGTCATTTTAGAAGAGATTCACCTGGCTTAAGATCTAGATACCTGGAGTTTTGCCTCTTGACTCGACTTCCAAGAGTCAAGTTTCCACAGACTTTCACTATTAAACTTCACTTTAAAAGTGTCACAGACTCAGTGATGAGGTAAGTACTATTAAAGAGTAACTCAAAATTGCTGGAGCAGAAGAGTGATAATGGTAAACAGTTATTTCCAGGTAAAATTTTAGCCACAAGCAATTCTAATTTACAGTACACTCACATGAGATACTAGATTATTTTAGACAGAAATATAGAGAACCAGTCAAATTCTGTATCAGGTCTCTCGAGAGCCCAACTGCAAAATCTAAATGACATTCCTAACTTCTGCAAACTAAGGTGTCCTGGGTTCAGCAGTAGCAGTCATGTTTTTCCTTTGTAGTAGCTGGTGCAGTGCTGTGTTTTGATTTCCAGCCCGGGAACAGTGCTGGCGATACCAATGTTTTCGGTTGTTGCTAAGTGATGTTTACCCTGACCAAGGACTTTGTGAGGCTCACGCTCTTCCAGGGAGGAGGGGAAGCTGTGAGGAAGCAGAGACAGGGCGCCTGACCCGGGCTAGCCAAGGAGGTATTCCATACCACAGCACGTCATGCCCGGGGTGGGGGGTAACTTGGAGTTACCCGGAAGGACACGGGCTTCTGCATGAGACTCGTTTCTTGGCCGGTGGTATTGTATTCTCTTCCCTTGTTATTTTCCCTTATCATTGTTGTTGGTGGTGGTAGCGGTGGTGATTTGTGTTGTACATTGGTTGCTGGACTGTTCTTGTCTCAACCCGTAGGAGTTGCACCCTTTCGATCCTCCTCCCCGTTCCTCCGGGAGCGGGGAAGGGGAGAGCCCCGGTGGGGTGGGGGGGGGGGGCCTTGATTGTTGTCAGCCCAGCACCACACACTGGGAGTGAGTGAACAAGTTGCCTGATTGGGTTTAAACCATGACATAAGGTTTTATCAAACATTACAGAATGATCCTATATGAAGATGTCAGTCAGGGGTTGACAGATCTAATTCCATAGTCTTAGCTTCATTAGACAAAACAGGGTTTTTGATGCAGAATCTTTTTTTCTTGTTTCCTTTGATCAAATATAAGCATATAACAAATGTTACAGCTTAAATCCCTTTAGCTCGTTTATCATTTACTTTGCCTTCTGGATTCCTTCTTTTGGCATCAATATTTGATGCAGTATAGGCATACTTTAAAAGTAAGAGAATAAAAGATATTCTAGTGTCCTGGGTTCAGCAGTAGCAGTCATTTTTCTCCTTCTCAGTAGCTGGTGCAGTGCTGCATTTTTGACTTGCAGCCTAGGAACAGTGCTGATAACATTGATGTTTTTAGTTGTTGCTAAGTCATGTTTAGTCTGACCAAGGACTTTCCAAGTCTCATGCTCTGTCAGGGAGGAGGGGAAGCCGGGAGGAAGCTGAAACAGGACACCTGACCCAAACTGACCAAAGAGGTATGCCGCACCACAGCACATCAAGCCCAGGATGTAGAATTGGCGGCAGTTACCCGGAAGGGCTAGATCACTGCTTGGTTGGGCTGGGTATCGGTCGGCAGGTGGTGAGCAGTTGCATTCTCTTCCCTTGTTATTTCCCTTATCATTATTATTATTGGCGGTAGCAGCAGTGGTTTGTGTTATACCTTAGTTACTGGACTGTTTCTTATCTCAGCCTGTGGGAGTTACATTCTTTCGATTCTCTCCGCCATCCCTCTGGGAGCAGGAGGGAGGAAGTGGGGGAGCAAGAGAGAGAGTGAGTGGCTGAGCTTAAACCATGACATCTAGGTAAGGAACACTAACTGAAATACTGAGAGGATCAGCAAACTGAACATTTCTTTGAGGACAGAAATATTGATTTCCAAATTCATGCTGAGATTAAATTGCTGAAGAGTCTAGTCCTCTGCAAAATTCTGTAGATCCCAATTCTATCAACAGAAGGAAAGAAAATGGAAATAATTCACAAATATTTGTGTGACAGAGTGAGGAGGTTAATTCTGAGGAAAGGAATATGTCCTGGGTTCAGCAGTAGCAGTCATGTTTCTCCTCCTTGGTAGCTGGTGCAGTGCAGTGTTTTGACTTTCGGCTCGGGAACAGATCTGATAACAAGGATGTTTTGGTTTGGCCAAGGACTTTGTGAGCCTCATGCTCTGCCAGGGAGGAGGGGAAGCTGGGAAGAAGCAGAGACAGGACACCTGACCCAAACTGACCAAAGAGGTATTCCATACCACAGCACGTCATGCCCAGGATGTAACTGGGAGTGAGCCAGAAGGGCTGGGAGACGGCAGGGTTGGAGGAGGTATCGGTCGGAGCTTGGTCGGGCTTGGGGGGTGAGTTATCGGTCAGCTGGTGCTGAGGTGTTGTATTCTCTTCCCTTGTTATTTCCTTTATCATTATTATCATTGGTGGTAGCAGTAGTGATTTGTGTTATACCTTAGTTACTAAACTGTTCTTATCTCAACCCGTGGGAGTTGCATTCTTTTCGATTCTCCTCTCCGTCCCTCCGGGAGTAGGGGGAGGGAAAGAAGGGGGGGGGGTGAGTGAACGAATTACCTGACTGGGTTTAAACCACGACAGAATAGTAAAAGGAAGATGTAACATGCAAAATTTTAGTAAATTAATCTCAAGCAAAATAAAATGAGAAAAAGTGGTATTCATTGCAAGACTCCCACATATAGAGAGACTGGTAACATACTCACTAGAGAGCATCCCACAGAACACCATATTTTGGTCTGTGTGTTATACAGGCATTAGGAAAGGAATACTGACAAACTTAGGAGTAATACAAATCCAGTGGATCCGATGCCACAAACAAGTTCCTGGAGGCCAGCCTTCAGAAACTTTAAATATCAGTTCAACAACTGTTAACAAACAGTACTTGGAAGAAGCCTTGGCAGGTAACATAACACTGACTGGAGTTCCAGGTGGAAAAAAACTTTAAGTTTTCTCATCTAGTGAAGTAACCCAAAGGGCTTAATCATAAACACAAAGGATTAAACTATATTGTGTTACACTGACACTATGGAAAATCTAACAAAATAATAACAACTCAAGCCTTCACCTATTTGTGCACAGTCAGACAGTACAACCACGAAGAGTTTGTGGACAGTGTCTTGACTCTTCAAGCAATTGCTAAGAATCTAATTCAGCAGCATCTAAGAAACGAAACTAACCCTGAACTGACGAGTTAATTCAAGAACTGACAATAGACCAACTGAATAATAATGTCCTCGACATAATCAATTTTCATTTTTAAGGACACTGACCCAAATGAGTTTGTACAGAAACATTTAAAGTTTTCTATACATGATCTATGTCATTATACATAAATAAGCAAACCTTTTTGTTTATCTATAAGAGGCGTCATAATTAGACAGAAAATTATGCCAATGACACCTTTTTATATATGTTCCTGAATAAGAAATCTTTAACAGTGAGTGAAATAATGTGAATAGGTAGTATAGTACTAAATTCAATTAATACTAAGAAATCAACACAGTGAATAGTAAATAGAGACATCTATATTATGCCTATGTATACAACAAGGATGATAAATTATGTAGAGGGCTGCATGGTATTAACCAATGAGTTAATATATTATTACCTGAATTCAATAACTTTTGGCTTTACTGACCACCAATTTTCCCTTTTACGCATTTATCAAATTTGCATTGTTTTATTCTAGATTGTTCACTGTAAAACCAGTAAAGTAAGGGGAACTCTAGAAAAAGGAAAATATTTAATCACTAGCAACAGATACAAAATACCACCCTAACACTCATATTCAAGACGATTGATGGAATATTCATTTCCCCCACCCACATTAAAAGCAACAAGGTATTTCTAAAGAATAGTTAAAATATTAGCAAATTATAAACTAGCATATAATTTTATAATTTTATAAGATAGCTTATAATGTTAGCTTTATAGATATATTATTCGCTAATGATGCTGTTGTTTGAACTATATTCAAGTACGTCATGCTTTGTTTAAAAAAAAACCTTAAAACTTAAAAATTCTTAAATTCTTACCACAGCTTTGGTTGAACTTTCCTGTAAATCCCACAATAATATGTTATTATCAGCCAGCGAAATCACCTTTTTACCGTCTCCCATTGGTTCCCACATAACACTGTAAAACAGAAAGAGAAAACAAAGAAAAACACCCTAACATTAAAACCAATCAGAATTTGCACTAGAAAGCCATTTTAATGCTGTGGATCTAATCTACTCCAAAGTATATTAAAATATTAAACAGCATTTCTTCAGCTGAAATCTGACCCATATTTTAAGTACAAAATCTGTTATTAGCTAGCAATCTAGCAATTTTTACACATGCTAGATGAACATTACTGCAGCATCAGTTACTTAAAAGGTATGTGATACCAAATTTACACTTGCTTATCAAATCTTTTAGTCAGTGCTAATGTACACATCATTTCCTTTTTGAGTACCCTCTGACATCCTGTCCAAAACCATCAGGAAAAAAAAGTAATGCTACCAGGTTCTCTAGATGATCTAATGGTAAAAAGATGGTTTCTTGAAATCCTTACTCCATCTGTTGTCCATTCTGCATACTGAATCAGTGATTATGCAAAACAAACAGAGATTATGTCATTGTAGGGGGTTGGAACTAGATGATCTTCAGGTACTTTCCAATCCTAACTATTCTGTGATTCTATGCCTGTAGCAATCATTCTGCATACAAATGCAGCAAGAAATGGACCTTGCCTACATTCAATTTCAAGTGCTTTAGCTTGAAACCTCAAAGTTCTTCATATGTAATGTTGTGCATGCTTTTTGAAGATGCACCAAAAATCATAAGCCTCATAGCTTTGATGCAACCCTCTTCCAGTTCAGCAGCTGTCATCATGACTCAGTCAACATACACATTTTACCTGTGATTCACCAGTTTTGCGCTACACATGAAGGAATGCAAGAAATAAGTCCTCATCCTCTAGTTCTACCTATGTGAAGCAGCATATTCAAGCCAGTCAGTATGGGCAGCACAGCAAAATATATGCACTATAACACTAATAAATTCACTGAAGATAACAGTAAGGTTAAAAGAAGACTCCTTGTAATTTGATGAAAATAGGCTTCCATACCCAACACTTCTAAAAGTAAGTTGTGCAACCTCCTAACCATCTTATATTGAGTGCCACAACATATCTGAGGGCAGAAGATCACAACTTTAGTATCAATAGCTACATGGAGAAACTTCTTCCCATCTCCAGACAAAAACTTAAGCTATTCAAAGGCATTCGACACGTTGTTGTCATCCTCAGTACACGTATGAAGTACCACCCCTTGAGGTTTGTCAAGAGTCCATCACTAGATGCAAGTTCTCTAGTCTGTTTAACTTTTTGTACGAATCAATTCAGTATCTGGACTGAGGAGATGAAAGGAAGTTGCATGAATAGATGTAGCCTTGGACAAGTGAGTCCCGTGTTAGGCAGCTGCTAGCTACCTTCCTAACTTTGTGCTGCACAGTATGTCTGCTTCTGTTTTATCCCAGATTTTGCATTACTCCTACCCTCCCCTAAGACAGGTTCTTCCGTGAACAGTTTAATTGCTTTTTAACCTGTACTTTCAGTAAAACAAGCATTAGATATACAGGCAAAAGACTGCACCTGTTTGCTGCCACAGAGAAGCAAGAGCATGCAGAGAAAACAGAACTATGCTAAAAATAATTAAAGCCAAGTAGATGAAGCAGCTTGAACTATACCTAAAAGGGTGTGTTGGCTGACCCCTCACCCACCAAACTTTTCCCTAGTATAACAGAGCAGACCAAACAAAGGATTAGCTTCTGCATCTCTCTTCTGCTGGAACCATTACCTACATCTTTATTATGTTGTCAATCCATGGAAATGAACTACTTATAAAAGTTAATTTGTAATGAGCTCTCCTGAATTAGGACAAAATCACTTCATTTAGCCCACTAAGCTACCACCACGTTTTTAAATGTGTTTTAACAAGGGCATGGAACTAGAATGATTCTATGATTTGCTTCAAACTGGGCTGATTTGTCTGTAGTATTGCCCACCTTGGTTTTAAAAGTGTTCCTTGTTAAAGTTGTATGGCACAACTTGGAGAAAAGAATTCATCAACTAGATCCTTCAAAGTCATGAAAACATTTTATGAACACATGTAACAGGATAAAAAAATTAACGTATTATAAGCTGTATGTGATCACAGCTAACTTTCCACAATCCAGTTTTCCAAAGCAAAATTCAAATACTTCAGGGCCACCACACAACTGAATGGGAAACTAAGAAATTTTTAAGTTGATTTAAGTCCATCATTTTTCTTACATGTTGCTGAAAATATAAGTGGTATTTGGTGTGATTTATGAGATAGATTTTTAATTATAGACAATGAAATCTGGTTTGACCAATTAACTCTTAAGAGTTCTTCCAGTCAGAGTTCAATACTCTTTATGCCTGTTGATGTATTTTCATGTCTTCTGCACTGATCACTGAATTTCCAGTTGTAAAATCTAGATTGGAAGCACTTTCTTTGATGTTTTCAAAGGTAGGAAGCAATTTCACATCTTTAAGTGTCACTGAGCTTCAAGGTAAAGAATTATTATAGCTGAATACAGTGTGCTAATCAGAGCCAATTATAAGCCAGCTGATATACGTTGCAAGGAAAAGGTCTCTCCACATTCCCTCTGTCCTTCTGAGATGCCTGCTTTTCTTCTGTTTGTCTTTTATGAAAGCTCATTGTTTTACAGGCGTGGCTGATCATTCAGATTTTACAATCTAAGTGGAGGTTATTCAAATCACTTTTCGTAACACATTCTGCTGCATTTTGTAGCTATGACTGAATGTTAAACATGAAATATCATGAAGAAGAGGAAAAGAAGCCCACAGAACACTGGTGAGTGAAAAAAAAAACTGGCCTTCAAAGCAAGATATGAATTTTAGAAAAGCTGAAGTTTTCATTTAGAACAACTTTCAACACAGCAGAGGTGGTGATAATCTTTAAAAAAGGAAAACAGATAAACCAGGCAATACCATTTTCCTGAGTGTGCCAACAATTGCTGATGCTTACAGTTTGTGGAAATGGACAAGATAATTGTCAAATTCACAGCTGCCACTCAGAAACTGAGTGTCAACTTCATGGCTGCTCTTTAGATAATCTACAAACACCAGACATAATCTACAAACAGCAGACAAGCAATTATATTTGTTGCCTTTTACCCTATTTTGTTATCATCTGACTCCTGATACTTCAAATTAGCTTCTAGCTAGTAGCTCTTGGTAAAAAAATTAAATCCTACAAAGAATGTTTTCTTAATAAAGAAAAAAAAAGAATTTAAAATATTCACTCAAATGTGCACATGAAAGGACTATTATCCATGTTTTATGTGAAAAGATAGTTAACACCATCATTTATTAACGTACTGAGCTTTTACAAATGAACAATTCAAAGCTCTCTATTATAGACTAAAGAAGAATAAAGCAACATGCAAACACTTTCATAGATGTGAACTGCAGTCAGCCAGAAATTGTTGGACAAAGCAAACATTAACTACCGCTTAACCATAATTACAGAAGTGACAACCATTTATTTCTAGAAGTGCAAAAATTCTGCTAGACTGAAAACCGTCATGCACTGCAAAATGGAAAATACACCCAAACGGTTGGTAACCCAGCAGAACATCCTGCAGCCTCAATGCAGCCCATCACAAAAATTCATCTGTTATAGACTCAAATATTCTGCCTTCTTTGCAGCACAATGATTCAAATGCAAAGGCGACTCTGCTAATCATACGATTAGAACATGTATTCTAAGAGGAAGGTGATTAGACTGAGGACAACCTGGAACACAGAATTCTTACCCCTTGCCACAAATACTCTACAGAGGAGCCACATTTCTGAATGAAAATAGTTCTGGCTATTTTGCAGTGCATTGAAGTCCATGCTGCAGGAAGCACTTGTAAATTATGCTTTATCTCAAAATTCTCAGCCACTGAGATATAATCCGGTGTCCAACTTCCCAAGACACAGTAAAACAAAAAACTACAGCTTCCTAAAAAAACCTGAAAGACAAGGTGAATTTTTTTTAGGTGCCTTTTTAGTTAAGAGGCTGCTAAGAAGAATGAGAAATGAAGTTAAAGATTATTTTGGACAAGAACCCCAAAGACAGATGGGCTTTATTCTGACCTTTAAATTATTTTTACACTCAGAAATACAAAGAGTATCCAAAAAGGAGGCAACTCAGAATAAGAACTTGTCTCGAAATTTTTTTTTCCCTACATTGTCATACTACAGTCTTAGCAACCCCCCAAAGTCTTTTTGAAAAAAAAAAAATCATACAGCAGAATGCAAAATATTAAAGGATAATCCTTAATATTTGTATTTACTTCACTTAATCTCCTTGCCTACTACAGTTGCAATTAAACACATTTATAGTGAGAAAAGGAATTGTGATCCTTGCTTTACAAGGCCAAATAAATGTCAGCATTGAAAAGGTATTTATGAACACGTAAACATTATATAGACAGCCTGAATCACAGGAATTCACAATCTAAAAGAAAGCATGGTAGTACATTTGTTACAAGAAAGCAAATATAGGAGTTACTGATTTTAAGTAGGAGCTCCTAAATATCCATTCTGTAGAAACAACTATTAAATTCCTGTTGAGCTATTCATGATTTAAAGTGGTGATCAACAGGTGAACACCTCCGTTGTTCATAACAATCTCAGACTTCTGGCTGGCTGGCCACGGCTTTACAGAATAACGCTTAAAACAGCAAAGCAAAATCATACAAATATATTATACAGACTCAACATATGAGCTGAACTGAGATAAACTGTCACTGTAACATTTCAAGTCACAAAACACTATAAACGGGAATTAACATCTCTAGTCTGCAATATAACCAAGTTACCTACATTCTGTACATACTTGAAGCACAGTAAGAGTAATTACTGGTGGATGCAAAGCATAACCTATGCAATCAAATAGGTGAAACACTAAACAGCAAGACCTGCTTTACAGAAAGCAAGCTGTAACTAACCATTTTCAGACTTAAGGCATCAGTCAGCCATTTTTCTGTGTTTATTTGTGAAGCAATAAAATATCCAAGTTCTATACATGGACAGTTCTTGTAAAGTGCGCAGCAAAAGCAACCTACAGTTCTTCAGATTGCAACAACCTAAGAAATCTTTAATTTCTTCCCACTGACTTGCAGGTGAAGCCAATTATTTCTCCTGTGTTCAGAGAGATAGCCCAGATGAAAATCCCACAGAGTAAGAATCTCATGGGTGGGACTAACTGGAATCCATACTACAAAGCAGTTTTGCAGCACAGTGTTATTAAGGTCCTGCGGGTTCTCCATGTTCATTTGGTATTGCAGACAAGCCGTTAGAGCTGATTAACAATCTTACGAAGCTTACTTTGCCTGTTTGTTGTCACATGTATTTATTCCAGACAGATGAGAAACATTAATTCATCTTTCCAGAAAAAGTTCTGCTTTCAAAGATACAAAAAAGTACACTAGTTTTTTTTAAAACACTGCTGTTTCCTCTAAGGTCTGCCTCTTACTAGCATATTCAGCATATTACTAGATTTTTGCTCAACTTCATGCTTGTTGGGATAGACTGTTCTTGAGCTTGGAAGTGGCAATCCTTGAATATTAAACAGCTTTCTTGGACCCTTCTTCCCTCTAGGATCCTGTCACATGGGACTTACTCAAGCTGATCCCTGAAGAGGTCAATGTCTGCTCAAGGATTGTGAGCTTGGTTTTTGCCCTACACCCTCTTCTCAGGATCCTAAATTCCACCATGCCATGGTCACTGCTGCCAAGACACGAACACTGGATTATTTACAACAAGAATACTTAAATACTATGGCAGAAACTCACAGGTAATACTTTAAGGCAAATACAAAACTCCTTTTAATTTCATTGTTTCATCCCATATTGGTCAGGTGCTAAATACATGTCTATGTATACAACAGGTCTATGTAAACACATTTTGTTAAAGTTTCTGTGACATTACCATGATGCATATTTTACAGTAGTATTTCAATTATCCTTTAATTATCCTACTGTTACTGATGGTTGAAATATCTGAGGACTTAATGGCTATTTAAAACATTCTGGAAGTTCTTTTTGCCTTTTGCAAGTGTTTTAGACCAAGTCCATGTGACGTACGTGTGCTCAGACAGCAAAATGCACTACAGCTGTAAGGGTTTTTTGGCGACATACCTACAACAACAAAAGGTGTAAAGTATATGCAGTTAAATTACTTCAGGAATGCAGTGTTTTGGCAGCACAGTTTATGGCACCTGTTGAACTCTATAACCCAAAAACATTTTACTAAGTGTAAGGCCATGTATCTGCTTGTAGGATTTGCAGATACTATTGTACAGACAAATATTCTTAACAGTTTTAGGAACAACTCACTCAGGGGCTGAAACCTTACCACTGATAAGAAAAAGAATCAATTGACAAGATGCTTTGGAAATGAAATATGTCCAAAGAGTGAAATCAGAACTGTTTGGGAAAGCATGTACGGTTTAAAGATCTACGTGAATATTAAAAGTTGCTTTCACCACCTTTCTTAACAACAATAGGAAAAAAGCTTCAAAGTAAGGAGTTACACATTTCACATAAGCAGACACTGACAACAGATTACTGTCACCAAAAGTTAATTGCTATATACAACGAACAGCACATACAGAAGAATGTAACTCCCCAGCACATATCTGAGTTTCTTCAGTGAAATATGAGGGAGGTGGGAAAACTGCATGTAAAAGCTAGGATTCATTTCCAAAGCAGATGGACAGAAGTCACATAACCTCTATCGTTCTACAACATACTGTGCTCATAGAGCAGCTGCTGTCACAGACACCATTTCCATTCTGTTGAACAGGGCTTAAAAAAACCTAAGTGGATATTATGGATATGTGACATGTCATAAGAGAAACATTTAACTGGCTTGTCTGACAGAGATCAGTAAGGTGGTAAACCTACAAAAACTTTTTAATAGTATGAAAGTCTGGCAGGAAAGCACACAGGAAGCTGTCACGCAGAAGTCCTACTCAGTTCTGGAGGCCATATGATGCCAAAAGCTCTTTCCATGTATTAATGTGAAATTAAGGGCTGAAAAAAGTTTATTTGTGAAACAGCTGGAGTCTCTGCAGACTCATTTTAGAGGAGATATATATCTACTCTGGGGGGGGACAATCCGAGTTTTTTCCTATGGGATTTTTCAAAAGATGGCAACATGGATATAGCAAATTCTTGCTAATTTATTGCTGTTTGTAACAAATGGGACATCTGCATGGTTAGACGGGGGCAGGGGGGAAATAGAATATTCATCTGAGTGTATTTTGCCAATTAACTGAAACATGTGAGAAGGAGAAAATTATGATTGCCTAGGATCTGCATTGATAGTTGGGGAAAATTACCACTCCTTCTATTCAAAAGAAGAGCAAAACCAATAAAGGTTTACACACAGACCTGGCACAAAAGTACCCTCTAACAATCTTAATCCAGTAACTGTGGATACTTGAGAGTATTTCAGGTAAACAGGCTGCAAGTAGCTGGCACTCTAGCTAGTGTGGCCTCACTGAACAACCTCTCCATCACCACTGCCCAAGACTGAAGACTGGTCTGGATGCACTGCTTGAGGCTGCAGTGCACCCATTAAGTTCTCACATATATTTTACCAAATAGACGCACTTCGTTACAAATGTTCAAGGATCATTTTTTTCACCCAACAGACATCCAAAAGACATTTCAAAGCCGTGAATGTTTAAGTACCATGCAAGTTAACTGTCAGCAATATTACTTCATCTACAATCATCCCAGAATGTTATGCTAGGGAAGCACAGTACTTACAGGGAAGTTATTCTACTCTGAGTAGTAAATAGTCTAAATAATAAATGCTTAATGGCATTTTGGAGAGCAAACTGGAGTCTGAGACAAAAAAAAACAGGGACACCTGTTCAAAGCCAGTTCCTTGTGAACATTTAAAATTCACCTGCATAACTATTTTTTTCCACAGTTCTGCAACATCATTATTTATTTATTTATTTATTTATTTACATTTCCCACTAACCTTTTAAGCAATTCCACCAAAATTGGGAATAAAATCAGCTGGTACCTATTTCACCAGCAAAATCAGTTGAGGCAGACTGCAACTAATTCTTTTAGGGCTAAGAATAGCTAGAGGGGCATTACATACAGGAAAAAAAAAAAAACAAACCCTTTTAAAAATAACTGAGTTTTCTTTTGGTAGGGAAAAATCTCAACTAATTTGGCAGTAAAACCAGGGAATATGACAGCATGGTGAAAACTGGAGTGAAAAATTACTTTCAAGTTGGTAAGAAGTGAAATTGTACTCTGCAAACTCATTTTTTATTTGCAGAGTAACACAGTTTCTGTACTGTTTTCTGTATCATGATTTACAAATCCAAGGTAAACACAGACAACTGCAAAGACTTAACCCAAACTAATTTTCATTGTAATGTATGAAATCTATTGAAATTATCAGAAGTGGTCATAAGCTAAGTGAACACATAGAGCAAGTTCATATACATTAAACACAGCATATGTTTCCCTTAGTACTTGCTTCTATGTCAGATTTTGCTTTACAAGACTAGAGTCAAATTCTGATGAAAATTTAGCAAAATAAACTTGGCACACAAGGATTTACTATTTTACTATCCAATTAATGAATCACAATTATTCCTTAGTATATACAATTACACTGAATACCTTAACATTTTAAACTTGCACACTACTAACTACTCCAAATTACTAAAAACATTCAAGGGAATGAAAGACATGAATGTTACAAATTACTCTACTGGTTCCAGACACATTTTAGAGGATAAAAGGGGAAAATGGGAGAGAAAATGTGAGAAAGAGACAACAAATGGTTGAACATATGCATTTATATATAATACATGGATTTATTTACAATAAAGGATAATCAAAGATTCAAAAGAGCAAAATCCTGTAAAGAACTGAAGATACCACACAGAATTAAGACGGGAGAAGTGAAAGGAGAGGCACATAAAATACAGTTAAAATTTTTACTATTTTAGAAAGAATGAGATTGTAGAGGGGAGAGTGACTGATAAACTTAAACCATGACAGCAGCCCAGTGAAAACACTTATCATATAGTAAATTTAAAAAAAAAAAAACTTTTCTGTGTACTTCATCTTTGTAATATCAGAGGTGACTGATGGAGAACGTAAATGCATGGAATGAACGAGGTGTGGAAGAATTATTCTTAAATGTTGACAATGTTTTAAATACTATTGTAAAAGCCAGAAAGAATAAGTAAAATGCTTCTGGATCTCAATTCTGGAATGCACTTATCTGTTGTCAGGGCATCAATTACAGATGTGTTTTAACTTTCATCAGGTGAGAGTTAAGCATGTTCATTCCACTGATGAACATGATGAAACTGAAGCAATAATGTTATGCATAGTACTTTACGTATTTTAAATAAAGTAATCTTCCATTCAAGCTGAAAGGACTGTTACAGAAAATCTGTGCTTTGGTACAAAGCCGACCTTAAAGAGGTTGCTCCATACTGTGCAGCCACACAGCCAAGGTACTTTTCAGTACTTCTCTATTTGGAGACCATAGGTGAAATATACATGGGTACATGTAAGTACATACAAAATCTGTGGGAATAGCTCATTTATAGCAACCTTCTCCTTTGTGAATTCGAAATTCCAGTTTAATATTTTAGTGATAAGCTACCTGGAGTTCTTGAAACATCTGTGACTTCTAAAAAAACCTATAATTTCTCTTCCTCTCTAACTTCTCTTAGATGTGGTAATATCTGCAAATCCATACTCAGGATTGACTGAGTGGGATACAAAAAAAAAAAAAGTCAGCTTCAGCAAGTAGAGGAGCTTAACGAAGTGATCTATCTTTATTCCTAACACCCTTTCCAACCTTTTTTGGCAGCTGACTACTGTTTTGTATACAAAACCTGAATCCTTCATTCCACACCTTTCAGGCTTCCCTTACTTATTTTGCTTTTATTTTATTCCAAATTTACTCCATGAACCACCAAACTAGTTCACTTTTCCCTACTCTTTTGAAGCACATACCTTGCTACTGAGCAGCGTCAGCAGTATGTTATGCCTGCCAAACTTGGAAAGCAAAATTAGGATATTAAGCAGATATAGGCATGCCTGCTTCCAGCACATTGCAAGAGGAGAACCTTCAGCTTTACTTCTGACAAAAGAAGTAGTCCCGGCTGAGTTCCAAGTTCAGGATCTCACAGATTACACAGATTACATTCTCTCACCGCCTGTAGTACCCTCTGCTGAGTACTACTCTGCCAAGACTACTATCAAAAAAGTGTGGGAAAACTGAGGAAGATGTAGACAGTAAGTTACTTCTAAAACAGAAGACTTTAGGATTTTAGCAGACACAGTTTTAGAAATTCCTCCAAGCTGCACTCAGAGGAGTATCAAAATCTCATTAACTGCGGTCATGTTTCCTCAGCCTCTCTCATCCAGACTGTACCTCGGACTGCTTCTTGAAAGATACCCAAATGGCAGGTTTCTATACACACTGAAACTTAAAACACTGCACAAAGCAACATACCTACGGTTATATATGTGTAACACTGTGAATACATACATCTATCAACAAAACAAATGTATAGCAGTAGCTTTTTTTCTCCTTTCAAGCACAAAAATGCCCATGTATCTCTGTAGTTCTGGAAGTAATTCACATGGGAATTTTGCACTCAAAATCTTTGCATTTTGGCTCACATGAGGAACAGCAGATAGGGGATGAAAAAAGTCTTACACTTGAACCACAGAGAGCAATGAATAGGCCTACTCATTTGCTTAATTTAAGCATCTGCTTCATTTTCTGAACTCTCTATGCCATAGAAGATTTTGAATAAAAATTCTAGTGGGTTCCAGATGCAAAGCTTAGAGGTAGTAAACAATCTCAGTAACTGAAAGCAAAAAGTTTCTCTTAATTTTTAAACACAGTATCTCACACAATCCAGATAAAATAGAACTGTAGAAAAGCACATTTTGTTTCCACTTGCCTGTAATGTCTCAGAGATCAGAGTGTATAGCCAATTGCATTTTCAATAGTTTTGCTTTTTCCTTTTAATTATAGTCAAATCTCAGTTACTTAAGATCTGCAACCCAGATCCATGAACATTGTAAAGCAACTGCACTATAGATGCCGAGACACACAAAATACCTTCCCATGAGCTACTGTCTGGAATCACAGAAGTTCACAGCAGGTGCCACAAAGGCTGAGATCATCACACCCTGCATCTCTAAACTGTACTGTCAGCTACAACACTCTGCCCTGCCCAGTATATAAAGATGCGATAAAAGCCCGTTGTATGTTTTTACTCCCTTTTTTTTTTTTATTTTCTTTTTTTAAGCATGCTTTCTGATTAATCACTTCCAAACTTTTCCATCCTTAACCAAGCAGACCTGGTATGTCACTCTACTGCACTCTGTGGATTAGACAACCTCCTTAAAAATGCATGTGGCCACATTGAAACCCTGGGTTCAGCGTTCACCCTGTGTCTTGAGAGTAAAATGTACAGAAGAATGCTCTAATGGTAAGGCAAATAACAGAGCCAAAATAAGCATTGCCCTTCTTACTGAAAGTGCATGATGCCAGACCACTGCTGATCTCATACAAAGCGATTGTGTACACTAGAATGCTGGTCTGACATTGAAGTTTCAAAAGTATTTACACTTTGCATTGAGGAAAATTGCTTTTCTGATTTATGGTTGGTTACAATGACAGTTGTACCATAAGTGCATAAAATAGTCTCATATTTTGGAGATGTTTGGAAAAAACATCTAAAATGTGTAATAGAAAAGAATCTTTAAGTTGCTATTGGTAGTCAACACACCACTCAGTGGGACATGGCCTATAAGTGATACACATTCAGCAAAAAAAGTTTGTTTTACTCATTCATGTGAAATGTTTCCACTACAATTCAGGAAGGAATAGAAAAGCCTGCTCTAGAACAAGATCCTTTAACTCAGCTGTGCTTGACTGAGATGATGTGAGGGGCGCTAATGCCAAGTGTTCTGTTTATGCTTTTCATCTCTCTATAACAGAGGACATTTTCAGATCTTTATGTGCATATATACACATATATAGAATGGATATTAAACTGTAGAGGAAAATTGTGAGCGCTATTACGGAACAAAGTCAGACAACAGGAAACAACACTGCACATGAACTTCCTAAAAGCTATGTTAGAGAAAAAATAAAAGCTTCATTTTGGCATTCACATAAATTCACATCCTGATTCAAAGCAGTAATATACCCCCATTTCTCCTCTGGTGATCAGCCTATCACACAGAGTTCTGGCATCCCAGCATCAGACAGAAACAGATTATGGAAAATTAAAAGACAAAAAGTACAAATCTTAAGGAGTAAACAGTGAAGATTAAAACAAAAAATAATATTCCCAACTATTTTGGAAACTAATTATCAAAATATTTTAACAATAAAAAGGGATTTTTTTAAATAACAAAGACTTATAAACGGAAGTATTCATATGAAAATGAGCAGGAAAGAATTAATAGATATTACCATGAAGAAATTCAACATTCTGGAAGTTGAGATTTTAGAAAAAAAGTAGCCCAGACAATACACTTCCGAATACAATGATCTCTCCAATAATGCCCAAGAACCATCTAATAAATATGACCTTTAATTTACTTTTGTTTTCAGTTGAAGTTTAATCTCCAAGGATCAAACTAGAAACAGTGGCTAGAAATAGATGCTTAAAACTTATGGTATGCCCTGCATCTGTTCAGAAAGCAGTGGGAACCTATCATATAAATATCCATAATGCAAAGCACTTGCAAACACACAATGGACAAGTTTAACTTTCTTTCAAGTAACAGAAAGGAAAGGAAAACAAACCTCTGTAATACCCTCTGCAGGACTGCAGCTCTCTTTGTCTGTTCTTAGGCAACAGAAAAGAGTAGTTAAACAGGCACCATAGAATATGATGGATTCTTATCCTTAACAAACAATAAATTACTTGCACTTATGCAAAATCAGTTGAGTGAAGACTGAAAAACAAAGACCAAAGTGCAACATCAAATTTATATACCATAAAAAGACTGAAATGCTAAGGATTATACCTTTGTGCAACAAAGACTTTAGATGGGGGCAGGTGGAGAGAAACACATTAAAACAGTACACAGGCTGTTACTCCATATGTGTTTGCAGGACTACAATAAATGATTTTAATCTATGAAACATCTGGGGCTAAAAATCCAATTTGTACCTTTTTTTTTTTTTAATGGAATGGTTTTAAAGTGCCTAGCATAACTCTTACAATATAAATCTGCACAAAACTAACAGTACAGGTCTATCCTTTAGGCTTTTTCTAGTAGTATAAAATATGCAAAATCCTACCAGGCCATATTGCCATGGGCTGTGTTGTCAAGGTGACAGAGTAGCTCCAGGGTTTGAGTGTTGCTTGATGAATCATCAGGGGATTCATGACTGCCTGATTCCAATTCCTTCGGCATCCTCCAAACAGCAGCACATGTCATGACTTTACTGTCTGAAGCTAAGCAACAGAGAATAATGTCAACAGATCATCGTATGGGAGACATACTTTGTATACAGTGCATCAACATTTACACAAATCTATAAGCAATGCACATCTGCTGTTTAAAACATTTAAAAATATTATACCTAGATGAATTCAAAGAATGTAGAATGTGGATAAGGATACAGACCTCAGGTTAGCAGTCAAGCCACTGCAAAACTCATAATTAGCACATATTTAGTATGCTTTCCCTGTTTAAAGGCAAAATTCAGTGCTCATGAAAATGTAATTTTTTGGGAGGCAACTTTTCGAAGCTTCATTCCACATACTGATGTTAATGAAAATGACCAACAAGTTTCATTTCTTGAAATGAAGTATTTAGATATTGATATTGAAGTATCACAATAAGTATTTAGACATCATTTTCATGTTTTCCTTTTCAGGGCTATCTTCAGGTGAATCTGCAGCATTATGTCACATCCTTTACTATCAATAATTGTTTAGCGATACTGCATGTTTTCCATGTAAGTACACATCTCTAATTCTAGCAAACAGAAGCAGCTTCCAAAAGGAAAACTGAACTTCCACACATATAGCAAATTTTACAATCTATGACGAACACTCCACCTGTAGATAGAGGAGAAAATACCATATGGTCTGTGCACATACGGCATTGCCCATCACCCAGTATAGCGATTTGTAGCAGTGCAAAATGGGAGGAGACCAGAGCAGCACTGCATATGCTCATGTTGTTCCAGCCTCTGGTCCAGGGTCTGCAGAAGACGAATAGACAGTACTATCCACTACAGTAGGAACAAAGAAACCAGCCACAGCTACGTTAAGCAAAAGCATGGGGAGCGACTACCTGCTGGAGGATGTGTTAAACATGAAGTCCAGAGGCCACGCAGCAAAGAACGGCATGTTTTCTGTTCTTTGGTCATTTTGCATGCCTTTCTCTCACAGCTCTGTCTCCAAGTACATTTTAGCTGACTTTAGTGCCAAGTGCCTGATTACAGAGCCATGAGCAGACGTGATCAACTTACAACAGTTGAAACAAAAACAGGAACAATTTTACTGAGAGTGGTTTTAAGAGAAGGACCGTAACTCTGTAAAAGGCCTTCTTCAGCTAAAATTATATTAACAGGGCTAAAAACGTCTTTATCATAAAGGTTGTGAATCTGGATATTCTATATGGAAAAAAATAAAAAGCACCCAAATGATAAATAGGATAAAAAGTAACTGATGGGTAGTAAATAACCCCAAAACGCAAGAATGCAAACGTTTAAAGAGTAGCCAAATGAAATAAAAATCATAAGTAGCTAGGTCAAGCCAGTAAGAGAAAAAGGCCACTTCTGTGAGAAAGAAACAGGGGTAGGAGGTGAACTTTAAATTCAAGCACGGAATTCAGAACACACAAGCACTGGGTATTTGATAAACTGTACTAAATATAACATACAGGTATGGCCCAGAAAGCCAACCGTATCCTGGGCTGCATCAAAAGGAGCGTTAAGTTGGGGCTGTTCAGCCTGGAGAAGAGAAGGCTGTGTGAAGACCTCCTAGCAGCCTTCCAGTGTCTGAAGGAGGCCTACAGGGATGCTGGAGAGGGACTCTTCATTACAGACTGTAGTGACAGCACAAGGGATAACGAGTTAAAACTTAAACAGGGGAAGTTTAGGTTGGATATAAGAAGGAAATTCTTTCCTGTTAGGGTGGTGAGGCACTGGAATGGGTTGCCCAGGGAGGTTGTGAATGCTCCATCCCCGGCAGTGTTCAAGACCAGGTTGGACAAGGCCTTGGGTGATATGATTTAGTGTAAGGTGTCCCTGCCCACGGCAGGGGGACTGGAACTAGATGATCTTAAGGTCCTTTCCAACCCTAACGATTCTATGATTCTATGATGCACATAACTGTAATTGGGCATTACAACTTGACTACAGTTATCAGGAGACCATGCATCTAAAGATGCTGGACAGTCCCTTACTTCTTAACACTTAACTGAACTTTGACTAACTGTAGCACATACTAACTAAACAGCTATTTCCAAATCATTTGAGGCAAATCCTTTATGTAAAATCCATGTGCCACTGAACAAAGAGGAAGAAGCAACAACAAATGGCTGCCTTTAGCAAAGGGCAAAGCAACATGCATTATACACCATACAAATAATAAGTAAACTAAATTGAAAGTGCAGTATAGTTAAAGAAGGTAAGATCTATCCAGTGTTCTGCCTCAATACTCAGTATGTGACAGAACATTAAAGAACACCACAGAAAAGTTTCTGGTAGATTATGATTACCAAAAGGTCTGTACCATACATACAAAGCATTAGCTTTTCTACTAATAACAAGACCTGTGTGGAGAATCACAAAAGCAAGTAGTAGAAAACAAACTACATGTTTCTCAAGCCATCCTTCCTCTCAGCACAACACCACAAGTCTTAAGAGAGCCTGGAAATGTCATGAAGAAGTTCAATGGTCAGGAAGCTGAGATTTTAGAATAAGTAGCCCACACAAGACACTTCTGAACACACCGATACGTGTAATCTTGTCCAAGAACTGCCTAATAAATATGACCTCCTGTTTACTTTCTTTTTAGTTGAAATTTAATCTACAAGGCTTAAACTAGAAATCAGTAGCTAGAAATAGATGCTTAAAACTTACGGTACAATGCATGACAATTTAAAAACCAACTGAATTAACTATTACTTTTAAAGTCTACTTTTTCATTTACTAGCTAGCTAATGAATAGAAATTTTTATGCAGACATTTTAAAAAAATGAGACTGATTTTAAATTATATCAAAAGGGAACAATACTTAAAGTTACTCTTTCTAGAATATATTTAAGTATAATGAGATTATGATGGATACCTTACACAGCAGGTATCAGAACACAGAAACCAAAGAGACCCTTTCCACTCTTACGTGAGACGCTTACAGCAATATCCAATACTGATGTTGCATTATCTTTGTTCAGACTCAGTTCTGAGTTGTCACATTTCTGATGTGTTATTCTACGGTTTTTGGTTTGGTTTTTGATTTGGGGTTTATTGTTTTTTTTCCCCCTTAAAATTCTCTGGTAATTGTGGAATGGACAGTACAACTTCCATGATCACTTCCCACTCCATATTCTGACAGACCAACATTCCTTGGACTACAGCAGATCATATTCATATGGTTTCAACTTTTCCTGCCAGTGGAAGATGTTCACATGCTTCCAAAATTATATCAGACACTGTAGTTGCTAAAATATGGACTGAATGTATGAACATTTGGTTGCCCTGCATCTGTTCAGAAAGCAGTGAGAACCTATCATATAAATATCCATAATGCAAAGCACTTGCAAACACACAATGGACAAGTTTAACTTTCTTTCAAATAACAGAAAGGAAAGGAAAACAAACCTCTGTAATACCCCCTGCAGGACTGCAGCTCTCCTTGTCTGTTCTTAGGCAACAGAAAAGAGTAGTTAAACAGGCACCATAGAATATGATGGATTCTTATCCTTAACAAACAATAAATTACTTGCACTTATGCAAAATCAGTTGAGTGAAGACTGAAAAACAAAGACCAAAGTGCAACATCAAATTTATATTCCATAAAAAGACTGAAATGCTAAGGATTATACCTTTGTGCAACAAAGACTTTAGATGGGGGCAGGTGGAGAGAAACCCACACTCAAGACATTTTTTCTCTCCGCACAGAACCACAAGTCTTAATACTGCCTGGAAAAGCCATTTTAACTTTGTAGAACTGCAACATTCTGAAATTCTGACGGTGTGTTCTTATGAAGTAACTTTTTAAAAATGTTCAGTTTCTTTCAAAATCAGATTTCCAGATTGAAGACCCTAAAACAACTAACCAAGCACTGCCTAGAAGATTGAGCGAGGCCACAGGAAAAAATCAAAAGAATCATAGAATGGTTTGGGTTCAAAAAGACATGAATGACCATCTAGTTCAAATCCTCCTATGACAGGCAGGGACAACTTCCACTAGACCACTTCCCTCTTCCCTTCAGGGGTTTATCCCATGGTACTTTACCAAGCAGATGCCTAAACAGCCCGAAGTCTGCTCTTCTGATGTCCAGGGCAGTGAGCTTGCTGTGCACTCTCCTCACCTCCCTAAGGATCTGGAACGTCACAATTTCATGGTCACTGCAGCCTTGGCTACAAAGTGAAGCTTTGCAATGTGAACCTCTGAGCTTCATTCACATTCCCCACCAGCCCCTCCTTGCTGGTGAGAACAGCACCTCTCCTCATTGGATCCTCAGTCACTTGAAGGAAGTTACCACCCGTACACTCCTGGAACCTCCTGCACAGCTTACACTCTGCTGTGTTGTTTCTCCAACAGATATCGGGATGGTTGATCCTGAGCCATAAACTCTCGGTCAGTTCCTCATCCATCCCCAGACAGAGCTCCATGCACTCCAGCTTGTCACTGGAGGGTGACACCACATCCTTGTCTC
The DNA here is from genome assembly GCF_028554395.1 of Pezoporus wallicus. Classification (NCBI taxonomy): domain Eukaryota; kingdom Metazoa; phylum Chordata; class Aves; order Psittaciformes; family Psittacidae; genus Pezoporus; species Pezoporus wallicus. Next base: position 8,934,675 of record NW_026642654.1, on the reverse strand, counting down.
CCCTGTTCCTTCCTGAAGAGCCTGTATCCTTCCATTCCAACACTCCAGTCACCAACACTCCAGTCATCATATTTCCATGATGCCAGCAAGATTATAGGCTTTTTATATCATGTATACATATTGAAATCTCCCTGAAACTTGATGTCACTGAGGCTCCTATAATTCTTCGGCATTTTGAAAATCGTCAAAAGCCAGCAATGAAACGAATCTGCTTGAATTTTTAATGTGAAAAGCAATTCTACATAGGTTCTGTGTTTGTTTTCAAATTATTACTACAGATGCTGCTATGGAGCAAGACTGAAATGCACCTTGATACTCCAGGCAGAAGGTATTTGTTACAGTAGTGAAAACAAGTTACCAGTTTTCCAGATTTTGCAGGCCTATCTATGCCATTCCTTGGAGCCCAGCATATTGTGTCCTCTCTGGAAAGCTGTTCAGCTGCTCTGATATGATGTGTATCTGATGCCATTTGCTCTTTGAGAATGCAAGAGAAGCTTATCGTTTTGAAATGTAATTTGACCACACTAGATTTCTGTATTAATGGCTGTTATTATGTAGTATGGTAGCCAATTACTTTTATATTAAGTTTTTATCGTTAAAAAGATTGCTGTAAGTCTTGTATATTAGCACATACCTTGAAAATACACTCTAAAATTAAGGATGCCTATCAAACTTACTAGGGATCCCAACAGCACAATAGTCATTCCTTCTTTCTCAAATTGTGGAATTAGCTGTTTTCTTCAGTCCACACTTACAGATACAGAAATTAAAAAATACCTACCTATTTTTAATTGAGAAATGCTCAGCGAGATCTGAAGTACAGGTGGGCACAGAATTTCACAAGCAGAATTTTGTTCCATTCCATGCCTGTTTCACTTCAGCAAGACTAGCGGTGAAGTATAAAACTCACTGTGTATCAGAAATGGACAACACTAAAAGCCAACACATACAACTCCTTAACACTCAGCACAGACATTACTCTCTGCTTTCAGCTGGTTTTGAAGATGCTCACAGAAAATGACAGACTGCTTTCCACCAACTGAATAACCATCTATCATGAACAACTGTATGCGCATTGCAAATCTTCAGGTTCTAATTTTAACTTTTGGATGAATTATGGAATTAGATACATAGCTAAAATCTGCAGAGCAGACTTGATTCAGAACACTATTAATGTCTCCTTTCACTTTTTATGTACTTATCTAAAGTTCTGACACTTTATTAATTCCCAGATGTGTGAAACCAAAGTGGAATTGCCGTGGCCTCCTACAGAAGTAATTTTAGATATGGCTAGCCTTAAGGAAGGCTTAATTTTCTTTTATATAAGGTTTTTTTTAAAAGATACCATTTTCTCCCTGGTAAAAGAGAAGACAAATGCTACTGCTGAGTGAATGTGTCACTCTTATGACAGACGAAGTGGAGCTTTCCTGTGTGCCACAATTCCTCTTAATCAAATAAGCACTGACAACAAATCTACATGTATCCACAGACAAAAGATAACTGTCATTGCACAGAAATCCAACTCCCACAACAGGATGCTCATGGCTGTATGACAAGCTTGCTAGCAGTGTATGGTATTGCTGGAGTTACTTGTACAGCCTTATTTCCCTAGTGATATTAGAATTCTAAAATCCAGCATTACTAAGTAATTTCACTACAACCACCGCAGTACCACTGCTTACCTAGAATGCCTACAAGCAAAGAGAAACTCCAGATTTTCCTGTCTTTTACTACCTTCTCATCACCCTACTGCACCTATACATACGAAATCACGTGGCAGATGTAGAGAGCTAGATGCACTATTCCAACTGCAACAACCCCCTTTTAAGCACTGTTTCCCAAGTTAATCAATACTATCTCCTGGGTAGAGAATACCATTTGCTACAATGATTGTACAGTTTCATCTAACTGGTTCTGTTGAAACGATCCAGGCTTACAAACAAGCAAACCATAATTCAAGAAATAAGCAAATAATCCCACATTTTGACAGCACAAATTTAGGAAGGAACTACACATGATGCTGGCAGCAATGAGGGTGCAGTAATCAACTACATGAAACAACCTTTGGTGAGTTCAGACAAAGCCTAAGAGAGAGAACCACAGCTACAGAGGACAGCACCATCTTTAGATGCCTACTTTACAAGATGAGCAAGTGAGAAAACTCTCTGCATGCAGAGCGTGCAATTTGCAAAGGGTCAAAACTTGGTCAAATCAATACCAATTTTCACTGCAGCACTCAAAAGGACTTCTCAATGAGGGCTATTTTCATGACAATTTTCAGCTTTCTACTACCAGCTGTTCCAACACTGAAAAAAAAGTAAAAGTTGCAGGCAGATGAAGCATCCCGTTTATCATCCTCCACACACTGTACTCCTTAGAGAGCTGCTCCAACTTAGTCACCTCTGAGAAAGGAATAAGCCTCGGGAAAGTAAACATAACAGAAAGTTTGTAATGAGAATTTGAATATAACATTAACTACAAGCACTCGTTACTCCTTTATAGAGTTACGCCACACACAATAGATCAGTTCACTGTACTATTGCTGCTGGAATGCAGTAGCCAGCACACATTCCTTAACAACTATACAATCATTTTGGGATTAGGTGCAAAAAGAAAAATGTGTCTATAAGAACATAAGACTGCTGATTCCAGATGGAATGCATTTGTTCAGGACAAAAAAATCACTCCTGACCTTCTGGTAAGTTACTTTTTGTTTGTTTATGAATTTGCAGATTTTTAAGGCAGAAGGGATTGTCCATGCACTTCACACAACCCTTGGTTTTGCTTCAGCAATTCGTACAGTTAAGGACTCACATAATGAGAGAAGTGAGCTCCATGACATTTCCAGATTTAGGGAGAAGGACCTAAACTTTTAAATCATTCAGAATTTTTGCAAAGATTCCTTAAGAAAATGCACAGACTGCAAAATTACAAAGAACTCAACTGCACAATCATATTTATACAAACTCCTTGAGTGATACTTATTAAAGAAAATAAACTGTAACAGCTTTAAAAAGGATATTACATGCAACCCCAATAACCACACTAAGAAACCAACTGAAATCTGGAAAACTGATGCAATAAATCAGAACAGATGCACAAGAAAGATGCAGTCTAGTTAATCACTGTAGAGACTAAGGGTTCTCACTTAGTCCTCTATTTGGTTTTATATTCTTGAGAACAAAAAGCCATACTTGCCATGTTGGAGCTGTAGGTGATTTTCTAATTGAAAAGAACCAGGTAATTTCATTGGGTTTTTTTATACTGAATCCCTTTAAGAAAATTCTCCTTCCCCAAATATGTTTTTTTAAAGGAAGATACAGAAAGAAATTATCCTGCTTAACAGCTTGAGTTTTAACACACACAAAAAAACAAAGGCAAAAAAAACCCACCTGAAAGTGGAGACATGTATTACTAAAATATTAAATGGAAAACAAAAAGATATGTATGGAATATAAAAAACAAATCCTCACGGGAAGTATAGATGCTAATCAATACTCTGCAGTTTCAACAAACAAAAGGTCAGAGTACAATCACACACCCATCAGTGCCATTTCCCTTCCTCTTTCAGGCGTGGATTGAGGCACACCCAGAAATTGGTAGAAGTCAGTAAGTGCTATCACTTATCCATGTTCTGCTTGCTACCAGTTCATGCACAGTCATCATTTCTCCAAAAGTGAAGTTAGTATCTTTTACAGGCAGCAAACAGACATGTTAGAAAAAATAAAGGAGAAACTTAAGATGAGTGATTAAAGACAAGTCAATCATTATTATTTGATAACAAAATTTAAAACAAGATTTTAAGAATCTAACCCTCCTCTTAAGCAAAGTTTTGAGTAGGCGTAGTCGTAAAAAGAAAAATGTAAGAATACAGTTAGATGGACACAGAAGAAATACTACCACCTGCTTCTCCCACCCCCCATGCAACAGACTGAAGTGGATTTTGATCCCAATTAAACAGGTCCACATCAGCCAGCATTACAGCTCACTGCTGTTCAATCATCCACCTTTCATTCTTCTGGCGCCACTTGCTGAATAAAACTTATCACGCCACTGAAGCATGCTTTGACATACAGAACAACTGCAATCTTGTCCCATCAGAAGCTTACAGCAGTCACCCAAAGCAGACCAGATCCTGCCCTGCCCAGCACTCCCTAATTATAGAATTTTATAAAGCATTTTAATTGTTGCGTTCAATCATTCTTTATGATCTTTCTGAACTAAACACGTGATAAATCAACCTTGATTCTTTTTCCTTCTCAGAAAACTCCAGCTATTGCTTGTCTCTTATTTGCTTTTTGAATAATTTCTAAACACATTTTGTATGTACATTAGTAATTCAGTATTTTCAAATTTATTTTCTTAAATCAATAGCTATACACATCATATGGTAGTATCTACAGGAACCATGTTTTCATTTTACTTTCTACTGTCATTCTACTTCATTCCCCTGTGTTTAACCTTGAAACCTGAATGACAATGTTTCCTACATCACTGCCTGCAGACATTCACACCAAAGCTGGAGGAGCTGAAGTATCAGTGCCTGACAGGTTTTGCTCTTTGATCAGCTCAGGTGGTGCAAAGCCAGCTGGCTGCAGCTATTCTGTTGCCCAGGGAACAACAACTGAAGTGTATACTTCCTAAATCTGCACAGGAGGCCATTCTGCAGCACTGCCACAGCAGCTCTTGCTGTGCAAGGCTGAAGTGGTGAAGCTGCTATAGCTACAGCCCAGCTGGTGCCCATTAATGCTCTCTGTATGACAGGAACAAGCAGCTAGTGTTCAGAAGCCTCTTTCTTTCCATTGACAACAGAGTTATCACTCTTCCTTATTAATCAATGTAAACATCCTCTCCTGGTTTAAAAAAATGAAGAAATAAAACCCAAATGATTCGAGAGTGAATCTTTTATCTTTAAAAAAAATAACAACCTTGTAGCCTTTTTAGTCAATTCATAAAAAGACAAACCATATTCTACTTCATTGACAATGTGTCCTTCACAGCAAAAGAGGGAGGGGGAGGAGGGAGAATAACACACCATTCTTTTTGGGGGTTAAGAATTTCATTGTTTGTGCTAAATGCTTCTGAAGTCTTTGATTTTAAATTTTTCTGAAATACATGGGGTGAGATATATGTAGGAATAAATAGATGGAGGTAGTTTAATTTTTCTTTCCATCACTTAGATGCACATTTTAGCTACCAAAAGACAGCCTTTGATTTTTAAAGAATACAAACATGGAAACAGGGCAGAACATAACACAGCAGCTCACACTGTATCCTAATAGAAGTATGTTTGCAAATAGAGCTAAAAGTAGAAATAATTATTAGAAAAACAGTAACATGCAACAGTTCAGATATTCCTACACAAGACATCTGCCATACTTTGCTGCTGTCCCATTATTCCAACCTGTGGAAAGCACCGTATAAACGGCAGCCTTCTCGTTACCATGTAGATCACAGGTTCACATTTACTGCACATCAGTACATCACACAGAACAGCTTAAGTCTCTAGACAACAGGCTCCCATGTTTGCATTGTGTAAACAGATGTCTTAAGGATGTTTTTAAAACCTCCTATACTGGACAGTAATGCAGAGAGAATGATCTAAGAGTGTGCAAAGGTGTGGGGTACAACATGGAGAGACAGGTATACCCATCATGTACAGAAACAGGAGGCAGAACCCACAGAAAGCAGGCAGTCAGCAGGCTGAAATACTGGAGCAGGCATAAATTACATTTTATTTTTTTTTACAGTCTGATGTCTCTTACGCTATCCAGACGTGACTTGAGACAATGTTCCAGCACATACCTTTTTTGGGGGGGTATGCACTGAAGATATACACCTATTTGAGGGAGCTCAAAATTCACTTAACTGCATTTCTGGAACTCTGCCATATGAAGACAGCCCGAGTGAAGAACTGCAGTCATCACTATACTGATGAACTGAACTTTGCTCTTCAGGCAGAATCTGGCTGCAACACTGTAAAAGCTGCTCAGCAGCACAAATAGGCATGCTTTCCTTCTGACACTTCACATGACCAAATCTCATAAGTCACAACAATGACTTACGGCTTGCTTGATACCTGAGATATATCTCTCTAGATATTTTAACAACATAGGAAAAAACAGAGAAACTAGGACTCACTACACGCTTTCCTTCGTTTGTGATAATCTTCCTGCTATTCTCACCACCAGCACACTGTATCTGCAAGAGCGGGAGCCATAAAATCAGCTAGGTATCAGCTGGTCATATAAAAAGCACTGTGAGATTTAACCCTCTGCTGAAGAGAGCTGCACAATACACCAATAAAAGTTAATGAACCATATTTACATGCTAGTTTCCATCATCACTAAGGCCAGCGAACCTGAACACCATTATCAATGTTGGAGAATAAACAAGATATGTTACAGATATGCATACACCTGCAGAGCTATGATCTAATTGGCATCACAGATGTGGTGGGATGGTTCCTATGATTGGAGTGTGGGAATGGAAGGATACAGGCCTTTCAGAAAGGACATGCAGGGGAAGAAGAGGATGGGGATATCACTCTATGTTCATGACCAGCTGGAGGGCATAGAGCTCTGCTTAGGGATGGATGAGGAGCTAACCAAGAGCTTACGGGTCAGGATTAAAAGGGAGGGGAGGGATATGTGACATTACAGCGAGGGTCTGGTAAAAGCCACCTGACCTGGAAAACTGGGTGGATGAGGCCCTCTATACAAACAGGAATGGCCCCCTGTTCACAAACCCCGGTCCTCATGAGGGCTGTAGCAACTCTCGTATGAACACAGGCTGAGAGAGTTTGGCTTCTTCAGTCTGAACAAAAAAGAGGAGAGACCTTCTAGCAGCCTTCCAGTGTGTAAAGGGGGCCTGCAAGAAAGCCTGAGAGGGACTTTTTACCAGGGCATGTAGTGACAGGACTACATGTCACTAGAAAGCTAGTTTTAATAATACAAGAAAAATAAATTACTTACATGTTTGGGTTTGGTTTCTTTTAGCTGAAATCCACCTACCTGACATCTCAAGATATCAGGAGCTAGCACATCCAGAAAGTCCAGAGAAAGAAAAATAATACTGCCCTATACTAAATAGCCATTTTCTCAACTTGGGGCATTCAAACAATACATGTTGTTGCTAGTCATCTGCTAACGACTATGCAGTTTTCTTCATTTGTTTACAGCTCAGAAGTCCTCATAGGAGATAAATCCATAGGTTTTCTTGTAATCAAACGCAAGTGGAGAAAGACAAGACATACAGCTCCTCCCTAAAAAGCCTGTAATCTAAGAAGAAAAAGTTAAAATATAACCAAATAAAAACAAACTCCCCAAAGACTTGTGGGTTTTTTTTTAAATCCTAAGATATTTCACAGTCAAATCTTCAGCTCAGGATGGGATACAATTTCTTTCCTAGTACTGAACAAATACATTTCATGTTTATTCCAGATGCAGAATCTACTGGGGTGTACAATCTGATTGGAATCAGAGAGGCATGGCTTTTTAGGAGGAAAAGATCAAGAAGGTGAGAAGAAAGAACTGCACTTTATGAACAGCAGCAACTAAAGTGCATGGAGCTCTGTGGAGGGATGAGGGCCAGCTGAGAGTTTATGGTTTAGGATTCGAAGGTAGAGCAATATGGCAACATTGCAGTTGGTGTCTGCTACAGGAAGGATGAAACAAAGGATAATAGAACCTTTAGACAAGAAGAGGGAGCTTCATATTCATAGGTCCTGGTCCTCGTGTAAGATTTGAACCACCTCAGTGTCTACTGGAAAAGAAATGCAGCAGGATACAGGCAATTTCCAAGTTCATTGATGATTGCCAACACCAGGGATCAATGAGACAATGGGAAGGTTTTTCTGCTATACCTCAGTTACAAATATCAAAGAACTGGTCAGAGATGCAAAGGCTGGGGAAAGCCTAGGCTACAAAGATCATGAGATGGAGGAGTTCATCTTGTTCCCTTAAATGAAGGAACAAGGCAGATAGCAGAATCACACACCACCCTGGGCTTCAGGAGATCAGACTTTGGCCTGACCAGGGAACAGCACTGAAGAATGTCATGGAAGATGGTCCTGGAGAGAAAGGGGATCCAGTAGAGTTCTCTTAAGAATCTGTCAAGTAAATGACACTGCTTCAGCCTCTCCAGCTTTTCAAGGAAGATGGGATAATGCAAGCTAAAGCAGGCTATCTTTCCACAGTAGAAAGAAAGGCACAGAAAATGGAATGCAGGAAAAATGAGATCATAAGATGTCTTAATGTTTACTGGAAGGAACTTGTATAGTATACTCGATTTCACTTACATGATTCGGGAATATCTCTGAAGTCTAATACAAACCAGAGAAAAGCAAGCTCCTAAGTTTAACTTATTTAACAAGCTAGTTGGACAAGAATGACTAAACACATACTAGAAAGAGCTTATGTGTATCTGAAAAATGTTATTTAGTGCAACAATAGCATTGACTGGAGATGGAGAAAGAAACATTTTCTTTCTGTTTATTATACTAGTTCAGTTCAATATTTGACAATTTTGAGTTAGAAAGCTATTAAAATTTGAAGAAGGAAAACCTTTTTTCTTGTTCTGAGCTAACAGGGAAAAAAAAGTGGGGGAGGAGAAAGAAACCTCCTAATGCTGAAGGACAGAGCAGCCTGATAATTCAAGTTCTTCTTCTGGTGACAGTTCTAATTCAGAAGCATTTTATCAACTTTCTGTATTTTAGAAGCATTCTTTTCAATATCATGACCATCCTGTAATACTTCAATTTCAGTCATTTTTTCTCCTCCTTCTTCTTTCTGACAGTAGTTCTATTTTGCTTCATAGCACAAACGTTACAATTATCAGGATAATGACTGTCAAATATAGATGAAATCGTAAATCAAGGGATAAGAAGCATCTGTGCTTCAAGTTAATTATATTATATATGCTCTCGCAGTTCTTACACTTTTCCCTATGTGTCTGCTCTTACACACTGGCTGAAACACTACCGAGCTCGACTCCTACAGCAGTCTTACATCTTATGATTATAGGACAGACCTGAACAGCAATTAACACGGGACAATTTCTCAAGCCATTCACCACTTCTGTAGTGGTTTTCCATCATACAGATCAGATAGTCAATCATTTCAGCTAAAATTCCTAGAAAAACAACAGGTACAAGCTACAAAGAACATTAGGAGAACACCACACGTATTTATTTCTTCACTCAAACTATGGGAACAAACTGTACATCTCACCACTACTGCTGAGAACACTGAAGAATATTTAGAGAGATGCATTCAAATTCCTTCCCTGTTTTAATGACTGTACCATGTCACACAGCTGGCTGTAGCAAAGACTTCCCTACATAGATGTTTTCACTACAGAAAAGTAAAGTGAAACCAGTGAAGTCAGTGTCACCTGCTGGCTTGAATACTAAAGAATTGAAAGCATCACCGCAGAATTCTTTCCTATACTCTGACTGATGAATTTTATCTACAGGAATATTTTTAATACACAAGTTTACTGTGTGATAAGTGCAGTGCATCAGAGAGCCGTAACTCAAAGCAGATTTAATGTTTTTAATGGATACTAAATGCAAACTTTATTTTCCTGTTCATCAAAATTAAACATCAGGTTTGTGTCTGTATGCCTTTATGATTTGGATGTACAAACCCAATCTAATTATACCGAGTCTTCATATCTACTGCACAGTGGCATCTGTCCTGTTTGGGGAAAAAAAACAACAGAAGATCAGGATCTGTGCTCGCGCACGTGCCTGCCTGCATGTGTGAAGCTGCTTTCTCCATTCGCACTTTCTTTCGCCCTCTGGTGGCTTTGTTTGTCCCTACATGTAAAGCAAGCGCAGAACCTATTTTTCTAAGAGTTGAAAACCACATTTGCAGTGGGAAAATAAATCGGTTTCCACATATATTTCAACGGATTTGAATAAAAAAATAAATTCCTAAAAGAAGCAGGGGCAAGCACATAGAGATGACAGCAACCTAGGAAGTTGTTTAGTATTTAATTTCAAAATCATCTGGTAAAGGTTTCTAACCAACTTTAAGAGTGGTGCTTTTATTAGGCAGTCACTTTACAGCTAGACTATTTTTGTTGCAGTGCTAACAATCTGAATTGTCCATCATATTTAAAAAATTGTGGCAGTCAGGTAAAGTTCCCAACAACTGGAAAAAGGGAAATATAACCCCCATTGTCAAGAAGGGGAAAAAGGATGACCCAGGGAACTACAGACCAGTCAGTCTCACCTCTGTGCCTGGCAAAATCTTGGAGCAGATTCTCCTGGAAGGAATGCTAAGGCACATGAAAATCAACAAGGTGCTTGGTGACAGCCAGCATGGCTTCACTAAGGGGAAATCCTGCCTGACCAATTCAGTGGCCTTCTATGATGGGGCTACAGAAATGATGGTAGAACAGTTGATGTCATCTACCTGGTCATGTGCAAAGTGTTGGACACGGTCCTGCATGACATCCTTGTCTCTAAATTGGAGAGACATCAGTTTGATAGGTGGACCACTCCATGGATAAAGAACTGGCTGGATGGCCGCACACAAAGAGTTGTGGTCAATGGCTCAATGTCCGGCTGGAGACCAGTGATGAGTGGTGTCCCTCAGGGATAAGTGCTGGGACCGGTCTTGTTCAGCATCTTTGTTGCTGACATGGACAGTGGGATTGAGTGCGCCCTCAGCAAGTTTGCCGATGACACCAAGCTGTGTGGTTCGGTTGATATGCTGGAGGGAAGGAATGCCATCTAGAGGGACGGAATGCCATCTAGAAGGACCTTGACACGCTTGTGAGGTGGGGTGATGCCAACCTCATGAAGTTTAACCATGCCAAGTGCAAGGGCCTACCTGGGTCAGAGCAATCCCAGGCACAGCTACAGGTTGGGCAGAGAAGAGATTCAGAGGAGCCCTGCAAAGAATGACTTGGGGGTATGGGCTGATGAGAAACTGAACAAGAACCTGCTTCAGTGTGCGCTCGCAGCTCAAAAAGCCAACCGTATCCTGGGCTGCATCAAAAGGAGTTTGTCCAGCAGGTCAAAGGAGGTGATCCTGCCCCTCTACTCTGCTCTTGTGAGACCTCACCTGGAGTATTGTGTGCAGTTCTGGTGTCCTCAACATAAATAGGAGCTGTTCAGAGTCCAGAGGAGGGCCACGAGGATGATCAGGGGACTAGAGCACCTCCCATATGAAGAGAGGCTGAGAAAGTTGGGGCTGTTCAGCCTGGAGAAGAGAAGGCTGCATGGAGACCTCATAGCAGCCTTCCAATATCTGAGGGAGGCCTATAAGGATGCTGGGGAGGGACTCTTCATCAGGGACTGTAGCAATAGGACAAGGGGTAATGGGCTCAAGCTTAAACAGGGGAAGTTTAGATTAGATATAACAAAGAAGTTCTATCCTGTGAGCGTGGTGAGGCAATGGAAGGGGTTGCCTAAGGAAGTTGTGAATGCTTCATCCCTGGTGGTGTTCAAGGCTGTGTAGGACAGCGCCTTGGGTGACATGGTTTAATGTGAGGTGTCCCTGACAACAGCAGAGGGTCTTGGAACTTGATGATCTTAAGGTCCTTTCCAACCCTAACTATTCTATGATTCTATGAACTGAATTACAAAATACAAAAATCTCAAGACTGTTACACTTAATAGAGATCTTGCTTTTAAATTTCATTTTTCCTCTCCCTCGTAAGAAGAGTTCATCTAACTTTCAAAGGTATTACATCTTATCAGTAAATTGTAACAAAAACAGCTAGAACACATATTACAAATGCAAAGTGGGGAAAGCTGGGAATAAAAGTCTTAAGTCAAAGGCTTGGTGAGATGGTTCTGTTAGTCATGTTAGTACAGCAGATAATGTAGTTTCAGGTAAAGCATACATATTAATCTGTTAAAACGTTCATTTTGCCTTCACCTGATGGTGCATTTCCATCAGCAGTTAAGATTAATCAGATATCAGTGGGCACTTAAACATTTTTGGCCTGCGCTTCCTGTTGACACAGGAGTCACAGTCAACGCAGAGATGATCAATGTGATCAAGCGATTGCCAAATTTATTACAAAGCTTTAACTCCTTATATACTGTTTCTTACGTGCACTTACAGTGATTTGGCATATTATGATTGGATACATGTCTTGAAGACCCTTAGTGACTAACATATAATTGCTTAAGCACAGATGTGAGAACTTGACCTCGAAGCTTGCCAACAGTCCACAGTTCTCATTAACTCAGTGAATTCCAGCTTCTTCTTATCTTGCTTGCTTAAGCTTCTTCAGGCCTCTCATGGCCTTGCTGTATCTTTCAGGATTATTCAGAGTTTATGTACCAATTATGCATTCTCCTGTGAGAACACTGTCTCCACAGTTTCCTACTACTACTTTTCTTTGTAAACTGTTGAAGTATTTCCTGCATGAACAAGACACCCTTAGAAGAAGGTGATAAGTATTCTTCCTAATGATTTTAGAATCTGTGACTGTTGTCCAAAAAAAAAAAAAAAGAAACAAACCCAAACCAAAACAAACAAACAACTATGGAAAACACATATTCACTTCTTTCTTTTTGACCTTGCATTTCCATGTATTGTTGCACATAACCTGCCTTTCATACTCTGACCTTGAAGGAATTTTAAAGAAAACCCTAAGAGAAATAGCTGATGAGTGCTCTTCTCCAAGCAGTATAGAATAAAGTATTCTGTGAAAAACTGCCTTCCTTCAAAACAGTTGCCATTTTTTTATTGTTCTCAATGAGACTGAATTCACACATTTCAAACATGACAGAAGTACCAGACAGCACGTGACATCAGCTTCTTTGCTCAGGACTGCCTATAGTTTCCAGTGTCATCAAGAGCAAGAGAAAATGTCAGATGGTTTTTAAAAACAAAAAGTTCTGCTGAGCATCATTCAAGTACAAGTGAAAGAATCACAAGCAACTCCTAAAACAATTCTTCAGCACATTCTATAAAATTTACTGACATTATTTAAGAGTTTTACTTAATGTCCTTTTAACTAGTCAAGGCATGAACATTTATTAAACCTCAGATTACTCAGAACCTCTCTATAAACTCAGAAATTACCCTGCTGGCAGAGACCTTTGGTCCCAAATCTAATTCAGAGTTTAGTATTTGAAAGCAGCTAGGAAAAAAAAAGTACCCTCTTCAGAAGCAGGAGCTGGGATAAATTAGACAATTACTATCGTTAGACACAGATTTTTGCCTCAATGAATGTGTGCATCTAATACCCAGTAATGAAACATTCACTTTGAATTGACAAGTGTGAAGCTTTCTTTTTGATTCATCAGATTCTTTAAGACATAACCTGCACAATACCTAGCAATTCTTATCACAACACAACCGTCCCACAGAACTGACGGCTTGGCTTCACGAGCAAAGATTTGGGAAGGGCTTTAACCACGCTGACTACAAGCACGATGACCAAGGACATGTGGAATATGCAAATCTGGTTGGAAAAAAAAGGGTGATTGCTATACAAAAAGGGTAACTGTTCCAAAACATCCTCTTCTCTAGAAGGACCGAATAATCTCTAATTTATTTATCTTAAATTTCATGGAATAAGCTGCACAACAGAACCATCAGACTTTCTGAGATAGCAGAACAGAAATTCTTGACCATGTTCCTCACATCTTAACTTGTTTCAGATGTATCTATATCATGCCCTTTCCCTAATTTCTCAAGTATTTGCATGTTCCCCTGCAATACAGTCTCCAAAATGAACAACCTGTGTATTGTAGAACAATCTGCAATGGAGAATCATGATAGAGATTTTATTTTTTGGCAACTCAAAGTCAGGTACATTTTTACAGGTCTGAGGCCACCTAGCACAGCTAAACTCAGTATTTTTTACAGGGTAAGCTGAAAGGAGAGGGCTACACTCCAACCTCTCATGATGTTCTTGGACTACCTGTGGATATCATTGCCTGAAAGTGCTAGGTGGCCCACAGCAGAACTGCTCATGGGGCATCCCAACACTTTTAATAGTAGGCACTACTGAAAGTCAGTCCCTAGGTGAATACTATGACCCTGTTCACATTATTGGAATATATATAAACTAAAAATATTCATCTAATCGCAGAATCATAGAATCACCTAGGTTGGAAAACACCTTTAAGATCATCAAGTCCTTCCATTACCAGAGGACTTCCAAGGCCACCACTAAACCATGTCCTCGAGGGCCTCATCTAAACAGTTTCTGAACGCTTTCAGGGACGGTGATTCCACCACGTCCCTGGGCAGCCTGTTCCAATGTCTGACCACACTCTCTGTGAAGAAATTCTTCCTAATATCAAACCTAAACCTCCCCTGGCACAGGTTGAGGCCATTACCCCTTGTCCTATAGCTTGTTGGTTGCAAGAAGACACTGACCCCCACTTCACTAGAACCTCCCTTCACATAGTTACAGAGAAGAGAATATCCCAAGGGTATTTATTTTATGGATTGCAAAAAATACCATTACAAAAAAAAAAAAGAAAAAAGAGCAGCCAATTGTCTAATACGATAACTTGATTATTTAATGTTAAGTTTTTTATAGTCAGCAGATTTTATCCCCCACAAGCTAGAAGGTATGGATTGTTTTCTTCTTAAATCATTTTCAGTGTTGATATAGCTCACACAGAGACATGTTCTACACCTGCTCCCACCCTGCTCGACATCATTAAAGTAAATCATCCCAAACATCAGACTTTAATGCTGTTATTTTTTGTGGCCCATTATGTCACATTCTGATTTTCAAGTTTTCAATTACATGAAGGTACTCTTGTGGCTGTGAGAATACCCTTGCAACCCAATTCACAATTGCATTAACAATCAGCATAAACATTTTGTTTAGTTTGCCAGCATAGCTCAAGACAATAAAAAGAGAGGTTTCAGTCTCCAGACAACTGTTCATCTTATAGCAGCATCACAATTAAAGGTAGACACAAGTTAAAAATTACCTAATTATATCACTGATCATTTCAGTAAATGGCATGGAAAGGAAGAACATAAGGCCCTTGGAAAGCAGGGGAAGTTGCCACAGATAAAGAACAAAATGCAAAACAAAGCATTAATACAAAACCAGAACAGGTAGACATTTAACCACAATAAGGTATTTTTTTTCTATTGACAGACACTACAGAAAACACCTTCAAACTGCTAACACCTCAGGGCCATGGCTTACAACTAACTTTTCTACAGCCTTCCACAGAACTGAACTGATTACTCAAACGCTACATGCCACCTCATACCTTCTTGCTTTTCCCAAGTGGTTGCAGCCATATGCATGTCCTTTAAGTGACCTATCCCTTATTTGGTTTTGACATCTCCTCCCTTCAGAATCTCCTCATTTTTCCAACTATACCATTTCCTTCATTTCTTCACTTTGTCTTTCAGTAAGCATTTTCCCTATCAGATCTGTGACAGTTAATAGTACACTGGCATTGCCTACAATTATGCTCTTGAGATATAGCCATTTACTTTTGCCTTCCCTCAGCACATCCTTCACCTGCTCAGAGGAGATACAGCTATGTAGCTGCTTATAGTCACTTCCCCAAAACTCACCTTTACAGTAATGGAGATAGGTACCTAGATCAAATTAGAGGTTCAGCAGGCAAACTATTTTCTACTAACGCAGAATTTTCAAGTTGAATCATTTCTCTATTTCCTCTCCTGTACCTCCCCATCACTCCATGTAAACCCACCAGTATGCCTTACCCTTTGACTTCTCAAACAATTTTGTCATCCCTTCTAAGCATCTGTAAAACATCTTCCAAAATGCAGTAACTAGCCAAGTAACTAGCTATTGCATATTATTGAAATTTAAACAAACCACTACTTTCTCACTGACATCCATTGGGATCTCAGAGCAATGCAAAAATCTGAGGTTTTGTTCTAGCTTATAGGATATAATGAAAGCTATATTCAGGTTCTGTAAAGAATAAAGTAAAAACTATCAGATTAAGAGTTCCCTTTATATTTACAGAAAAAAAAAATTAGAATGATAGTTTTTTCCAAACATCATCATGAACATTTACTCTCTTTACTGAATATTCTGCTGTGCAGAGACCAGACCCAAGTCATTCAGGAAGAAGACATCCATTGCTGGCAAACTAGCATGGATGCAAAAACTCTTTAAATGGCCTACAGAAAAATACCTCTGCAGTCCACATTCTTTTAATGAAATTTACTTTCTCCTTAGAAAATAGTCCACCCCCATTTTAACAGTATCCTAAAACAGTGGATAAAAGAAGGGGAGAGATGTATGAGCAGAAAAGCAGATTAAAATGAAGTTCTGTAAGAAACAAAGCATATGACAAAGTACACACACACTATCAAAACACATGTACAATCTTTAACTGCCACTACGCATCCACCTAACTGGCAAATCTTTCAAACACCTGACAACAGTGTATTATAAACTGGACTGACAAAGTGGGAAATGCATCATTCAGAAACTGATGTATTTCCAAGTATTCTCCAACTTCATGTTAACCCAGGGATCCCACATTTTTCAGACAGCCCTACAGCTGAGACTTTCATCACCTACTTTACATACAAGAACTGTATTAGACATACTCTAGTCTGCTGACTGTTGCTATTTCTCCCTGCCTCAATACATTATCAGAAGTCCATTCAAATGGCTTTCATATTTCTCCTCTTGTAGCCTGAAACTTCAGCAATACTGCAATCATATATGGGTCGTATTCCAACGGGGTTTAGGGCTTTACTTCCCAAGTGACTCTGCTCTAACATGATCAACAGGGTTTTGACATTTCACCTTATCACCATAAAAAATTTACCCTAGCATAGGCTAGGATGCTCTTTTAAATACTGAAGCAAGACTTCTTTCAAACTTTAAGTAGTAATACACATGTGAAATGATTTTCCCCTTAGTGAGTGAACAGAGTTCTTGGATGGCTACCAACTTCTTGCACATTTAAAGACCAATTTATCTCAATTTATAAACTTATTATTATACTTAGTGTACCATTATTCTCATTGGTTTGTATCATAATTTGAAGGGTACATTCTTGACCCTCACCCCATTATTTTTCTCTGATATTTAAAAGTACATTTCTACTAAGACACTATAATCTCCTTAATTACTTTGTCACCTTTCTTATTCACTCTTTTAAAAAGCATCACTCCTGTCACCTTTTAATTAAAAAAAAAAAGTAAAAAATGAATAGTTAACTGACTATAGGTAGTCAGAATAGCAAAAAAAGAAGGATGGTATAAAACTCCTAGAATTTTTCTGACAGGGACTTTCTACTAAATCCAGTATGCTCCATTTTAATTCTGGGCTACTGTGAAGGAAACAATTTGATTTCTGTTTTGCTGAACGTAACTTTAAGATGATAAGTATCAGAGGCACATAAGTGGATGTAAAGTAAACATTAACCAATCAAAATGCAGCTGTAGCACTCTAGCTTATTGCCACTTTTATCATCACCAAAAACTCGGCACCTTGTACTCTTTACTCTTCTCTCAGCAATCCATCCTTTCAGCTTTATCTTTTAGGCCTAATCTGTACCATACTGAACTTTAACAATCTACAGCTAGAAAACTAATTTTTTTCTTTTTTTTTTTTTTTTTACCTACTTTAAAGCTGTCAGTAGCAATCTGATTCTTTGGCTACAGCCTGACTACTACTTGAACACAAAACAAGCACTTTCTAATGGCAAAGGTGGCAAATAACAAAAAAAGCAGAAAAACATCACCTCTAATCAATTACTGTATCTACCAACTACACATCTTCTCTATTAGCAATGACGGTCACACAGGAATGTTCTTACTACATTTCTAGCATACAATACCGCCAAGTGCGCTAGATATGCACAGTATAGGCAAGCACTGCACCTATACTGTGTAGTAGATTTCTGATCTTTGCTGGAAGTTAGGCAGTATTACATGTAACTAGTAAGCCTACCACTCGATAATAAAATCATTTTCCTATAACATCAGTATGGATAGTATAAAATTCTCTGAGATACATATCCATTATAGGTGGGAGGAGGGGCAGTGTAACTGAGAGAGGAACTGAGCAGAAAAAGTGCTCCCATTACAATTATGTGATTTTTCTAAATCAGTATTTTTAATGTGTATGCATGGGGAGGGGTAGAGAGATAGTTGCACCATTTTATCTTAATATAAAGACAAAATGGCCTGCAAAATGGAATTTCTGGTTAATATCCAAAGATGTATTTGTTCCAGTGCTATTAGAACAAGTATGATTCTAGTCAATATCACCATCCAGAATTAAAAGACACAAGGCTTTATTAATGATGCGATGTCAAAAATTAGAAATCAAAGTAGTAAATACTGATGCTAACAAGAAAAGGAGTTTTCCTTGGTTTTGACCTGAGAGAAAAGAAGCTTTTTCCTTTTTAAAACCTACTTATGTAACAACACTCTGGTAAAAAACCTTGAACAAAAGATTACAGAGCAGCATTTATATTAACTTTATTAATTGTTTAGAGAACATACCTCTCAACCTGCATATTCAGCAAGGATTTAAATTTCTCTGTGACTTCTTGAGAACAAGAAAGTTATCTAAGCCACATTATCTTACTTTTTAGGGAAGTTACTCTTCTTGAAAACAGATTGGAATATTTACTATTTACTCTATTTACTATTGATTCTTGAACAGGCTTTATGTAAAATAGAACTAACTCTTTTTTTGACCTGTAAAAAAAAATTAATTGTAAACCCCCCAGAGGGTGACATGGGTAGATTGTTTCCACATTACCATCACTTCTGTTGAAGGAGGTTTCTTATCTGCAAGATTCAAGGGGGAAAAAAAAGCCTTGTAACTTTGGAAGAGACCTTAAAGATCACGTAGTTCTAATCCTCGTGCTATGGGCAGGGACACCATTCACTAGACCAGGTTGCTCAACACTCAATCCAACCTGGCCTTAAACACTGCCAGGGATGGGGCAGACACAACTTCTCGAGGCAACCTGTGCCAGTGTCTCACCCACTTCACAATGAAAGTTTCCTCGTAACGTCTAACCTTAGTCTCCCCTCCGACAGTTTAAAGCCATTTGCCTTGTGCTATCACTACATGCCCTTGTCCCTCCCCAGCTTTTTGTAGCCCCATTCAAGTACTGGAAAGCTGCTAGATCTCCCTGAAGCCTTCTCCTCTCCAGGCTAAACAAGCCCAACTCTTTCAGCCTGTCTTCACAGGAGACGTGCTTCAGCCCTCTGCCAGAAGTACTGCTTAGACACAAAAGTTGTTGACAATACCTATGACTCTTCCAGACAGTACCATCTCATTTGACTAGTACTTCAATGAGGAAAATAGTTAAGAGTCTTTAAAATAACAAAACAAATACAATACATGAAAAGGTATTTTAAAGGTTTTGTTCACTTAATTCAGTTGCATTACTACTTCAAATAAGTTGTCTGCTAAACTCAGTATACCTTATTATTAGAACCCCATGCTGTGTGCTTTCTGTTCTATACATTTCTAATTAGAGTCATCAATAATCATTTAAGAACCAGATCTTGTTTTCTGCAGCAAGTTTATGGGTGATGTTTCTAAATGAAGATGCATGAAATATAAACAATACAGCTTAATGCTCAGAAACTAGGTAAACTAAATCTAGAAGAGGAAGCAGCTAGAATAGAAAACATTCGTATGAATTAATAGGTCCAATAAGAGAAGTCAGAAATCCCTCAGAAATTTAGAGTGTTTGGTTAGAAGCTCAATTCTAACAATCTCAATATGCTCTTTCTCTAACATGATTTTCAATTAATATGTATATTGCTATTAGAAATCGCTATAATGTGCTATAAACATAATTTTATACTCTTTTCTCAAAAAGGTCTATATTTAAGTTTTGGTTTCACCGTATGTTCTAGAGCAATACTTGAACTCTAAAATAGATACAAGTAGAATAAATTAAGACTGATTAACATTAAATGGTACATTACATACATGAAATA
Source organism: Pezoporus wallicus (assembly GCF_028554395.1). Lineage (NCBI taxonomy): Eukaryota > Metazoa > Chordata > Aves > Psittaciformes > Psittacidae > Pezoporus > Pezoporus wallicus. The sequence continues at coordinate 8,914,759 of NW_026642654.1, read as the reverse complement.
CTAGACTTAATAAGCTATTTCATATCATCTTGCTGTTCAGTTATGTAGGGAAAAAGACAGATACATACATTTTTTAAAGTGTTTCACACTATTCTGTGCAGAACAACATTCTTTCAGAAAAAAATACAATCAACTAAGGAACACTAGAGAGAAACTCAGAAACTTGTTCTGGTTTTCTCTAAAGGAGACTTCAGACATCTTTCTCATATTCTCCTCTGAAACTAGCCAGAAAAATTAAAGACAACTTTAGAATTTCATGCTTGATAACTGCTTTCTCATTTTCACTATGGATCACTGGCAAGGGGGGGAAAGTTATGTCCAGTAAAGTCAACCAGAGACTAACAAGTAACAAAAAAAAAAAAACAACAAAAAAAAAAAAAAAAGCAGGCTAATACCATTTCAATGCTCTCTTACTCAAAATACCTATAATCATTTTCAGTTTAGAAAACAAAAAGACCTCTTTATTATTTTACTTATCTTTTATAATTGTCCCTAGAAGAGTCACATAAGATTTGTGAAATTCACATTTTAGCACTTCCATTTCAACCAAAGAGAACTAGGAGAACCAAGCAATCCTGGAACCTTCTTCTCTAACATAGCCACAAGGCTGAGCAGTGGGAATTCACATCTCTACAGCTGCCCGCAGATGCTCAACTACGTTATTCTTATATTCTTGGACTGTATTTCCATCAAAGAACAGACTAATATTTACTAGAAGAAATAATATTTATTCCAATTGAAAGCACAGATTTCTTGCTCATCAGAGAGAAAAAGACTCCCTTTACCAAGTGTCCTGGGTTCAGCAGTAGCAGTCATTTTTCTCCTTCTTAGTAGCTGGTGCAGTGCTGTGTTTTTGACTTGCGGCTGGGAACAGCACTGATAACACCGATGGTTTTAGTTGCTGCTCGGTTATGTTTAGTCTGACCAAGGACTTTCTGAGTCTCGTGCTCTGCCAGGGAGGAGGGGAAGCCAGGAGGAAGCAGAGACAGGACACTTGACCCAAACTGACCAAAGAGGTACTCCATACCACAGCACAACACGCCCATATATAAACTGGGGGCAGTTACCCAGAAGGGTTAGATCACTGCTCGGTAGGGCTGGGTATCGGTCAGCAGGTGGTGAGCGGTTGTATTCTCTTCCCTTGTCAGTTCCCTTATCATTATTATTATTGGCGGTAGCAGTAGTGGTTTTGTGTTATACCTTAGTTACTGGACTGTTCTTACCTCAGCCCGTGGGAGTTACATCCTTTTAGTTCTCCTTCCCATCCCTCCAGGAGCAGGGGGAAGGAGAAGGGGGAGAATGACAGAGAGACTGTGTGGCTGACTGAGTTTATACCAGGACACCAAGTGATGCAAGAATATTTTTCACGCCTCATGACAGAATTATCTTCACACCTGCTTCACCCATGAAACACACAGAGATCCTTAATCTCAACAGCTGTGCACTTAGCATTAGGCCTCAGAAGAAGCAGTCCTATGGTTTTGGTGAGATACACAGATAAGAATTTATAGCTTTCTGTGGGCATATCTGCATTTAACATACGACAAATGACATGAAACACAAACTTCACCTGCCATTTTAAATAGAGCTTGATCCCTGTTCAAGGCCAGGTTGGATGGAGTCTTGGGTGACATGGTTTAGTGTGTGGTGTCCCTGATCATGGCAGGTGGGTTAGAACAAGATGATCTTCAGGTCCTTTCCAACCCTTACTATTTATTCTGTGAGTCTATGTTGGCATGATGTTGTTTTGAAAGACATTTACTTCCACTTTCAAAGGCAAAGCACATAAAAAAAAAAAAGGAATGATGCCTAAAATAATGTATTTTATTTGCCATTCTTCACATAATCAGACAAGCAATACTTTCTGGTTTTCCTGCTGTCCTGGGTTCAGCAGTAGCAGTCATGTTTCTCCTTCTTGGTAGCTGGTGCAGTGCAATGTTTTGATTTTCGGCCTGGGAATAGAGCTGATAGTGATGTTTTGGTTTGGCCAAGGACTTTGTGAGCCTCATGCTCTGCCAGGGAGGAGGGGAAGCCAGGAGGAAGCAGAGACAGGACACCTGACCCAAACTGACCAAAGAGGTATTCCATACCACAGCACGTCATGCCCAGGATATAACTGGGAGTTACCCGGAAGGGCTGGGAGACTGAGGGGTTGGAGGAGGTATGGGTCAGAGCTTGGTCGGGCTTGGGGGGTGAGTTATCGGTTGGCTGGTGCTGAGGTGTTGTATTCTCTTCCCTTGTTATTTCCTTTATCATTATTATCATTGGTGGTAGCAGTAGTGATTTGTGTTATACCTTAGTTACTAAACTGTTCTTCTCTCAACCCGTGGGAGTTGCATTCTTTTCGATTCTCCTCTCCGTCCCTCCGGGAGCAGGGGGAGGGAAAGAAGTGGGGGGAAGTGAGTGAACGAATTGCCTGACTGGGTTTAAACCACGACACCTGCTTTCCTTGACATGAACACCAAAGTAGACTTCTAACCAAGATGACCATCAGGATACAAGAAAAAAGAGGTATAAGCAAAGGTACAGCAGATCTTTTGAAAAATGCCTGTGTTGGTAATTCCAAGTTAAAGTGTTAGCTAGATAGTAAAACTTCACACATTCAAAAATACCAAAATACTTAAACAAGTTATATACAGTTAAAGAGGACTTACTTTTATTGTAGCAGGTTGCTAGTACACCTTTATCTGCAGGACTGGTACTAATGTGCCAAATTTCACCCACTTGATGAAGGAGAACATTTTTGTTTATAATGTTATTTTCATCATCAAAGTCTATGATGTGAATCTGCAAATACAATAAAAAAGAACATTAGGGTTTCAAATGCTTTCCTGTGGGTCTTAATAACACATGATGACTGCACAGAACAATTTAATGAGAATTTTATAACCGGTATCTGCTTTAATTAATTGTTATCCTAACAATTTCGTATATCATTGATTTCATGCAGGATTAACTTTTCCAGAAAAAAACACAAGCAATTTCCCTGTTTTGAGGAAATACTGTGTTTGTTCTTCTCAATTTTGCAACTTTAAGCTTGAAGGTGATTTTTCATTTTATGTCTAACAGTAAATAAGCCACTTGCATTGCAATTCAACACTTCTTATAGCAATAAACAGGAATAACAACATTGCAATCCTTAGTCTAAATGTCTTCACCAATTCTGTATCTAAACCGTTGTATTCAAACAACCTATGCAGAAAGGTGGGGAGAGAGGGAAAGAACTCTCATTTCAAACAAACGCTGTCAACTCAGCAAGAAACTTCCTCAGAGTTCACTTCAGCAATCACATACCTGTACCAACATATAAATCTGTAATACTTTTTGTATTATATGGAAAAATAAAAACATTGAACTGAAAGATGAAGAAAAACAATAATGTTTAAATATATAAGTTAGGGTTTTAAGAGACAGCTAGGTTTGATTTTTGTGATTTTGATTTTTTGGGGGGTTTTTGTCTTGTTTTTTTTAACAGGTCTACATTATTTTCATTTTTCCTCCTGATTTTTACTTAGTTGTTTTTGTATAGTTGCCTCATAAACAGAAGAAATTGAGAAAGATTCTAGCCTAGCACATCATATACAGGTAACTTTACTCATGGGACTAATTCCGCTAAGCTCAAGAGTGGACAAATAAATTCTAGAAGACTTACAGTTTCCAGACAACTGTATCTCCATTAATAATTCATCAGCAAAGTCAGGTGAATAATTAAGAGAAAACAAAAAAGTAAGACATCTCATCACAATGACCGAATTAAGTCTACTGAACAACTGCAAAAATCTTAGCTACAGAATATAGAAAATTTTCTTAAAATACAGAAGCTGCTAAACAGGTCTCAAGCCTAAATTGGTTATATTACTGTCATGGTTTAAACCCAGTCAGGTAATTCGTTTGCTCACTTCCCCCCCCTTTTCTTGCCCTCCCCCTGCTCTCGGAGGGACGGAGAGGAGAATCGAAAAGAATGCAACTCCCATGGGTTGAGATAAGAACAATTTAGTAACTAAGGTATAACACAGATCACTACTGCTACCACCAGTGATAATAATGATAAAGGAAATAACAAGGGAAGAGAATACAACACCTCAGCACCAGCCGACCGATAACTCACCCCCCAAGCCCAACCAAGCACCGACCCTCCTCCAACCCTGCAGTCTCCCAGCCCTTCCGGCTAACTCCCAGTTACATCCCGGGCATGACGTGCTGTGGTATGGAATACCTCTTTGGTCAGTTTGGGTCAGGTGTCCTGTCCCTGCTTCCTCCCGGCTTCCCCTCCTCCCTGGCAGAGCATGAGGCTCACAAAGTCCTTGGCCAAACCAAAACATCCTTGTTATCAGCTCTGTTCCAGAGCTGAAAGTCAAAACACTGCACTGCACCAGCTACCAAGAAGGAGAAAAACTGACTGCTGCTGCTGAACCCAGGACAATTACATATCACCTTTCCCCCCCCCCCCCAAGGACTGAGCTTACATGTCATCTTTTTCTTTCACATCCAAACACTGTCACCAGTAACTCCTCCTTGAAATATAATGCTAGATCCTCATCACCTTACATTATTCTTCCATTCTGTAATCAAAGGCATATAAGCACTTCTGTATTTGATTAGCAAGTTGTCTTTTCAGACTTCATTTGTTGCCCTGAACCTAGAAACCCATCCAGGAATCGGGACACTATACATAAACCCCAACAGCTGCCTATCAATCTCCTATCTTGCCCTGAATCTAGAAACCCATCTAGGAATCGGGACACTATACATAAACCCCAACAGCTGCCTATCAATCCCCCTGTCCAACTCAAAGAGTGACCCTCATGCATTTCAAAACTCTCTAGAGTAACATCACTTAGATTTATCTACTGTTTCACTTTATTTTGGCATTCTGTACATTCCCTCTCTGACCTATTCCCTGTATCATAATTCAAAGGTTTAGTCTATACAGAAAGTTCTTGCTCTTTTCATTAGATATCAGTTTAACCTCATCCCCTGGTTTTTGGTTTTAGGGTTTTGAATAAAGAAATTACCTATTCAACCTTCTATGCTGCTCTTATTAGATACGTTTTGATGTTGTGAATAAACTTACAACTCAAACAGTTGACAATCCAAACAGCTACTTTACAAGCATGAACTGGAAGGCAAACAATACCAACATACTCACAATTCTAAGATAAAACAATTTTAATAGCAAGAAGAGTAACTCCTGCTGTTATTTTTACAGAGCAAAATAGTTATAATTGGCTTTAGCATAATAGATGGGAGGGGATATCTCAATTTACTGAACTGGGTATTTAACAGAGAAACAGTGTGAACTGTGCAAAGGTGTATCAGGAAAAATGGGGGAGAAATACAGCCCTCCACTGGAGTCACTGAAGTGTCCTGTAGCAGCTCGACTCAAGCCTCTAAAGGTGAACCACAAATTGAAGTCATATTTACAAATCACACGCATTCTCCACCCACACTAAGCAGGTTAAGAGGGTTACTCAGCACATAAGCTAAGGGAGAACTCTTAACTACCCCGTCTAAAGCTCCACGAAGGCACAGATAACCAATTATTCCTCTGCTGTTACAGTTCTGCTTCAGTTGACATCATGAATAGCTACTGAAACACATAGTTAGTCAATCACATGTCCAGACTGAGACTTTTAGAAAATACAAAACCTAATTCTTATGCAAGGGTATTGTTTATACCTTTCCAAGTTGAAAAATTACATCCTTCACAGCTACGTCAAACAACACAGCCTACCAGAAAAAGCTGATCAGCTTAACAGAAAGAACTGCAAAGGTTCCCCAACGTTTTTCTACTAAGGATCCCCATCATGATGTTGATTTAAATACATGATACATTGTATTCATCAAATGGAATAGTGACTTTACTAAATACTAAGGACAAAAGAGTTTCCGCAGAAAATATACCAGTACCAAATACTGCACTGGTATGATACCATGAAGACAAATATTTGCAGAAAGGAATATTCATCTGTAAAAACTGCCTGACAGAACTGGACAAATTTCAGTTCTGTAGACTGTCCTTCAGTTCTTGAATCATGATCTTTCTAACCTTTCTTGATGGAGTGTAAAAATGAGCTTTACCATGGATTAGTTAGTACAGCATATGGACACCACAGGTGTGGATATAAGAAACAGTAAGTGTAAGTGAGAACTTTCTCAACATGATTGTAGCATAATAGTTAATGCTACATGAATCATAACTCTTGTGGAAAAAGGCCTTTGAAGAGACTGGTTTTATTACCAGTAAATAAACAAATGAGTTAACAACCTGATCTAATTACACTGGGGAAGATTTTCATTGAACACAAGCCTAAGTATTGAGGAAAAACTATTTAGTTCTCCTCAAAATCTGGAGGAATTATGAATTGCTAAGAAACAGACTAAAACTAACCAATTTCAACACAAAATATTCCTTTTTCTTCACCTATGCAATCTCCATAATTTATTTTCTTTCAGCAAGCACTCATGGGCAGCAGAGACTGAGGAATTGTTTTAGTTTGGCCAATTATCTGTTTCGTACCTATATTAAATGTAAATTTGTGCCTGTACATTAAGTTAAATCATAAAAATAACTATATTAGGTTCTAAAAACACAAGACTGATGTCAGGGATGTCAGTCTTGTCAGTCATCTCTGAGACTGAGATGTCAGGGAATGAGAGAGGTAAGAAAACAATAAGTGACGTATACTGCCTTTATGTTTCCAAAGCATTCAGTAAATGCATCAAACTAAGAACAATATAAAAAGCCACAGTTTAACAACAATGAAACAACACAGTTTAACACCAATGAAAGGACTGAGGACAAAAGTTCTAAAAGGACACTGTGCAGAACACCATGCAAATACAAACTACTTAAGCAATTTCCAGGGAGTTATGAGGACCAAGTGACAAATACCACACACTTTTAGTATCTCAAATATTGACAAAATATAAAATTGTGTAAACAATTCTTTTCCTTTGAAATACCAGTGTTAATAGAAAAATAGTTTCACCAGATCTCTTGTAAATGCCTAAATTGCTTCATACAGCAATAAACGTCAGTGACGCAGAAGTTACCATGCCAGCTATCATGTACAGAAGTTACCATGTACAGCTACTGCACTACCCCTTCCTGTGACGAGAAGGGAAGAAATATTCCGCACATGATGGCACTGCCTAAGAAAACTCTCGCAGTACAATACCTGGTCAAACACTAGAGATTACAAGGAAGCTCCTAAGTTAGGTCAGGTAACTAAAAAAGTTTTTAAGCAAATCTAGAGAATTTAGTGCTGAATTAAGCAATAATGACTTGAGGCATAGGGCACTTCCTGGGGATTATCAACTAGCTGAGAGGAGCTGATGGCCTGAGGCACAGCTAAAGGCCCATAACCTCCAAACATTTGTTAATACACCTGGAAGTGTCCTGCATTTCTATCAATGTTATTCATTAGAAAAAGAAAACCATATTCAAAATATGTGTAAATATATCCAAAATACATAGTATATGTCCAATCAACTTACCTAAATCAGAACACTTAAATTAGTGAAGATCTGCTGGATATCAACTAGTGAGAATCAGTCTCCAAGTTTGTATCAAGATTTAATTAGTTGAACCAAGAAGTAAACCAAAAAACAACAAAACAAAACACATAGAAATCACAGTAGAAACCACCTTATAACCAAATGCCTGAAGAACATCTGAGACCCTACAAATATGGGATTGTGTGTATTTATTTTTAACTAAGTTTGTCTGCCTCTTCTTTTGTTTCTGGTCTCACACGTTATTACCCGAAATGTAAAAAAACTGAATACTCCACCGCCTTAGGCCTCTGAATATTTTTTTTCCTTGAGTCTCATCTGGTATTATCTTTGAGTAACAAACTCAAAACTTCATTGGGAATTGACAGCTCACATCTTGCAGAGATATATATATAGTTCCGAATTCGTTTTGTGCAGTCCATTACTTCAGAAAAACAGGTGACTGTATCCATTCTAGGGGCTTCTGTGGTGGGTGGTAGCCTTGGCTTCCACCCAGCCATTTACTAATTTGGCAGTGGGAAAGAAAACCCTTAAACCAACACCATCTTTCCCACCTTTCCTCGGTTTAACTTCACTCCAGACTGCTTCAACCCCCTGAAAGCAGCACAGAAGAGCGCAGGGCAGTGGTGGCTATGGTCAGTACATGGGCCACAGCTCCTTCAGGAACACCCACCTGCTCTGGAACAGGTGTTCCCCAAGCTGCAGTGGATACCTGCTCCACTGTGTAGTCCTTCTGATTTCTCCGCTCATTTCAGTCTTTGTTCCCTCCTGTTTCCTTCCAGCATTTCTTCCTTTCTTGTTTTCACAAAGCTGCCAGCAGGCTGACTGGCTCAGCTGTGTTCCGTGGCAGCCCCTGGCCTCTTCTCATGGAGGCCACCACTGCAACACACCTGATACCAAAGCCTTGCCACCTGCTCTCAATACAACTAATTCTTCTGGCCTCAAAATATTCCTTCTGTGTGAAGGCATTTACTGAAATTTAGTCACAAAAATTAAAATTGCTGTACAATTAGAAGTATTGTACTCTTCACTGCAGAGGAAACAGACTAACAGAAACTGAGCCACAGAAGTCTCTTAAATCATTGTTAAACTTATATCAGAAAGGACAGTTGACTGCCAGTAATTAATAATGAAAAATCCAGTTTATGAACCTTCACATACACAGAACTGTGCACATACCAGGAGTCCCATTAGAGGCAATCAAGACTTAAAGACTTTCATTTTATTTTGTATCTCTTCTGTGATCTAAAGATAGCTCCAGAGAATCTAGAGATTTAAAATAACAAAAATATGGCAGTTTCTTTACTAAACCAATCCGATTTAGTCAGACAATTCAGAAGAGTCATTTAATCTTCAGAAAAATACACATAGCTTTAATTCACTCACATTTCTTACCAATATCTTTACATTCTATTTACAGAAGTCTTCAACTTGACTATATCTTAATGTTCAAATTCAATGGGGGGGAGGTGGGGGAGGAAGGAAAAGGAATGATATTAGAACAATGTTCAAAAAAAAAAAAAAAAAAGAAGAAAAAATTACAACTGACATTTGACAGAAAAATTACCTGATTATCATATCTAAGAGACTGTGTTCCAACCAAAAATCTTATTGCATCTGTTTCTGCTGTCTGAGGTGTTAAAGCTCGTGCCTAGGGAAGAAGAAAGCCATTAGAAAAGTCCAATTAATACAATCTGTTAATTTAAAAAAAAAAAACAACTTGAAGCTTATATATCAAATATCATGCAAAACATGACATTCATGCAAACTGCAGACCTTCCTGCCCTCTATATCTATTTTGGTTAACACATTTTCTGTGCAGTTTCTCAGATTTGTGAGGTGTATGGAACATACAGGTGCTGAATGCATTATAACAGTGGTAATACTTGATATTCATAGAACTGTTTGGGGTGGAAGGAACCTCAAAGATCACCCAGTTCCAAACCCCCTGCCATGGGCAGGGACACCTCACACTACACCAGGCTGCTCAAAGACCCATCCAACCTGGCCTTGAACAGTGCCAGGGATGGGGCAGCCGCAACTTCTTGGGGTAACCTGTGCCAGTGCCTCACCACCCTCATAATAAAGAATTTCTTCCTTATGTCTCATCTAAATCTACCCTCTGTCAGTTTAAAGCCATTTCCCTTTGTCCTGTCACTACATATCCTTGTACAAAGTCCCTCTCCAGATTTCTTGTAGGCTCCCTGTAGGTATTAGAAGGCTGCTAGACCCTTATCTTCGCCAGGCTGAAAAAGCCACGTTCTCTCAACCTGTCTTCATGGAAGATGTGCTCCAGCCCTCTGAGTATCTTCACGGCCCTCCTCTGGACTCACTCAAGCAGGTCCATGTCCTTCTTACATTGCAGGCCCCAAAGCTGAAAAAAGTACTCCAGGTTGGATCTCACAAGAATAGAGGGGGAGAATCACCTCCTTCAATCTGCTGACCACTCTCCTTTTGACACAGCCCAGTATGCGATTGGCTTCCAGGGCTGCATGTGCACACTGCTGGCTCATGTTGAACTTTTCACCAAGCAACACCTCAGACCTGGTCTCAATACATCCTCTGCCCAGCCTGTAGCTGTGTTTGGGACTGCCCTGACCAAGGTGTAGAACCTTGCGTTTGGCCTTGTTGAACTTCATGAGCTTAGCACAGGCCCACCTCTCTAGCCTCTCCCACTGGGGTCCCACTGGATGGAATCCCTTCCCTCCAGTTTAATTATCTCCATATTACAGTAGTACTTCCAAACTAATTCTCCTTTATCAACTGAAAAAACTCCACAGAACAGTGGACAGTTCTTACATATGTTTGCTACAATATCCAGGAAAGGGACTGCTGTTGCAGAAGTTTTCACATCATTCAGACTGAAGATGCCTGCATAAAAATGAATTATTTTTCTCACCATTAAGAACCAAGTTTAGAAGGAAGTTAAAAACTAAACTCCTTCCTTGCCTCTGCAGACCACTGGATATAAAAACTGTCAGGATGACAGGAGAAATAATTTATTATTTACCTTTTCCAACTTGTACCAACCAGTCTTGGAAGAACCAAAACATAACAGTTAAGGGCCATAGAAGACATTGAGAAATAAAGTATAGCTTGATCTAAAACCACAATTGCTAGTTTGCACTAGTCATTAGTAGAGGTTCTCTTAGCTAATTTTGAGTAATTGGGAGGTAAACTTAACACTCAAAGGCACTTTTAATAACCATAACTAAACTGTGAAGAATATTCACTACTTCCCCATGCAAAAGATACCCTGATGTTATTGTTCAATGCAAATTTTTTGTCAAAACAGAAAAAACAAGCCTTTGCAATTCACATCCTATCTGACATAAAGGACTTCACATTTCTTCAGGCACTAAAGCCTGTATTGCAAGCAAATATTTCAGATGAAGTCAGGGCTGTTGAATGGCATTTCCTACTGCCATCCTATTGTGCAGCCAGTTAATGATTACATTCTGGATTCAGGAACATTTAGCTTCAGTATAGTCCCGTTTGGTACTTCTTTCAAATACTCCCTTCCAAGCTTCTAGGCATCTTTCTGATATTAATATAAAAATACATTGTATCACAATACATAAATTTGGAACAATTTAATTCTAGAATAGCAACTTGAAGAGATTTGATTTTTCTTAAATAAGGCAAAGCAATCTAAGCCATTGCCTGGCAGTAACAATAAGAACCAATTTCACTTTTTAGAATAAGGCCTGAACTCCTATAGAGCAGATGTCTCATGTTGCTTCTGAAATGAGTGATTTAGACAATATTTTATTTAAGATTGAGTATATATAAAGTTAAAAAAAAAAAAAAGACAATGAGCTTACTAAGTATAGGCTAGTAGCATAACATTTATACAGAAAAAAAGGGACTAGAGAACATGATTTAGTGAGCAGTTTGTGTTCAAAACATACCCAAATGAGGATCAGAGATCAGTGTGAATCTGTTCCGATTCATTTGTACTGTCTTATGCAGCACTTACCTACAAAAAGCCTAGACAATGTTTCTGATTGACAGAAACAACTAAAGTCCACCAAGAAGACTGCAAAAAGCTTTTATTTTGTCTTGAACAGAATTTACAGACCTTTGGCAAGAGCTCCTTTTCATTTCAGATCTGCTTTCAATTATTTTGAAGAAAACACTAGAAATAAACAAACAGCTATGTATCTAATCAGGCAAGCTTCTTTTGTTTAAGTCAAGCAGAAGAGACCTCCAGAGGAGTTCACCCCTTTTAAAACCTTTTGAGTGGGTCTTAGCATGCTGCTTTCAAAAAGCACGATTAAAAAAATCAAAACCATACACTAACCCCGACATCTGAATATTTGTACTGCATTTAATACAATCCAAAGAATTTCTGCAACCGATATATCATTTGAAATTCATAAAATCAATCTGTAGTAACAAGCAGTGAACTTGCAATACAAAATGTGAAGGACACAGTATTTGGTTTGCAGTCCCCAAATCTGAAATTAAAGTTGTTTGACCATCTGCTTATGCTAAACACAAGAAATATTATACTGCTACTTTGGTGATGCCTCATTCTGGAGGCAAAAAACAAGTTCTCCCCTACCCTAGAGAAGGCCCAGAGTGCTCATGTCATGAATATTATTTTTGACTTCTGGCATAGTTTCAATTTTCAAGTAGGTACACTTTGAATTTTACTTAGGACAGCCTTGCTTCTCCCACCACAGCAAGAGACCCGCTGTCAGTGACTATAATAATAAGCTGCAGTGACTCCAGAGGCTGGCAGCACACATGTCCAGGTTACCTTTGGTGCTCTCAGACAGCTGCTTTCCCCGAGTCTTTCACAGCACAAGAATTCCCACCACTGATGTATTTAGTGCTCTGACCCTATTCCAAAGGCTGACAGATAGCCTAAACCCTCCCAGCAACATAAGGAACACTCAGACAAAGTCTTACATAGCACAATTATCCTTAGAAATCCCATTTGTCATGAACTATAATGGTAAACAATCATCTTTTAGCAGTTCCTTCAAGTTCACATAACTATATCTTCATATTGTCATTACTCTGTACCATACCTAATATTAGTAATATCTTGCCAATTGCTTTAGGGGCCTAAAAGATATATTTTCCACCTAGTCCACTTCATGCATTATGAAGATCTTCGGGGGATTAGGTAAGAGAGTTTTGTCACTTATCTATTTTTGTTCTCCTAATAAAACTTTAAACCTAACTACGTTAGACTGAAGTTCCAAGAGAAGTCATCCCAGCTGAAAACCTGACCTCAAGACAGGTGCTGAAGAGAGAAGAAGACAGGAAAACAAGTGAGAAAATAGACATTCAGCCTGGATTAAAATATATAGGATTGGCACTCATGAGTCTAATAATCATTGAAAAGAAAGAGGACTGAGACAAATACCAGGAATTTCACCAAGATACTACCATGCAGTTTCTTGAACTTATTCAATTTTAAAAAGAAATCCTCTGAAGCTTTATCAATAAAGCTGTATCAAAATTATCTACATTCTATTCTATCCCACATTCTCTCTCATCCCACAAGAGACCACAAAAGCTATCCCAGAGAAGAGAACAGGACTGCCGACAGAAGTTATAGGCCAAGCACCTGCTCCACTCCCGTACTAGGAACACAGCTGAGCCTGAAAGGCAACACAGGTTTCCCTGGGTACAGCCAAGTGACACATATCTCCCTAAGAAGTCCCCTTTCCACACTCCTAATAAATCTACACCTACCTTCTACTCCATCAAAGGAAAGTCAATTGAGCTATTCTCAATACACACTGATATTATACATACACACACACATTGTGTAAGACCTCTGACCAATCCATTTCAGTTGGTATTTTGCACTGCTTTAAAAATCTCATACTAAGAAATCACATTTGGCTTTACGGAAATTAAGTTTCACCTTACTCTTGAAAACAGGCAAGAAAGTCCTAAAAATCAATAGTCTCTATTCAGACTCATAAAACCTGTTAATAACTAACTGACAATACAATATGGGCCAAGTATTGCTTATCCAAGAAGCACAACAGGACCACAATGCAGTACAGAACTCTGACAAAGCATTAGTGCACATTTTTAAGACTACACTATCTCAGGGTGCAGCTGGAGTTGCCCTTGTGTAGTATGGCCCTGCTGTCAGCAGCAGGCTTTCTACTGTCCTTCCCTCCTCCTCCTCATTATTGGTCTCCCTTGCATGTCTATGTACTTTTGACATGTAACATGCAGTAGGAGTATCTACCACGCTGAAATTCAGCTCAGTACTGTGGTATCCCCAAAATCCAAAGGTGCCGAACATATGCTTCATAATTACCACTCTCTGGCACAAGCAATGTTACTCCTCCCTCCCCGCATGATGCTGGCTAGCTTCTGTGGGTTTTTAAACAAGCAAGATGTAGGCTGTCCCTGCAAGAATCACAGCTGGTACTGCAACTGAGCCAAATACCTATCCCAGAAAGCACCACTCCATGCAGCTCATTTCCAGGTGTACCAGCATCACCCAGTCAACCTTAAACTAAGGAATTTTGAGACATTCAGTAGTGCTTATTCACTTACCTAAAACATCACTATTTAATCAATCAAAGAATAGGATGGGAAAAATTGTGAATCCCCGAAAACAAACACCCATTCAATGCAGGGTAAACATACCTGGTACTCCAGGTTAGGTAACAAACATAGGTCAGTTCTACATCGGACAAGTAAGAAGCACACACACTGCAACAAATGGCACTTAGAGATACCTCTAGAATCCCATTTACCACATTCCACAATTCAGGATATTAGTGAAGTCGACCAAGAAGATCCTTTTTTAAAAGAACAACCCTGCAGTAATGAAATGTTCTGCAGCTACTGCTGTTGCCCCATACTCACCATCATGAGCCACGGTCACATCACCCAGTCCCAACCAAGTTCAAGCAGCATCTCACATTTTCACCCACCATGCCCCTGTAATTTTGCCATTTTCACTACAGTTAGTACACTACAGTTAGTAGTGAAAACCCCACTATGGTGGGTTATTGTCTTTTTAAGTGAAAAAGTCACAGAAAGAATCACCTTCTCGTACATTCACACATATTTTGTATGTCTCTACAATCTTCATATAGCTCACAGACACACTAAAGAGACAAAAAAAAACCCACTCCAGAAAACTACATTGTTGGGGTTTTACAAATGTTCTAAACAGCACAAAAAGAAAAAGCTGCAGCTACCTAGTAAAACAGGAGGAACTAATCAGGTCAAAAATTTAACTAATCATATAGAAAATGGAATTCATCACTAGTTTTAATCTTGCTTTGCTGTTAGATGTTCAGCTGCACCTCTCTGCCCCAGTAAAACAAAATTGTTTCTCACTGTTACTTGTAAAACTCCTTGCACAGCAGTTACACATGCTAAGTAACTATACATATATATACATGTATAAGGGCTCAGGATTTGTATCTTTCCATTCTCAAATGTGAGAACTGTGAGGGGTGCTGTGGTTCTATGCAAGACAAACCTGATTCACTAAGCCTTTTTTTTTTGCTGAAAAGTGAATTAAAAAAAAAAAGAGAGAGAGAAATGTGTATTTGTTAATTATTCTAAGTTACCTTAATTATCTGGATACAAGAGCACACATTTTGCACGTAAAAATGAACAGAAATTTGCACATAAAAATGAACAGAAATTGCATATAAACAATTTAAAGTTAGCTGGTACACAGCACCCTAGAAGGAATCACATTTATGTCCTTATAAACCTGGCCATATTGGATCAGATGTAGTTGTGCAAATATGTGTAGTGGTTTAAACCCAGCTAGATGGCTTGTTCACTCACTTCCCCCCCCGCTTCTTGCCCTCCCCCTACTCTCGGAGGGACAGAGAGGAGAATCGAAAAGAATGCAACTCCCACGGGTTGAGAGAAGAACAGTTTAGTAACTAAGGTATAACACAGATCACTACTGCTACCACCAATAGTAACAATGATAAAGGAAATAACAAGGGAAGAGAATACAACATCTCACCACCAGCCAACCGATAACTCACCCCCCTCAGCCCAACCAAGCTCTGACAAATACCTCCTCCAACCCTGCCGTCTACCAGCCCTTCCGGCTCACTCCCAGTTACATCCTGGGCATGACGTGCTGTGGTATGGAATACCTCTTTGGTCAGTTTGGGTCAGGTGTCCTTTCTCTGCTTCCTTCTGGCTTCCCCTCCTCCCTGGCAGAGCATGAGGCTCACAAAGTCCTTGGCCAAACCAAAACATCGCTATCAGTTCTGTTCCCAGGCCGAAAGTCAAAACACTGCACTGCACCACCTACCAAGAAGGAGAAACATGACTGCTGCTGCTGAACCCAGGACAATATGTCTTTCATTTTCTCCAGCAGTGGCCAAATCACAGAAAGGTTGAGGCTGGAAGGGACCTCTGGAGATCACCTAATCCAACCTCCCTGCTCAAGCAGCGTCACCTCAAGTACATTACTCAGGATTGTGTCCAGACAGGTCTTGAGTATTTCCAGGGAAGGAGACTCTACAATGTCTCTGGGCAACTTATTCTAATGCTTAGTCACCCTCACAGTAAAGTAGCTCCTCGTGCTCAGATTTTCCTGTTTTAGTTTATGCCCATTGCCTCTCATCCTGTCACCACTGAGAGGAGCCTGGCCCCATCCTTTTGACACCCTCCCTTCAGATACCTACTCCCATTGATCCCCCCCGAGACTTCTCTTCTGTGGGGTGAACAGGAGCAGCTCCATCAGCCTTTCCTCATAAGAGAGATGCTCCAGACCTTAATCATTCTAGCCCTTTGCTGGACTTGCTCCAGGAGCTCCACGTCTCTCTGATACTGGGAAGCCCAGAACTGGACACAGCACTCCTCATGAAGCCTCACCAGAGAGGAAGGCTCACCTTCCTCTACATGCTGAGAATGCTCTTCCTAACACAGCCCAGGATACTCTTGGCATTCTTGGCCACATGGGCACATTGCTGGCTCATGGACAACTTGCTGTCCATCAAGACCCCCAGGTCTCTCTCCACAGATCTACATTTCAGGAGGTTGGACCCAGCCTGTACAGGTACAGGGGGTTATTTCCCCCCAGACACAGGACCCTGCACTTCCTGAGCTTGCCTATCAGGATATCATGGGAGAGAGTGTCCAAAGCCTTGCTGAAGTCCACGTAGACAACATCCAGTTCTCCCCTCATCTACCCAGTCAGTTGTCACATCGTGTAACTTCTTAGTCTGCAATTCCTTATGTAGTTTCTAGATGTCATGGGTTTGTGACATACAATTTTTATTTGTAACAAGAGTAAGAAGATCCCTCCCTCCTTTTAAATACTTTATAATTTCAAATCTCAACTTTGAATAAATTCATCATAGAGTTGAAGTTTGGAAATAATGACAAAAACAAACAACAAAAATAAATTTAAAAAAAACAACAAAATTCTTCAAACTGGGCTGAAAAACTCATCTGAAGAAATGCTTTCAGACACAGTGCTTCTGACACACACCAGAAAGAAGCAGTAGTTGTGCTAATGTAGCTAGCCATTACAGTCTAGCAACAGAGAATAGAACAGGCCTGAAAAACATCATAATCTTTCTTACTAGGCCTGGAGATTCAAACTGGAAAAGCCAGACCAGTTTTAGGTTTAAGTCTTTCCATCACAGCCTTTTTCAGAAAGCACCAACATGCAATTTGGTTGAAAGCCACACTGGCAGTTAATGGAGATGAGAAATAGAATCTTCACCACAACGCTGCTTTTCCGAATTAGTCATAAACCACCTTTTCTTTCCCCACTTTCTAAGTGATCTGTATTAACTGCAATTCCCTCTAATTAAACCACTTTCTGAGTCCTTCTGCTTTATGCAGCCACCAGATAGCCCAGTTGCTTTGCCAAAAGATAAGAGATCTGAAGGAGTTTTATGATTTGTTGTTGTGGGGGACACAGGACCATGATGGCCCCATACAACACAGAGACTAGCTTCGCAAACTTTCTGGAAGTTATTACATATGACCCACTAGAAGGAAGCCATGAGTTTTATTAAGTACAGGATGTATGTTCTGTTCTGCAAAAAAATATTTCAAATTTGAAGTGTAAGTTACAGCTATCTCTAGCCAATCACAAAACAATAGTATATTACCAGACTTCACTAGATTCAACATTTAATACAAATTAATATTACACACTAGCTCCTATACAAGAAGAAATCCAAACAAATACACCATTTTCTATG
Organism: Pezoporus wallicus; assembly: GCF_028554395.1. Lineage (NCBI taxonomy): Eukaryota > Metazoa > Chordata > Aves > Psittaciformes > Psittacidae > Pezoporus > Pezoporus wallicus. The sequence continues at coordinate 8,897,054 of NW_026642654.1, read as the reverse complement.
GATAACTATTGATACAGTCAGGATGACAAAGCACACAACTCAGAGGCAGACACTGAAACCTTCATGAAGAACCTTCATGTATTATTTTCCACGAGCACTTTGGTAAAGGTGCCTAACAAAAAATAAGTGCATATGTACATATCTATATTACCGCATCTACTGTAGAATGAAAACACAGCTCTGTAAGCTGCAGAAGAAACACAGTAACTCCTGCTACTGCTATAATGGCAACAACAATAAGCCAGCTGTTGCCAAAGTGAACATGTAAAAGCTAAGTAAAACCCTTATTGTGGGAAAGAATCATAAATTAGGGTTCCTCTCAATGCTCCAGCTACCTAGCTGGTTGTTTTCCCAGAACTTGTAGATACTTTATTAAACATGAGACCTGTGCTCCTCTGTGAAGATGGTCAGTGGGTTCTTGAGTTTGACAGTCCCCTTTGCTTATAACCATAAATACCAGTATGATGGACAAATTTGTCCTATGAGACAAATGCACAGAAATGGAACCCACAGCAAGAGATCCCACAGACATCAAGTAGCTTTACAGCTGAGTATAACCAACCAAAACTGGCAGTTTGTAAGAAACAGTTTCATGCCCTTGCCTCACAACAGCATTTTTTTAATATCATTATTTCTGAAAAGGAATAAACATGTACAAAAACATCATTGAGACTTCTGCTAGTTTCGTACAACCCAGAGTCAAACAGTCCTCCAGAGGCGGACCAGGGACTCGTGGCAGAGCAGGAGTCCCTCCAGCCAGGCTGGGCACTTCTATGAAGGAAATCCCCTGGGCCCTCAGCCCCGACACTGGCACACCCGCCCTGGAAACAGCAAGTTTCAGAACAAACTCCTGTCCCCTGCTCAGCCACCTTTAAATTTTCTAACACGAAGAGCAGGTACCAAGAACTACCAAAAGCCAGTGGTACCACCGGCACCGCCACAGGGGGATGAGGGCACGCCGGTCATCCCCCTTAAGAGGCCCCACAGCCCACACCAGCACTCGCCTACCCCACTGCAAACAACCAGCCTGCAGCCACCGCCTTCCTAAAGATAGGACTGACACCCGCTCTGCCTCCTTCAGTCTACCCCCAGCGCCCACCTGGAACTCCAGCCCGTAAATCACAGGCGCATCGTCCTCCATCGTAGCTCTACTATACGGCACACCCTACTGCCCACCGGCTTTCTGGCCCTTGGCGCTGCCCGTCGCGAGCAGCTTCCGGGTGGTGCTTTGGCGCATGCGTAATGATGCCTATGGCGCAGGCGCTGTGAGGTGCGGTACTTTGAGCGGTGGTGGAGTAGGGGTGTCCGCGCTGTGGCGTGAAGGTGAGGGGGAGCCTGGGTGCGTGTGTGGACCTAGGGGTGGTTGAGGGACGGGCGAACGCTAAGGTGTCCTTGGGTCCCCAACGCCATGGGAGGGCGGCGGGGCCTACGCGGGTTGGAGGCCATGTCCACCCTGCCGCGGGGCGGTCAGGACTGGGGCCCTGCGGCTGTGGGTCTGGGCTCCGGGAGTTGAAGAAAGGCAGCTCTGCTGCTGCTGCTCAGCTCCCTCCGCGGCCGGGACAGGCTCGGCGCCTGCCCTGGTGACTGCCGTGAGCCCCCTCATTTCTTTTCCTGAATGGGGACCGAGCTAGTCTGTGCGGACGGAAAAACGGATATCGTTCTGTGGTCTTCAATACCAATATTTTTGCGACTTACAGAAAGGAAAAAGATAAAGCGTTTTTCAGAAAAAATTCTGTAGATAGATGTCAATTAGTGAAATTACTGTATTTTTAAAGCAGGATTTAAGTATTTTCATGATGCTTAGGAATTTCAGAGTGGCACCTGAGCAGTACCTGAGTAGTAAAACTAACACTTGTTTTGGTGGGCATTTCCCACTCTTCAGCTACCATGGAGAATAAAGAAAGTGATCCTAAGGATGCAAAGAGCACCTCAGATCAAGATGACAGCAGAGACCTAGTTCAACAGAAAACTCAAGAAGAAATTCTCTTTCATGAGGAAACCATTGATCTTGGTGGGGATGAATTTGAGTGTGAAGGGAATGAAACTGTGTCAGAAGACTCAAATAATTTTGTGGGTAAACTTAATGAACAAATGATGGAGAGTGTCATTATTTCAGATTCTCCGAACAACAGTGAAGATGACACAGGTGAACTTGGTTGTCTCCAGGAGATTGTAGAACAAATGGAAGCTAAAGATAATCAAAAAAAACAAGCGGAAGTGGATAAAGAAGAGTTTTTAAGTAATGAGAGTGAAACTGAGCATGAAGAAACCCCCAAAGACATCTCTGAGATTGGAACAGACGATCAAGCTTCTTTAAAGGAAGAATCAATTCAGGAAGTGGTGAAGGAGGAACCAAAGTTGGAAAACAATGTTCCTGTTGAAACAAAACCAAATAATACTGATGGAAGAAAACCTGAGGATCAGATATCATCACCCAGTACTAACAAACCATCTTCTGAGCCTGAGCCTATCCCTGTGTGTACAATCTTCAGCCAGGCAAACAATGTTAATAACCAGCCACAATTGTGTCTACCTGATGGTTTTGAGCCTCAGATGGTAAAATCTCCCAGTTTTAGTAGTATAATTGAGACTCCAGTGAAGACTAATCCACAGGTGGTTCAACCAAGTCCTAGTCTAAGCAAATTCTTTGGTGATACTGTTAACACTAATACGTTAGCTTCTGATTTTTTTGATTCATTTACCACATCCAATTTTATTTCTGTTAGTAATCCCAATGCAAACTCTTCAGTTCCAGAACAAATGTCCTCTGTTTCTAATGGTGGAAACAGTACCTGTGCTTCGTCTAACCCAACTTTCTCTGTGCGAAACAGGAGACCTGAAGCAGGTGGTCCTCCATCAGCTCTAGAAACCACTCAGTCCCCCAAGCCATTCTCACAAATCCAGGCTGTTTTTGCTGGCAGTGATGACCCATTTGCCACAGCCTTAAATATGAGTGAACTAGATAGAAGAAATGATGCTTGGCTTCCTAGTGAGGAAACCAGAAATGTTCTAATTTCAGTTGCCACACAACAGTACAGCACCGTGTTCATAGACAAAGAAAATCTCACCATGCCTGGATTAAAATTTGATAATATTCAGGTAAGACAGATATTGTATCTTAGTGTATTATTATATTTTAGAAATGTAAGAACTGTCTAATAAGCTGCATAGGGCTTAATATTGTTATTGATCAGAGAATCATAGAATAGTTGGGATTGGAAAGGACCTTAAGATCATCTCATTCCAACCCCCCTGCCATGGGAGGTTGATGGTCACCTTGTGTGTATTGCTTCAGTCCTTATTAGAAAATTGAGTGTTGCTGCCTACTCACACATGAAGGGGCTAAAACCGGATATGATTTATTCGTAGTGAAATTTGTTGGGTGCATTGAAAATCTGTTGACAGTTTCCGTAGAATCCAACGCTGGATGTACTTTTAGATAGTTTGTTTCTGGTTCTCCTAATTAGTAAGATAATTCTCACATTTGGAATGTATGTAAAATCAGTATAAAGTACTACAAAGTCTGAAAGCAGGCAGCTTTGTTTTCACTGTTGCAACCAAGTGGGAAATAACATTTTTCACTGATATTCCAAGTGCTCTCTATAATGTTAACACTAACTGAAATTACATCACTTGTATCTTTCCTAAGCAGTGGAAAGTGTAAGCTGTAAGAAAGATTGACTGCTGGAGCAAGCTACTGAGAAAAGATAACCCCCAAATTAAAGGGAAAACTCCAGATGACATCATGAAGGCAAAAACATAGTAGTGGAAACTCATTTCTTCTGTCAGAGTTCCTACCTAGTGAGAAGGCATAAAGTAGGGTGGTTTTTTTTTTACAGAATTTGAGAAATTTCACTTGGATCTGTTCAGTATTTCTCGTGAAGAAATTTCATCCTGGCTGCTCAGGCAAGGCATCATAATGGATTTTTTTTTTGTGTGTGAAATAGGCTACCCCTATTCCTTCATGTCTTATGTGTCTGGATAATAGAATTGTCTGAAGAGACGATGTTGAGGGTTTGCATACTTTAATCCTTAATTGTAGCATAGCAAAGATTATCAGTCAGTAGTCAAATACAAGCAGAGGGCACTCTGCAGTAATTTCCCCATCTGCAGGAACTATGAGAAAAGTTTCTGGAGTGAATGAGGTCCAGATTTGTAGCTGAGTTATCTGACAAACCTTAGGCTTCTGTCACAAGCAGTACATGATACCAGTTTTAGACGTATGCCATGCTGCTGCTATTTCTTGGGTTAGCTTGATCTTAAAAAATTTCTTTTGTCATCACAGAGCCCAGTAATTAGCCCAGTGAAAGAAAACACTGTAATATGAATTTACTCCTCCTCCACACCTTCCCCAAAATTCCCTTAGACTTCGATGAGTAATTCATGAGTGTGTAGCACATCTCTCCTGACAGCTAGTGGGATGGACAGCAGGAAGGATTCTTTCCTCAGGCCCCAAGGATGATGGCCTCCTATTGCAGGCCTCGTTTTTTTACAGTATTTCTTTCTCACCTTCCTCAGTCCAGTCAAGGATTATAGGCTTGTTTCTGCTGATAATTCCCTGAATCTGGATATGTGCATATATGCAGATCTACCATTTAGTACCTAATTGAAAATAAATCTGACAGTGTCCTGGGTTCAGCAGTAGCAGTCATGTTTTTCCTTTGTGTTTTGACTTCTAGCTTGAGAACAGTGTTGGTGAGGCCGATGTTTTCGGTTGTTGCTAAGTGATGTTTACCCTGACCAAGGGGAACTCGCTTTGTTGGCCGGTGGTATCGTATTCTCTTCCCTTGTTATTTTCCCTTATCACTGTTTTAGCTGATAGTAGCAGTGGTGATTTGTTGCTGGACTGGACTTTCTTGTCTCAACCCATGGGAGTTGCACTTTTTCTCGATCCTCCTCCCCGTTCCTCCGGGAGCGGGGAAGGGGAGAGCCCCGGTGCGGGGGGGGGGGGGGGGGGGGGGGGGGGCGGAGACGGACACGGACCTCGATTGTTGTCAGCTCGGCACCACTCACTGGGAGTGAGTGAACAAGTTACCTGACTGGGTTTAAACCACGACAGACAGACATTGCCATATTTCTACAGTAAGACCTGATGTAAAGCTGTCGGTGGAATTAAAGGGCATTCCTGCTGCCTTCTTCTTTGATTATAAGCAGTCCCATAGGCATGTCAGCAGGGCAAGTTTTGAAGTGCTTTATGTTTACATAACTTTACTCACTTCCAGTTACTGCTTTTCAGTGGCCTGAGTACATGCCTTGACTGACCTGACAACCCCTGGTTTGGTATCATTGTTCATCATGCTTCTAGTACGGCAAATTGTGTATTTAACTGAAACTATAATTGTAGAGTACTTGAAGTGTCAACTAAAACATTGTAGGAGGCATATTTTCAGTGTTAAATCAGCTTCCAACAATGGTCATGAATGGTTTGTTAATGGCAAATGTTAATGCAAGATGTTAAACTAGGCAGCATGCAGTAGACTAAGACTTTTAGTTTTTTCAGTTGGGTGTTTTGGTTTTTTTTTTGGTTGAAAAGTACATTTCCAGTGAACTGTAAGTGTGCTTCAGGGAAGGACTGAAATTTTTATGATGTGTTGAAGAGCTCAGAGCGTTTTTTTTCCCTGCTCACTCAGAAAGTGTTTGTTCCTATTACAAGTGTCTTGTCTTAAAAGTTAAGTGGATAAATCACATCAAGAAAAATACTAAATGTACTTGGTTTCAGCTGTGTGCTACCTTTTGCTGATGATTCAAGAAACATTCTTTTTTTAAAACTATCTTGAATTGCATATGGTACAGCTTATCTCTATCCATGCCCCTGAGTGTGGAAACAAGTTGGAGTACTGCTTTCTGTACTCTTTCCATTATGCCTTACTTCATCAGTTACTGTCTGCTGTCACTATGTCCTTTGTTGCATTGCATTCATTTGTAATGTTTCCTCCTCCAAAGTACTGAGGGGGGAGGGAATTAAAAATTCTTTTGTATTCATGTCATTTTGCACATACTGTCTTTTCTTAATCCTTCAGATTCTTCTGTTCAAAAGATGGAAATTTTTTTTTATTCATAGAGTAAGTGACAGCATTAGAGTTAAAAATTTTCAATGTAATGAAACAGTAGTTGCAGTCTCATTCCTCAGAAACAAGACAGAAAATACCAGCATATTTCCCATCACTGTCCCTGGGGAAAATGCAAACATTTTATATCATTTATCTTTATCATTGCTAAGCTGTACTGTATTTTATGTAGCTCACCTTGTTTTAGACAAAAGGCTTTGTGGCTTGCTTCATGCTCTCTGTGCTAACAGCTTCCTACCTCATTTCTTCATGTTAATGTTTTTGTGTTTCTTTAGAGGGATTTTTGCAAGTATTCCATTGTATATTTACATTTTTGCATAGTCACTTTCTGCTTTACCATGTTAAATACTGCATGCTGTTCTAGTTACCATCAGTCTGAAAAGATATGGAATTAAAACAAATTGCAGAGAGGAGGCATGGTGAGGAGTGCAGAGGTTCTCTCTGGTGAGTGGTAGCTAAAAGGAAGAGGACCTTTTTGCTTACAAAAGCAATAATCTAAAAATTGTCAATGTTAATATTTTTATTATTTTTTAATTTATTTTCTAGGTTAAAAATGCATAAAAATATAAGATTGGGGAAAATCCTGCAGAAGTAATTTTTGTTACCTGCTTTTGGCATGTGGTGACTTCTAACACCATAAGGGGTTCTCTTGTATATAGTAATGTGTACAGTCCCGGCAAGAATAGGGGACGCATGCCCCCCTATACCCTGTCCTGCACTCTGTATTGGCAGACATGGTGGCTGAAGGGTGTGTAGACAGTAATATCCAGAGTTTTTCAGTAGCTGCTTGCATTTCTTTATTATCTGTTGAAAATATCTAGTACGCGGAACCATAAGGATGTCAGCCAACAGATGGGAAGGCACAGAAATGGATGATTGAACAACAATTAGAAGGGGAAATTTAGGCACAGGGGGCGTCATATCAGTTACTCAGTTTGTTGCTAGCAAAGCTGGAATAGAACCTGGATTTGGACGCTCTTCCTCTTAGCTGCTTCATATTGTAAAATCTAGAATTAATCTTATCTGTCTTTAGAAATCTGTTCAAACATCTGTGTCTTAATTAGTCTCAAGTCTGAAGTTATTGAGCTCAGATAATCTCCAAGGCGATGATTCCTCTAGTTAGTTCTTTTGAAATTAAGCATACGTGTTAAAATATGCTGTTCACTTGGGTTTACAGTCTCTCAAAGGTTTTCGGTGGCTACTTAAGGCTGATAATGTGCGTGTTTATCTTCCATCAGTAGGTTACACCTTTCAACATTAATATCCATTTGAAAGCACATAAAACTTACTGGTTTTTGCATCTTTGAGGAGTATTTTGTCAGATCTTTGAAGGATAATAATGAGAAGCAAATAAGCCTGAATGTCTCTATGCTAACAGAAACTTAAACATTGAAAAAAAGAACATAGCAAATAATGTGGAGTAAATCTAGAAGTTTTCGTTATGATGCTGTAAGCATATATACATTTAAATTCATGACACACAAAAAATACTGGAAAACAAGCATTCCTCAAGGGGAAAGAACTATGTTGCTCAGCTTTAATTCAACATTTTATTTTGCTAAAATAATGTTTAAAAATGTCTTTTCATGTTTCTTCTTTTTCTGTTCCATGAACACCAAGGGAGATGCGGTAAAAGACTTAATGCTTCGCTTCTTGCAGGAGCAAGCTGCAGTGAAGAGACAAGTTTTAAATGCCAACTCTGTAGAACAGTCATTTGTAGGCTTGAAACAGCTAATTGTAAGTAACAGTCTTCATAATTCAATATATGTTAAATACCAAGCTTCCCTCAAGATAATTGGAAGCTACTGACTGTGAGGAGAAGCTGGAAAAAACCTACATATCAGTCTGTTCATGATCCTGTATAAGTACCAGCCAAAGTACAACAGTGTTTAGTGGGACTGACACTGGGATTTAAATATTTGGTTTTAAATGCCATAGTAAATATTTTTATACTATGCAAAAGTTAGAGAAAAAGCAATTTCAAGTTACTGTGAATTTTATCAGCTGTTAATTTTTATGTAATGTAAATGGTTGCAAAACAGATTTTAATCACTTTTTTTCTGTATCTGTATCTGCCTGTTTTTTCACCTTTTTTTTTTTTTTTACAAAGTCGTTGTAAATGGTAAGCAAGCTGATGTGGTAATTTCAATGCTTTAATTTTTCACTTTAGTACTGGAAAACTAAACTAAATTACTTCCAATTGAAAGCTTAATTTTCTATTTTTAATTTCCTGTCCTTAATGTAAATATTTCAGACCCGTAAATCGTTACATGTAGCAGCCTTGTAAACCTTGCCATGTTATTTCAACCACTGTGTTCCTGTTTGAAACAACTCTTACATGACTGAGCCTTACTTAGCCTGTTGAAATGTCTAAATATTTTAGGCTCATTTTGGTTTTGAAAAAATGGATGGCAGTCTGTATTTTATATTTAACATCTTTTTGATCTCTGTTACATAGCAAACTCCAAAGGAGACTTTTTTTTTGTCATGTTAGGAAAACTCTAGATGGTCTGTAAGCACTGTTCAAGAAATTCAGAGGTAATTTTAGAATTCTTAGCTTGTGATATCCATTGTGAAGATAGAAATCTTTCTATTCATCTCAGTGTTGTGCTTAATTTGAGAGTTTAGAGGGGAAAAAAAAATCTTGGTAAGAAAGAAATCTTTGTCTCTGTCAGTGTCAAAGTAGGAGAAGCTTTTTGCTGCGCTTCCTTTCCCTCTTCCAGAAGAGGAGTTTTGATGTATGGGAAGTGTTTTTCTGTTCAGCCTTGTAGCTGTGTCCATGCCAAATGATCATCTTAAATAGAATGCTACCACTGATGCTGTTTTAGCTTTGAGTGTGCTCTTAAGCTCCAGAGGAGCAGGGTCAAGGCTTCTAGGATCAAAGCAAAGATATGCAGCTGTCAGATTTTGGTTTTTCTACCTGTAGGAGATTATTTTCTTTCTTTTTTTTTTCTGATTCTCTTATTAGAAGGCGTTTGGGGCTTTTATAAAATTGCAGCCACTCAGATAGAAGTCAGGATGTTTGTCAGTTTTCAAAGCTTCTAGTCATTAGCTGCTGATTGCTCTTAAGTATGCAATACAACTGTATTTTGGGGGTTTTGCAGAACTATTTCTTTTTATTGTTAGAATAAGTTTGGGGTATTTTTTTCCTTGCAAACATTGCTGTTTTTTTTTTCTGAAATCCTTAATGTGGAAAATTTATTTCAAATTGCCAACAATCTTAAAGTTAAAAGGTATTTCAGACTTAGAAACATTAAAATCCCATGCTAGACAATAGTAATTAAAAAGATGTATGCTTTTTACATACACAGTAGGCCAGAATGACTTGTAGTCAGTGCTCTGTTAGCAGCCTCTGATTTTTCTTTCCCTATGAGTGAATTCCAGCCAAAATATGTTTAATGAATGTGTCTTTTCATAGATAAGGTTTACCCTTTCTATTATTCTAATATTACAATTTGTCTGATCCCTGTTTAGTGGTGCGATTGTTACATATATTGGCACTACTTCCTAGATTAAAAAGGACCACTTATAGGCAATATTAACATCTGGTAAAATAAAAACTAGTGAAAGTTAGAAATACTGCTGTGGAATTTCCATAAAGTTAAGATTTATTTTTCTTTTCCTTAGCTGTTTGGTATCCATGTGAATGAGATAATTTCAGTCACCCAGTTCAATCACTGGCAGTGACGGACAGCAACTTGAGAGTCTGTTCCAAATAGGTCTTCAGTACAGAAGAGAAATGCATAGAGTTAGGATAGACTTCAGCTTCAGACTGATACCTGTTATTTAGGTGTTTACATGTGAGGTGATGTCTGAACTATTAAGGAGAAGGAAATCTAATCTGTACAGTTACCGATCACATCTAAATTCGATGTGTAAATCTGAGATCCTATCTGAAAATCTTAAGAACTGTCATTTGCTGTAGGAAGACACCAATGGCAGCTGAAACGTAAAAAACCCCAACAAACAGTATTTCAAACCTTCCTAGTCCAGAGAAAACTGTTTCATTTATATCTGGTTACTGTTTTAATCCTATGTGGATAGGAGAAGTATGCTCAGTAGCTGATCAGTATCCCAAATCTTCATGCCATAGGTCTTCAGCTGCAACTCTGAAACTTCTCTATTCTATTGGTTAATAATGTCTGTTAGTGTATTTGGCTGTTTTAACAAATACATTGCTGCTGCTTTCAAAGGCTATTCCAGAGCTTCATTCCTTTGGCAGTTAATCAAAGAAATTCTAATCAATCCCCTCTCAAAACCTTTTTTCTAATCAAAGATAAAGTTGTTTACAACAATTTAAGTGTTCTCATGTTGCTTTTTAAGTCATTTTCTCTTCTTAGTATTTGCTTCCTCTCCACTGCTACTTTGTGTGGGTAGACAGTAGAGACATTTCCACTTTTCAGATTTTCCTTTTAAAGGCAAAAAAACCTCTTCTCTAGTCATCTCATCATGGATGTCTTCATAATCATCCTGGGAGCTCTTTTCAGAACCTCTTCCAATGGAAGCTAACATCTTTTTATTATCACTGTACAGAACTCAACAGATTCTATTGTAAAGTTACATGACTTTCCCTGTTAATTATTGTGGTTTACCTTTTCTATTATTCTGATACTACAAGCTGTCTGATCCCTGTTTAGTGATGTGATCCTTACATATATTGCCAATGCTTCCTAGATTAAAACTCAAAATGCAGATACTAGTTTGCCAGAGTCGCAAAATAATGTTAAATTTATTCTAGTGTACATCCTTCAGTAGTAACTTCTCATCTGCCTTATAAAAGTTCCAGTAAAAAACATGTACTTGTACAAGTTAAAAAACAATTCTGTGTTGTGTTGTAACTTAACTGACAGTGGATAAGATGAAGTTAGTGCTTTACGCAAGGAATGTTGGAGACAGAAGTCCTTTTTGAGGGATTGTAGTGCAAACAGTCTAGAGAAGTTTCCTTAATTACAATTACAAATGGTATCAGGAAGGTAGTAAGCTGAACTTCCAAATGTGCACCTTTTCTCATGAGACAACCAACAGCAGCATCATTTCTAAGACAAATAGTTGTTCACCAGGAACTTAACTCAGTTTTATACTCAGCTAATAAAATTGTTTGTTCAGCATGAATTTGAGCCGGTTGATTTGAGTGAGATTTGTAGCAGTAACCCAAAGATAGATAGGTGGTTTACTGAACAACTGTGATTTCACATTTTAAGTTTCTCCTGTGGAATGGGTAACAGTGAGTTGTAAATGCTGTGCTGGTAGGGTAATGGTGGGGAGATTGTGCAGTAGAACTAGTTTTACAACTTTGAGGCTTTTAAGCAATATGGGAGTGCTGGAGTGCTCCAGCAAAGTAAGTCCATAAATCTGTGTGCTTATCATAGAAGCGATAACTTGTAAATAGAGTTACGCATCTGTAGAAGCTAAGTGTTTTGTTGTGGTTTTTTTTCAGCTGAAAACAGAAAATCTGAGTTGTCAGTTTCTGAAAAGTTTTATTAGCCTGGTATAGGAACATGGATCTACCTCTAGAGCAAATAAATGTAAGCAAGAGCTTGTTTATCTTCACAATTTTGCTTTGTTTTACAGCAGCAAATAAAAATTATACATACAAGGTGCAAGCTGCAATTAGTTTGGTTCCAGCTATTCCATATTTTAGATTAATGGTTTTTCATTTGAACAAATAGCACAGTATTTCTCACTAGAGGCATTTCTGATATTTTGAGTCATAAGGTGTTTGCAGCCATGGGAAAATTATGTCTTTGATACTACCATACCTAAAAAAAAGACTACTGGATCTTACCACTATAAATACACAGTGTTTGCCCTAAGTATGCAATCATTTCATCAAGCTACTGGACCAGGAAAGGGTTACTAGCTACATTTTCTTAACTGATGTGGAAGTGCTCTACCAATGTAATTTACAGGGGAGAAAAATGTCATAGCTAGTGGAGGAGGACATTTTAATCACTTTAATGGTGTTACATGTAGAGTTAATGACTCCCTTTAAGTCTACTTAAAAAAAAAAAATCATATACTATTACTTTTGCACATGATTAATGCTGTGCTGTTCCATATATTTTCAAATACAACAAACTTGGATGCAGTGGTATGGCATATATGTTCACTTTAGTGTTACAAAATTATCCTTAAAAATTGGGGGCAGGGGGCTTTATTTCTAAATCGGTGATTAATTTTCACCATTTTTGCAGCTAATTTGAGAGGAGATGGGAGACACATGTAGCACAGACAGTAACTGGGGGCTTGTGGGAGAGGTTGCCATTCTATACTAAAAAGCGTCAATTTGTTGGATAAAATTTCAGCAGCTTACCTCTGAGTCAAAATTCTTTCCCTGAGAGACTGAATAAAGTTAAAAATTGGCTTAATGTATCAGGTGAGTTCCCTTTTCATTAAACATGTTTTCTGTAGACATCCAGTCTGCATAACTCTCTTCACTTGACAGAAGAATTCCAGCCATATTTGTTGCATCACCTGAGTTTCACTGCTTTCATTCAGGAAAACAGCATGCAATATTGTATACAAAGGATAAATGTGGATATTTCTGCAATCACATGTCTAAGATCCAGTTTTCTGATTCTTTAAAAAAAAAAAAAGTCAAGCAAAATTGGAGCGCAAGGAGGCTTCCAAGGAACACTTGTGTATGTGAGACAGTGGTATTCAGCTATTTGGTACTACTTTTTTCAGTCCATATCAGTGAATATCTTCACAATAAAACAATAACAGTCTTTCAGATATATTGCAAACTGATAATTGAAGTTCTTATGACACTTTACTAGAAAAGGAAGAAATGTAAAAAATGTTTTCCAGACAGTTATGCTTTGGCTTGTATTGGGTCATTTACTCAATTGGAACTTTTCTTAATTTCTGACTCTAAACAATACAACATCTTCAGTGCTGTTCTTGTAGTTGAACTAATACCATTCTATTTTTAGTTACTAGAATCCTTTTCTACTACATCCCATTCCTCCCATTCATCTCTCTTTGTAGAAAATAAGCTTGTTTGAAGGCATTGGAATGTATTAAATATCTCAGTTACTTACTTTGACCAAATGGACTAGAAGCACTGCCAGATCTTTAAATGTGAACTTACCAGAATTTGTAACTAATTGTTGACTCCATTTCAAATTATTTTAGGCTGTTTTCTTTTATTGTTTTTAATAAAAGGAGATCACAATAGCCTTATTCAGGTTCTTCTTTTGAAAATGGTGGAATGTAAGTCAGTAAAATCAGGATTTGAGAGTTGATCACCTTACACTAATTTTTGTCTCTTAAAGCAGCAGATACAGTATTTGATTAGGTTGGAGGTCAAATCAAAAGAAGCAGTAAGATAGTAAACATACTATAGTTGTTTCAAAAAACAACACAGATTTGTGTGCAAGGTAAGCTGTCACTGGAAAAAGCAAGAAAAAGGGAGGGGAGGAGCTTTGTACTCTGTAGCACACAAGTCTTATCACCTCAAGCTACGTTAAATTTTAGTTCCTACTTCTGCAGGATAATAGTCTGACAAAATCCTGGAAATACTGTCTACGTTTTTGATTTAAACTTATGGTCATTGTATTCAAATCTCTTCTTAAGAACTTCAGTAAAAAGATAAAAATATATTGGGCTAGTTCTGTCGTTCCTAAAGAAAAATAGAAATCCTTTTAATTTGAAACCTCGTTTACTATGCAGTTTTCCCTGCAGTTTTCCCAGTGTAAAACTCCCCTGGGACCTCTTCTGATTTTGTGAAAACCAGAGTTCTGCAAGGAATAATGAAACACATTGTCTGTTGGTTGGCTAATCTGCTTGTCCTGGCTTTGGTGTGTGTCCTAAAACGATTGCGGTTTTTTCTTTGTTTCTGGTGGGATTTGTTTTGAGTTATGTTATTAGGACTAAAAAATAAAATCCCTTCACAAGTTAATCATCCGCACTAGTAGTGTGTAAAAGTCACACAAGCTGGTGGCTTCATTAAAAGAACAGCTTTATATTTTCTGTGGGGAAAAAAACCCAACTTGTGAGTGTCATGTGTGGAGGGAAGTTCTCTTCTGCCAGGCTGATATGGTATTAGTGAGCTATTTGGCAATAATATTTCCTTGAAAGTATTTTCTTTAGGAGAAAATAGTGTTCTCACACAATTGCAGCTTTATTTTCAGGAGAAAATAATGTTTTCACACAAATGACCATGTCCTGATCATCACAGAATAATTATTTTATTCTTTGAGAATATTCTTCACTATTTTTTATTCTATATCTGAAGCTGTAGTATCCATATTCACTTTGAACTTCTACTTACGACTTACAAACAAAATATATACCTGTTACTTTCAGGAGCAAGGGGCCTGGATTGTTAGGACTGCACAGCTGTAGACCACAGGAATTGTGAATATGTCTGACCTGCAAGGTTTTGCGGGGTGTTTGAAATAACTGGGTAAAGATTTCTGGTGGACTGGCAACTCTGGCAACAGTAAGTCTGGTACAATTTGCCAGAGACAATAATGTGTCCTGCTAATTTCAAATTAAGTTACACTGCCCTGCCAGCAGCCTTCTATTAAGTTTCCACAGAGAATTATGCTCCATGACCAGCAGGCATCTCTGATCTTGAAATAATGATGAATGTTATGTTTCATTTTCCAGCAAAGACTGTTTTTACAATGAATATCACATTTACTTTTCCTGCCAGTCTTGTTCTATAAAGGAAAAATATCTTCTGTCCATGCCTGAAACAGAATTTTAAAAATTGTAGTAGCTAAGTTTGTCACAGATGCTCCATTATTATTTCTGGATCCTAACTCTGACTTGGGAAGAAAAGTTGGTTTTAGAGTCCATGTGTGCTTCTGTTCTAAGGATTAATAAGAAATTAATTTGTCAATGCAGAAGAGGAATAAATTTCACATAAACCATGTCAATGTCTTTCTGCTTTTCTAAGTTGGTTGATGCAGCTATATATTGAAGGATGTTATAAGTGCATTATCAATTCCTGCTCTTCAATAAGTGCATAGGCATCTCAGAAGCTACTGTACTGCTTCGTGAACTTGCTGACAGCTGACTTCTGCATTTCCAGGTGGATCTTAAATTTTTATCTGGGTTTTGACAATGCAGGGGAGAGAGGTGGGGTTGTTAGTGCATGGTGATCTCAAACTGGGGGCTAAAGAGTATGAAAACTTCAGCTGTTACTACTGTTTTTTTCTATATAGTTGTTTGCTGTACTGACAAGTTTTCTAGACTCTAAACACTGGGGAGAATTTAATAAAATACCAATTCAAGATGAGTCCCTGAACTTTGCAGGCACATATAAATGCATTCTATTCCTTTACGTCTTGCCAGACAATGTGACAGTTTTATCATAATGTTTATCATTTTTTTAATGTATTCAAAAACTAAAAAAAATATTACTTTCAGGAACAAGACGTATTTGATTTATAATGACCTGCTACATACATGTCTCCTGAAAAACTCTTCTGTGAGATAGAGAAGTATGATCGCTTAAAACCTGAGAAACATCAGTCTGTGTTTTAAGTTTTTGGTAGTGCTAGCTATACACATGGCTTCATTAGCATATTCAAGGCAGAAACATTAGTAGATGTCCTCAACATAAAAAGGACATGGAACTGTTGGAACAAGTCCAGAGGAGGGCCACGAGGATGACCAGGGGACTGGAGCACCTCCCATATGAAGACAGGCTGAGAAAGTTGGGGCTGTTCAGCCTGGAGAAGAGAAGGCTGCATGGAGACCTCATAGCTGCCTTCCAGTATCTGAAGGGGGCCTATAGGGATGCTGGAGAGGGACTCTTCAATAGAGACTGTAGTGACAGGACAAGGTGTAATGGGTTAAAACTTAAACAGGGGAAGTTTAGATTGGATATAAGGAGGAAATTCTTTCCTGTTAGGGTGGTGAGGCACTGGAATAGGTTGCCCAGAGAGGTGAATGCTCCATCCCTGGCAGTGTTCAAGACCAGGTGGGACGAGGCCTTGGGTGATATGATTTAGTGTGAGGTGTCCCTGCCCATGACAGGGGGGTTGGAACTATATGATCTTAAGGTCCTTTCCAACCCCAACTATTCTATGATTCTATGAATATGACAAGGTAGTTTGACTTGTTTAGGAATGTTGGTTTTTTTAATGAATTAAAAAAATGTATTAAAGAATATTTGAAGTTAGTCATGCAGTGGAAGTTCAGATGTTTACATTTTATAGGTGAAGCAGTTGCTATTGTTCTGAATTCATTGGTTGCTGCATTATATTGTTTCTTGTTCTTTGATCTTAATTGATAGGAATTCTGTGTTCTGGGCAATGTTAGCAAAGCTTATTTTCATTAAATAAATTATACTAGTGTCCTGGGTTCAGCACTAGCAGACAACTAGGGGTTATAATATGAAATACTTAGTCAATGAGGTAGGAATAGGCATTAAATACTTTATAACAGTAGAGGAACTTGGATGTGATTATTGAAATATGGCCAGCAATTCTTATTGTCCTTTTAAGGAGAAAACAGAGTTGTGGATATTATAGTATACCCAAGCATATTAGCAAACATTATATAGCTTTAAGTTTAGAATTCCATATGGTGGTGTGCATATCCTTTTGTTTTAGCAATCTGATAATATTAATGCCTTTCTGCCTAATTAGATGTGCAGCTTTGACAAATGACATTCTGCTTCTCACCGGCCAACTCTCCTGACCTTGTCATTATTACTGATGGGAGCCTGTGGTTGCTTCAGGCAAAATAAGCAGTTGTGCATTTTAGGGACTTTATGATTTTGCTACTTACACTTTTCTTCTTCCCAGAGCAGTAAAAACTGGAGGGCAGCAGTTGACTTGTGTGGGAGGCTTCTAACTGCCCATGGTCAAGGCTATAAAAAAAGTGGACTGCCTACTAACCATACAACAGATTCTTTACAGGTACATTTTAAGATACACCCTTGTCATTTTTTTTCAACAATATTCACATTAACTTTTTTTTTTAACATGATCAAACTTCTTTTTGTAATTTTTACCCAAAAACTGAGCTTATTAAAGCATTTTAATAAGTCACTTTTTCTGTTTGCTTATGTAAAGTAGGTCTTTACTTTAAAAGGTAGTCACACTAGTAAAGAGAAATATGTCATGCTATTTTGGAAGATTCATTTTGCTGAAGTTCATGGACACTATCTAGACTGTGAACATTGTAATAAGATTTAAAATGTTAGAAGTATGTTTTGTGATGATAAGGAAATAATAAAGGATCGTGAAACAGTACAAGCATTTTACTGAACAAAATGTGACCTGATGACAGCATGGTTCTGGCCCTAGTAACTGTAACGCTCATGGAATTCTACCGAAATCATAACAGATTTTAAAAATTGCATAAAATTGGAAAAATGATTAAAAAACAGTTTGATAATTCTTACATGCTAACTCAACTTAGATATTCTAATTTGCAATAGCAAGCTCATTTTTAAACTTCAAAACTTTTAAAATTCAAAATCTCAATACCTTTACAAACAATTAAAGTATTAGTCTTCTATGTTTTGTTTTAATAATCTTGTGAAAAGTATTCAATGAAAGCATCCTCATTCTTATCAGTTAGTGACACACTCTTTACTGAACTTTATCAGAAAAAAATGAAAAGTTGAAATTGTGTTTGATTAGCTTGTTATTGAAGCTAATAACAGAACTTGTCTTTTCCTCCTTTCATATGTATTAATTTTTAGCTGTGGTTTGTGAGACTGGCACTGCTGGTAAAACTGAGTCTATTCCAAAATGCAGAAATGGAATTTGAACCATTTGGAAATTTAGACCAGCCTGACCTTTATTATGAGTATTACCCTCATGTATATCCTGGACGAAAAGGTAAGATACTTGATTTTTCCTTTTCATTTTTGCCAGCCATTATAAAATAATGGGTTCAGGTTTTTTTAATTCTAAAGCATTTGTGAGCTTTGAATGTTTTCCCCCCGAAGAACATGATTGATTACTATATTAAAGTGTTGTTTGTGTTACGGAGGTATCAATAAGGAGTAACAATAAGGGGTAAAATTATTCCATCACAGTATAGGTAGGCAGTATATTTCATGATACTGATACAGCATTGATTTGAAAGAGGAATGCTTTTAAGAAGTAAGTACAATAAACTAGTTTATTTCTAGGGTATTGTGATTTTTAAAAAAGCCAAACTTTAATAGTCCATTTTAGCTAGAAACATGTTGTGAAAGGGGATGAGTTTGTAGAAAGAGAATATATAAGCTTTTCCTCTTATATTTTTCCAGGTACTGTCATTATGTTATTTTTAGCATTCATGTGTTCATGCACACATGATAATGCAGGTGTTACTTTCTTATGTTTCCTGGATTGTAGGATTTAAAAAAAAATAGAGCTAGTTTAATAATTTTCCTTCATAAAAATCACTAGTTATATGTAATATTATTTCCTTAGTAATTGACCAGCCACAATTCTTCATAAGCAGTTTGTCTTCAGTTTCAAATGCACTACTTCCCTACTTGCTTCAAATAGCCCATAAGTTAACCATATAGTTCTATTAGCCAGGGTATTCTAGTCCTCCAGGAGTCTGGGTTTGAAAAGTTGCTCTTCCTAAGAGCAATTTCACACCTGTTTAGGCTTTTTTAAAAATTCTTTTTTTCTGAATCTGTTACTTAGAAATAAAATACTCTCTGATGCAAGTACATCATCGAGTGATCATACTGTTCTTTGGCTTTCATATTTGAACCACAATGTATAATAAAATTTTAAGAGTTAAAATAGGCAGTGCCCTCTCTGAAAAAAATACAGTCTATTTTACATAAGATGCTGGAAGTCTCAGTGGAGCAACCTAAAAAGATACTGACATTTTCAGGTTGCTGAGGTGTCGTGGTTTAAACCCTAGCCAGACAGCTTGTTCACTCACTCCCAGTGAGAGGTGCCAGGCTGAGAGCAATTGAGGCCCTCTCCCCCACCCCGGGCCTCTCCCCTTCCCCACGCCCGGGGGAACGGGAAGGAGGATCGAAAGAGTGCAACTCCCATGGGTTGAGACAAGAACAGTCCAGCAACCAATGTACAACACAAATCACCACCGCTACCACCAACGACAACAATGATAAGGGAAAATAACAAGGGAAGAGAATACAATACCACCGGCCAAGAAACGAGTCCCACGCGGAAGCCTGTGTCCTTCCGGGTAACTCCCAGTTACCCCCCACCCCGGGCATGATGTGCTGTGGTATGGAATACCTCCCTGGCTAGCCTGGGTCAGGCACCCCATCTCTGCTTCCTCACAGCTTCCCCTCCTCCCTGGCAGAGTGTGAGCCTCACAAAGTCCTTGGTCAGGGTAAACATCACTTAGCAACAACCGAAAACATCGGTATCACCAGCATTGTTCCCAGGCTGGAAGTCAAAACACAGCACTGCACCAGCTACCACGAAGGAGAAACATGACTGCTACTGCTGAACCCAGGACATTATCCACCCCTTATTCCATACCATTCACGTCATGCTCAGATCCCACATTTTCAATACACCATTGCTCTCCCACATATATACATACATATACACACAGACCGAGAGAAAGAGATCATTTTCTTAGTGCATGGACCAATCCCTATAATGCTGCCGAGTCCATTCAGTCTATGATGTCAGGTTCCATCTCTTGTAAGAATCTTTCAGGGCAGGAAAGGCTGTGTACAGTATTGGATCGTTGCCTGCTGATGCTGGTCATTCCTTTACTGAGGAACTCATCCGGTTCTGTCAAAGTTCATTCTCTGTTGGGATGATGGTTGGAGGGAAGTCAGGGCTAGTCGCTGGTGACCTGGAGACATCTAGTTGATGGGCTATAAAAGTATTACACAGCAGGCAACAGCATACAGTTAAGTTCATTAGCTGTTTTCCCCTAAAATCAAATCCTCTTGAGGTATACATCAGACTTCCCCATCTTCCTGCATTACCCACCAAGTATATCCAGGTCCCTGAGCAAAAGCAATCCCACGAGTAGGTTTGCCTTTACCTGAAGCAGGAATAACCCAGACTGTCTTCCCCAGCAAATTCTTCATATGCACCACGGGAACTTTGTCCCCCTCTACAATATGTAAAAGTTCTGACTGGGCTGGGCCAGCCCTGTTGGCAGATCCTCTGGTGTTGACCAACCAGGTGGCCTTTGGTAAGTGTGTATCCCAATGCTTGAAAGTTCCCCCACCCATTGCTCTCAGTGTAGTTTTTAACAGCCCATTGTACCGTTCGATTTTCCCAGAGGCTGGTGCGTGGTAGGGGATGTGATATACCCACTCAATGCCATGCTCTTTGGCCCAAATATCTATAAGGTTATTCCGGAAATGAGTCCCATTGTCTGACTCAATTCTCTCTGGGGTGCCGTGTCGCCACAAAATCTGTTTCTCAAGGCCCAGGATAGTGTTCTGGGCAGTGGGATGGGGCACAGCGTATGTTTCCAGCCACCCGGTGGTTGCTTCCACCATGGTAAGCACGTGGCGCTTGCCTTGGCGGGTTGGTGGCAGTGTGATATAGTCAATCTGCCAGGCCTCCCCATATTTATATCGTCCTCCATACCAAAGAGGCTTTAGCCACTTGGCTTGTTTAATTGCAGCACATGTTTCACACTCATGAATAACCTGGGCAATAGTGTCCATTGTTAAGTCCACCCCTCGATCACGGGCCCATCTATATGTTGCATCTCTGCCCTGATGGCCTGAAGTGTCATGGGCCCACCGGGCCAAAAATAATTCACCTTTATGTTGCCAATCTAAGTCCATCTGAGCCACTTCAATCTTAGCTGCTTTATCCACTTGTTGGTTGTTCTGGTGTTCCTCAGTGGCCCAACTTGGGTACATGGGCATCTACATGACGTACCTTCACCACCAGGTTCTGCACCCTGGCAGCAATATCTTTCCACAGTGCAGCAGCCCAGATGGGTTTACCTCTGCGTTGCCAGTTGCTCTGCTTCCATTGCTTCAACCACCCCCACAGGGCATTTGCCACCATCCATGAGTCAGTATAGAAGTAAAGTACTGGCCACTTTTCTCGTTCAGCAATGTCCAGGGCCAGCTGGATGGCTTTCACCTCGGCAAATTGACTCGATTCACCCTCTCCTTCAGCAGTTTCTGCAACTTGTCGTCCAGGACTCCATACAGCTGCCTTCCATCTCCGATGCTTTCCCACAATACGGCAAGACCCATCAGTAAACAAGGCATGCTGCTTTTCACTTTCTGACAGTTTATTATATGGTGAGGCCTCTTCAGCACGCACCACCTCCTCCTCTGGCGACATTCCGAAATCTTTGCCCTCAGATCCGCCGACATTCTTTTCCTTTTGAAGGTGCTGGATAGTGTTGAACAAGGCCCTGTAAGCATAGGCCAAGCCCCAGCACGTTGCCATGATTTGTCCATCTCTGGTATGGCCAGAATGACCACACACCTCATTTAAGTGTTTTACTAATTCTTCTGGATTTTGCAGTTGTTCGGTGGTGAAATTCCAAAGTACTGGAGGGGCCCACTGACCTAGATACTTGCCCATACAATCCCACACACCCTGCCACTCATGACTGTCCAGCCTCAGGGAAAATCTCTTGGTCCTCCTACATCATCGTTTGACCCCAGACAAGACCCAAACCTGACTCTGCTTAACTCTTGAAATCAGTCGTGGACAAAACACACTCTGTATGCGTGCTAGCATGGTGATTCCCATCACGATCAGCAAACAAGTCTCAACAGCATTAAAAGGCCATTCAAAAACTTCAGAACTCTCAAATTTAAATGGTCTGGGGGGAGGACTGGGAGGGTAAAAGGATGTCTCCTTCACAGGTTGAGCACCTGGGGAGAAAACAGATGTGTAATTGCTAAGCACTTCTATTATATACCTCCCAAAGTATAAAGGTGGTGACCACACTGGGAACATAAGCCAGATCAGTTTCATGATCAGTGATACTATTGTATTACAAGTCATTACCATAAAGTACAATGGGAGAAAAACCTTAGCCCAAGCCCCACACTTGAAAAACACTAATACAGCAAATACCGGATGGAAGTAAGCTACGGTATACCGAAACTGTGAGATCAAGAGGAACAACCTTGAGAGCCAATAAATCAGCATTGTGACAAGTGACTATTAATCTGGTCAGATCTGTCGTTATCTCAACCCCTCGTGCCCCACATTGGGCGCCAAAAAGAACTGTCGTGGTTTAAACCCTAGCCAGACAGCTTGTTCACTCACTCCCAGTGAGTGGTGCCAGGCTGAGAGCAGTCGAGGGCCCCCTCCGGGGCTCTCCCCTTCCCCGCTCCCAGAGGAAAGGGGAGGAGGATCAAAAGAGTGCAACTCCCACGGGTTGAGACAAGAACAGTCCAGCAACCAATGTACAACACAAATCACCACTGCTACTACCAATGACAACAATGATAAGGGAAAATAACAAGGGAAGAGAATACAATACCGCCGGCCAAGAAACGAGTCCTACGCGGAAGCCCGTGTCGTTCCGGGTAACTCCAGTTACCCCCCACCCTGGGCATGATGTGCTGTGGTATGGAATACCTCCTTGGCTAGCCTGGGTCAGGCGCCCCATCTCTGCTTCCTCACAGCTTCCCCTCCTCCCTGGCAGAGTGTGAGCCTCACAAAGTCCTTGGTCAGGGTAAACATCACTTAGCAACAACAGAAAACATCGGTACCACCAACATTGTTCCCAGGCTGGAAGTCAAAACACAGCACTGCACCAGCTACCACGAAGGAGAAACATGACTGTTACTGCTGAACCCAGGACATGAGGAAGGAAAGTTGGTGTCAAGAATGATCAGAATCTCTTGCAGAAGACTGTTTCATCTGGTAAGTGACGCAGATCCATTGTAGCCAGCAAGGCTAATATGGACTGCCTGGAACAAATCCTTCTGACCTTACTTAAGATCTTCCAGGCAAAGACAGGCAAAAATGTCCTCTTTTATCTTGAATACATTCAATCCACTGAGGAGAAACTGTGTTATTTTTAAGAGAGAGAGAGTTTTGGTCACTAGTTTGGGCAGCTCTTTGGATTGGGTTATCTTTTGGCAGCTGTGCACATGATGCCCTGCTGCTCAGTAGAAGTAGTTTTCCCCAGGCCATATGCATATTTCCACATCTTTTTCAGTATTAAAAAAGTTATTGTGCTTAAGGAAGAAATCCTCACAGCTCATGTCAGTATTTGAGGTATTTCAGTCCTCATGGCGCAGAGCATGTTCTGGGCAGTCTAGCTAGCTGTTGCAGGAGCCTGTCCTGTGCCTGAGCTTTTGATCCAAACTCTCTTTGCAGCAACCACTCAACCAGTGCAGCTGTTTCATACAAATTATGAAGGTATCTATGGTAAAAAGGTGAGCATAAGGAAAATACTGTATTTCATTGTTATGTTCCTCAGTTCATTTTTAACTGTTGAACATACCAACTGGAATCATAATCTGATCATTTCTAAGGAAAATACAGTCAAGGTTGCACGGAGCTGACCTGCTGGTTGTAGCTATCTCATATCAATACAATGTGATGAAGATGAAGGAAGAGCTATCAAACCTTCCTTATGTACTTTTGAGGAGAGAGAGATGTTGTTTGCAGGGATTTAGGAAAGAACAAGCAATTCTCTTCTGGCTAGCATTAAATTACACAGTGCTGGATTGTGGATGAAGGAATTTTGTATACGTGCATCCTTAACCAGCTAATTTAAATAATAAAAGAGATAGAAATCATTCATGTATTTTGATTGTATTAGAACGAACACACAATCCACTGCTGTTTGGTAATTTTACATACCATTTTGTGGTGTAACAAGCATAAAAGGAACAGCTTTGTTT
This sequence comes from Pezoporus wallicus, assembly GCF_028554395.1. Classification (NCBI taxonomy): domain Eukaryota; kingdom Metazoa; phylum Chordata; class Aves; order Psittaciformes; family Psittacidae; genus Pezoporus; species Pezoporus wallicus. The sequence goes on along the minus strand of NW_026642654.1, from coordinate 8,873,225 downwards.
CAGCACTTTAATTTTGATTCATGGTATATAAATGGAGTAAGCACTTAAAAATCAATTTAATAAATGAGAGTATAGATATAATGTACACATTAATTGTAAAACACCTAATATTTTGTATGATTTCTTTGTATTCAAAATATAACAAGAAATGTAATGAATTAGAAAGTTTTCTGTGTTTTCTATGCTTGAAGTAAGGAAAGCATGTATACCTGAGCAGCAGTGAGGATAGTCTCTCATCCATTAATCTCTGACAAATATATCTCAAAGAATTTAAAGTAAATTCCAAGTAAATGTATGAGGAGTAGAAGATGATTGTCCCATTAATTTATCTTAACATGGCCAACACAGTAATCTTAATTTTCTTCTGAAGCCCTCCCAAGGCTTAAGGGTTGTGTGAGGGTCCCCCTAGTGTTGTCATCTTCATGGCTCTATCTAATCTTTCTGAAATCTTCCTTTCCTAATTTCTATGGTCTCTTCAGTCATCTCCATTGCCTGTAGGTGTGCACCATCTGGGGGGTGGAATCTGCTGGGATCCTTCTATCAGCCAGTGAAATTAGCTAAGTTCTTCTTTGATCATTCCTGTTTGATATGGGGCAGAGAGCACACAATTCTCATTTTCTAGTGAAATCTTTAAATTGTTCAGTTGCACACTTATTTTTTCTAAATTCATCTGCAAGCAAAGTCTGATTTTTATATACAATTTTTTTGTCTTCTGGTAGGTCTGTACTTAGGTCAGGAAGTTGCTTCCTGCATATCTCTGTTGTACTGTGAGGTACATAAGTCTGAATTTTTGTCATCATTCTGATGACTAATGGCTTTCAGGATTTTATTTCTTCTTTTTTTTTTAAGATTCTGTCTTTATCTTTACAATTCTCTTCATTCTGTTTGTTTCTGTGTTCTTCATGATACTTAGTAAACTCTCTTAGGTGATAGATTGGCTAACCTGAGGTATCCTTCCCATTGGTAATGCTGATGTGTTTCTGAAAGAGTGAGAGCCAGTGATTAAAACAGAACATTAAAATGTTATTTCATTCTTTTATGAGATAATTTGGTCTTGTTTCTGGTTAATAGACCAATAAGTTATAGAAAAGTTCATGCTACCAAAATCAGTGTTCTAAAGCTACAATAATTGAGACTAATTTATTTTGAATTACGAAGGGAAAAAAAAAAAAAACAACCAAAAAACAACAACAAAAAAACTATACATAAGTGAAAATAGGACTTTTATTCCCCTTACCAGACGTTTATTGGCTTGGGTTTTTTTTTCTTTTTCCTTTCCCCTTTTCATTCTCCTTGTGATAATACAGCATCATCTGTACTTTTCTACCATGAAATCAGTCTTTTGTTGTCTGGTGGCAAGCGCCTAAATAAGGAACATATTGTTAAATATTTATTTGTATGTGCTGTAGAAGCTGATTTCATACTGTACACCTTCCCATGAAGTAGCACAAGTGTTGGGTTTTTTAAAGTGTGGCTCTAGTGTAACCACAGGGATACTTTAATGTGTTGCGATAGGCTGACACTTTCAGATGGATAGTGACAGTTAAAAATATATATATACATAATATATAAAACCCACATGTTTCTCTCAGAGTAGTGCAAGTCTAGACATCACATTATTGTTTTAGCATATTTCACCAGGTCTGTATTAATATCCACTGTAGTCAGAAGTTTTAGCAGAAATACGTTAAGAAATTGGTACAAAAAATACATGGATGTGTGAGATACTATTTTTTATGTGTCCTTATTTACTTAAGCAGTGCTCTTAATTTGTTTCATCTATTCAGCTTTGAAATTCAGATCCCCCTAAAGGAATCCTGTCCTGCCTGGTCTGGAACTGTTATTGAAACTCATGTTGTAAACCGATTTTCAGTGCTGACGTCTAAGGTGAAATGTAATAAATTACTATTATAACATTGAATAAGCTCATAAAATAGCAAAAGGATGTAATAGGAGACTTGTCATATGTGTGCTGACACAGAGATACTGTGCTTACTGTGAAAGCACTCATGCAGAATTTTTCTTAAATACCCACAGAAGGCACATCTGGACTGCATGTATTGCAGAGGACTGGGCACAGCTCCAGGGTCTACCTACTCGCTGAAGCTTGGTCCTGCTTATAAATATCAGCCTATGCCTATGACAGGCATGGATTGGGGAGATTAATCTCCTGTGTGCTTTCATAGTAAACACTTTCATAGTGGTTCTTCTACAGTGATGTTTGGCCAGTCCTTTCTTCTCTTCTCTGCTATTTGTCTATGCTAGTAGGAGTTAGCTTTGCTGAACCTTCCTTTCCTTTTTTCTCAGCATGGTTTTGGATGATGCTGTAAATGAAATGCCCTTTGGTATTTTTCATCCTCATCAACTTTTGGTTCGTGGGAGAACTGTGGCAGGATGGGAAGTGGTGTGTGGGGAAAAAATTAAAATAGTTGTGTGTGGGGAGGCAAAAGGGCATAATCAAGGTAAAAACAGAGATAAGAAATGCATATAGACTAAAGAAATTATATAGAGAGCTCCTATCTGTTAATAAATTTTGCAGGAAAACAGAAGAAAAAAAAAAAAGACTTACAATTGTTATATTCTAATCATTGTTTGAGGGTAGTGAGATACTGGAACAGGTTGCCCAGAGAAATTATGGATGTCCCATCTCTGAAAGTGTTCAAGGCCAGATTGGATGAGGCTTTGAGCAACCTTGTCTAGTGGGAGGTGTCCCTGCCCATGGTAGGGGTTGAAAATAGATGATCTTCAGGGTCTTTTCCAACCCAAATCATTCTGTGGTTCTATAATATGTGGTACTAGCTTTCTCATAAGTTACCACAAATATTGCTGTGCCTGAACTTACACCCCCACGTCACACTGCTTCAGTCTTGACAGCTGGTCGAAATAGTTCTCCATTCAAGCTTACGTGGACAGTAAAAAAGATATTAAAGCCTTTAGAGGAACTGATTTGCCAATTATTATTTACAGTACTATATACCTCTGTTGTCTCTTTAAATTTGCTATCTGTTCTATTTCTTTAGAGCTACCTTCTACCTATGAAATCAGCTAATACCACTTGAACACCACTCAAGTGTTGTGTTTCCAGTTGGCTACTTAGGGTTGTCAGACTTGCAAATACAATTTTTTATGAACTCATATTTTAGTCTAAGAAATATATGTATTATTTTAAGAGGATAGAGTGCTGTGAAAGTAATTGTGCCTTCTTTCTCAAGGCTTTGTAGTCTCACTGTAGACAGTACCAGCTTTATGTAGTATTTCTTAAAAGTGAACAAGTAGCTCACTTCTATATTCTGCTGTACTACTGGTAAGATTTGTGGTGATGTTTTTGTGGTATGGCAGTTGTTGCAGGGTTTTTCTGCATTTCTGTTATGTTTTCCTTGCTTCAGTGCAAGTAACTCCAGGTTAAAATTTTGAAACCTTTCAAAACCAAATCTTGAGTCACAATATCTGTGTTCTTAGGTCACATGCAGTTAAATTGTGAAGTACACAGAAATATGCAATTTCAGATAAAATTTTCAAACCCTTTTCTTTCAATGATTACAAACATTCCGGCTCCTACCTCTTCTTCAGTCTCTCTGCAATGAAAGTAATAAAAGGTTGGAAACTGGTCTGTTTAAGCTGGACTTTATTTTAATTGTACTTTTAATTAACAGTGAGATTCAGAGTCAAAGCTACTACTGAATTATCAGTTTTAAAAATCTCCTTATAAATTATATGAGTGCACTGTTGCAGAAGTATCTAAAAATGTGTATGTGCGTATAAATGGAAGGGTATACATCCCTGTGTGTATATGCATGAATAAAGTGGAATGTCTTCCTGACACTGTATTTTCTGTGTTTTTCTTTTACCCAGTGAAGGAAGGGTTTGTTTCTCTGTTTTGCTGGTTTTTACTGTTATAAGACCCCACTTTATGTTTTCAGTAAATAATAATTTGCTGCTGTTTTTTGGTATTTTAGGGTTTGTTGAATAAGCTGCAGAAGGCAGATCAGAAAGCATTTCTGGTTACTGATTTTGCAAAAAGAAAATACAAAGATGAAATGGCAGGCCATTTGAATTGTCTTTCTTCTGCTCTAAAAGGGCTGCAGATGAGGGCTGCAGTTTGAATTTGATTGACATGAGGTGATGTTTATGTTATGACAGTTATGAAAATGTGCAGCTGTTCATAAAGATATAGAAACTGAAATCTGGTCTTAGAAAATTCTACCTGATCTTACTATCTATTCCATCTGTTCCCATGCTTTTGGAGTATCCATTTTCCTTTCAGCACACCTTTTTCACTTTTTAGTTTTGCGTTTTGTACGCTGATAATATATAAATGAATGAGATTAATTCATGCCAAACTGACAATCAAAAAGTCATATTCTTTGGAAAAAGTTCCCCACTGTGTTTAGAAATGATAGCTAAGAAAAGAATTGTCTTAAATCATTTCTCCATTATGAATTTTTTATAAATAACAGTATTATGAAACCCCTAAAGAGGAGCAACAGAGGTCAACTGTAAAATAGCAAGCTAGAATAAGACTTACTTAACATAAAATTTCAATACAGACCAGTAATTGTAGGGTACTGCCTGTTGTTGAAATCATCTAAGTTTAGTTGACGTGGTTTTCCCATGTCAGAGGGCATTGCATCTTTAGAAATCTTAAGTATGAAGTAGAGAGCAAAATCCATTCACCTGTGTTCTTAAGTAAACATTTTAATTGCAGGATATGCTGCTTGTTTAAAGCATTTCCTCGACATGTTGCCTTCCTGTCCTGGGTTCAGCAGTAGCAGTCATGTTTTTTCCTTTGTGTTAACTGGTGCAGTGCTGTGTTTTGACTTCTAGTTTGAGAACAGCGTTGGTGAAGCCGATGTTGTCCTGTGTTTTACTTAAGTAAACATTTGTTTTAATTGCTGGACTGGATATGCTCTCTCGCTTGTTTAAAGCAGACGGACACGGACCTTTTGTTGTCCTTGGCACCACTCACTGGGACATGTTGCCTTCCTAAATTCAATACTGAGTGAAATATAATGGAGGACATAGGTTTGATTCCAAACAGTTTTGCCAAAGAGAGCAATGCAAAAATCCAGTGTTTAGATAAAATTCCTTTATCCCTAGTGGTATATCACAGGAAATTATATAGGAACCTGTTACAAAGAAATACGTGTTACACTGTGTGTCTTAAACATGTGGCATGATAATAAGCAAGTAGGTGAAACCTTCCAGACAATACAATGTCAATCTAAGCAGCAGCACTTAGATCTCTGTTACAGCTTAGTGTGCATGTAGTCAATCTTACTTTCTTGGGTTTGGGGAGTTTTTTTGTTGTCTTCCTCTTCCACCCCTCAAGTATAACTGTTTACTGAGGCAAGTATAGGGGCTTTATTCCTGTTGTTAATCTGGTTTTTAATGAAATTGGGTACTGTGAATTCTACAGCCTGCCTTTCAGACCTTCATAACACTATTATTATTGATTTACTGGAGTCATCAGCAAATGTTATTTACCTCTTCCCAGTTGTTTTCTTCTTAACCTAGACAATGTAAGGAGTACTTATCAGAAGGCTAAACTTCTGTCTTGCAAGAGAGTATGGAAGCTGTGCTTTTGTAAATTTGTGTGCAAATTCTTTTTCTGTTAATATTTTTTAGCAACAGGGATGGGCTCCTCTGCACTGTTGTTCTTCCAGCTGAAAAAGTCTGTGATGTGCCTCTGATACAACATGATACTGTGATGTCATAGAATAGCAAATGTGTGTCCTGTTATTTAGAGCAAAATTCTTTGTGAGCTCAGAGTTAACTGTTCCAAGCACTTTCTATAATTCTCTAATTTTTATCTTTTTACCTTTTTATCTATGAACTGATAGCTTTGAAGATTCACAAGAGTCATATTATGGTTTGCCTTTCCCTTTTTCATCTCCCATTCACCCCATGAAGCTCTCTGCAGGGCCACATTTCAAACCTGATATGCTCACAGTGTTCTCTTCCATCATGGTATGTGCACAGGTCACCTTGCTGGGTCCTCTGAGAACAAGGTTTCATAACCATCCACTGTGTGGAAAGATTTTTGGTAACTTGCTTTTGCTTCTGTCAGGCCCTTTCTTGACAAATTCTATTTCAGACAAATTCAGAGATCATTGTTCCATTTTCTTAGACTGAGAAAACCATAGATTTGGATTTTGTCTACTGGAGGCAGTACAGTAATAGAGAACTCAGGGAGTGGGTGTTGCCAGTTGCTACACAGCTGTTAACCAGGGGTTAATATTTTGGTGAACAGGTATCTTTACATGTGTTTTCTATTACTGCCATGTATTTCTTCCTGAGAAGTGTTACCTAAATTGTATTAGCACTTCAAGTAGCACCAGAAAATCTGTTTATTAATGTAGAAACTGAATTAGATATATTATCCATACCTCATAATGCTTAACTAAAAAAGAAGTTTACTTATGGGAAAATGTACTTAACCAAAAATCACAAAGTTTCTTTCCTTTTTTAAAACCAGTATTTAAGGAATATGTTTGGATGAAGTACTTGGATAAGTGCTGCAGTTTTCTTATAAGCAATTTGCTCATCTGATTTGTCTTGTTACAAAATACTGTTTACATGGAGTGGTAAGACAGCCTTACCAGTGGTAAAAGCTCATTTCTTTTCCATTTTCCTCAGTTAGCATGCTTATGTGAGACCATGTGTACCATTTCGTGCTTTCTTAACAAAAAACTTTTGCTATTCAGAAGGATTACAAGGAAACTGAGGAAGAAGGCAGAAATAGTTCATGTTTCTGAGGTTTTAAGTAAAGTTAGCAGCCTGTTTAATAAGCAGTAAGTAACAGAAATTTAATGGATGGATATACTGGATTCTTACAGTAAAATTTCTTGCAGGATACTAGTTACGTCATGAATTTCAAAAGGAAAGAGAAGGAACAGATGCTAGAGTTTTAGATCATCCTGTGTGAAATAGTAATATAAATTCTGGTTTGAAAAGCCACTACGCTGGCTACCCTTACACTGTGGGCCAGCTTTCTTCTGTTTTTGTGTGAGACATCTGGCATCACACTTGATGTACTTAGGATCACACTGGAATGCGTTTTGGTCACATGGTATGAAGAAAATACTAAGTGGTTGAGAAATAATGCATTAATAAAGTAACTTTTGAAGTAACACAGTTCTGAATGCCTTACATCTAAGGTCTTAGTTGTGATAGCAAATAAATCAGATTCTCACAGAGTCTAAGTTAGCCTGTATTCGTAATTCTGACATCCTCTGGTACCACTTCTGACAGTGTAGTTTGGTAATGGATTATTCTTTCCCCTCAAGTGGATCATAATAGTGTGGCTTCATTCAGCAATATGTAAGATCAGTAATTTACAAAATATGGAATCTCCAAAAGCGTTTTACAAATCAATTTAATTAAAATTGATAATGTAAGATGTTTCATCTGTGCTCCATTAAATACCCATCTATCTGTACACTGAGCTGTTCTCTTACCAATTCAGATTTTCTGTATATTTCTTGAGTTGACCTTGAAAGCTGCATTTTACAAGAGAATGTAACAATACAAACTTGTTCAGAGTTGAAAATATTAGAACACAGTCTTTAGCAAAAATGCTGTTAAATCTTTAGATTACTTTTGTTCTATATTTCAGATTTTCCAAAGCTTTGCTTATGGACAAAAGTTTCCTTTTTTTACCTTTGCCTTAGAAATACTGTTGAGTGCAGCAGTAGGTGCGTGGTTCATGGGATAGCAGTAAATTAAGGCTATGATCTCCAAAAGAACTGTACCAAACCAGCTGATTTTAGGCACTGCTTAATTTTTTTTGCAAGATAAACAATGAAAGGTGGAGTTAGAACATGGTCACCAGAGGGGTTGTAGAGATGGAACCAGCTGCAGGTCATATTTGCTTCTGTAGGTTTGCAGTACAGGTTCTTAAGTTCGCAGTGTGCCTACAAAGCAATTTTTCTGTTGTGGTGTGATACAGAATTACTCTTGTGTTCTTTACATTCCTTTTCATTGTTGTTCACCCCTCGCACTCTGACTGTGCATCTTCACTTGAGTCATACTAGGTACATAAGTAGCATGTGTCAAGATACATACATAAAACATTTCACATCTCTTATTACTGGTTGAGTAACTTTTCATGCTTCTCTTACTAAATTTTCAAAGGCAGTTTTGTTTTCTTAATCCCTGTTCCACTTATGATGATGCATGAAACTCCTCTGTACATCTGTTACAGAAACACAGCAGTCATATAAGCCATGGGGAACAGTTTGCAGTGGCAAAAGAGAACTTATGTAGATATAAGTGACTTACTCTGTAGGTCTTAATTACTGAATTCTGTGATTAAAATTTTGTGAACCTTTAAAAAATGTCTAGAAGCAATGACTCACTGTATATAGCATTTACATCTTTGATATGCAAGCCTGTTAAAAACAGGTGCAGAAATCTTTCTAAAAAGCTTTTGAGTCCTATTTTTGAGAAAAGATGGGGCAAGAGGCCAGGTTGAATGGGGCTTTGAGCAGCCTGGTCTAGTGGAAAGTGTGCTTGCCAGTGGCAGGGGGATTGAAACTAGATGATCTTTCAGGTCCCTTCCAGCCATTCTGATTCTAAGAGGTGGCTTGAGAGGGAAATCTGCTTAGAATATGTCTGAAGTAAGCAAATAGATTGAAATACTGCGTCTGCAGCAAGGCCTGTTTCCACGTTATGCTACCTCTGATTCATTCTTGATAGTAGCATTTAGTTTATGTTCAGTAGTATTGTCTGTGTATCAGGATACGCAGTTGTCTGAAAGCAGGGTGTTGCACACACTAGAATTCTCTAAAGCTCCTGAAAACTACCCTTGAAATCAGTCAGGATGCTCATAAGCCTAGAGGATTTGGTCTTTGGTAAATACTGTGCTAAAGATGAAGTAAACTAACATGAAAAGGAAGGAATTTCTTTTTCTCCCCAAATACTGTTTAAAATTCTTTCCCTGTTCTTTGATGTTTTCAATAAACGAGAAGATACAAAAAATACATCATCTTTATGAAGAGTAAGCCTCACAGTATAATCTACTAACTCTTCGTGGAAGAGCTAACATTGATGGAGTAAAACTCAGACTAAAAGTCATAGTTAGAGCAATGGAAAGTTCTCTGCGCAGCATTATGGACTCAGACCTTTACACAAAGCTATGATACTTGTAGAAAAAAGAAACAAAATATTTTTTAATGTATTTTAAGTTCCCAGAGGACTTGATATATTGTTATATCTAATATGCCTATTGTCATATTTTTCTCCTTCATTGTACTGCTTTTATGTTTTATTTCCTTTGACTCATGTTAGTTTCTGTTTTGTTTTGTTTTTTTCTTCTGTAGTATAGTGGCCCTTCATATCAGCTTTACATGGAAAAGGTTTACATAGATGTGGCTTTTCATGCCCCAGTTCTGTAACTTCTGGAAGCACTCTTTTAAGACCAGTAATGTAATCTTTCTTCTGCATTGATTGTAAAATATGCAGAATTATAAAAGTTAGGTCTAATGTTGTAGCTGCAACCTGAGTAAACTTCCGTTGTTTTAATCCTTTGATTTAATTAGTTTATAAAAATCTTTAATGAAACATTGTACTTCTGTGTGCAGCTTGGTTTTGAAAATTTGAATTAGGTGCCCCTTTTTCTTCTTGATTGTCGTTACATGTGTGTTTACCTATTGAAAATGTTTTACAATATGTGGCGTTATACCTGAGAAAAAGTTTGCTTTTTTAATTTTCCATATCTTTCATTAGGAGAATAAAAAGATATGAAGATTAAATGAACTTTGTGTTATACACACTAGTGCAAAATTCCTTGTATAATGTAGACAAATCATAAACTGATCATTATAGCAATCACATTTAATAAAATTAATTATGTTTTTAGGTTCCATGGTTCCTTTCTCCATGCGAATTTTACATGCCGAGCTTCCTCAGTACCTAGGTAATCCACAGGAATCACTTGACAGACTGCATAGTATGAAGATAATCTGCACCAAGGTACCAGCTTCTCTATGCACTAACATTTCTTAATGTTTAAGAAATATGTTTTATTGTCCTGATGAAGAACATTAAGTTTCAACAATGAAATTTTTATGCCATCTTGATACAAATAAGGAGCTCACTAAGAGGAGTAATTGTCTCTTCAATTTTAGGATACAGTCTCTTTTCTGTGGTAGCTCTGACTAAAATAAGTAGAACGGTGGACAAAACAGTTCCCTTGCTTTTGTGCTCTTGCCAGACAAAGCATGGAGGACACTAAGCAGATGGTGTAAGGGCAAGTAGGAGAGCTTTATTGCTTCACTGAGCTATGTCCAGCTAGCTCAAAACACAGTTGTTAATGATCTTGATCCTTCAGAAATAGTTTGAATATCTGGTTTTGGAAACAACAGTCATTTGGAAATATAAATACAACCTGCTGAGGTTTGTTCTGCAAGTTGGTTTGTTTTGTTTTGTCAAGTGCTATAATACGAAATTTTGGTGTGAATTACAACATGGGGTTTGTTAGTGCTGAAATTGGAGTGATGGCGTTATGAGCACTGACCTTATCCACTAAACCCACTACCCTTTTTGTTAAGCATTCACACTTAAATGTTTTTTTCTGAAATCTGTTCTGAATTGTCAAACGCAACAGTGGCTTTGAATGTTACAATGAGGTAAACTCCAGAGGAAATGCAGTGTTATTGTTTTATCTGTAACACTTAAAAGTTCAAAACCAGAAAGACAAATACATGATTTATTTTCAGTCTTCCCTGCAATTGTCATGTATTTGCTCCTGAAATTAACTTGGATAACAGAAGTAAAGGGATTTGATAATTGACAATCTTATAGTTGTAATGGTCTTAAGTGTATAAAATCAACTTGCTTCTAGCACAGTAGTTACTAGGATAACCAAATGTTTATAGTAAAAAAAGAAAACATTTCTTTGTATTATGAGGGGAAAAGATTAAAGGTTTAGGTAATAAGAGATGAGTGTGGCATTTTTTATGGAGTTGGAAAGAAGTGATTTGGAAGCAGTCAAGATGTGCTTAATTTGGACAAGAAGTGCTACTTCTTAGCATTTTACGAATGTTGTTACCTGTTTGTGACCGTCTAATGATACTACTGGCAGATTCTTCTCTCCAGCCTTTGCCTTCATAAACAGTTGTCCTCAATTTGAAGTATTTTTTTTCTTCTAGGAAATGCCATACTCTGTTGCAGGGTTTCACAGGACTTCTGTTGACATTTGCCTGCCCTGGTCTGCAGCAGATCAACCATTTCATATCTTGGTTTTATGCAGTCTGTAACAAGTGCTACATTGTCTCCCTTCAGTCATGCACGGGCCACTACATTCCATAAACTTAAATGGAACTTAGATAAAGGAATGAAAAAAGAGGAAATTAACTGCCCCATTCCCCTTTGCAAGACTTTTAAGTCATCTGTAACCTTGAAGTGGCTTTGTCTGCACTCTTTCCCTTAAGTGCAGAACCTTAGAACATACCCAGTGTACTAAGGGAGTTTTTAAACTATAATACAAGATTTTTTTTATTTTTTTTAACATGAACTGGGCTGATTTTGTTGAAATAAAGAAAACAGGATGTGCTGAAGAAGATGAAACAGACAAAAGGAGATTTACAAATTAATATATACATATTCCCCTTCCTGATGAGTTGTCAAGCAGATCTGTTTACTGATATTCTCACTCCATCAACTGCTAGTGGCCTAGGTCACAAGTTCTGTGTGATCCTGGTGTCCTTGTGGAAAGCTTCTTTGAGGCTGGCTGAACGTTTTTCATTAGCTCTTCCAAGGAGTGTCCTGTTCGCTTGCTGTCAGTTCGTGGGATGCCATCTCTTTCTCTCTGCCTTCCTGTGTCTGAGTTTCCAAAGTTTCTTTCAGGTTAGTGTGTTCATTTTTGGACAGAAAGAGGACCAGCTCCCTTTGCTTCTAACAGCTTCCACTACAGCCAGGATCCAGTAGCTAGGGCAAGCTATTGTCTGTGCTGATGGATGCTCATTTTTAAAGTACAGTACATAGAAAACTACAGTTGAACAAATAAAACATACCATCCTTCTCAAGGGAATATTTCTGATCAGTTATTCTAGGCACCTCACTGCAGATTACTTTGTCTGTTTGCATTCAATTAAATAACCACTCTTTTAAAGCAATTCAAAGACAGCTGTAGAAACTAGAATGTGAAGAAGGACAGACTGTAAAGATAAATATGTTTTAAAAGAGAGTTGTAAATTGATGATAACCATTTGGGGTTATGGTTGGCTGACAGAAAACGTTGTATAGCTATGTTTTGATTTTTGCACAGAATGCTATTTGTCTAATAATCTTGATTTCACCTGGAATGTTCAAGAATAAAGTTTAGAATACTTATGAAAACCTATGGCATAACTAAGAAAATAACATAAAGGATCTACACTCATTAGTCTTAATATTTGTATATGACACTTGGGAACCATTGGGGTTATAACAGAATTAATTGGGGCGCTTTCAACCAAAAGCCTCTGGTGTTTTACATCCTTATTTTAGAAAGTGGAAAAATAATCTTTGGTCGTCTGTATTTACAGAAGGGCATAGGAATAGTCATTATGTAAATGAGATGATCTTGGAGTCGTAGAAGCTGGAAGAGCAAAAAGACCTATTAGCTTACCTAGTCTGTCTCTCTGCAACACAAGGTTGTTTTCTAGTTTTTAATGAGCCACCCTGTGGAGCTGAGGCCGCGTCCCCTGGGAGGCTATACAAGATTAATGCTAATGCATTCTTATCATACAAAAATTTGTCTTTCTGTTTCATTTCTCTTCCTTAATGTTGTTGTGGGGTTTTCTTTCCCTGTCTGACAATTCCTTTTAACCTGGTAAATTTCTCTCTTGCTTTTTGTTGTATGCATTCTACAGACGCTTGTCAGCATTGGATTAGCCACTCAAAGACCTAACCATATTTACTTTGTCCCTATTTTGGTAATTCATTCTCTTCCGCCCCCATCTACTTACATATTTCTGGTACCTGAAGCAGGTTTGGTGTTTGAGTGCAAAAACATAATTTTCCTTTTCCCTGTATATTTCCACTGTTCTCCTTCATGAGTAGTTATGTTCTTCCCTGGCCCTTGCATAGATGCTCTTCATATCTCTTGGACTTCTGATTTATATACAGATTGATGAAATTTTGAGTGTCTTAGCTACTGATTTAGAATCATAGAATCGTTAGCGTTGGAAAGGACCTTAAGATCATCTAGTTCCAACCCCCCTGCCGTGGGCAGGGATACCTTAACGCTAAATCATATCACCCAAGTCCTCGTCCAACCTGGTCTTGAACACTGCCAGGGATGGAGCATTCACAACCTCCCTGGGCAACCTATTCCAGTGCTTCAACACCCTAACAGGAAAGAATTTCCTTCTTATATCCAATCTAGACTTCCCCTGTTTAAGTTTTAACCCATTACCCCTTGTCCTGTCACTACAGTCCCTAATGAAGAGTCCCTCCCCAGCATCCCTGTAGGCCCCCTTCAGATACTGGAAGGCTGCTAGGAGGTCTCCACACAGCTTTCTCTTCTCCAGGCTGAACAGCCCCAACTTCCTCAGCCTGTCTTCATATGGGAGGTGCTCCAGTCCCCTGATCATCCTCGTGGCCCTTCTCTGGACTTGTTCCAACAGGTCCATGTCCTTTTTATGTTGAGGACACCAGAACTGCACACAATACTCCAGGTGAGGTCTCACAAGAGCAGAGTAGAGGGGCAGAATCACCTCCTTGAACCTGCTGGTCATGCTCCTTTTGATGCATCCCAGGATACGGTTGGCTTTCTGGGCTGCAAGCGCACACTGAAGCCGGCTCATGTTCATTTTCTCATCAACCAACACCCCCAAGTCCTTCTCCACAGGGCTGCTCTCAATCTCTTCTCTGCCCAACCTGTAGCTGTGCCTGGGATTGCTCCGACCCAGGTGCAGGACCTTGCACTTGGCATGGTTAAACTTCATAAGGTTGGCATCAGCCCACCTCACAAGTGTGTCAAGGTCCCTCTGGATGGCATTCCTTCCCTCCAGCGTATCAACTGAACCACACAGCTTGGTGTCATTGGCAAACTTGCTGAGGGCGCGCTCAATCCCACTGTCCATGTCAGTGACAAAGATGTTAAACAAGACCAGTCCCAGCACCGATCCCTGAGGGACGCCACTCATTACTGGCCTCCAGATTTGTTTGGGTTTTAATTTTTACTCAGCTTCCAGTTCTGGCTCAGTAACTAAGGTCACTTAAGTATTCTATTTCTTATACATTACTTCAGTCTACGGGGTATTTGTCCTGATGTCTTGTTTGATGAGTTTGTAGAAATGATGATCCTGCACCAGTCTGATTACCCAAAAGCCACAACTGCAGAAGCACCAGAATGGGTTATTTTGAGTAAGAAGATAATGCTGGTGAAAAGCTGTGGAAGAAAAGTAAAGCATTGAAGAGAGATATGTAAGGATAGGAAACTAGGAGAGAAAATGGTGGTGTGCATAGGTTAGTAATTAAAGTATACAGGTGATTGATAGGGAACGAAACAGAGGACTCAAAGTAATACTAGCTGGTGAAACTAATGAGTGTGTACTTCCAATACTCAAAACAAGAGAAAACCTAGGCTACACGTAAAACTGATATTTAAAGTAGATGACAGAAGTGTTCAGTCATTTCTCTTTGTAACTGAACAAGGATGTTTAGAGCTATCCCATGTGATACTGCTAGAATAAAGAGTTTGCCTTCTGTAGAAAAGTAGGATGAGGGGGTTTGCTAAAATTAGTTATTTCGTGTCAACTATCCCACATAGCTTACACTGAGGAGCTACCTGAATCATTAATGTTATTATTAAGCAATACTTGGAAAACTGGTGAAATGCCCAAATGCTGAAAATCTGCAGATGATGTTCCTGTACTTAGGAAGGGCAAGAGGAGATGAACCTAGGGAATAGAACAATTAGCCTCAAATCAACACCAAGTTCTGTTTTAATTGCGTTGATCTTGAGGTGATGGCTAGATATAGCCAAGTAATGTCACAGAATGGTTAATGTAATACTCTAATTGTATGCTAATATCTAATTCTTTCTTTTTTGATGTTAGTGAGCACGTTTTAAGATAAACACATTGTCTTTTTAAATAGTGCAGTATGTCTTTTGATGAAGATACCTCGTCGTGTTTAGACCATTTAAAGAGTAAGAATTTCAACCCTTACTGAGAATGGAAAGTGATCATTAGATGTTTTCCCATGGAAGAGAAATGATTTTCCAGGGGAAGATCATTTGGTTTAGACTGGACAGAAAACAGACAATAAGGTGGTTTTGGTTTGTGGGAAAGCAGAATTATTTTTGTTTTTTGTCTGACAAGGTGACTCATTATACACTAAGCATTTAACACTGAAACGTAGTGCTTTTGGTTCCTAAGTGATTTAAAAGTGGCTACACTGCTTTTGAAAGTGGGACTGAGATTCAGTCTTGCAGGTGTGTGCCACTGTGGTCTTATAAATTGCCACCTATCAACTAAGCTGCAGTAACTACTGGTGTACGCTTATAGCCTCTCAAAATCTGAGGTAAGGCAATGTAGCCTAGCCCTCTGTGAACAAGGTTCACACTAAATCATATTGCCTTGTATTTGTCATGGGCTAACAATTCTTACTGGGAAAATTACACTGGCTCAGCTGGCATGTGGTAACTGCTGTCATTTCATCATGTGTCTCTCCTTGTTCTTAAGTTCCTTGTAGCTAAATTTATGGCATCTAACTTCATGCTTTCACTCTCATCTGTGACAAGAGCTTGGTATCTTGTAGAGCAATTCCTTCCTCCTTAAGATGACTAAAATAGGTGACATGAACTGGCTTCCTGGAGGTACCAATTGCTCTTCATTGGCTGTAAAAGGCACCAACATGGCTGGCTGAGCCCAGATTAATTCTACGTGTTTTTGCTTTGGGGGATTTCCTGTGTTGTTTTTAAATGTTTGCTTACAAAGCTCTGAGCACAATTTGAATGCTTGACTGATGTAAGAAAAAACTTCTTATACTGACAAGAAGCTGAGAGCTCTGTATTTGGAAGTGCACTCAGTCCCTGGAAAAAGCAGCCTTGTATTTCCCTCATCAGCTAACCACAGATGAAAGAGCAAGTGGCCTTAATGGGTTTTTTCAAGGATATCTCAAGCATTGTTCTACAACCAAAGTTATAAATCTGTAACAGGAAAAGTGGGGTGGTTTGTGGGAATCCGAAAACAAATTTGGAGATATTGTAATGGGATTAAAAAAAAAAAAGGAAAGTCAACTTGCATTTCAAATGGAATCTTACCTACAAATTTTAAAGTGCTTAAGACACAAGCTTCATTAAGTATACATTTTTGTTCTCCCAATAAAACAACAAATGTTTCATTCACTCAACAATTTACTTGATTTAAAATCTATACTAGATAAAAAGAAGCAATAAAACCCAAGCTTTGAGAAGGAAATTGCAGTAAGAACTAAGAGGCGTTATTCATTAAGGACAGAAGGACTAAACTAGAGCCTCTGCTTAGGGTGGGGGAATCAAGAGGCAGTGGCTTTCTAAGAAAAATCAGATTGACTTTCTTTGTGGACATTAACATTCATTCTCTGGTGAAGCACATTTCATGTTTTGCTTAACAAAATATGTGTGTCCCTAGAGTGTGCTGACATTCAATGTTCTGTTAGTATCATAAACCTGAGCTCTAACATCCTTCTCCCGTACAATGGCTTTCTTACTTTGTGCAATTGATCTAGCTACGGTAATAGTAACTTGGAACTATACCTAGGTGAAGCATTCCTGCCTGAATTGGTTTGCATATAGACTGTCAATTGTGGATAATTTGCATTAAATGTATAGTGCTGTTTAAACTCATGTCGGTTACGTCAAAAAATTTACTACAGATACTAGAAAATTTGGAACAAGGCTTAGCTGAAGATGGAAGCATGATTAACATTACACAGGACAACAGACAAGGTAGGTATTCTTGAAACACTTTTTTCACAGACAGTGTGTTTTTATTGCTTGCTTAAGTATGCCAGAAGTTTTCACAAGACTGACCCAGAGTTGTTAAAAACAGTATTTTTGGAATCTCATAGCCTGCTCAGCCTCTCAAATGATACACCTTGTACTTTTATTTGCTGAAATTAATTTCACAGTTTTGCCCTTGATCAAACTGGTGCTCTATATCAGCTTTTTTTCCCAATTTAGAAGAAACAAAGAACATGGCTGCTATTCTTTAGGGATGAATATATAAGTGTATTGATGTCACAGCTAGATGGATGTTTTATCTTAAGCCTTGGCTGACTGGCTCCTCTCGGTCCTCATGTCTGAAATCACTGTTTTGGTTTTGGATTGTTTTTTCTTTTAAATTGAACTCCCATCATTCAAGGGCTACACTGGCTTAGGATGCTGCTACATCGATGGCTGAGTCTCACTAGCTGCGCTATAGACCCTTGAAACATCAAAGTCACTTTTTAGAATAAGAGATGATACAAATCTATGTTGTCATTTTCATGATTTTACATGCAGCTGTGTTTTTTTCTGTTCTTAGTCATTTAGCTTCAATAGTAGAGGATACATTACTGCATAAAAAATTGGACAAGAAGTGACATTCTGGGTTATATGAACCACTCATAGTGCCTACCTAGCAAGTTAAAAGCATAATACCAAGAAAATAAAACCCTTTCAGTTTCAGCTAACAGTCTAAGGAATCTTACCAACTTCTTTCTAGGATAACATTCACCTAGAGCCTGTGGGAAGCAAAAGTCTGGTGCTGAGATAACAAGAGGCCAAGTAGAGTTGTTAGCAGAGTTTAAAAAATAATAACAAACAATTCCCCAAAACAGTTCCTGTATGGAAGGGTGGTCTGCAAACTGACTGGATATAAAGCAGCTTTAATGTCTTATTGTATTTGACTTAATACACTAATCTATATAAGTCCTAAAAAAAACCCAGATGAACGCACATGTGAGCAGCATATATCATAAAGGCATAATGTGCAAGTATAGTCAAATTAATACATTTACTACTCGAAAGGGTTAGGAAAAAGAGATACAGTCGGATACTAAAGATTTTCCTACAGTGCTCCATGAGTTTCTGTTCCTCTCTCCTTTTATCTACTATTCTTCTTGCCTCTGTTCTCCTGCTTACACTTCCCTGTTATCTGTTCTTATTATCACCACATTCTTTTCTGTTTTACTCCTATAAAACCAAGACACTGATCCCCCTTAAAGGTACAAGGACTTTTTCCTAGCTGTGTCATAATCCTGTGTCTTACAGTCTGACTTGCTGCTGAGTTTCTGGCTCCTTGCTTTCCTCTCTGCTGCTGCTTTAGAGCTGTGATGAGCTCAGGAGGAGACATAGTTAGAAAAGCAGCAGCTAGTAGTTACCAAGGGACTATGCTGCTGAAAATTTGGAGGGATCTTCATATGTCTGCTGTGCAGCTGCCTGTAGGTTTAAGGCTGCCAAAAAGCCAATGGGTCCTTTGCAGAGACTGTTGACTGCTATTGTCTGTGGAGGTCAGCCAGGTCTGCTCCCTGTCTACTTCTTTGCTGTATTTGGAGTTCCAGAAAGCTGATAATGGATTTGTTTTTTTTCATGTGAGACTAGCTGAAGCAAACTTTATTAACTTTATGTGAAGACAGCCTTAATTCATCATGGGGATTATGCTTAGCCTGTAATTTCCTTATAACTAGTGTAAGAAGGTACCATACCAAGTGACTTATCATGTACATTTCCTCTAGTCTGGAACATAGCACTTATCTGCCAGTTTTTCAACAGGCAGAGATTTAGCATTGCACCACTTGCGTGGTAACACATTCTATAAGATGCTGGTTTTGCAGCTTCTCTGTGCACAGAGCTCCTACCAAAATGAATGGCAATGTGGAGTCCTTGATATATAACAAGGAAAAACAAGCGCTTGAAGTGGAAGTGTGACTGCCTGGACCTGCACAGTGGGTTTCAGGCATCTCAGTAACATACAATGATCTGCTGTTGGGTTTTTTATTTGTTTACTGCTTTGCCGGTTTTCTTTAACCCCTTTCCTGCCAGTGCTAAGAAGCCTTATCCCACATGGGTACAGAATTTCCACGCCAGGTTCATGTTTAATTCATTGCACAGACTGAAGGCATCTGGTCCGTATGTCTTGTGGTCCTTTCTGAGAACCATAGCTGATCCTATTCCATTGTTAATGGGAAATCTAGATGTCTCCACTGCAGGAATCCATATCTAATTTGTTTTCACTTAATTCCTAGAAAGCTGAATGTGGTTACCACACTGTCAGGACATGCAAAAAGGAGATGCATTAATATAAGTGAAATAATAAAGGAGAGTAATTACGTTCTGGTTTTATACACACACACACGCAAGAAAGGAAAAACAGAAATACGTCATAAAATATTTGCTCATGTTTTACAGCTTCCTCTCCTTTAATAGCCGTAATGATATGTGATCAAGGGGGAATTTCTGAAACAAAAGCTAGGAGTAATGAATGATTTTAAGCAGGGTAGATGAAATACTAGGTCCAGTCTTGGGCCGCACATTGTGCCCTTCTTCTCGCAAAGGTAATTTTGGAATATTCATGGGGGTTTTTTTGTTTCATTGTTGAAGAGAATTGAAGGAGTTTTTAGGAAGGCATTTCACCAAGCTCTCTTATTATTTGTAATGGCATTTATGTGTGCTGAAAGAATTATCTATGTGACCTGCCATGCTTTCAGCAGAGACTACATTATTGATACAAATGAGTGGTCTCAGTTATCACCATCTCATTGAAATAGTCTCTTCTCTCTTCCTCCCCTCCTTTCAAATCATTACAGTGACCTTGACAGATGATTGACTGAGATACATTCATTTTCCGAATGAACTAAATTAATAACCCTAATGTTTATTTTTGAGGGTTAGAGGAATATTTCTAGCATTGATCTGTGGTACTGTAACGCAAGAGAAAATGAGCATCTGTGTGAACCGTTTTCTTCCAACCTTAGGAGTCTGTCTGCAAAGCAAGAGAGGGAAATCTGCTGCTGCAGCTTTTAATGCCTGCAAGCTCCAGGAGCGTGGGGAAAGCAGACAGGCTTGGCAGATTATTTCCAGCATTTCTTTAAGCCAGAGGCAAGCACAGTCACAGACTCAGACAGTTCTCACCCTGCATGGTTTGGCTTTGAAATGGCATTTTAGCTGTGTTTGATTTTTGATTTTTATCACATTTAATGCTGTAGATTACATGTTTTTAAACTGATGCTCATTATCACTTGAATCTTTTTGCGCACCTTTTGTTCTGATATTGGAAAATGTGTGGCTTCTTTTGGTGTTTAATATTTGGCCTGAGCTCAAAGCTGAGCTGTCTATTGCTCTGCATTGTTGCATCGTGTATGGTACCCAAGAGCTGCTTGAGCAGTTACCTTGGGGAGGTGAAGAATTTTCTATCTGATGGTGCAGGGTGACCAAGAATTACAAATTCTAGGCAAAAACCCAGCGGTGTTAACGAGGGGGATCTTTCAAAATCGTAATTCACAGCACTAATAATTGATGGCAAGAAAGAAGCTCTAATTTATTTGTGCAAATTCACAAGCTGCTCTTATTTTGCAGCCTCTGTTCAGCTGTGGAGGTCACGTCTGGGCCGGGTGATGTACTCCATGGCAAACTGTCTGCTAATGATGAAGGTATGTGGGTGGCAGCAACTGCAGAGGTACCGTATATTCCAGAATAGATTGTCAGAGAAACTGCAAGACAGTTACTGGTGCATAGGTAAGGGAAGACTGCCTGACAGTATGTGAAGGTTTTGCTTAGTGAGGTATTAATTAGGTTTAATAATGTCTTATTTAATAGATAACTATTTGCAATAATGTTCTTTGGGAACATATCTGTACTTATTTCTCCCCAGATCATCCTGGAGAACATGCAATAACAATACAGAATTTGCATTTTTAAATTGGATTTTTCAAACACTTAACTAAATGCTGTAATTAAAAGCAATTATGTGCTGTGTCCTTTTCAAACTATGCACTAGGAATGTTGCTCTGTTTTGAGGATTAATAATACTGTAGCCTTTGTATGTGATGAAGATCCTGGATATCTAAATGCATCCTCCCTTGTCAACCTACCTCAATTGTAAGTTACCTTCTTTCAAGTTTAAATCCTCACAGGAAGGGATGGGCAGAGGAGAAAGGAATAAAAGCAAAAGTAACTAGCTTCCACTGTTGTGGTTTTTTCCCTTGATACCTTCTTACTTTTTCAACCAATCCTGCTGCATTTGGTGCAACACTCTTAGTTTCTCCTTGTATTCAGAAAGCAGAAATAAAACAACTTCTGTTCATCTCATGGTCAGGGAAGCAGGGAAACCACCATTCTTGCAGTGTACTGCTGTTAGCTTAACTGTATTTCACAAATCAATTAGCAGCAACAGCCTTGGAGCAAAGTTGTCAGCAGTATAATCTTCACAGGCCAAGATATGCAGTCCTTGCTTCCTGATCTTTGGTTGCCCAAGGTCATGCCAGACCCGACCCTCTGATGTTTACTGAGCTTCTTTCCAAATGTGGCTCCATTCTTAATAATACAATACCTCAAAAAGCATGCATTGTTTAGAAGAGATCCAGTTACCCAAATACTGCTTGGCATGAAATGGAACGTCCTTTTTATGAGAATTACAGAAAATGGAAATAGGTATTCATAATGATAGTGTGATGAGGACATTTCTGTCTGGAATAGAAATAATTGTCCATTAAAACAGGAGTTATTTTTAAGAAGTAGTCAACATTTGAGTTTTGAAGTAGGTATTTGACATAGGGGTTTTTTTAAGGAGCTTTGGTTTCAAAAAAAGCAGGAGTTTCCATCCCAAACGAAATAGAAGATAGAAATAAGAAAATGCTGGTAATACTGTTTTTGTTTGGGATTTGTTGTTTTTTTTTACTCTCTCTTAAGAATTTCACTTTACTTTTGGCTGTGAATTGTTTTTAACACTTTCAGTGTTTTTCTTCTCGTGTACGCACAAATCCACGTGCATGCATAGTTCTTTCTTTTCTGGTTTGGTCCCGTTATTGTTATTCTAGTGATGGAAGAATATTTGGGAATACTGGGTATCACCATTTTGGAAATGCTACTCCAGAAATACTGCAGCTCAGGTACTTCTTAAGGCCAGTTGTATTTAGAGCCTATCAAGCAGCTGTTAAGTTAGAGATTTATGGTTAAACAGTAACTTCCAGGTGGCCCACAATCACATATTAAACCATGACTACTTTCATCTGAAATTTGCATTTCAGTGCATTGGCCGTGGAGTTGCGAATGTCTCAGTTTTCAGAAATATCCCTATATGGAGTAGTAAAGTTTTTAAGAAAGATTTTCCAAACATTGTGTCATGATATAAGCCCAGCTGGTAACTCAGAACCGTGCAGCAACTCTCTCACCCCTTCCACCTTCCACCCCTCTCTGGCCATGATGGGGAGGAGAATCAAAAAAAATTTAAACCTCACGGGTTAAGAACAATAACTAAAGTCTTACATGAAACTACTGCTACTAATAATAATAATAGTAAGGGAAATAACAAGGGGAGAGAATATAAAACTAAAAGGGGAAAGGGAAAAAATAAACACAAGTGGTGCAAATTACAGCTGCTCACCACCCACTGACTGATATCCAGCCTGACCTGAGCAATGATCTGCCCTTCTGGGTTACTCCCTCACTTTTATATGCTGGGCATGACGAACTGGGGTACAGAATACCCCTCTGGCTAGTTTGGGTCAGGTGTCCTGGCTCTGCTTCCTCCTTGCTTCTTGTGTCCATCTTCACTGGCAGAGCATGAAAGACTGAAAAGTCCTTGATTGGGGTAAACATTACCTAGCAACAATTAAAATATCGGTGTGTTATCAGCATTGTTCTCAGACTAAAGTCAAAAACACAGCACTGCATCAGCTTATAAGAAGGAGGAAAAAATAACTGTTGAAATCAGGAGACATAGTCATGTTGCAGTTAAAATCAGAGTAGTACATGAAGTTACTTTTTCCACTTATGTGACAGATCCTTTGTGAGATAATTATATGGGTTGTTGTCCTGGGTTCAGCAGTTGCAGTCATTTTTCTCCTTGGTAGCTGGTGCAGTGCAGTGTTTTGACTTTCAGCTCGGGAACACAGCTGATAACAATGATGTTTTGGTTTGGCCAAGGACTTTGTGAGCATCATGCTCTGCCAGGGAGGAGGGGAAGCCAGGAGGAAGCAGAGACGGGACACCTGACCCAAGCTAGCCAAAGAGGTATTCCATACCACAGCACGTCATGCCCAGAAGGTAACTGAGAGTTAGCCGGAAGGGCTGGGAGACTGTGGGGTTGGAGGAGGTATCGGTCAGTGCTTGGTCGGGCTGGGGGGGGGCAGTTATTGGTTGGCTGGTGGTGAGATGTTGTATTCTCCTCCCTTGTTATTTCCCTTATCATTATTATTATTGGTGGTAGCAGTAGTGATCTGTGTTATACCTTAGTTACTAAACTGTTCTTACCTCAACCCGTGGGAGTTGCATTCTTTTCGATTCTCCTCTCTGTCCCTCCGGGAGTAAGGGGAGGGCAAGAAGGGGGGGAAGTGAGTGAACAAGCTGTCTCTCTGGTTTTAAACTATGACAGTTCTTTATAAATTTAATACTTATAAGACCATTCTAACATGAAGCAATGCCATAATAATCTTCTCCACCTTCTAGAGTACTCAGTGTAAAACTGTTTCTTCAAATAGTTTTTAAACACAGTTCTGTTAATTCTCCAATGAACAATTATATTAATTGACCAGTTCCACTTTTTTTGTCGATTGTGTAATACTTTAAAACCTGCATTTGTTCTTATTCAAGTATTTCAAGTGTATGTAATTTAGGAAGAAGAAAAATAAACCACCAGAGATTTCATTCCACAAGTCAGCGCCATCTATTGCCATCTAGTGAACTTTTACGATATTGCAATATGGTCATAATTTGAACCCCAGATACTATTAGTTGAATAGAATAGCTTGTGCTATTAGTAGATTGATAATAATAAATTATTAAAGTAAAACTATGTGACATCATAATAAGAATAGAAAAACTTATTATCTTACTTTTGCTAACCTCTTTCTTCGCACAGAAAACTTCAGAGGTATTTAATAGGGAGCGATCTTGTTAGGGTTGACTCTTGAAAATAAAAATAAAACCCAAACACTTTGATTAGCTGTTGGGTCTATAACTATTTAAATCTACTTCAGATATCCTCAACTCTAATTAGGTTTATTTCCTGTCATATCTCTTCTGTATTACTTATCTGACTCAAGGAATTCTGTTTATGTAGCACAATGATTTTTGTCTTTTAAATATGGCCTCATTAGCTTCATAGCTAAATATCTCATTAAATTAATGAGGAGGGGTATACTGTTTTGGAGGTAACCAGTTAAGCTTAATTAACCTTAATTAAAGGCACTTTTTTTTCGGTGTTGTCTTAACTTTTTCAGAACTTGCCTTTCATAAAAACAAAAGCATTAGAATTTATTTTAGTTTAGGTATAGTGCAATTAAAACTGTACAAAGAAGGAGGTAACAGCTTGTATTAGTGACAAAAGGGATGACGAAGAACTGTGATTTAAAGGAGAAAAACTGCATGAATCATCATGTCTTTTGCCTAACTGTGCTGCAGTACTGCTCTTTGGATTCGTAACACTGTGAATCTCTGCTTTCATAACCTTTCCACAAGTGCACTAGGTAGAGAGGCTGGATAAGTTATCCATGTCCTCTCTTCCAAAAAAATAGTATCTATGAACTCTGCACTTTGTATAAATAAAGCTGATTTTTAGTCTAGGGTTTATTGAACCTACTCTCAGCATTTGCACTTGATGGTCATTTATGCTTATTTCTGTGTATCTCACAGTTAATATTTTAAGTACTTAAGGTGGTAGCGAGGGAAACATGAAAATGTATAATGCATGAAGGGGAAAGTACAGTTGTACTGTGGTGCAATAAATGAAAAACAAACCCCATTTGCCATTTTTGTGCAGGTAGATCCAATGGCTTACTAGAACTACCTTGGATTAGAATATTTAATATTAGCTCCAAATTTCATGATAATACAGATACTGAATTATAAAACAGTTTAATAACAAAGAGGCCAACTCTCATACTGAATTGTATAACTTCAGTCATTTTTGCATGAACGTGTGGAAAATCTGAAGGCTCATAATCTTTGAAAATGAAAGACTATGATAGTGCATCAGCCCCACCTTTAAGTCTTCAGATCACAAACTGTAGTCATTGGGTTCTTTACTGGCAGTATTTAATGTCTTACTCCTCGCAACCACAACTTGTATCAACCAAGACTTTGCTCCTCTGGGAGGGCACCTGTTTATCATTCTGTCAAACAGTTCTTCTTGTACCATGTCACATTAGCAAAGATGAAAATTAAAACAGTCTTTAGTAAACGAGACCAAATCTTGTATACTTTACAGTATGCTCCTTTAGAAGGAACTTTCAGATAAGATGCTTTTATAACTTACTGGAATACTGTCATTCTGTATGACATATAGGATACTCTAGAAGTACTGTACCTTCCATAATAGTGGAGAGGAGTAGGAAATCCATTTAAAACTCACCATGGGATCCTGGAGTAACTACAAAATGAGGTTGTATTTAGAAGTGAGCCCGGATATTGTGATAATGTTTTACAGTTTCATCCTGGGGCCATCCTTGTCTGTCCTTAGGGATTGCTTTGGACAAATGTAACTTAGTCTCTGTCATATCCTGGAACAAATGAGTCCCATTTCTGTGGTAGGTACTGCAAGGCATGAGGTAGATAAGCACAGACACTATGTGCTGTCATATGGAAACAGGATGCTGTATCCACACTATACACAGTGCATAGACTCTTAATGCTTCACCTATACTCTTAACATTTTAGGAGGTGTGAATATTCTTGTACTCCTAGTTATAATGCATGGTGATGAATAATCACTTGACAGAGAATGCAAAAGGGGAGGAGGTTTCTTTGCCTGACTAGGCCAAGTCTATGAAAATCCCACAGCTTGAGCCTCCTAAGACATTAGTGGGGTGCTTGTTCCTGCCAAGGCTGGCTACTACCTACCCTGGGAGCCTGTGATGGTGTAATTGTGCAGACGGTGTCCACTTGTGCAGCTGCATCTGGCCAAGACTTTTCTGCAGTCAATTCATGCTAAACTCTGAGATGACAGAAGAGCTTTTCTATCAGCTTAACTGCGTGATCTCCTGGGGTTTGTTCTACATGAGTTTGGGGATGTGATTGTAAAGTCCCCATACCTGAGCCTAAGCCTCAGAGAGTGCAGGAGACTGAGCATTGGGTAAGGAGCAGCTTTAGACCATGGAACAGAAGACACTGAGCATAAAAGCTAGAGTTTTATAGGAAGGGATAAAATGCAGTCATAGTCAGATTTTATTAATGATACTCTTTCAGATATTAATAGCTAATACAAGCATGGCTCCTTTAAGGAGACAGATCAGAGGGTCCCTATTCCAAGTTTTTTCTTGCCTACCTGACATGTAGGACTCCATAATCAATGAAGTCCTTTAGTGAGAGCTGTTACAGTAAAATTTGAGCTTTTCATAAATCATACACTTATGAAAATTTTTGTTAGTAAATTTCATCACATTTGACCTCTGGATGCTAAATAAATCCATACTTAAATAATTTTTGTACGTGTGGCCTCTTGCCTGCTCTGAACTTTTTCCATTACCAATAATAATCATAAACATGGATGACACACTAGAATCGGGATAAAATGTTAACTGTTAACATGCAATATAATGTTTGCAAGTAAAGGTCACACAGAGTACATCTTGGACTGTTTAAGTCAGCCTGTAGTAGTATAGGACATGTAATTTCTCTCATATACAGATTAGACTCCAAAGACTTCTCTTGATTTTTGTGTGTGTGAAACAATTAGTATGTTGACCCTGGTTCATGGGTCAAGTAGTCATAGAATGGTTTGGGTTGGAAAGGACCTTCAAAGGTCATGTAGTCCAACCCGCCTGCAATGAGCAGGGACATCTTCAACTAGATCAGGTTGCTCAGAACCACATCTAAGCCTGGCTTTCAATGTTGGCAGGGGTGGGACACATGCCACCTCTCTGGACAACTTGTGCCAGTGTTTCACCACTGTCACTGTAGGAAGTTTCTTCCTTATATCTAGTCTAAGTCTACCCTCTTTTAGTTTAAAACCATTACCCCATTTCTGTTGCAACAGGCCCTCCTAAGAAATGGTTCAGCCTTTTTAGGTGCACCCTCAGGAAAAGAAATCAGTTACACCTCCTCAGACTAAGCGTGAGATGAAGAAAAAGGACCTTTACCAGTAGCTGTGATCACATTAGGGACAAGTTAAATGGGTCCTGTAATTTGACCAAGAAAAATAGTAGGGTAGAGAGTACCTCAGGATGTCTGTGCAGTTATGAAAAATTATTCTTTGTTGTCTTTTGCTTCCCGACACTCACCACAAATTCTTGTATTAAGCTGAAGGGCGGGACTGTCAGGAGGCATCAGATTAGTACAGCTCAGGTTTCTTTGTGTATGCCTGCCAAAGACCATGTGTCTAGCTCTTAGAGTCATTTACTGCCCAGGTCATTGAATTACTGTACTGAATTACCATAAAAGAGCTGCACTGCTGTAACCAGTCTCATGGACATTTCTTTGATGTGGGAAATGGGAGCATGATTTTGTTTAATCTTCTGTTACTTCTCATTATCTGGAGGATGCTGTTGCACTGCACCTTGAGTGGACAGATCTCAGAACTGCCACTTGCCAGCAAGTGGCAGCTTTATGCAAGTATTTATGGAGGAGGTATTTATGGTCTTTATTTAGGTATCAGCAGGGGGAGGATCACTTGCAAAGCTTTCTGGAGTTCAGAACTAGCCCACTCCTCACTTAGTTTTAGCCCAAATCAGTTTTCTATTTAGATTATCTACTCCTTTTCCTTTTATTCTGTATGGTAGAAGGGAAGAGGGTTTGGGTGAAAGAATAGAAAAGGTCTCATTTCCCTTGGCAGCAGTGCTGGTTTGTCATCTGAAAATGTGCATGAATTGCAGCTTCTGTCACATTATATTTTTCAGAAGTTAAGACCATGTGCACAAGCAGCTCCAAAGCTTTGGAGCATAGTTTGTTAAACCATGTAAATTATACATATATTTGAAACATGAGACCCTGGGCATGCAGAAGGCTTTTGACTTTCATCCTAAATCATAATCTAAGATGAAGAGTAAATGTTCAAATTTTTTGTTCTTGGCATTTAGCTACAAAGAGAATGTAATCCATTTGGGGAAAAAAAAAAAGAGGAAGATCCCCTGTGTTTGCAGTTCTAGTATAACTGAGAAATAACCAATATAGTCAGCTCCTACTGCCTGCAATGATAAGTAGAAATCCTGTTCCACTGACAAGTTGCAATTACTTTAATTCCATTTGAATATGCGTTTAAAAAGGAGACATAAAGGCTGAAGAATGCTGAGCTTAAATACCTGGTCATGTTCTTTTCACTCCTTAGGACTATGTGCTTGCTGTAGATGCGTATCACACCATCATCAAATATTACCCACAGCAAGAGCCTCAGCTGTTAAGTGGAATTGGAAGGATTTTCCTTCAGGTATGCATTTTATTCTAAATCTCCTGGGTAGTATTGCTGTTGACAGCTATGTAGTGAATAAGTTGCATTTAAAACTAGAACTGTTTTACAGGGTATGTATCGAATTGTAGAGGCAGTGTTCAAAACAAATACTTCTGCCATGTGATACTAGGTAAAGGTAGGAAATATAAAGCACCTACAATATTGGAAGTACGTTAACGGACAAAGAACATGCTGTAGAAAATAATGCTAATAACTTAATCAAAGGACAACATTCTGCTTTCCCTGAAACTAATGGTAAAGCTCCTATTGACTTCAGTGAGCTAGAATTTCACTAAAAATCTCATTTCTCACTGTGTCAAAATGCATGCACCTCTCAGTCACACTGTATAGCTGCTATCATCATCCAGCAAAAATTGAAGAGTTTCCTTCTTTTGTCCAGGTTACATCCCTGAGGAGACAGGGGAGGGCATATTAAAAGCAAAAACAGGACTGCACAAGTATAATAAATACCCATGTAGCTATCTACTTACAATAATAAGTGAAAAAGATGTAAGTGCAGCAGTACTTTATCAGAATATGATGCAACTAAATTATTAGTATCTGATTGTTTTATTAGTTGATTTTAATTTGTAGTATTTCATGAGTTCTCAGTTCTTTCATATTTCTTATACTGATATTTCAAACTTAGCCTTTTTTATCTACTTCCCCTTACTTATAAATCTGAGTTTACAAACAATTATATTTGTGGAATTTGTGTTATAAAATTGTATTGAAATAGAATAATTTACTCTTGATAGATAATTCTATCATTAATATTGCTTGCTGGAAATCACAGAATGTCATTAAAACTCAGTTATGGATTTTCGGTTCTCAGCGGGAGCATGTTTTCACAGTGTGGTAGACATGTTTGTCATTGAAAGTCTCTGGTTGGAAGTGGATCTCCATCACTATAGAGCAATTTTGTGATACTAGCTGTGTGCATTAATTATTACCTAAATAGGCAACCTAGTAATTATGCTTATTAAAGAATGGTACTGTAAATATGCATAATACTGTTGAAAATACAAGTTATTAATAGCTTTTGTCTTACTGGGAAATGACTGGGTATGTTACTGGTACTGCCTTGCTGATGGGAGTGTCTCCCTTACTGTCACTCCAGTCTGTTAATAGTTCTGTTTGCTATAGGATAAAGTTCATTCTTAGGAGGAAAGCATCTCCTAACTATGTCTGTCCAATTTCAAAAGCAGCATTTGCAGGCTCTGTACAGTCATCTGGAGTTGATGTCCACAGTGTTGGCTGTGACAAACTTAGAGGTTTTACTGTCAGAATTGGACATAGCAAGAAAGTATGAGGAACCCTTGAGATTTTCATCTGACCCTAGACAGTAGCTAATAAAAAACATCACTTTTAAATTCAAATGTTTCCTTTCTTCTAGCACCTTAAGGAGATATTGTTTCACTCATTGGTTTTCTTTTTGTGACAAAATCTTCAGCTGTGCCTGGAGGGTACAACATTAAAGAATTTAGAAAGTGGAAAGCTGCCTGACCTTAGCCTCTGCAATAGACTCCTGCAAAACAGAGCTAAAAGCAATAGATAAATCCGAGCAGTGCATAAGAAGAATCATCTTGTTTTCTAGACGAAAAACAAACTGAAGTGCATACTATTCTGGAGGTTCCATGTTGGAAGCTATGATTATTTGAGGTTAACAGAGGAATATTCATTTCTATTCAAAGTGATAACTGTTATTAGATACTGAAGTCAGGTTGGTTGAACTAAGTTAAATAAAATTTAGTGATGAAGACCACTTTAAACTTTAACATGTTAATGACTAGTCAGGAGTAATTCTTTCTTCTAAATGTTCTGTGAGTCATGTCGTGTCCCCCCCCCCAAAGTAAACTGTTTCCCTTCAGTGAGATAACTAAGAATTGAAAGTTTGGCATGTTTCTTGAGAAGATACAAGATACTGCTATGAAATTAGAACCCTTCGTGATCACAAATAAGTTGTGATTAGTCTCAAAGCACATTAGATTTGGACTCATCAATCTCCCAGTGGAGCAAACCGGTAGCTTCCTTTAGAAATTGATTAATTTCATGGTTAGGGGCTTCCTTCTAATTTCCAGGCTAAAAATATTTAAGGACAGATTCATTTACGCTTGTGCCAGCATTATCCTTTATTTAAATGTAGTTTATTTTCTTGGTGCCTTACAGCTTTACTGGTATTTATATGGGGGAACTGTATTCTTTGTCATTACAACTGAATGTATAAGCTTTTAGAATGAATGGTATTTGGTTTCTTTGAGCCATTTATGTAATGTCTGGGAGAAATGCACCTCTGATTAGGTTGATTATTACTGAGTATTCCATAAATGCTTTGGTAGGTGGGACAGTTGCATATTATCATAGAATCATAGCATAGTTAGGGTTGGAAAGGACCTTAAGTCCTAAGACCATCTAGTTCCAAGGCAGGGGCACCTCACACTAAACCATGTCACTGAAGACTCCATCCAACCCGGCCTTGAACACTGCCAGGGATGGAGCTTTCGCAGCTTCCCTGGGCAACCCATTCCAGTGCCTCACCACCCTTACTGAAAAGAACTTCTTCCTTATACCCAATCTAAACTTCCTCTGTTTAAGTTTTAACCCGTTACCCCTTGTCCTATCACTACAGTCCTTAATGAAGTGTCACTCCCCAGCATCCCTATAGGCCCCCTTCAGATACTGGAAGGCTGCTATGAGGTCTCCACGCAGCTTTCTCTTCTCCAGGCTGAACAGACCCAACTTCCTCAGCCTGTCTTCATACGGGAGGTGCTCCAGTCCCCTGATCATCCTCGTGGCCCTTCTCTGGACTTGTTCCAACAGTTCCATGTCCTTTTTATGTTGAGGACACCAGAACTGCACACAATACTCCAGGTGAGGTCTCACAAGAGCAGAGTAGGGGGGCAGAATCACCTCCTTCAACCTACTGGTCACCCTCCTTTTGATGCAGCCCAAGATACAGTTGGCTTTCTGGGTTGTGAGCACACACTGAAGCTGGCTCATGTTCATTTTCTCATTGACCAGCACCCCCAAGTCCTTCTCCACAGGGCTGCTCTGAATCTCTTCTCTGCCCAACCTGTAGCTGTGCCTGGGATTGCTCCAACCCAGGTGTAGGACCTTGCACTTGACATGGTGTCGTGGTTTAAACCCAGTCAGGTAATTTGTTCACTCACCCCCCTCCCTTCTTTCCCTCCCCCTACTCCCGGAGGGACAGAGAGGAGAATCGAAAAGAATGCAACTCCCACGGGTTGAGATAAGAACAGTTTAGTAACTAAGGTATAACACAGATCACTGCTGCTACCACCAATGATAATAATGATAAAGGAAATAACAAGGGAAGAGAATACAACACCTCAGCACCAGCTGACCGATAACTCGCCCCCCAAGCCCGACCAAGCTCCGACCAATACCTCCTCCAACCCTGCAGTCTCCCAGCCCTTCCGGCTCACTCCCAGTTACATCCTGGGCATGACGTGCTGTGGTATGGAATACCTCTTTGGTCAGTTTGGGTCAGGTGTCCTGTCTCTGCTTCCTCCTGGCTTCCCCTCCCCCCTGGCAGAGCATGAGGCTCACAAAGTCCTTGGCAAAACCAAAACATCCTTGTTATCAGCTCTGTTCCCGAGCTGAAAGTCAAAACACTGCACTACACCAGCTACCAAGAAGGAGAAAAAATGACTGCTACTGCTGAACCCAGGACACATGGTTAAACTTCATGAGGTTGGCATCAGCCCACCTCACAAGTGTGTCAAGGTCCCTCTGGATGGCATTCCTTCCCTCCAGCATATCAATCGAACCACACAGCTTGGTGTCATCGTCAAACTTGCTGAGGGCGCACGCAATCCCACTGTCCATGTCAGTGACAAAGATGTTGAACAAGACCGATCCCTGAGGGATGCCACTTGTTACTGGTCTCCAGCCAGACATTGAGACATTGACCACAACTCTTTGCGTGCAGCCATCCAGCCAGTTCTTTATCCACCGAGTGGTCCACCTATCAAACTGATGTCTCTCCAATTTAGAGACAAGGATGTTGTGTGGGACAGTGTCAAACGCTTTACACAAGTCCAGGTCAATGACATCAGCTGCTCTACCCCTGTCCATCAGTTCCATAGCCCCATCATAGAAGGCCACCAAATTGGTCAGGCAGGATTTCCCCTTAGTGAAGCCATGCTGGCTGTCACCAAGCACCTTGTTGTTTTTCATGTGCCTTAGCATGCCCTCCAGGAGAATCAGCTCCAAGATTTTACAGGCACAGAGGTGAGACTGACTGCTCTGTAATTCCCTGGGTCATCCATTTTCCCCTTCTTGAAAATGGGGGTTATATTTCCCTCTTTCCAGTTGTCAGGAACTTCGCCTGACTGCCACGATTTTTCAAATATGATGGCCAGTGGCTTTGCAACTTCATTCGCCAGCTTCCTCAGGACCCACGGATGGATTTCATCAGGTCCCATGGACTTGTGCACGTTCAGGTTTTTAAGATAGTCTCGAGCCAGATTCTCTCCTACAGTGGACCCAAGGTCTTCATTCTCACAGTCCCTGCGTCTGCCTTCCAAGACTTGAGTGGTGTGGTCAGAGCCTTTGCCAGTGAAGACCGAGGCAGAGAAGTCATTCAGAACCTCAGCCTTCTCCAAATCCAGGGAAGCCAGTTCTCCTGATAGCTTCTGGAGAGGGCCCACATTGTCCCTAGGCTGTCTTCTGTTTGCTACATACCTATAGAAGCCCTTCCCATTACCTTTCACATCCCTTGTGAGATTTAATTCTAACTGGATCTTAGCTTTCCTGACCTGGTTCCTAGCTTCCTGGACAGCATCCCTGTGTTCTTCCTAGGCTGCCTGTCCTTGCTTCCACCTTCCGTAAGCTTATTTTTTCCTCTTCTAAGTTTCCTCAGCAGCTCCTTATCCATCCAAGGAGGTTTCCTGGCCCTCCTGCTGCACTTCCTTCTAGTTGGGATGCAACACTCCTGAGCTTGTAGCAGGTGATCCTTGAATATCAACCAAGAGTCTTGGGCCCCCCTGCCCTCTAGGGCTATATCCCATGGAACCTTACTAAAGCAGGTTCCTGAAGAGGCCAGAGTCTGCTCTTTTGAAGTCCAGGGCAGTGAGCTTGCTGCATGCTCTTCTCACTGTCCTGAGGATCTTGAACTCGACCATCTCATGGTAGCTACAACCAAGGCTGCACTGGAGCATCACATTGCCAACAAGCCCTTCCCTGTTGGTGAGCACAAGGTCAAGCATGGCACCTCTCCTTGTTGGCTCCTCTATTACTTGCAGAAGGAAGTTGTCTTCCACACAATCAAGGAACTTCCCGGATTGGTTGTGCCGGGCCGTACCATCCCTCCAACAGATATCAGGGTGGTTGAAGTCCTCCATGTGGACAAGGATCTGTGAGCATCTTTGAGTACAATCACTTCTGCTATGATACATAAGCAAATCAGGAAGAAATGTAGATGAATCCTTAAGATGGTTGTTTGCTGTGTCTGAAAAGTACTTGGAAAGTCATTTACTGGTAGACTAGAAGGACTTGCTACATGATCTTTTCCACAGGGTTCTCCTTAGGGGTTGCAGTGTTTGTATTTTTGATTAGGTGCTCATATGATGGAATTAGAAGCATGCTTGTAAAATGTACAAGTGGTGCAGACACTATGAAGGGCAGGATCAGAATGCAAATTAATCCTGACAAGTTGAGAAACTGAAATGTTAAATGGGCTGTGTTTCAAATAGCAAAGGCAAAATACTACCAAAGACTGGAAGCAATACACAAATACAAAAAAGGAAACAACAAGAAGGCGCTGTTCTGTGGAGAGGAATCAGCCTAAGGGTAAGCAAACTACACACAAACCAGACTCCAAAATACTGTGGCATAAAAGCAAACTTCATATTCAAATGTGAAGCATAAAGTAATTCTTCCATTCTCACTTGTGGCGAGAGATCGGTTGGAGTGTCATGACCTCTTACACAGGCATTTGGGAGGATATGAAGTAACAGGAAAGAGTTCAGAGAACAGAAAGAATGATGAGGGAATCCAGAAAGCGTTAACTGTGAGAAACTGAAAATTGATTCTCATTCTAGAATTAAAAACATAAGAGAAAGTACAATAAAAATTTTCAGGTATGTAAAAGACTGTTAAAAAAGAGGACTTGGACTGTTATCCCTGAACTGCTATGGACGGGACAAAAAGTTGAGGTAAAAAATGAAACACTTAGGGTGTATTTTTCCAATGCTGAGGTAATTTAAGAACCCTGGAATAAGTTTCCTAGGGATGCTAGAATTCACCATCTGAGAGGGTTAAGGACACTTTAACACATTTGTCACAAACATTTTTGGTAATGTCCTGTTCTTAAATAGGTGTTCACTTAAGAATCCCGTGAATCTCCCCACTGAGGTCTGCCTGGTTTCCATGGCTTTATGCTCCTGAACTAATTAGTTTCACTTCTTTTGATAGATTTATTTTACCCAGTAGTAAGTTTTCTTCTCTTTCCATCTCTCCAGCCTGAAATTAGGCACTGCATTGTGAAACCACAACAAAAGTAGGAGTATATCCTTCTACAAAACACACGTTGCTAACTTATTTACCAAAGGGCCTTCTTCACATGTTTGTGTTGGGGGCTTTTTCATCTCCAGTAGCAATGTATGTGGCATACCCTTAGGTGAAATATCCCTTGCTTTCTCAGGATCCCCTTTCCTGTTCCCCATAAAATCTGTTCCTCTTTATGCCAGTTTTCAGATCCCTCATTCCTTCAGCCTGCATAGTCCATGCTCCAGTGTTTTTTGATCTGCAAATGGACTGTCTTCCCAGTACCCCCAGTGGCCCATTGCATTGGGGTTGTTTTTCAACATGTTTTAGTGTGATGCTCTGAGGTCATCCTGTGGTCCCTGGCTATGACCCATGCGCTGCAGGTTAACTGAGTATGGGTCCTATACCAGCTAGGAATACAGGCTACTGTATTCCAGTTCTCTTGCCTTATTGACAGCTTCTGCCTGTGGACAGGGTCTGTCTTCACTTCCTGCAGAATAACACCCATTCTCCCTGGAAGTAATTCTGACCTTTTCTCATTTTCAGCTAATTTCAGGGACTCTGGAGTCAATTACAACAAAAGAGCTAAATGAGGAGGTGGGGCACCCCTGCCATACAGTCCGTGAATGCTCCACAACCACAGCTGAGAAACACTGCCTTAGATAAAACTTCTGGTGTTCTTTTTCCATGACCTTAATATGGCTCTTCAAATACCTTGTTTGGTAGCAGATGTTACCCAATCAGCTTGGTGCCAGACAGCTATATAATGGACCTTGATATGTTTTCTTGTTCTTACGTTTTGTAAAAGATATAATCAGGCTGGATCTCTTTTCTTCTTATTGTGGTAACTTTCTTGTGATTTTACTGTCTAGATCGGAGACATAAAAACTGCAGAAAAGTATTTTCAAGACGTTGAGAAAGTGACTCACAAATTGGACGGACTACAGAGCCAAATTATGGTTTTAATGAACAGGTAAATAATACCTAAATGAAAATTTAAAATACAGTTTTGCAAAGTATGCATTGTGAACATTAAGCTACCCTTGAGACAGTCCTGTTCCTTTTTTCTCTTTTATGTAACTACATCTGTCATAAGTAAGACTGAATGGCATTTAGACCCAGGAGATCTGTATCACTTGGTACAGACATATTATCCTGGATTGAAATTGTGATCCTTAAGTTGATTTTACAAAGCTTTTTCTCATTCTTCCAGGCATTGCATATTTTCACTCTGCTTTTTCAATATACTTTTGCATAAATAACCTTTAGGAGAGAAGAAGCTATTTTGAGCCTTTATCCTACAATCAGATCTGCTGGTAAAGTTACTGCCTGGTAGCTTCAAATACTGGAATACATTGTAGTAAAACAAGCTGCATGATGGGGGACCCAGTTTGTAATGGTCAGCACATCGGCTTAATATATTTGGAAAATACTATTCGAAAGTGCTCTGAAAATTACGTAGCGTGGCTAATTTCATGAAGAAAAATAATTCCAGGAAGAGAGTATCTGCATTTAAATTAATAAAAACACAGTGAAGACAGTTGCTTTGGTAGGCAGAATATACAGTAGCCAAATGATCCAAGTTGTCGTTCCATTTGTCTGTAAATCAGTGTCTCCTTGCTGGTTGTAATTATACCATGCAGAGCAAATGTCAGAAACTCTCACATCTGTAAGAAGGAAAATAAAAAATGGTGTCCATTCTTTTTAAAATAGATTATCACCTTGGGTTTCTGAGGAGGACTCATTCGTATGTCACTTACTTTCCAGAGCCTTTCTCCACCTTGGTCAGAATAATTTTGCAGAAGCTCATCGATTTTTCACAGAAATTTTAAGGATTGACTCATCAAATGCTGTGGTAAATCTCCAAATTGCTACATTTATAATGAACACCTCAAGTATTCTTGTAATGCTTTATGTGTGGATTTAATTAGTACCCAGAGTACGCTCAGAGCTTTATAGAAAAATTCAATGTGGCATGTGTGCCGAAGGGTATACAAAGGGGATGGGAAATAAAGACCCAGTCTATATGAAGGGCATGAATACTTAGACATGCATGTAAAGATCACAAGGCATTAGGTTTAGTGGGATCTTCACAAAAGCACTTCTTTTTGCATTTGCTGTTTTTAGCATAGACAAGCATGTCAGGAAAAGAAATGGCAGCTGCCAACGTATATCCGATTAACTTGATTTCACACGACACTGAAGAGATACTGTAATTTTAAACATGGCATTTTTAACATGTTGCGTTTCAGAGCCTTGGATTCCCATCACAAGAGAAGCTCTTTATTTACTTCTGGGTTTTCTACATTTGGCAGCTTTCAGTGCATGATCACGGAAGAGTGTTCCTAAGAAGTGAGACAGCTTACCCCCAGTAACCTGGTCCAAGGCCCTTTAAAGGCTGAGGGGACTGAGTTTAGGCAGCACATGAATTGCATCATTTTGTAGGCTGTAAAGCAGTACCTATTGTAACCCGCACAAATAAGGTTTCCTAAAGGAAGGGAAAAGGTGGGTTTTTTAAAGCCTGTGTTCTTCCCTTATCTGCAGCTTTCAGAAAGTGCCAACGTTTCTGCTGCTAAAGACCTTCTATGACTGTATTGTTGGAATTTTGTGGTAACTCATAAAACCTATTTTGTGTGGAAGAGAAAATGGAGCCTGACTTGGTCATTTATGATGTATTTAGACTGCCCTATCTGCTGAATTTACTACAAGTCAGTTTTAGATGCCTTTGTGATAGTATAATTCTTTCCTATGTGTAAGCCAGAGAGGAGAAAAAAAAAAAAAAAAACTTGTGAAGATATAGTGAAGTCATTAAAAAAAATATGAAAATGACAGTGTGCAGAGGCTCATGCAGTGCCTGAAATCCATTTCAGTTGACTTTCAGAATTAACTGACTAATGTCCTGTCCTATTTATATTGCATTTTAGACTCTGTTTTCTAGAGTTTGAACTCTTAAAAGTCAGCAGGTCCTTCTGGCACAGGATAAATCTTGAGAACAAGCAGAAGAAAAGGATTGGATTGTATGATTGAGAATGTATTTTAGTTACTTATGCACATACACACACAAAACCGTAATTCTTAGCACATAGTAAATCTGTTCCAACTCCAGGCACTACACTTCTTCTTTTCCTTCTCTTTTATCACTTGTAAATACATACATACACACACACACTTACTTACTTGTTTACAGTATGTTTTTTTCTCTAGGCTAATAACAATGCTGCAGTTTGTCTTCTTTATCTGGGAAGACTGAAGGATTCTCTCCGGCAGTTGGAAGGAATGGTTCAGCAGGACCCTAAACACTACCTGCATGAGAGTGTTCTCTTCAACCTGACAACAATGTATGAACTGGAGTCATCCCGCAGTATGCAGAAGAAGCAGGCACTTTTAGAGGCTGTAGCTATCAAAGAGGGTGATAGCTTTAATACTCAGTGTCTCAAGTTAGGGTAGATCATTTCCAACTAATTTTTTCCAGCAAGGCTGATTTTTTAAATTGTATATACTCTTGCTAATGTGTAAATGTGAAATAAAATCTATTCAATTATGAGTGTTCAGGGGCATTACTACTGAGTTTGTTGTCTCTTGACAGTCTGTCATTGTGAAGACTTTGTGTTGACCCAGAGCCAGCTTCATACCTACAAGTCTTATGTACAAGTCAATTACCCAGATTCTTTTTATACGAAAAAATGAATTTGACCTTATGTTGTCTTGATGGTTGTTACAGTTTTTCAGTAATCAGCAAATCACATGAGCTAATTTCATTAGCTAAGAGTTATTGACAGAGTATCAGTATGTGTATTGTAGAAATGAAATTCTGACTGCACTTCTTTTCACTTGCTCCTACTGCATGTGTCTCATTTAGCCCCATCAGACTGTTGAGTATTACACCTTTCTATGTTCACTGCTCTTAGCAGAGGTTGCTTGGTAGTCATCATGCCACATCCAGATGGCATGTGGGGGAGTCACACAGTCCCCCACAGTATGAATTTCCCACATTAGGAGGGACTATCACCTGAATGACACTAAGTGGGCACCCTGTACTTTCTTGGTGTTGTGATCTTTCAGATCATTCAGATTAAAGAATTCTGGAAAGCTGTGAGTGGGAGTGGAGGATTTCTCTATTCCCAAACTAATGCTTGCTTCTATACGTGTTTACTCTCTCCCACTCTCTGTCCCACATCTCCACTTGACTGTCACTAGCAGACGCCACAAGGTTGTACTAAGGACCCCGTAACTTGTGCATGTGTACTTCAGCTCTTACTGTACTGTCTTCCTCATGCCTACCCTGGAGGCTGTGGATTCCTCTCCATGCAGACAGGCATAGCTGCTCCACTCTGTCATCCTTCTCGCAGGGAAAGAAGCACTGCCGTTTAGCCAGAGCACATACGCAGCCCATTTCAACTCAGTTCCCCTCCTCTTACCAAATGAAAACACAGTGCAGAAAGCATTTCCCAGGGAAGAGGATGGAAAGACTGAGGCAGAGGTATCTAAAGGTTAGGCCACACAAAGTGGAAGCAAATGGGGTGATGCAGAGCACGACAGTAGGAAGTTACCGCTGATGGGACAATACCAGCTGATGGGACAATACCAACATACACTGATTCTGGCATCCCTTGGAACAAACATTTTTGGAATCACAGCACCACTGCGGTATCAGGGAATTTCACGTCCATGCCCACATTTCTCCCTTCAGCTCTATTGTAGATTCAATCCATATATTTCCATTCCTTGTACGTGAACATATACATCTGTTCATTGGGGGGGGGGGGTATTATTTTGAGACAAATGTTTAATAATTGGAGTAGCTTCTTGTCATAAACCACCACCATGGGACAATTCTCTTAACCTTAATTCATTTTTTATACCACATCCATCAGTTAATTCTTACTGTCTTTAAATACCCCCACCCATATTTTTAAGTAACTAATAACTTATTTTTATGTTTGTCCAACTGGACATACTGTACAGTGGCCAAACAGCTGTCTTCAAAAAACCAGGTCATTTGAAAACTGCTGCAGACTGGATGTGTGAAAAAATGAGAGTGCCTTAAGAACACCGGTAACCTTGAAAAACATAAACCTACAGCTTATACACACACAGAATTTGTCCCATTTTTATAGGACGTATATGGTTTACAGGTCATGCTGGTACACAGAAACGGGCTGGTTATGTACCAGTCAACTGAAAAAAGTTAAACTAGTTGGTTCTCCTGTTACTGGTGTGGCCACAGCTAGATCTGAAAACTTGTGCAGCACTTGGGTAGACTTGTCCTAAGGTACCACTACTGAACTCAAAAATATGAATTCTGCACCACCTACTTCAGTTAGGTTTAGACACAATTTATATATCTTCAGTGAGTACTAAAATACAGTGAAATAAAAGTAGTTACTTCTGCATTGCCCTTTATGAGGTTTTACATTTGTCTTAAATACTGCTATGACAAGGTTTAACAGTAACTGGACAAATTCTCAAGTTTATATTGTCATGAGTGAGTTGAAATCAGGGTAGTTTTCAGTGTGTCACAACTCTTAATCTGATCTGGTATGTCATGTACTGTTCTCATTACAAATAATCTTGAAGGTCACTTCTTGGGCATGGAGAGATAAATAGAAATCCTGGTATGTAACCACCACTGTTTTCAAAGACTCTCAGAGCACTGAACAATTTACCAGGGCATGTAGTGACAGGACAAGGGACAATGGCTTTAAAACTGATACAAGAGAGATTTAGATTAGATACTAGAAAGAAATTCTTTACTATGAAGGTGGTGAGGCACTGGCACAAATTGCTCCAAGAAGTTGCCCATGGCTGCCATACCCTGGCAGTGTTCAAGGCCAGGTTGGACAGGGCTTGGAGCAACCTGGTGTAGCGTGAGGTGTCCCTGCCCATGGCAGAGGGGGGTGACACTAAATGATCTTTAAGATCCATTCCAACCCAGACCTGTCTCTGACTCTTTGATTCCAGTTAAAATTTACAATGATATGTAAATTAGTAAAATAGAAATTCCCATGCACTTAGCTGAAGGTCAGGTGTTGCATTAGATTGCTGTACTATCAGGAAGCCTGATTTGTCTTTTCCAGTTCTGAGTGGAAGTAGCATGATCCATCAACATCCAGCTTCAAGCTGAAGCCACTTGCTGCTTTATAATCAAGAAGTAAAATGCTTCCTTTTTGAATTCAGTAGTACCTTATACTCACTGCACGTGTAAATGACAGCCTGTGTTCTGAGCAGCAGAAAATAAAAATTTATGATCCCAGTCAGTCAAATAACCATTAAAAAAGAAGCACTGAAAACATAATCCCCTGTTCTCCAAGTTTCTCTGAATTCTAATTCATGCATATTACTGCATAGGTCTCACTTTGGTATGTTTGCTATGCTCTTGTTATTAGAAGCTTTTACTTGGATAAAAGCGCCCTCAGAGGAGACTTGGACTGGGTGACCTCTAAGCTCAGTGAGCCATTAAACAAGTGACATCCCGGTAGACTTGCAGAATAATTAAAATTTAAATGCAAAGGCATATTATCCCTGCTGGATGTATGCAAATTGTTAACTGTTTATAAAACGCAAGAAAGAGGTGTCAGCGTCACTTTATGGTTTGGATTTAACATACGAACAAGTAAGTGTTTGACTTCCCTATATTCAGCTAGTTGCACATCTGAATGCTGTATATGGTGTTAAAGCATTAAAGCTAAGGACAAAATTTGTCCTCAAAACATTAATTACACCAGGCAATCCTGTTAAATTCAATGAATTCAGCTGAATTTAATGAGGGTTCCTGGTGTAAATGAGGGCAGAGCTCAGTTCTGAAACACAGCATGCATGTGTCATCTGGCTAAGCGAGAAAAGCTGTGGAAGTATAGCCTGAATGAGCTGATTGTTGTATTCAAGTCTTAAAGCTTAATGTGCCTTAACAGAAGTTTTGCATTTAAATTTCCTCTTCTATTAAAAGAGGAGCAAAGAAGCTGTACTTCAGACATTCAGATAATTACATTACGCATAGAGACCCTGATCCTCAAAAGGACTTCAGCAGCTATCCGCCATTTCTAGTACCCAGCTGCTGTTCAGGTGATAACAGCATTGCCTCACCAGCTGGTCATTTACATTTTCCCAGTGCCTCAGGTTTTGGACTGGACCCGTTAAATGTTCCCCAGAAGACATGTGCAGTCTTGCCTGAGACTCCACACTGGACCTCAGCTAGTGTCCTGGAAACAATTGTTCCTCCTCCTACCCTGTCCTTCTTGTCAGCAAGAGCTGGGTGAGCTCACTGACCCAGTGCAGAAACTCACCATGCCAGCAGACACCCTCTGCAGATTCATCTTCATCCTGAGGATGAAGTCTTCAACCCAAGGATGTGCTGGGAATTACCCCCTCCCTGGGTAGGCTGCCAGGTTTGCTGCACTGCAGTGGCCTGGGAGGTGGTAGACAGGCAATCCTTCTCCAAAGCCTTTGCTGCAG
Organism: Pezoporus wallicus; assembly: GCF_028554395.1. Taxonomy (NCBI): domain Eukaryota; kingdom Metazoa; phylum Chordata; class Aves; order Psittaciformes; family Psittacidae; genus Pezoporus; species Pezoporus wallicus. The sequence continues at coordinate 8,830,710 of NW_026642654.1, read as the reverse complement.
GTGTTTTGCAAATCAAATTGGAGAGGGGAATAAGGAGTGCAGTCTGCCTCCATAGCTAAGTTATGTTGTCTTACTTGTGTGTCAGGTGATGCCCTTAATCCACCACATGCATTGCAGCCACCCAAATGGAAATTGCAAGATGTGTGGTACTCCCATCTCGTGTTGTATTTCACTGATGAGAAACATCCCCTCTCTGCTTAAACTTGCAATCAAGAAATGTGTGAAAACAGGCCCAAAGCATCAAATACACGTTTAAATGTATTCCACATAAGTAGAACAACAGCAGTCAGAGTCAGTCTCTCTGAGGCAGCTCAAGTAGCAGCCTAGATTGCTGTTGTCCTGGGCAGAGGCCAGGGAAACTAGAGGTGTTACAACAAGGTGGGTTTTATCCATTAGCCCATACCTATAATACAAGTTGTAAGGAACCTGGCCATCCACCCCTGCCCCACCATGCTTTCTGCCCACTTAATAAAACATTGGGGGAAAATGTGTTTTACCAGTGAGGTAGTTTACAATGTAGGAACCTGCACAGTTTTTAGCATTTGAACAGCAGCTCAGTAGCACCAAATGCAAACAAGGTCCAACACTAACTTTGAGGCAACAATAGTGGAAAGTGGGGAAGCTGCATTCCCACTTAGTTCTCTCAGTCATCTTCAGAATTACAAATGTAGAGATTCTCATCTTCAAGGGGTGTGTGAAATGGTCACAATCCTGGATTTAGGGAGGACAGAATGGGGCGGGGGGGCAGAGGACGACCCAGGTGATACCTTTCCTAGCTGTTCTGGATCAACATCTGATCCTATTCTAGATTTGGACAGCCATTTGCAGATGTTTTATGTATGAGAGTTACTAAACTGAATCCATCTGAAAGCCAGCAACAACGGCTTGTAGTTAACCCACAAAGAGAGAAAAGATTAGATGTTGCTTGTCTGAGGCAGGGAAGGAAGGAAGGAGGGAGAAGATTCCTCTCTAGCTTTGAAGAAACGTCAAAACTGTCAGTGCTAAACTGCAAATATCGACGTGAAAGGATGCAGAGCAGAATTACTAGAGCCGTTTAGTAAAAAATCCAGTGCAAGGTGTGAGCAACTACTTCAGGTGCTGGCACACACTCCAGGGGCAGAAGGCAGAACTACTGAGCCCCAGCCTCTGCAGCCCATGCATAACCTGGCCACCACTCGGTGTCCCTTGTCACGGCATCACCCAGAACAGCTTGGCTCTTCCCATGAATAGCCACGGGTCAGCTTTAAGTTGCCTGAATCATTTGGGAAAAAAAAGAAGCCTGAGGGTGGACGCAGATCACATTCTCCAGGCTCAAAAATGTCTGTGATCATAGGGGAAAACAGAACCCAGAGCTTGGTTTGGCTGCTCACAGACATGTCTGCAACCAAAGGCAGTCCTGGAGCGTATCTAGCCCAATTTTCTACCAGCCAGTGCAGCTCATTGACAGGCACAATAGTGATTGATTGGTACCCTGAGAAGCAGCACAGAAGCAATGGAGAAATGAAGGGGCACTTTTAAAAATTAACACAGGAATCCCAAAGAGAACTGCAGCAGGGGAAGCCAGCATTAAGAGAGATCCACTGGCCTTTGACTGCTGAATCTTTCTCCAGGAATCTGGGGGTTTGGAGTTCTGCTTCCCTGTCTTATAGTTATTAGAAAACATGAGCTAGTGGCTCATGAAAAGTAGGTTTTTCAAGTTGCAGGTATAGCAGAGCACCTTTTTGCAAACACCCAAACTGTTTTGGGAATCAAGCTGTAAAATCACAATGAATCCAGCAAATGAGATCAAATCCAGATCTTTGAGACAGAAACATTTAAATTGTAACACTGATTCATCCCACAATGAGTTGATAACTTTATTTGGCTTCAGGAGATAGCAGGCAACTGGCAGTAACATTATTTTGGGAAGAGGGGAGAGAATCTGAGAATCTCTATCATTTTCACAGAGCAAGACTCCCAAACAGATGATGTAATTTTCAAGCATAGCACAGGTCAGGCCCACAGCCTCTGCCTGGCCAGGTATCTAAACCTATTATTTGGCTACTAGGGTTAGTCTTCAAAGCAGTGCTCAGATGCCACTTCAGTCTTTACACACCATGGTGTCTGCCAGCTGATATTGAATGATGGCCTATGTCAGAAAATTCTCCCTTCTCATGAAGTCCTAATTTCAAGCCAGATCCTGGGGTCAGGAACCAGGGAGGCGAGTGCCTGTTCTGCCAGTGGGACCCGATGCTCTGAGTGCATGAAGATCTTGCATTTGTCAAGTTCAGTAACCAGGATGGGGCAGCTGCCAGCTCCTGCAGCTGCTGAGAAGCAGCACAGCCCTGATTTGGGCAGCCCGGGGTGAGACACCCCTCACAGCAGCATTTCCCTTCACCCCTTTGTAGGCACCCTGTATCCACCCTGGTGTGGATAGTGGATAGTGGATAGTGCCTGGTAGTTAACAGTTAACTACCAACTGGCTGTGAAATGCCTTTGCATCAATATATCCATCCAAAGACACTTGCCCCAGGACATATAACAAGGGAGGGCAGCATCAGAGACCTTGCAACTACATGTTTACGCACCTAATTTATTAAAAATCCCAAAGCCCATCCACAGTTTGCCCTGAGTCCATTCACAGAAAAGCTCTCTCAACATGGTCATGAGAAACTGGTATATATGGCACATGGGAAAAGCCTGGATTAAAGTGGAAAATAATACATAGGTACCAAAAAAGCTGTCCTCAAACCCCTCAATTCAGTACCATTTTTCCTACCATTTCTTTTAATCTCTAATCCTGGAGGTGTTGAAGTATTCCCCTTGCCAGAGTTAATGCTGCCAACATGATATTGCTGGAGCCTCTTACATAAATTTTCGTACATCAGTGCACCAAGATTTTCCACTACTTGCAGTAACACACTCACGGGTTTGGACCAAAAATCCGTTTCACTTTGCACTTTTCAATATGTGGTGGAAAAAAGAAAAGAAAAACCCAAACACATAAAATCACCATGAAAATAAACTGTGGTTTTCATCTGCAGGAACGGCATGTTCTCCCTCCCTTTTCTCCACTCTCTGGAGCATTTTCTATTAATATTAATGTTTTTTTCTGCCCAGCTGTTTCCTCTCAGGGTAATCTCCCATGTAATCTCTTCACAGGTGTGGAATCTTTGTAACAGCCCCAAATTGCTTTTTTTCCTGGCTGATAAAAAACCCCCACCTTCAGAGACCAAAGCTTTCACCCTTTCAAAGACACTTATAGTACTAAAGGGCACAGACTCAAAAGCATTGAAAGCAAGACCCCCACAACCCTCACCACCTCCCTGCAGCAGAATGCATTGTGCTGTGAAAATGATGAACGATCTTCAGCAGGGTGATCGTGTGTTATCCTTGACAGCCAGGAGATGGGAGCTGTACCTGGTGTATATATTCCTCCAGAGAGGCAACAAAACAAGGTGGCTCAGTCCTGCTTCCCAGGTCACATCCTACATCAGCAAGCTGCTGAAAGCAATTGCTGTGAGCAGCCACTTTACTCTCCATCCCTCATCACTGCCTCCAAACTGCAAATCTCTCCTGAGGAGAGTGCATTACCTGCTCTCTCGTCCCAGTCATCCTCCAGTCTGTTATGGGCTAGCTGCGCTGTAAACAGGGGTTCCTGAGAGCCCACACTACTGCTTCCACTTCTCATTTTGCAGAGAGAGAGAACGAAATTGAAAGGCCCACAGGAGGAACGAACAGTGTCATGCTGACTTTTGTTAAAAAAAACCCAAACAACGAAAAGCAGGAGGAAAATGAATTAGATTGGATACCAGGGACTGATACCACCACCAGGAGGAAGCAGTCATTGTACTTTACATTTGAAAACACAATTTTCTGTGGCATATAAGTCAAAGGAATAAAACTTGCTGCAGGCAGTAACTGCCATTTATTCCTGTAGCTGTACCTTGAAAAATCCCCCCATTTTATTGTGGGACCAGAATGCTGCAGTATGCTGCACAAGAGGACACTCAAGTGTTCCTTCCAGACAAGTGGCATACAAATCCCTGAACAGATGATGCCCAGGATACAGCACAGCACCTGTGCAAGCCCACCTGTTGTGTGGCTGACTATAGTCATATGCTGTATTTGCTAGCAACACTGATACTTCAGCCATGCTTATTGCTGCATAAAAACCAGCACAGGCTGCATTTTGCATGCATGAGATGTGCCTGCCCCCTGTTCCACAAGTTGAGCCTCCACTGGCAGGATGAAGGGCAGCTGTGTCACTGCAGCTCATCCAGCTCACCACCCGAGACCCTCAGGCAGGAAACATGCCTTTTTTATCCACCTTTTCAACTTAAAGATAAAAACTAGTATAATTTCACCTCAAAATTGCAACTTTGTTTTCAGAAATACTGGTTAAAAGTAACACTGACGCTAAGTGAGAAAACATTGTTGCCTGCTGAAGACCAGCGGCGTGCACACCCATAGGGAGCAACAGTGGGACAGTTTTCTACCCTATTTCCTAATGTCTGCTACATTAGGAAAATTCACATAAGCCCAAGTTTCAGGTTCATTCTAGAATCATGTTTATTCAGGAAACTGCAAGGCAGGAGCCTGTATTGTATCTGGCTGAAATGGGCACACAGGCTGCAGCCAGCACAGAGCCTGTGCCCCCATCACCCATGGAGAGCTGGTGTAAGAAATACTTTGTCATTATAAAGTAATTTATCACTGTAAAGAGCAAATTCTTACCAAACTGCTTCAGTGCCCATTGCTGAGGAGCTACACGTCCTATGTGACTGCATGGCATTTACTGAGAACCAGACCAGCGTGTCTAAGTCTACTCTTCTTCATCTCACAGCTAAAGAAACTGAGGCACATAGTGAGTGATTTGTCCCATGTTACAGAACAAGTCAGTAGCAGCACAAGGAATAAAAGCTGATTAGGAATTACAGTTTCACTGTTGTTTAATGTGTCCTTCATGCCAGCACAAGAAAAAACTAATCAACCAAAAAAAACCCCAAACCCATATAAGCAAAAAAAAACCCCATATCCAAGTCAAAGTAATTTTATTAATAACTCACAAGAGCCAATTGCTACATTGTGCTGAGAGAAAGCCACAGCTTTGTGTACCAGGGCAGAACTTGGGAAGCCGCATATGAAAATGCCGATTATGCAAATGTCTCTTATGAAAATTTTTAGACAAGAATGAAGCAGGCTTTATTTTCTTCAATTAAAACCAGAATCCTACATAGTTCATTAGCATGGATTCAGAGCAGAATGAATATTAATGTAGCCCACCTCTCCCAATTCTACCTGCCACAGATATCAAGGAAAACAAAAAGAAAAGGTTAGAAAATAGATTCCTGAGCAAGTGTAAATGCAACTAGCTAATGTCACTGAGGCACTGGCATCCTTGAAAGGTCACAGAGATCAGGAAAACCTTTTTGAGTGGAAGAAGACAAATGATACAGCTACCTTCAAAAGGGAAGAAAGATCTGTGGAACTATAGGCTGGACAGCCTCACTTCAGTCTCCAGGAAATTACTGCATAGCTGTTACAGAAGCGGTTTCAGGTACATGAAACAGCAGGTGATGGGGAGCAACCAGCCAGTGCCAATTTACCAAGGGCACATCCTGCTGGCCCATCCTAACTGCTATCTGAGAGGCAATGGTTGGTGCTGCGGCAGAAGGGAAGCAGATGTCATTCACCTTGACCACAGCAAGGCTTCCTACAGTGTACCCCGCAGAAGCCTTGTGGCCAGACTGAGGGTATAAACTACTAGGTGGATGAAAAAAATCTGGACCATCAGGCTCAAAATTGTCAGTGGTTCAAGTCTAACTGTCAGGTGATTACAAATTATATTCCCTTGTAGTTAAAGCTAGGGCAAAAAATGCTTTGAACAACTTCCTTAACAGAAGGATGGCCAACTAAGGATGCTGGTTTGTCTCTCCTGGAGAAGAGCAGTCAGAGGAAACCTAACTCATCTCCCATTGGAGAAGGGACTATGGAGATGAGTCACACCCTTCTCAAGTATTCCATGAAAGAGCCAGAGACAGCAGCTGCAAACTGGAACCAGGGAATTGGCCACAAAGGACAAATGCTTGCTCACAAGAGCAGCTAAACACTGGAATGAGTACCCAGGCAGGCTGTTGAACCTCCATCACCAGAGGTTTCCAAACCTCATGGTCTTTAGCCTGGTCTAGCTTTAAAGTTGGCCTGGTACTTCAGAGGGGTTGGGCCTGATAACCTCCAAATGACCTTTCAATCTGATTATTTTCTGTAATTCTGTGATTCTAATTGTACGTGAAGAGCCACCAGCCACATTTATTCTGACAGGGCTTCAAGCTGTTCCACCTGTCACGTCTCAGACACTGTTACTGTGCTTCTTCAGCCAAAAACTTCATATACTGTTTCCGAGCAGGTAAATCATCAGCTGGCCTGTTGTATGGTGTCCAGACAGGTTCTCCAACGAACAGCCTCATCGCTTTGATGTAGTTCTGTCAAAGAACAAGAAGTAATTTAAGAGCTCCTTTCCATGGGATCTTCATTCTGAAGTTAATGTTTCATTTGCAATTCTATAGAAATAACTGAAACCATCTCAAGATGGACTGAAAGCTTCACATATTCCACAAAACTACAGCACTCCAGTGCTGTTCCCGCTCTCATCTACTGCCCTGGGAGATTTTGTACCTGTGCAGTGCAAGCTCTATGTCACAACATGTGCCTTCACGACAGGCAGAGATGCTGTTTCTCCCTGTTTCAAAAAAAAAACACCAAACCTAAAACTGCTGTCTTACGCAAATCTTTTGCACTGGATCCACAATACTGAGCAACGCAGCATCTAAATCCTACTTGCTTAGTTAAACAACAGCAATCAGAATACCCAAGATGGCTACTCAATGCTTTGGAAGAATACCAGAAGCTTCAAAGTGAGAGCCATAAAAGCTGAATGGGGAGTGCATAAACAAGCCAAAAAGTAATGCTTCAGGAAGTGAAAAGTCTCCAGATTCCAACAGGAAAAGCAACAGCCCCTGCCACAAGCTAACCAAAATTATGCCAGGTGCAAGGTACAGCTGTGGCAGTAGAAAATGGGATTTTATGTCCTACAGAAGCACTCCAATCACTGAGTTATGGGGAGCTCTCCTCTCCTGTCCACTATGCTACAGATTTAGACAGCACACATTTTCCAGGGGTAAAGCTGCAGTTACAAACATATTTGTAAAAGCCCAGAGGGACAGACACACAGATCAGGACTCCATGTGCCAATCTCACAGTCCCATTGCCAAAAATACCCTCTGAAAGCAGGTCACCTCCTGTGAAGCCAGCATCCAGCCTGGCACATGCTAGCTGCAAGTAGTGGACATTTAAATCCTTCTTTACCTGAAGGTGAATTTAGCACTTATCAAAACACCACTGCTGGACACAGATATACTCTGTCTATCCTCATGAAGATGCACAAGGCAACACAGAAGGATCCATCTACACCATCTCCACTTTAACTGACAGCAGGGACAACTGGGAGAGGGACAGCCATGGGTTTGGCTCTCATGCTACTGTCACATAAGATATGCTATGGATATCACGTGGCAATGACTTGCAGTTACAGCTGACGAGAGGAAGCTGGATTTCTGATCTGGAGATGAAAGGTTCAGATGCTGTGAATTATTTAGTATTTTTCATATTCCTACTTCATATTTAATATGTTTTGCTAATGAACTGCAAGTCTCAGGGCATGTAGTTACTAATGCGGTATCTACTCACATGATTTGTCATCAAAATTTACAGTAATCTATAACAACATACGTTCTCATCCAGTGTAAATCGGTGATATATGCCAGCAGGGAGGGTTATCATGTCTCCTTTCTCCATGGAAATCCGGATCCATTTGTCATCCTTGTCTCGAACATCAAAGTAGCCAGATCCATCTAAGATGTAGCGAATTTCATCGTCTAGGTGTAAATGCTCTTCATAAAATATTTTTATCTAGGAATAGCAAGTCTCTTAAAACTGCTGAACACAGAAAAACTGCAGAGAAATCTGGTAGAAACATGTAACAAAGCGGACAAAGGCTTTCAAAGGGTAACTGCACAGTGATTAACAGATGAGACCATAATGGCTGAAAGAGCGAATCCAGCCAGCCAGACCCTGTCTCGGGACACTTCTAAGCAAGGTGCTACATTCCCTTTGGAAGACAGGAATTTCTCTGACAAGAAACAGCAGCCACAGCTGCACATAAGCAGTTGCTGAATAACAGTAAAGCTCGCATCTGTTTGAGAGAGAGAGAGGGGTAGAGTTTCCCACTGCAGGATTTGGTCCTCATAGTTGTTCATTTTTATCATTTTGTGCCTTTTTTTTTCCCCAAAATGCAAAACCAAAACAGAGTTACAGGTTATCCCCCCTCTTTTACACTGGTGTAGGGCTGAATCAGCAGCACAAGCTACTACAGCTGTGTGTGAAAATGCAGTTATTGCCAAACTTGTCCACCTACAGCAATCTGATGTAAGCAGCATGTCATGCCTGCCCCCACACAGCAAGCCCCAGCTCCAGGCTCTCTCCCTCCAGGTAACAGCCGCAACGTTCTGCTTTTTTCTGGAATGTTGAATTCTTTGTATCTGGAATGGTGAATTCTTTGTACATTTCACAGTATTGAACAAAACCGTGCTTTAAACATTTAACTAACAGAGACCTGAGCAGGTTAGTGTGATCACCAGCTACCATCACCCTCTCAGGTCTGGAGGCTGTTTAGCTCCACTAGTGCGTGTCCCTGAGCCAGTTCCAATACAATGCTGCAGGAGGAGCAAACGTCCATACACCATGTCAGTAATGGCTCATTTTGTGTCAGCTAGAGCCTGCCCAGGCAGCCTGAGTTACTACCTAATCATTCTGACATCAGTTTTAAACCAAACTTAAAACAAACTGGTAAACAGAAACATAATTAAACTATAGAAGTGACACTGGGTTGCTGTTCTCAGGTCAGAGGAGCACAGCAGCACCCAGAAGCTGGGGGGAGAAAGCTCCTTCTAGCAGGCTCATCCAAGAGCCTGGCACCACTGGCATTCAATTGTCAAGAAGCAGCCAAGGTACCAGCTTCCCAGGGTAAAAAAAAAGTCTTCTTGCACAGGGAATGCATCCCTCTGATTCCATATGGTTAACATTCACTTTGAAAAGACATGTTTTGCAAGCAGCCATTAGGATGTGTGAGCCTTCAAAGCCCATGCCCAGCTGGCAACCACCTGCCTTCATCCTGGGAGGCTCTCTGAGGACAGGCCAACATTGGCAGGGCTCTGAAGGTAGGAATCTTAGTTTCAAAATGACACAGTGAGGGAAACTATCCTTAAAACCTTTGAAGGCAATTTACAGAAGCAAAAGCCCTCTGGTATTTCTTAAATCAGACCAGCACTGCTTTTTTAACGTTAAGGACTTCAGCACAGGATGTGACACCTGGAAACCTCACCCTGTGCCCCTGCTGTTGTGCAGGCGGCAGGGTGCAAATCCCCATCGAACATAAAGACTTGCATACCTTTTCCTCATAGTTTGGAAGCTTGTCTTTGTGTATGGTTATTATATCCATCCAAGAATAGTTTTCTGCTCTCCGGATCTCTTTCAGACATGGATCAGTCTCATAGCTATCAGCATCCAACTAAAAAATAGGCAACGGAAAAAAGGAGGGGACCAGTGATTCAGACACATGGCACAATTCAGGGCACTGAGGTGGAAAATCCCGAGCCCCCAGGAGCGCCAGGTGAAGCCGAGTTAACCGCCATGGACACACAAGCTGCGCCAGCTTCGGCAGAGGTACCTGCAGCGCTCCCTCTCTATCCCCTCACAGATACTGCTGGGCCCCGCCTACCGCCTGCCCTTTCCCGGCCTAGGCAGCGCCGCCTGCACTGACCCGGCCGGTACCGGCTCCCACTCTCCGCGCCCGAGCACCGCCCCGGGTCTGTCCCAACAGCTGCCGTCGCCGCTCCCCTCGTCGGGCGGGTGCCGGGCAGGCCTAAGGCACTGTCTCCTCCAGGCCACCTGAGGCCCCGCCAGCTCCGGGCCTTCCGGGGGGCCAGGCCCGTGCTGCCCCGCCACCGCCATACGCGCTCACTGACTTTGCGGTAGACCACGCCGAGGCGGCGCAGCTCCTCCAGGCTAACGGCGCGGTTGGGCCGCAGCCGGTGGGGCGCCCGTTGGTCCTCCGGGGACTCGTCCATGTACCAGGCCTCCACCATTCCGCCGCCGGGGCTCCGCTCCGCTGGGCCGAGCTGGGCTGGGCGGGTAGCGGCCCGCCCCGGCTGGGCCGGGGCAGAGTCCGGGTGCAGCCCTGCACTGCCAGCCTATGGCCATTGCCGTAAAGGGGCACAATTTGCAACTGAAACTACGCTGAACGAGGAGTGCTGTGCGGCAGACACGGCTTTCATTTTAGTGCACGGCCTTAGGCTCAGCAGCAAGAGGGGAGGAGAGGCCTCCATGAAGGAGATAGGTCCGCGTAAAGGGCCTCTCACCCGCACAAGTCCTCCTGGGTAACTTGCTGGTTATAGCACAGATCATGCCTAAGTTCATCAGCAACTGCGCTTACACCCATCCCGCCCTTGGCGGTAGTGCTCTGACTGAAGTTAACAATAGGGCTCAGCCTCAATGACCTGCCCTGCAACCCCACAGTATGGAAAAATAAGGAATGAACAAGGGAGCAGCAGGGGAGGAACAGTGGTAAGAAGCATTCTGCCCAGAAAGCAAAGCTCACGTCTCTATCCATGGAGATACATCCTGAGAGAGCTGCTCGGGATGACCTGCTTGAGCTGGGATGGACAAGACACACTCCAGCAGTGCCCTCCGGCCTCCTACAAACTATGTACTTCTGCAGTTCTACCTGGCAAATAAACCAACAGCCACCTAACACAATGTAAGGATGGAGAACCAGCTAGAATAATCACTCCTTAAATGCTTTTCTTCTGAAAAGAGTTTTATACTTACCAAAATATCTTAACCAGTATTTCCCAGATTCTTAGAACTGGCAACAGATCCCTTTAAAGTACAGTATTCATATATAAGCACTACTGGTTTTTGATTCTGGGTAAAATTTAAGCCCCATAACATTACATCTGGTCCAGTGCTGGTATTGCCTGCATTTTTAGAAGCACACAGGAATCCAGCCAGAGGTTCAATGCCTATCCACTGGATGTCATGGCACTAAATGCCCTGAAAGAATGACTTTCACAGCCACCATCCTCTGCAGGTCCTCAAGTCCCATTAATAAGTATTATTTGCTTTCCATCCTTTAATCAGCCTTAATCTTGTAACTTTCCTCTTAGCTTTGTTTTGTCCTACATTTCCAGAGCAAGAATGATAAAAATTGGTATCAGTTAACCTAAAACTCTTTCCTATTAGATATTCTTTAGAAATTAGATATATTCTACCTAATAGATTTAGTGAACTTGCTGAAATTCAGTATTACACAGATGCTATGATTTACCCACCATTATCTGTATTTATTTTCCAAAGCTGCTGCTTCAAAACATAGAGATTTCCATACAGTAAATAGGATCTACATGTTTAACTGGAGATGTATTGATAGGCAGATGATTAGATGCCATGCCTTCAGTATGTTGCTGGTCACGCTGTGATACCTCAACCTGATCTGATCAGGGTTGATGGTGCGTCTTCCTTCAAGGCAAATTTCTAAAATAAACAAAGAGATGGAAAATTGTGTGCATATATACAAGAGGCAGAGGGGAAGAGCTAATCAGTGGACTACCTTCCCCCTACATGAGCTTTACTGTACAGTTTTGGATGAGAGAAAGCAATTCTAAAACCTGCACTCATCTATTAACTACTAGCCAGCTTGTTTCCTCATTCTATCGCAATTCACATGACTCTAAATGCGTAAGAGCTTATACTTTGCCTCGGTAAAGATATTATAATGCATGAGTACTATTAAGAAATCAAATTTCAGCAGCTCCACCATTCTGTATCAACAAATACAAAAACAAAGTCAGCAACCTCCAGCTGAAGCCTTGCTGGTACCTTACAAAGAAGCTGACGAAGATAATATACCAAATCTGGTTGCTCTTCCCATGTATATGCATAGAAAATAAAACTATGTTGATTACTGGTAATTATTCTCTAATTCAAATGCACATTAGCCATTCCATTAATCTCATCATTGACTGGAAAAAATGAAGTCAAACACTCGACATCTGGAAGACCTAGAGAAGCTGATCACCTTCTAGTTCCATTTCAGATAAAATGGCCAATTATTTATTACCTTTGGTACAACACTGAAAAGGAACCAATAATGCTAACGTGAACCAGTATGCAGAAAAAAAATACTTAATGGAAATAGGAGGCCAGAAATAAAGAGCTTGGACATTAAGCAGCTAGTGAAAACTGTAAAAAATTCACCATTCAAGTTCTCTAAAGATCTGGCTTTTTACTTTATTCATGCTGCCTTGCAAAGTAAGTAAAATTATAAAGAAATCTCAGGCGCTGTAGCTAATGATGCTGTGTGGCACAGGTGAGTGTTACAAGCCCACCTGCTACTGCCAGAGCATACCAACAGAGATCTCTGTGTTAGGTCCCCTCCCGCAACTATTTTGGACTGTTAATATATACCTCTGTGCAACAAAATAATTTATTTTGCTAAGAGAAAAATACAGAACACAAGATAAAGATTCAATATTACTTCTTCCGAAGTCTGTCTTTACAGTGAATTCAGAAGTCTGCAAGACAATTAAAACTACTGACTGAGGCCCTTCAGTAAGATGGGGTAAAAGCAAGCACTTTGTATCATCAGATTAAACAAAAAAAAAGCAAAAAACTTGATTGTAAAACAAATGCTATGAAAGAAAATGTGATGGTTTTCTCCAGTGAAGTTGGTACATGTTTAACACTTCAGGCCATAAAGAAGTACACTTCAAAGTTCAACTCTGAAACAACTGTAGCCATTCAAGTTGTCACTGTGATCCTGGCCCTTTCCCTCCTGCTGTGATGGTCTCTAGTCTCTGTACATCAGGACCATTATTTACTAGCTCCTTCTCTTGCTAGTCTATCAGCTTCTTCATTTCCTCTGAAGCCAGCATGACCAGGAATATGCATCTGTTAGGACAAAAGGAGTGTTAGATATGCAAGAAAAAGGTACACACATGGAATTTGATCAGTCCACACGCCTTCACTCACAGTACAGCAGCACCTCTGTAGAAGCCCCCTCCTCACATTGAGTCCCTACATGTTCTTACCAGGAATGTTCAGTCTCCCTTCCTCTAGGAAAGTCTTGCCAAACTGCAAAAGTCATCCTTCTGGGAAGTAGTGAACTGGTAATAAGGACTACCTAGCCTTTAAGAAATGCAGACAACAGCTCCAACTCAAAATTCCCACTTTCAGAGAAGAGAGGAAAACCTATCTGTATTCAGTGCTTAAGCCACATTAACCTTTATCCAGAAAGCCAGAGACCCCTGTGCCACTAACAGCTTTGGTGGTTATGGCACCCGCCTCAGATACAGGAACAGGGTATGAAAAGAATCTCTCAATTTTCAGGTATTGAACTGCCCATCCTTCAATTAGCAACTGAAAACACTTCAACCCTAAGTCTTTCCTTGTCAAAGGCAGGAGTGGAGCCCATGGAGATCCATGGGTCCATGATGGAGCGGATATCCACATGCAGCCCATGGAGTACCCCATGCTGGAGCAGGGGGGTTACCATGATAAAGTGTATACATACATTACTCTTCCCAAAATAAAAGTCTTCCCAAATTTTGATTCAGCTGTTAGAAGTGTGCACAAAGCAACACTATCTTTTCTTTTTTTTTTTTATGTAAATACTCGAAGGACAGTTGAACTTTGCTTTTAGTTTTAGATTCTTGCACAGTCTTCTCAGCAGACAACAGGAGTAATTATATAAAATTCTAGTCAGCCTTTAAATTAGAGTCACCAGCTCTAGAACACAGACCAACATGAGTAAAAGAATATCTGTAATATATTTCTCATAGGAAAAGTGCACATTAAAGATCTAATTCATCCTGTTTTGTACAGAGTAAAGACAGAAGCCCAATAAATATACCATTAGCAGCCAAAAAGTCAATGGTAAAGAGATTTAGTTCTAGAATCAGTGGGCTTACATCACAATTAGAGTAAAATTTAGAAGGAAGGGGGGGTAGATATCCCCTACAATCTTCAGTGCTGAGGTCACAGAAAAATGTTTTATTAGGAATACCTGTATTCCTATTGTTTTTACTTCTTTACTGGAAAGCAAAACAATTTTAAACTTAACAATCGTAAAGACCTTTACGCCCAGTTTTCATGGAAAAAACCACAGTTACGGTACAGAGAACTAGAGTTGGTTTACTTGGGATTATAATCTCTTCGTTTTCCCATCTTAAAGACACCCATGTGATTGAGTTGCACCAATGAACCAGCATTTTAAGAGTGCTGAAAAGCAAATCCAGAAATTTAGCTATGACTCGAAAAGACAGTAGCGTTTTAAGCTTAGTTTTCCAGCAACAGAAATCTCATCTACTAACAGTACTAATGAACTAAAAGTAATTATTGCAGGCATCTAAGCAGTAACAAGAGACAGAAAACAAATATAAGCATGCATTTTAATAAATAAAATCCTGGTTCCAAGAGTCTAGTTATGTTGCTTATTTGCTTTAAATAAAAGCAGCAGCTTCTCTGTATTTATGGTTTTACTTATGGATGTAGAGTATTATGCTCTATAAAAATCTTAGTTACAATCATACTTGTCAATTTTTACAAGAAGCATGTTTAAGATGTCATTAATAAGAAATCAGGTGCTTACCCACTGAATTTCTATATCTTTTGATAAATTAGCAAGCCTTTCAAAATCTTCTTTATTTATTACACTTCTTCCTGAACTTGTCCTCCAGCCATTTGTTTTCCAGTTGTCAACCCAGCTTGTAATACCTACGTAAAGGGGGCATCACCATGAAAATCCTATTAAAGAAGCCAGTATGATGATGACGATAAAGGTCTCTTCCAACCCAAACCATTCTATGATTCTAGAATGGAGTAAAGACCCTTTTAACAAGACATTAACTGTACAAATTCTCATGCAAAGACACTGGAGATAAAAGATACTCTTTGCCTGGTTCTCTACCACTGTCTTTCAGGATTGTATTTTTCCATTATTACTTGCATTACTAGAACATGTTTTCCCTAACAGATATTTAAACACTGCAATCCTATGTATGCATTACACACAAAATTACGACATGAACTTCACTAAACTGAAGCTAAGGATTGCCTGATGCTACAGTAAGCTAGAACAGATCTACAGTTTTATTTATTCTGAGAAATTGAGGAGACACATGCATAGAGGAAAAATAGATGACCACTTGTCTTGTGGCTTCTGCACACCAAACAGAATCCTTCAGAGAAGGACCATATATGCAGATTTCTACAGAACAGTATTTAACATTCTGGCCATCCCTTGCTGGCCAGAAAATGTACTGTATTACTCCTTAAATAAGAAGACAGATATAGCCAGAATGTTTGGAAATGTAGTCTACATGTACAAAGCAAAGAAACTTGAATGGACTTCACAAGTGTGTATGAACATAGCCTCTCCAATCCAAGCAAAACAAAATACCTCCAGGGTTACTACACCAACTTCCAAGTACTTTCCTGAGTACATCCTTACTAGTGTACACACGAATGACCTTTCTTCTAGACTTTTGTCTCATACTGAATGCCTTAAGACAAAACTCCTGTAGTTACCTCTATCAGCCTTTACTGTAACATATAGTTTGTCTCTGCTTGTATTTCATGCAGTTAGCAGGAGATGCTGCAATATTCTGAATTCTTTCTCCAAGCAGTCCTCAGTGTTGAAATAAGTTATGCATTCTCTTCCGTATATCCCTCTTCCCAAACCCATATTCTGTGGCCCTTACGTAATAAACATGCAGCATGTCTTTAAGAATCAGGAAAACTAACATCATTAACTTACCATTAATAGTGAACTTGCTATCAGTGTAGATAATAAGTTTCTTGATGTTTTGACTCTTTGCTTGCTCTATTGCTTTGCAGGCTGCCTTAAGAACATTTCAACAGAATCAAACTTCAGATCAGGACTTTGAACACATGCAATTAAAATTAAAATACCAGCAAAATACCTGATGCTAACACAGAACTACAAAGAATATTACTGCAATCTCTCCATCAGTGAGTATCAACACACTTTAGAGCACAGGTTCCCAAAATTATGCATGCTGATGACCAATTAATGAAACAGGCAAACAGGTAGCCACTGAAGCTTCACTGGCAAAGAGGAAGGATTCATACCAGTTCCAACAGACTGGAACTCCTAAAAGCTTTGGGAGGTTTTGCGGGCTTTGGAGTAGGGTTTTCTTTTTGTGCTCTGAAATGCAGTAAGAGGGAAAAGTGGCCACGTTTGGATGTAGAGCTGAAAAGACCTTCAGTGACAAGTTTGACCCCTGGCACTCCACTATCACCTCTGCTTGTCCCTCACTAAAATGAACTTCCTGTCATTTTTAAGCAGATGAATTCTTCATTTCAGTTCATCTCCAAATGCACAGTGCAGGATAGCAGCAATACCAGAACTGAAGTGAGAAGGGAAGATTAAGTCTGCTGTTGCCAACAAAGTTTACTTCATAAGTAACAAAAGTTGCTCCTGCAAGCCTAGAACTGTTATATTTATCTAAGGAACACTATACTCTTGAGACTACAGTATGGGTGCTGCCATAGTCAGGGGTTTGGTTATTTACAACATGGGACTCGCTTTGGGAAGCCAGGTCTACTAGATGCTGATGGGGCTGGTCTGACAAAGAAGGGGAAGAGATTCTCCTCTTAGTCACTACTCACCCTAAGATTCTAGATACACACATTAAAAATGCAAAGGATACAATACAAATTTGAGAATGAGGCTTTCCAAATGCCAGACTGTTTTAAATAGCTGTGCTTGGCCTGACGGTATTTCGGTATTCTCAAGGTGAACCACCTCATTCAAAATACAATGAAGATCAATTAAACTCAAAGAGAATGATCTGTTTCAAGTCATAACTCCTCATGTTTTGTGTGCTTCTCTCACAGTTTCTTAACTGTTTCTAAAGGCCAGAGCTGAAATAGTCATGAATGTGCTACTGTGGTCTAACATGCAGAAGTATTTTAGACATTTACTACTTACATGTATTTCTGCTCTTTGATTAGTCTGCCGTCCAGGAAGTCTTTCACTGGTATTTCTGTGTCCAAGGAATGAAGAGTAGAGTAGTTACCCCCAAATTTCAGAATGGCGTATAATGAACACACATTATAAAAATAAATATAAGAGAGCTACCTTTCATTTTATAAAGGAGAATGAATAAATAACCTAGCTCTAACTTCCACCTGCATATTTGGACCTGTTATCAATCTGCAGTTAAATTTGTCATCTTCAGTGCACACTTACATCTATTTTAAAACTTTCTGCATCACGTGAGTTATAGCTCCAGTCCCTAAATATATTATTTCAAGTTGCTTTTCCCTACATTCTTACCTCCCAAAGAAGCTGATTTCTCTTTTCACCTTAAAAACTCAATTGTCTCATAGCACTGTCATTATGAGGCTCAACAGCATGGTTTCATATCCAAAAGGAGGCTGGTATTGTAAACTGCATCCACACCAAACAGTAATATAGATAAAAAAAAAAAAAGAAAAAAGAATAAATCCATCCAGCTACTTACAAAGGGTGGCTCGGCCCCCAGTAGACACCTATTCCAGCACGTGCCCTGCTACGTCCATTACCTGAGCAACAACCATCTGTATAAACGACTGCAAACTCACCTACAAAATAATTACCAAAAGCAGAAGCTCAAGAACTAGTTCAAGGGCATAGACTCTTTAAGCAAAAAGAAATGTCTGCCAGGAGATTAATCCCCAGAACTTCCCTCCCACAGAATCCTTCAGGATTCACTACAGAAGCAAAAGCAATATAAATTAATAATGCAGAACACCAGAAGTCCCACTGCAGTGTCACACCCCCAATTTGACTGGTGTCAAACTAGTCAGCCTCAAGAAGCACTTCTGCCCAACTTCCGTATTTTCACTACAGTTCCCGTCTTCTCCAATCAACTTAAAACTTCCCAGCTACATCAGTATATTTAAATACAGTCTGTAATCCAGACACACATGATGATTGCATTAAGCTCTATGCTGATACCAGTTAAAGCCAACTAAAATTACCATGAAAGACAATGTGAACAAATAAATCATGGCTCACATTTCTATCTTAAAAAGAAACTATGTTAGGCTGGGCCTCATGTTGCAATACACAAACCTTCCTAAAGGCTGTCTAATAACTACACCTGTTACATATCAAAAAGTGCAAAGAAGTTAAAAGAATTACAGGAATAATGAAAGAACTCACCCATATATGAAAATTTATCTTCACTGACTGTTGGCGCTGAGTATACTTCATCATGTTTTACACGCTTTGCAATGTGCTCTCCACCGGTAGACTGTTCATACGGCCTTTTGCACGTATTGCAACACAATGCATTTATTTCTGGTTCCTCTCTCTGGCTACCATTTTCCTGTGTTACAGGTGCAGGACCCTGTGCCCCTTCAAAAAAAAAAAAAAAAAAAAGAAACAAAAGAAAGAAAGAAAAATAAAAAGGAGAGAAAAGAAGCTTAACTACATAGAATCGCACAATCAGCTAGGTTGCAAAAGACCTTTAAGATCGAGTCCAACCTTTACCCCAGGACTGCCAAGACCACCAGTAAACGATGTCACTGAAGGCCTCATCTACACAGTTTTTGAGCATTTCCACGAATGGTGATTCCACCACTTCCCTGGGCAGCCTGTTCCAATGCCTCACTTTTGGTGAGTTGATTTTTCCTAATATCCAATCTAAACCTCCCCTGGCTCGGCTTGATGCCCTTACCTCTTGTCCTACCGCTTGTTACTTGAGAGACCAACCCCTGCCTCACTACAACCTCCTGTCAGGTCATTCTCGATAAGGATAAGGTCCCCCCTGAGCCTTCTTTTTTCCAGACTAAACAACCCCAGTTCCCTCAGCCATTCCTCATAAAACTTATGCTCCAGACCCTTCACCAGCTTCACTGCCCTTCTCTGGACCTGCTCCAGCACCTCAATGTCTTTCTTGTAGTGAAGGGACCAGACCTGAACATCGTATTTGAGCTGCAGCCTCACCAGTGTCCAATACACAGGGGGTGACCACTGCCCTAGCCCTGCTGGCCACACTATTTCCAATACAGGTGAGGATGCCATTGGCCTTTTTGGCTGCATGGGCACATATATATCAAATCTTACCTGAAACAACTGCTCCTAAAAACAAGAGTCATTATCACCTAATGCTAGCCTCTCAACTGACACCACCACAAGCTACTATGCAAAACATTTTATAGTACACACCATTCTTGATCCTTGATCAAACTGAAGAGGAAACACACATAGCCAAATGTAAGACACAGTACAGGCAACGCACAAGCACCTACAGAAGGTACATGCACACAGAGAATCCCTTCCATTGCACAGATAAACCCATCGCTGTGTTCAGAGGGCAGGGCCACCGCCGCACTTACCACCACGGCACTCCGCCAGTTACCACGCGTCCACCAGAGAATACGAAGGGGCTGCTACCCACGTCTAACTTGTTTACAGTGAGTTTACGGGGAAGGCAGACATGCCGAGTCTCCCCCCTCCCCCCACCGTCGGACCGCCCTTCCCAACCGGACGAGGAGATGCGGAAGGCGGGGGAAGGACGAGCTACCTGCCGGCAAAGGCTGCTGCTGCGCCGGGAGGTCGGAGCGCACGAAGGCCCAGGCGTCCTTCTCAGTAGCGAACTTCTTGAAGGTAGCGGAGGGGAACTTGTTCACTTGCTCCTGACACTCCGCCCTGTAACACCGGGAGAGCACAGGCTGAAGCCGGACCGAGGGTGAGGGTGGGACAGGGCTGAGGCCGGCCCGGCTGCGGCTCCCTGTGCTGCCGCGGCCCTTACCAGGTGCGGTAAACGCCCGTCCGCCGGCCCTTGCGCACCGCGTAGAACATGTCCTTGGAAACAAAACAGGAGTGACTGAGCACCGCCACAAGCCACCGCAACATGGCGCGGCACCGCCGCCATCCGGCCCCCCGAGCCCACCCCCGGCCACCACACACCGCCGCTCCCAGCCGCACAGCGACCACACACTCGTCCACCTCTGCCTACGCATGCGTGCTGGCCGCTAGGGTAACGGGAGCGAGGGCACGTTGAGGGCTTTCCTACGGGCCGCGAGAGAGGACAAACCCGGGATAGAGGCTTGCTCTTGGGTTTTGTTTGATGTTTGTCTTCCCACTGTTACCCGGTAGTGAGGAAGTTAAGGTTTGTAAAGAACTGTGTGTGGGAAAGCTTGAAAATCTTGAGTTTATAATTGAATGTAGCAAGGAAAAACAGTGTTTTCTTACAAGCTCATAAACCTTGAGGAGTGATAGAAGTCTAAGCAATGAAGCATCTGGATCAGAAGAAGACTCATAGAAAGGTTTGGCTTGGAAGGGAACTTAAAGACCATCCAGTTCCAACCTCCCTGCCATGGGCAGGGACGCCTTCCACTAGACCAGGTTGCTCAAAGCCCCATCCAACCTGGCCTTGAACACTGCCGGGGATGGGGCAGCCACAGCTTCTCTGGGCAACCTGTGCCAGTGCCTCACCATCCTCACAGAGAAGATTTTTTTTCCAATATCTAATCTAAATCTACCTAAGAGTAACATCTATCTAAGTAACAAGAGTAAATCTAAGAGCAACAACTAACTTCAGAAAGATTAGGAAGGCAGAAGTAATTTTGAAAAGCCTAGCAAAACGGAGGATAACTCTGTTCCTAGAGGAACTTGTTTCAGTACAATACTAAAAATCACACTCTTGGAGATAAGAAATCACACTCTTGGAGATAAGAGACCCTTGCCTACAGACCTTTATTCATGGAACATGCATTGTGAAATAAATACATACTTTCTCTTTAAACAGATATGTAAGAGCCAATGATTGTGGATACAGACTGTTAACATGTACAGAAAGGACTTTCACTGTTTAAAATGTATAAAAAGTAGATAGCTGGCAGCTGTTTTTGTGGATTTACCAGCTAGTACCCATATATAGACATGAATTAAACATTTTGACTCTGTGTGAATCAGCTCTCTGCCCACAGGCTGAAGAACCCTGATTTTGAGACAACACCACCATAATAATTGTATTTTAAAAGCCATCTAAATCAGCTTTTGTTTTCTGGGGGGAAACATGAGGTGTATGGGATCACAGCAGTTTACACAAACTCCTCATTCTGAAAGCAGCCATTCTTAAAAGACAAATGACTTCTCACAGGTGCCCTCAGCTGAAGTTCTCCTGTGCCAGCCAAAATATTGGTCGCGATCATGTGACCAGCTACCATGAGTAGCCTCATGGCCTCTAATGAGTCATTAGAATGATGACTGCACCACCTGGGAATGATGTACCCTGCAACATGCTGCACAGGCCACACTTGTCCTTCTGGGCTTGACAAGCACCCCAGGAAGGACTGGCACTGAAATATGGCACAAGTGTCAAAGTATTTAGTACATTCAAAAGTAGAGCTGATGAAGGTCATAAAACTGGTTCTCATCCCACTATTTAAATCAAGGGTTCCTGGTGTGTGTGTTCCAGCAGAGCCCTGTACCATGATGGCCTCTGAAGTAAGAAGAACCACCTGGTCCAAGCAGGTTCAAGTTCAGACTGTTGTGAGCTGCAACCCGCTGTCACACATCCTCATATCAGGAGAGTCATGTGCTTGGGGAACAAAGCTAGGGGGTCCAGGTATGTGACAAATCCAGTGCCTCAGCTGAGCTGCTGCTGAGATCAAAGAACAAAAGTTGGGGTCACTGGTATGACTGCTTCCAGAAACTGCCCAACACATACATGCTGCTTTTTTCAACTGCTAGATTTCTCTTGTAGCTCTACATAATTGTGTTGAGACAAAGCCAATCTCAAGATGCCAGAGCTGTAGAGCCTTCTATTCAGATTTACAGGGGTGGTCTAGTAAAATGCCAAGAATGTGAAACACTGACACTAATTTTGTCTTCCATTGCAGAGGCAACAAACGGGTTCAGCTTCGCTGCGCATATCAGCTGGATTACACCTCTCTTTTGAAAGAACCCAAAAGTAAACCAAAGTGCTTATTTATGTGACAGGCCTTGGGGGAATACAGAAACAATTTGGTTGGGGTTGTATCAGCATATAATTACTGCATTTTTCTTGCTTTTTCCAACATACCGATGACAGTTAATAGAATCATAGAATAGTTAGGGTTAGAAAGGATCTTAAGATCACTTAGTTCCAACCCCCCCTGCCATGGGCAGGGACACCTCACACTAAACCATGTCACCCAAGGCTTTGTCCAACCTGGCCTTGAACACCGACAGGGATGAAGCATTCACAACTTCCCTGGACAACCCATTCCATATTCCTCCTTTCATATTGCTCTTACTTAAAAAATGCTTACATCTGATTTTCTCAGATCACGATTATTTACATTAGTTATCCCTGTAAAGGTTTCCAGTGAGACTTTCAGGCTTTTCACTATTTCCTGCTTGTGATATTTTTATTTTATTGATCTTGGTTAGCTTTTAATTATGGTTTTCTATAGCAGATGGATTTCTTATTCCATACATGTTCATACACATTACTCTTAGTCTTCTTTGGGCAACATGTACTGAATGGAGTAATGAGCAGTCAGTGATGGAGAAAGAAAAGACAGTCTGTTAAGCTCATTAGTTCTCTAGCTGAACAGATTCAGACATCCAATTTATATGCAAGGACTAAACAGTAACTCTCCTGCTGTCATGGCCAACATGCAGAGCTCAGATTAAAACAAATAAACAAAAAAAAAAACCCCAAAATTTTAATTCCACTGAGTACCATACACATTAGTTTCATTGCTTTTTCTCCTGGTTGGTAAAACTGAGGCTGCACATAGCCAGCTAACTCTACCCTTACTGCTGCATCTCTGTTGCTGATTTTTCCTTGCTGTTGTGCTGCAGTGGCAGGTGAGATGGATCCCTTCCCTTTTCTCATGTGGCAGCTGGCATTTTCGCTATTGTGGCATTTAGCACCATGAGGCTAAGCAATACCTGTGCTTGCTTCATGGTACTTCCTCTCTGGTTGCTGTAGCTCTAGTGGATTCAGGGGGGGGGGGTCAGTCAGCCGAGGGCAGAGAGGATGTTTCAGGCTCTCTAATTCACGTTTTTGTGAAGTGAGTGCAAGGACCCAAGAAGCAACCCATTTAGTCCCCACCTGCAAAGATGAAGGCTCCAGATGAGCTCTCCTCATCTAAATACAGAATGTAAATATATACATGGATAGGACTTTAAGTGGGTTTCATAAATGATTTAGCACTTTTAGTCAACGTCAGTTACACACAGCAACTCTTTGTAGCCACTGTAGAATAGGCTGATGAGGTATACCATATGATGAGTTTTCCCATATCAAAGCTTCCATGAGTGCTGAGATATTGGGAATGAGTGGCTAAGTGAAAAGGAAGGAGAATAAGTGATCCTGTTTTGGTGGAAACATGGTGGCACCATGCTGAATGAGAGTGGTCACTGAGCCATGCATGGCCTGGTAGTGAGCGTTACTCTCACCACGCTGCATCATAAATTCAGCTGTGTTTTACTGTCTCCATTATTCAGCTTATAAGAGGTGCTCTGTTCTAACACACACTTCCCCCCCCCCCCCCCCCCCCCCCAACTTGTGTATTCATTTATTAACATATATTCTTGGCAACCATTTCTGTGTTCATAACAGTTTGCAGAAAAAAACCCATAACTCAACATATGTATACAAAAAATACACATCACTTTAGTAAGGGCATGTGTCTGTATGGCATTTTTACTTAAACTCACTGTAAATTTATCTGACTACTTTGCCCCATATTAATGTATGTATTATACACATTAGCTAAGCATTTTAATCTTATTTGATAAATATTTTGGCTTGTAACATGGTTAACCACAATGTAGTTGCCCACATAAGCTTTTAAAGCCAAATTTGATGTGACCTGAATCAAACATTTCCTATTTAAAACTGAGATTTTAGGTAGGTAAGCAACTAGGTAGTCTTTTTATCTGGCATACCCTGCGAGTGTAAGTTATATGGCTGTCACATTACCTTGATTGAAAACATGACAGGAAAGGAGCTGTTTTATCTTCCTTGTCACAACTGAGATCTTGCAGAACAAAAAACTTGCTTGTACTTCAGTGTAAAACTATGTGTCAGTGAAGCCGCAAAGTAGTAACCCCTGGTATCATCGCAGTCTTCAGCCGACCTTTAGTGGAACAGTCCACCATGAGCTTTGAAACTCTGGTATGGTTATACAAGCCTCTCCCAGGAAAGTGAGCTGGCAGTTCTACAGGTAGCTCTGATCCTGACAAGTCCTGCCTTCTGTCTCTGTCTCCCACTTATATGAGATATTGTCCTACCGCTGTTGGGATACTTCTGTAACACACCTGACATTCTTTCCACTTCTTCACCCCACCCATTCTGAGTCTGCACAATGTAAGAACTTTATTCATTATACTACTTTGTTATGACATAACTTCTTCTAAAGATCACATGCCCACAGTGATTTTTGAAAACCTGTCAGCTGCTTTGCATACCAGACACTGTTGACTGGGGTAAAGCCAACATACATCTCAACATTGCATCTTCCCCTGATGTATAGTCAGTGTCAGAAAGAAATCTATCTACACCTTTTCTCGTTGCTCCAATGTAGCATTCAGGTCTATTCAGCAGCAGTAATAGCATGAAGATGGGCAACTGTAGACAGTCATCTATATTTTTATTTCTTCATCAGCATTCTGAATAGTCAAATTTTGATCCACCTGTATGCCACTTAGTCCTTCTCCTTGTCATGAAGGCTTTCAAAGTAGAAACTGCATGTGGACTACTGGACTGCTGAGGTGATTACTTGTCATCTTTCTTTTTTTACTCTTCGATAAGATCCTCACCAGTGTTGTGTAGATAATTTAAAATTTCTATAAATACTAATCCTGGCCATCAGCATGAGCTGGGCAGTTTTTCCTATTTGTTTAATTCATGCAAGGGAAGAAGACTGACTTGGGAGAAAATGGGAACTGAACAGTCTGCTTTTCTGACTATCATAAATACATCAAAAAGCCCACAAATGTTTGAAAACATGGGCTGCCTTCAGCAGATGCTAAAGTTTTTCAGGTTGGGGGTGGTAGCGTCCTTGTCAGTTTTTTGTTTACAACAGGACAACACAGTTAATGACGGGAGATGAATCAGTGAAGGGAAGAAAAAGACCACCCACTTTCCGACTGTTTTCTTTTACAGCTGGCGGCTGGTGCTGTTTTGCACAGCACCTGATGCGGGTGAAAGAGCTCTACAACAGAGGCAGCCGCACGCCCTGCCTACCGGCCCTGCCACCGTTGGAGCAAACCGAGCTGTGCCGCAGCGCGAAGCCCGAGATAGTAGCGACCGGTTACAGACAAAGCATTGCGCTACCAGGAAACACAGAACGCCAGCCTGTGTGGGAGCGGCCAACAGCCCCTGAAGGCGAGAGGGGTGGCGGGGGCCGCCTCACGCTACCCGGGCTCACGGAGAAGCAAGTGACGGCCAAAGTTTCGCGTAACAGCGATGGACAGAGCAGAGCAGGCTTTTCCTTCTCTCTGTTTCCTTGCTGTGACAGGGAGAGCACCGCTGGGAGAGAAGAAGAGGGGAGAAGGGACAGCACCCCCGCACCCGCAGGCTGAAGATGCCCCCCGCAGCCAACTGCTACCAGCGATGCACATGCGCCGCACCCAGCAGCTGGTGACGACCTCATCCGCGGGCACCGCGCCCGGACTCTCACCGTCCGCTTGGGCTTCGCCCCGGAACAAACAGGCGTCAGCTCGCGACGCGTGCAAGTGTCCGCGCTGCCCGTCTTCCGGGTTTGGCTTCACTCCTGAGTGGGCGGGGCGAGCGCCTTCCAGGGCCGCGGTTTGCGCCGCTCTCGCGAGAGCTCTCTCTTTTCCTAGGCCGCCGCTGAGAGAGGTAGGTGTTTGGCCGCGGCCGCCTTTTCCCCCGTCGCTGCCCCAATACGAACCCGAGCGTTGAGCAGTGCTCCCCGCCGCAGCCTTGGGGTGGGGATGCCCCCGATTACCGCCCGCCCGAGGCCCGATGGTCGCGGGGGTGCCTGGTGTCGGGGAACGGGATGTGATGGAGTTTTTCTCTGCCCTCCTCTGGTGGCGCCCCAAGGGAGGCCGCGGTAGTGGGGCAGCAGGCCGCTGGGCGGGAGGAGGGAGCCGGGGCCGGGCGCGGAGCCCTGTGAGCCGGGTAACACTGCCTGACCGCCTGCCCTGCGGCACGTGTGGCCCGGTGAACGGCCGGGCCGCCTCCCCGGCGCTCCTGAGGTTTCGCAGCGGCCGGTGCCACACGTGGGGCCCCGGGGTGGCCCAGCCCTGCTTGCCCCAGGACCGTTTTCCCGGACTGTGGTTGGCATCCCCTGGAGCGACGTGCTGGGGTTTGCGTGGCCCACTGAGGTCTCCCTTGGTTCGCTTTGAAGCATGTGGCCAGATGGCAGAGTCGCTGTGTTTGTAGCAGAAGATGACGTGTTCCGTTTGGCAACTGAGATGATCTTTTGCATTGCAGAAAGGCCATGTTCAGCTCTAGCGCAAAGATTGTGAAGCCTAATGGCGAGAAGCCAGATGAGTTTGAGTCTGGTATATCCCAGGTATGTGTCTTTTTCTTCTGCTGTTTGGTGATTGTGAGTTATGGAGTAGTGCTGTGACAGTTGTCTGGAGCACAGACTTCAAGGGTGATGCTAAGTGTACTTTTTCTTAGTTTGGCTTGGGAACTGGGGCAGTCAGCCTGCGTTCCCAACTGTTGCATCTGCCTGTGTGACAAAGTCTTTGATACTGACTGTGGTAAAAACTATATGGGTGCTCTCTGGTGCTGTGGACAGACTTTGGTCTCAGCGGTTCTTAACGACTTGACTTGTATGTTATGTATGTTATGTCTTATTTTGCAACATTTCTAGGCTCTGTTGGAGTTGGAAATGAACTCTGACTTAAAGGCTCAGCTGCGGGAGTTGAACATCACAGCAGCTAAGGTAGGTTGCACCACAACGAATTGCTTGGTGACTTGCTCTCTGCGTGTTTAATTTTTCCAAGTGTTAACATTTTAAGTGAATAGTGTCTTTAGCCTTTTCTTATAGTCTGTGATTATTCTGCTATATGTTGTTGTGGTTTATCTTTTGGTATTTGCTGTTAACATGTAAGAGTTTGTAAAAGTTTTTGTGCTTTTTTTTTTTCCTGAGGAACTGGTTTGAAAAGTCATAAAATCTCAAATAGTAATTTGGGGGCTTAAATATTCAGAAAACAGTAGTTCTGCTTTCTCTGCAAAGTGGGCTTGAGGTCTGAAACTGATTTTTTTGTGTGTAGATATTGGCTGGTGTCCTGGTTTTGGACCAGGACAGCTGGCAATGTAGGCGTTCAAGAACCTGTCTTAGAAACATAAGCTATAACACTTTCTGTAAAATCAGTTTGTTGTAAATCCTCTGTTATGTCTCATGTAGTAGGTAGGTAGATGAAGGTACTAGAATGACTTGATGTCATAGATTAGCCTGTTTGTAAGTTTTAGTTTAGAAAGGCATCTGAAACCTTAAGAAAAGTAAGAAGAAAATTATTGTTAAAAATTGTGAGCTTTGCAGACTGTGTGGAACTTATGAAGTGGTTGCTGCAATCAAAAACTGAAGTAGGTTGCTTTTTGGTTCTTGCCCAGGCCCAGCAGTACAGATGGAAATGCATGACTGCTTGGAGTTAAGTTAAAGAATCTGGGAATGCAGAAGTCTGCTTGATATATGGGGCCTTCAGAAGCAGCACTTTGCTACTGAAGTACATCAGTATGTACTGTCCTCAGTTTAAAAATGTCCTTGTTCTTTATCTAGCTGCTTGTTTTTTTTTTTTTGTGAGAAATCTCCTGTGGGCATCTGAATTTACTTTGTGTGGGAACATAAGTGGTGAAGAACAATTCAGCTTTCCATTCTGTTGGAGAATGAGGATGTCTCTGCAGTTAGGTTCATGGGAGAGCACCTTGTAAGCCTATCCAAACTCTTCCAGTTTTAATTGGGTGTTGGAGAAGCAAACCAGGAGAAAGTAATCCATGTTGATGTGATGTAAGCACATTTGGAGGAAAAGGAACTTTATGCTAGACACTTCTAAGATGGGGTGCTGGGACATGCTTCTAGCTATGCTTTGCCTAGAAAAGTTGGACCAGATGATCCTTGAGGTGCCTTCCAACTTGGTATTCTGTGAGTCTACGACTTTGTTAGAGTAATGATGCAGGCCTTGGCAAGTGATGGAGAAAAGATGATTTCCATGAAGAGCTCAGAAATAAAAGGTTGATTACTGTAAACTTTTGTCTAGAGTTTGCATTAGAGGCAAGTATTTTTTTTTGAAACTTCATATTGGCATGTAAGTAACCACTGCAGATATTATGATAAGCATTCAGTATAGTTAGGATTCTAGCATGAGTCCCATCTTGCTGAAAGATTGAGCTTTGTAGTTTGGAGGATGTGACTCTGAAAGGAGTGGTGGGCTTTATTTGCAGCAAAACAAGTGCTTTGACAGCTTTTATTTCCTTGTAAGAGCAGTCCTCTTATATAGATCAAAACCAGTACTGCTGTCTGATGGTTCCCCCTTCTTTCCCCCCCTCCTCCCACAGTCTTACAAGTAAGACTGTGTTCAGAGAATTCATAATCAAACCAAGCATTGATTCTCAACCCCTATGTTATGTTTACTTTCTGCTTCTGTTTCAGGAAATTGAAGTGGGTGGTGGCAGAAAAGCCATCATTATCTTTGTACCAGTTCCTCAGCTGAAATCCTTCCAGAAGATTCAGGTGCGGCTAGTTCGTGAGCTGGAGAAGAAATTCAGTGGGAAGCATGTGGTGTTCATTGCTCAGGTAAAACAGAATCATAAAAATGTTTATTTGAAGGGATCCTTGGGCCAGCATTAGATCAGCCATTTTTTTTGTCTAGCTGAGTCTTGAAAACATCCAAGGATGGAGGTTCCACAGCCTCTCTGGGTAACCTGTTACGGTGCTGTGCCACCCTTTGTCTTGTCTATTCAAGGTACTAATGATACCATGCATATTTTTGTACCAGCAGGAAATGTAATGAATGTCATTCAGTGCATGTAAGCTAAAATGCTTCAGGTAGCAGCTAAGGCTTTGTAAACTTGGCGAGATGTGAAACTTTTTGAAGAAGGATATAACTTTCGTGGTCTGGCCTCTCTTACTCCTTCAGAAGCTTGGGAAGCAAAGCTTAAAAAGTAAAAGGGAACAAATATTAATAGGAGCTATACTACACTTTCATAATCTATATACTTAAAATTCAGGTTAATAGTGGAATTAAAACCTGACAAGTTTTGAATTTATTGAAGGAGCTAAGCCATGAGAAGGTGATAGAGGGCTTTCCTGGGCAGTGCTAAGGGGTGGACAGACTGGAGAGATCTTTGTGGCGTGGACAGTTAGTTGTTAAACTGAAGCTCTTTTTAGCAAAAATTCTTGGTTAAATAATTTTAAGAGCCAGAGCACCTTATCCTGAATATTTATGTGGCCAAGAGGATTTCTTTCAGTTAAGTGCCTCTGGCTTACTAAAACTTAAGTGCTTGAGAATTTTCTGTCAGTTTACTAATCTGTATTTTAGAGGTGAATGTGTGTAGTAGTTCTGCTGTAGGTGAAATGTTGCTTTTGAATATGATGAGACCTAGTTTGGGTTACAGTAACCCTGTCATTAATACAGTCATGGAGAAGCTGTAATGCGATGTGTTGGTAGAAAATAACTGCAGGTGGCCATAACTGCTTCTAAACTCAGCAGAAAATAAGCTTTAGTGATCTAAGCTGGTATGCTTTTAAAGCACCTTTAGATGCTGCTTTTGCGACAGATTACACTTAAGACAAGGTTTGATCTGAATTGTGTAATACATCTCACTATTTAAACTGGTGTTTTGGTCTCTAATTAGACACCTAGCCATCTGTGGGGCTGAGATAGCTTACTGTTCTGCTTCGCACCAGAGGCTCAATCTAATAGAAATTGTAGAATTCTTTGAGATTTCTGTACCCAGAGAAGTGTGTTCAGATTGTTAATGTGACGCAGTAAATTACCATGGTTGTATTCATGGGGGAGGAGGGCTGAAATACAAATCTTTTATTTCAGTGCATTGTATATAGGATGAGTAGAATACCAGTAATTAAGTTTCTGCAAGTAGTATCACGTTCTAATGCTGGTGTAGCTTTGGACATACTTAAGTTTTCCTTTTCAGTGTCTCATGTGTCTGTTGGGGGGTGGGGAGTGCATGTTGCATGTGTGTTAAGTCTTTTAGGAGTTTGAGTTGAATGTAAACACTAGATACTAAGAAATACCTTTTTTGTTTCTTTCGCTCTTTAATAGAGAAGGATTCTGCCCAAGCCAACGAGAAAAAGCCGCACAAAAAACAAGCAAAAGCGTCCCAGGAGGTAAGTAGATAATATTAATTCAATAAGACAGCCCCCTTTTGTCACTTGCTAGTGTAGTCAAGTAATGTTTAGTTGAGTTTTTGAGAAGTCATTCAAGTGGTTGGGTGTTGTTGTCCTTTCTCTTACTGCTTGAAACAGTATCTGCTATTTGACTGCCAAAGTGTGCAGTAAAAATCTTATCTTTGGGCACTGTGTTCATTTCTTAGAACTCCCTCTCTATTCCAGCTACAGCTGTAGCCAAGTTTTAGCCAGCAATACTGGCTTAAGAAACCCAAACCTGCTGTGTCTGTTACCACAGTGTGCTGACAAGAATTATTTTTAAGCTGTAGGAAGAGCCATATCCACATTGTGTGTCAGACTGTACAAGAGGCAGGGGAGGAAATGAGGGTGGGAGTGGCAGATGACAGGTGTAGGTATAAGTAGTCCCTCTGAGTATGAATTTAACAAGAGTAGTGCAGTGGCTTGTGTTAAATGGCCACCCTGCTCTCATCTAGTCTCTTACTGCTAGATGTGCAATACTACTATGTCCAAATGGATGTCAGTACCTCTTCTCTACTGTTCTCTATCTTACTATATCATGTTGTCAGTATCTTTAAAGTTTGTCCTCTACATGACATGTGGTGTGTTCTGTAACTTTTCTTAGCCTCAGTATTGTGTTGTATTGCTATTATATTTTGAAATCTTCAGCCATAGATTTTTGAAGTGCTCTTTCATGGTGCTCATCTAGCTGCAGTCCTGCCTTTGGAGGACTCTTTTATAAAATTAAGACTGGTATTGCACAGTGCTTAGAGGAGTTGGCATCTGTGTATGTGATTAGGATGCTGCCTTCCAGCATGAGGGAAGGAGAGTCTCAGGATTGTCGCTTTCTCAGCCCGAGACTAGATCAGGCCAGTAGTGTTGTAAAACTTGAGATGTATATGGTGAAGCATAAAAGTGCAATTGATGCTTGTCTCCCTTAGCTGTCCCAATCTTTGCAAATCTGAAATGCTGCCGTAGACACGGGTCTTGGTTACTAGTGATACTGCCTTGAAACTGTAGATAGAGAAGCTGGAAATTTTACTAGTCATCTAGACTCGTACACAACCTGGGTTAATTTTTCTCCTTTTGACTGACTTATGGAGAATTCAAGAACACAGATGTAGACATCAAACAATCTAAGTGTGGACTTAACCAGCTAGACTTTTCCTGTAATACATTGGTGTTTTAAGCTGCTTGGGCTTAGGCAGATGAAGAAACTAGTGTTTTCAAAACTGGGTCTCCTTTTGTGTAGGTGAAGATGCTTACACACTTAAACTCTTCCAAGTGAGTCTCTGCCACAAATGCAGATGGGACAACTTGGTTCTCATTTAAATAAAATCTTCTTTTAATATGTAGAAATAACATTTTAGGAGTGTTCCTGCAAAGCAACATGTGATACAAAAAAGGTCAGAAACCTGGCTATGTTTTCCCTTCATGCAGTCATTACATTTCTGCACTTGGTGTAGAATTCAGCTTTTAATTTTTGCATGACCTGTGAAAAAGTGTGTATTGTCACACTGCAGCATTAAAGCAAAACGTAACACCGCTGAATTTCAGCTAAAGCATGCTGTGGAAGGTTTAAGCCTTGGAAAGCTGGAAAATCTGGCAAGAGGACATGTTTTAATGATACAAATATGGCATTTCAGCCGTACACTTACTGCAGTGCACGATGCTATTCTTGAAGACCTGGTCTTCCCAAGTGAAATTGTGGGCAAGAGAATCCGTGTAAAACTGGACGGCAGCAGGCTCATAAAAGTCCATTTGGACAAAGCACAACAGAATAATGTTGAACACAAGGTAAGTGAAAAAACTTTCTTGTGCAGGATGGGATGGCTTTCTGACTTAGCTGCTAAGAGGCTGCTTATGTGATGCAGCAGAAGGCTACCTTTAGGCTTGTGGTAATGGAGATACTTCTGTTTCTATTTGGAGTAAGATGCTGAAGAGGCGGCAAGAGAGTTTTGAGCTGAAGCTCTAGTTCAACTCTCCAAAACCCCTGGATTACGAAGTACCTATATTGGTTCCCTCATGGGAACGGACAGTTTTTTTGTTGTTGGGGGTTTTGTGTATTTGTTCGAGTTTTGAGGTTGGTTTGTTTTGCTTCTTTGTTCTGTTGTAGCTTTAAGTGAAGCACTTTGCTTAAACTAGATGCACATGGTACAGCCTGAAGTCCCCCATCTTCTGCGCTTTGCTTAGGATTTTTCTGTGGGGACATGTTTATGCCTACTCAGTTCTCTGTGTCTCCTATGGTTGCAAATCTAAGAG
This sequence comes from Pezoporus wallicus, assembly GCF_028554395.1. NCBI lineage: Eukaryota > Metazoa > Chordata > Aves > Psittaciformes > Psittacidae > Pezoporus > Pezoporus wallicus. The sequence continues at coordinate 8,797,992 of NW_026642654.1, read as the reverse complement.
ATTCCAAATATTTTCCAGAAAATATGTCTTCTGTGTAAATGCTCAGCTACCTTAGTCTAAAAGAAAATAATAAATAAGCCTCAGAGTTCACTTCTGAGTCAAGACACAGGGAGGAATAATGTAGTATTTAAAGTATGCTAACATAGATTTTTACTTCCATACATAGCATATATAAACAAAATTGTTTGTCTTCACAGGTGGAAACATTTTCTGGTGTCTACAAGAAGCTCACAGGCAAAGATGTCGTGTTTGAATTTCCAGAATTCCAGCTGTAAAGTGCAAAAAATGGCTGAATAAACAACTGTTCATATAACAGAGTAGTTTAATTTAAGTTTTGAATTCCATAAACATAGATGGGATTTTAAGTGGTTCATGGGACTCCACTGTCTGGATGAGTGACATTTGTCTATCAGAGTATTAAGTCACCAGCATTTTAACAGGAGGCCTCTTAGGTTGTTCTTGGCACTGTTGCAACACAACTCTGGACAAAAGAGCCCAGAGCCTGCAAAAAGAATTAGCATTGAAAAATAAGCCAAAGTTTGTTGAGACTCACCTTTTAGGGAGTATATGGAGGATTGCTGTAGAGCGGTGGAACTCCCGAGTTCTGCACAAAAGTATACCAGCTGAAGATCGTGTTCCTGACACACAGGAAGAAGTCTACATGGCATGTGATGTGACATCTGAAACATGGAGATAAAACATCTGAAGAAGGGCATTGAATTTTTAGGAAATATGTTGGGGGGAAGGTATAGTTTGAATTTGAGGTGACTTTCTTGCCTCTTAAGTGGCAAAATTGCATACCAGTTCTTACCTAAAATCACGTCTTGTAGCTTCTCACCTTTATCAGAATGAAACAGGGAGATGTTTTCACTTCTGAGTGTTTGAGTACCTTGCTGGACAAAAATACATTTTTTAGGTATTACTTTTGCTTTGAGGAATGTTTTTTTTTTTATATCTCCATATAGTAGCAGCATATATATTTGTATACCTAGTGGTTGAGGTCACATTTCTTGTGGCCAATAAGTGAAGGCATGGATAGATACGCCAAAGTGAAGTAATTACTACTGGAACATTTGGGGATTTTTTAGATGGTGTGTCAACATGGCTCAGTACATGTTTGGTTATATGGGGAGAAATAGGGAAGGGCTAGCTTTATCACAGCAGCCAAAAGCTGCGTGATAGTGTTATGGAAACCCTACATTTTTGACTTGGGGATCTGTTTAGAAACTCTTTCAGCATATAACCTTTTTTTCCAGCACAGGGGTGAGCATGGATAATGTTCTGTGCAATTTATGTGGATTTAGTACTTCAGTGTACGGATCAGGCTATTCTGTTACTTAGGAGTGTGTATTATAGTAAAAGACACCTAATCATGGAGACAGCCTATTGGGTAGAGAGCAAAGTAACAGTCTCTGTACCAGGAGCTCATAATAACTTGTATCTTCCTGGCTGAGAGGAGTGCCACTTACTTAGGCTCTTTATACCTTTACTTCTTTTTCCCATTTACTGTGGTTTTGGTTGCTTCCTGTTTGATACCTCTACAGTTGTGAAGAACTTAAAGGTTAAAACAAGTTCTGCATTGCTTTTGCATTGAAAAAGTTAAGGTTTTTAAGTCATGCCATAACTTCTTTCTGGTTGGGCAAGACAGATAGATAGCTGTATGCTGTTGGTTCTGGTGCAGAGAATGCAGAGAGAAGAAGGGAAACACATGTGCCCAGTTGCAATTAGTAGTAAATTTCTTGCTACTTGCTGACAAAGCTTGAATGTTTGCTCAGAAAAGCAGGTTGTTTCTTTGAAGAAGTTGGCTTACCTTGGGGCCTTTTCCTGTCCTTTTCAAACTTCCCTCTCTAGAGTATGACTATATTCCTTACTCATTCCTCAACTATTTGTTGTTCGTTTTGGATGATTCAGCAAAAGTGAATTTATCAACTTCTATTAGAATTAGATGAGGGGAGTTGTAGGTATAGAATAACCCCAAGTCCTGTCTGCTTGCGTTGAAGAGTAGTCACAAAACATCTTACAGGAGGAATGCCAGGACTTTAGAATTCAAGTTTTCCGTGTTAAAATTGGTACTACTGACGTTGGAAATACCACCCCCTCCTCCCCGCAGTCTCACCCAAATAATTCTAAAGTCAGACATGTTACTAGGCTTCCCGGTACAGCAGTCCCAGATGGTAGTCTGTGCAAATAGGTGTTTGCTGATGTGGGTTGGAAGAAGCAGTCTGGGGAGTGTTTGGGGACTTAACAGATGTTAACTACCTTTAGTTAGAGGTTGGTGAGTCTGCTGGGGCTGTGTAACATCTGCAAGAAGAAGTGATGCTCAGGCAGCAGGCTTGAGTAGACTCTTTCCTTTTTAATGGTGAAATGTAATTCAGGTTTGATATCTTCATAGCAATAAAAATGTCAGTAATGTTTCTAGTTTTAAAGCACTGGGAAGGGGTAATAAGCAGGGGAGGAGAAATCTATTAAACTGAATGAAAAGATTGCAAATGTTCCCAGGCATTACCAGCTGGCTATAGATTTTTCTTGGCTCTTGTTGCAAGCCCTTTGAACTATGTGAAATGCAAAGCCTGGGATGGCCCCATAAGCAAATTCTTTGAGTGAAAGGATAATGTTGTCAAAGCCATTTATGGTTCTTACATCAACTGAGCTGTAAGTAAAAGTGCATTTCCATGGCATAGAAATACCAGGCTGTGTGCTTTGCAAAAGGCTTTAGACCTAATTTACTTTTATCCATGACCTCCCTTGTGTGCTAGTGTCAGTGATACAGTCAGACAACTCTCACTGTCCCTTGACAAGCATATCAAGTGAATGCTTGCAATCTGGAAAGTCAGTTGATGCCATCTGGTTCAAGTGCTAATGAGGCTGGTGGCATACTGGTGTCAAATGTTACCTTAACCCAAACAGACCCCGTATGAGATGATGCTAGACTTTCCATATACCTTTCATGCACTGGCATGGTTGAACTCTGAGCTCATGATTCCTCAGGAGATTATCAGATGGTCTGTGCAGAAAAGCAATGGTGTATTCTGTACCAAGACCTTGTGCAGCAGTAGTACATGGTTAGAGTCAATGTGAAGAAACTCACATACTGAAGAGTATAAAATACCTGATTATTTCGTGTAGTAGCCCAAAATGAGAAGCAAGGGCTTTATATCCATTAGGCACTCTTGAGACTTGCATCTGATATTATAGCTTTCAGTGTTTTTTCCATACAAATCCTTTTACGGATGTTTTCAGATATTTTTGTTTGTGAGGAAGGCTGCTCCCTGTTGATTTCCCTTTGAAAAGGTGTGTTGATTTGTGTAGCAGAATTCTAGTGTGGCAGAACTTGCTTGAAGTTCTGGGTGGTGTTTGACCTATCTTATATTAATGTGATAATTTGATGCATGATAACATCATGTCTTGTTAGCCCCTTTTGAGTGTAAGTGGGAGCATCTAGAGAGTTTGAATGTAGTGATCCTCACACTAGGCAGTATTAAAGGAAATACTATCACTCCTGCATCGTGAACTGAAATATCTTTCCTATGCCTCTGTTTTTAGTAAATTTTGTAAGTGGGAGGCCTGAGTTTGGGTCTCTGTAATACCTGAAAGCCAGAGCCATGCTGAAAAGCTAGACCTTTCTCTGTTCATGGGATGTGCTTCCTAGGTCTCTAGAGGTGTATCAGAGCAACAGGAGAAAATATATTGATTACAGAAAGTCATGAAGTCTCATAAAAAGAAGTCTTGTGGTTAGGTTGAGGGGAGTGAGTTTTCCTGTTCTCCGTATGGGCCTGACCGGAGCATTGATCAGTGTGAATGGTTGGCTGCTTTAACGAAGTATCTTTGCTGTGTCTCTTACTGCCTACCTTCAAAGTGCTCATGTGGAAAGCCTGTGTTCTGCTAAGAGCAAGAAGGGACACAAGCATCTCTTTGTACTCGTGCTCTGTTCCCTGCAGAGAGCTACATTTAGAGGATTTTACTTATGTCTGGTGATCAAGAGGAGAAAGTTTGTTGGATTTGTTAGTCTGCAAGACCAGGGTATCCCCTCCTTTACCCTGCAGTTACTGTCATTCTTTCTTTTTTTTTTCAGGAAGATCATTCTTAAGCTTAGCAACGAGCAGTTGCTGCCCAGTTTTGCTAAATGATTAGCAGGTAATGCTTTTCATTATTGGGTACTGTGCTGCCATGTCTTGCTCAGTATTGATCTGCCCCTGGAGCAGCAAAGATAGAATTAAAACCAGACACTGAAGAGGTTATTCTAATTTTAGAGATGGGAAGTAACAGAAAAAGCACTACTGCTGCAGTGAATGCTGCTCAGGAATTTTGTGGAAAAAACATCGACACCACTAATGAATGGGTCTTACACAGCTGCAGAGTTAACCTATGTTGCTGCTTCTGCACTGACCTTTCCAGCGTCCATCACATATATTGCACAGAAGGGGTGGTGAGGATAGTGCCCTCTGGGGCTGCGCTAAGGCGATGAGGTTCACATGGCTTCATGGGGGGCAGCTCTACAGGCTGTTTTTTACCAGGCATATCTTGATGTTGAATAAAATTCCTTTTTTTTTGGCTAAACAGTTATTGCTTGGTGAAGCCAAAGCGAATGGGACACAGCATTAACATTATTGTTGGGAGCAGAGGAGGGGATGCACTCAGGATGCCAGCATCCAGATCCATACTATGAAGGAATCATGCGTTTGCTGTACCTCGTTATCTGTTTTGGGATTGTGCCTTGGGAGGCTTACAGGGAATGGTTAGTGAGGAAGCCTCCGCTTTCAAGAACTTGAACAGCATTTGTGATGGTCTGCAATAAGCTGAGTTCCAGCAATTGAGCTCAGATACTGACTTACTAATTAATGAGTTTGGATACTGGCAGTTTTAATCCCCTGTGAAAATCTGATTGGAAATGCTGCTGCTAACATTGGATGTTTTGCCAGAGCAAGGGGAGAATTAGGGCCTTGTCATCTTCTTGTAAGAACAACATTTTTAAATAGCCATTGTGTTTTTATGTTTAATCCTTTCACAGACACAAAGATAATGTCAACTGACTATGGAAAGAGTAGAAAAAAATGCCTGAAAGCTTCTAAAATATAACACACCCTGCCCTGTTCTCTAACAGATGACTTGTCACTTTTATTTGTGGTTTTGGTTGGTTTCAGTCCAGGGCTTACCTATAGTTGTGTCAACATGGTGTTTGATCTGACCCTAAGGGCAGGGTGAATGTTGGGTTGTGTGTCAGCCTGAGGTAGCTGTTGTATCTTGCTGTATACCCTAGACTCTGAAGGGTATAGGTCAGCCATCCTTGCATCCCAATTCAGCAAGGGTGGCTGAAACACTTCTGAATCAGCTCTTGAAGTGTTACAGTTTCTCAGGCATATAAAATGCAAAATTAACTTAATAACCAACAGCTCTTGTGGCCTGATGATGGTTTAAGCTGTACTCAATGTGTTGGTATCCCAGATTGCAGGTAGTAGCCCAATTTAGATGATGCACTGTGTGGTTATACAGTTGGCTTTCTGGGTAGGTGAAGGGGTCTGCACCCTTTCCTGTCTTTAGATGAAACAAAACCAAGTAGTTGCCTATTTTTCCCTTTCCTAGGGAAAGCACTTTCACTGCATTTCTAGTGTTTGCTGTTTGGTTTGGTTTGTACTCTGGCCATTTATGTTTATTTTTTCTTTTCCCCCAGTGTTTAATCCTACCTTTTCTACTAACTTTCCCTGAAATGGCTCTCTTTCTCCTTGAATTCTGTTTCTGGCCTCAAAGTTATTTGCCTGTGTTTACAGGGAGAGTAGATATGTATGTAAATGGATGTTTCCTTTGCCATCGTAATATGATCTTCAAAGGCTTGGACTGCAGTCACTTTGCTGCATTCTTTACATCAAACGTTTGTCTTGGCAAGTTGCTGCCAACAGAATGCTGCAAGGGCCCAATCCTGCTGATTGCATTCTGCTCCCGCTGAACTAATGGGGTTTGTGTGCATAAAAGTGAATTTCCAAATCAGCGTTGTGTGGTCGTGACACAGTTATGTTCATGTTGTCCTTACTTACGTAATCTGGAAGTGATCACCAGTTCTTAACTTTTTATGACCATTTGGTGTGTGTTAAGATGCAGCAGTTCATAGCATGTTCCAGCCCAATGTGGAAACAGGGTGGTTTAGGAGAGGTTTGCCTTTATGAAGGTAGTCCATAATGCAAAGCTGTGATACCTGCAGTACCTGTTTTCATCTTCTTGCTCAGAAAAGCTGCTCAATATGTGGAGTGCTGTGGGGTGGCAGAGCAGGAGCTGTGGTGGGAAGGAGGTTGCTGCACGCCCCAGGGCTGGGGAGAGGTGTGATGGGAGAGAGGGGATATGACATATGCCAAAGCAGTAAAAGAGTGCATCAGTACCGTGTGTCATCACCTTGTATTGCAACCCCCACCACAGCATGGAACATGCAGTGAAGTGGACCTACACCTCCCACAAAAGCGGATCAGTAGGTGGTAAAGAAGTGAACACATACACATGATCCTATTACTTTCTCTGTTTCCCTCAGTCTAAAATCTTTTTTGTGTTCTGATACTTTTTTGGGACTGTGGAAGATGGAAAGGAGCCTCCTGCTACTGTCCATCTTCCAGTGAGAAGTCACAGACCGGAGTATGTGACCCAGGCTCACGTCCTGCTGGGTGCTTACTTACAACAAGACCCCTCAAATCTTAGCTGAGGAAACTTGGAGGAGGAACACTGGTGTGAGTAGGGGTGGGGGGATGGATGGTTTACAAGCCTTTTGTGTAGAAGCAGCTTATCAGAGCTACAGCCTTGCAAATATAGCAGCTGTTTCATTAGAGTGTATTAATTGGTGTAGTCATAAGTGGTACTGTGTATTTGCCCTGGAAGTTGAGGGTGAAGCCAGTAATATCTGTTAAACTGCTACAACAGAAGGAGGTGTTCTCAGAATTCTGCTTCTCACCATTAGCTGGCATCATTCTTTTCCTGCCCTAATGTATGTGGAGTACTGTGGTTTACTCAGCGTTCAAACTAGTCTAGCTGTTTAAGATGAAAACCACAACTGTACAACTATCTGGGAGCTAGTGAACGATTTCTACCTCCTCTTTTTCCCTTCCTATTGACACAAAAGGTGATACTGCAAGTTGTTAGAAAAACCAACCAACCAAAAAAAAAACCAAACCCCAACATTTTGTGAAGCAGCCTGCCATGTGGATAATTTAGCGTTTTTGTTACTGTGGAGTTTTGAGACTTGGCTCTCAAATAGTTCCGTGTTTACTCAGGAATGCTGCAGCCAATTGCAAGAATGGAGAGAAGAGGAAAATGTGTTAATTATCTGCATAAGATGTTCATGTTTGGTGCCACATTTCATGTGTTTTTATATCCACTGAAGCAAAGTGAGGAAAGTGCTGTGCTGGGGCAGTGTGTGTGCATGGCTTAGAGCTGAATAGATGGAAATGGTTAAAAGGGGTTCTCTGCTAGAGAGGAGGAGGGGAGAGTAAGAGTGCATTCCCAAAAAAGTACATTCCCAAAATAAAAGGCTTACATCATGGACCTCTTCAGCTTTCCCACACTTCTTTCCTAATTATTGTCCTGCAGGACAGCTGATCTATTTCAAACAGGAAGCTGTTTACAGATAACACTTGCAACTGTTTTGTCTGATTTGTTGAACTGTCGAAAAGCAAAAGACAACCTCTTTTCAAATTAAAAACTGTCAGACTTCTGTAAACAGCAGCAATGAGGTTCATCTGTGCAGTGTCCCTGCAGGCACAGAGCGTTCTGCAGTTCCCGTTTTCTCAGGAACCATAAGGTAAGAAACTTTTTACTTTTGCTCTTTAGAAGCACGTAGAGGAAAAAGCCTGGGTGTTTGTTAGGGGGCTGCCTTGTAAATAGCAGAATATGATTGATGATCCCCAAATAGTAGGGGAAGGTAGGGAAAATAAGAGCTCATTCAATTCTATGGGTTAACATTGGACCTTTCTGTTGGGAATCGCCCATGGTCACTGAATTCCTGTCTAGTGGAGGGTTTGTATTTAAAATGTATAAATGCCATTGGAAGAGCTCGCTTTCCTTTGTGCAGGAAAGGACAAAACAATATATAAATTTTAACTTTCCCTTCAGCTGAAACTTAACTGCAGTTCATTATTACTCAGTTCATAATTATTAATCCAGTTCATTAATGGATTGCAATTCCCAATAACAGGTAATCAGTATCAGTTCATTTTTTTAAATGCAAAATGCTTTTCTCTATTCTGCTACTTTTATTCCTAAGCATCTGGCTGTTTTCTACTTTAGAACTGAGCTTTTAATACAGCTGCAAAGCAGGGAGTTATGACTGATATTGCCGAAGTGAAACATATGACAGAAGATCTAGTAAGGGCTGAAAATACGCCACTGGATAATTAAGAACAAACTCGGTGAAAACCTAATCAGGTTGGGAGTAGTAGTATGCAGGAATGCCTAAAGAAATTTAAGGATGTGTAAAGATCTAAAATCATGGTCTAAATGAGCTGGAGTATGAGTGTAAGCTGTTCTCTAGTAACCAGAAGGCCACATGCCTGCTTTTCAGTCATAAGGTATGAAAAAAACCTGTGAGTTTGCCTTCTGACTTCTGTGCATACGTACATGTGTGTTTGATATAGACAGTGAAATTTAGGAGGGGGATTGTTTCCTAGAAAAAGTCAAATCACTGTGGAGAACTGAAATACCCACCTCCCCTTGCCATACAGTGAAACAGCAGGAGCCTCTGGACTGGAAATACTACAACTTTGATCCTTGGGTGCTGTAAGATTTTAAAAATACAGCAAATGTAGAAACTATTGCCCTGTACTTCTCTCTCTCTGTAGTGGAGGTATTTTGTGTTTCATATCTGTGTGATTGTTTGCATGATTGTAATTCTTGAAAGCATCATAGTGATCAAAGAATATAAAAAACTCACTGATACAAGGGTCTCACTTATAACAATGATTTTGGGATCTTTTAGTCTGTGGCAACTCATTAAACATATCCCTAAAATTTTATTATGCTACTGATGCTGCATAAATAAGGTATGGAGATGTATGGGCAAGAAGTAATACTTCCAAGTTGAGTATTCCTTTAAAAAATGCTTGGGCTGTCATTCAGAAAATTTAGATGTATTTGTTAAAAATGAAAATATTTTTTAAGTTAATAAAATCACAGAATCATAGAATAGTTAGGGTTGGAAAGGACCTTAAGATCATCAAGTTCCAACCCCCCTGCTATGGGCAGGGACACCTCGCTGTAAACCATATCACCCAAGGCCTTGTCCAACCTGGTCTTGAATACTGCCAGGGATGAAGCATTCACAACCTCCCTGGGCAACCTATTCCAGTGCCTCACCACCCTATCCGGAAAGAATTTCCTCCTTATATCCAATCTAAACTATCTAACTTAAATTCATAGTTAAAAACAGCATTTTAAACATGGCATAGTCCTAAAGTCAGCAGAGAGTTGCACTGTAGAAGCAGCAGAAATCTACTATGTAATTTACAGATTGTACATTATGTTGAATGCTGGTTTTTTTTGATTACTTTTGAGTGATTTTACACTCTTTCTATAGCTCTTATTTAGTCATCTTCAGGGCTGTCCAAAAACTCTTGAACGAGAATCCTTTGAAGTGGGAAGGCTTTTGGCAGAGTAGCTTTTTAAAGAAAAGTGTCAGTTTGCCAGAGTAGTTCAGTTCTTTTGTCAAAGTATTTTGGCTGAAAACCAAAAGAGTTTAGCCAAAAATACTCTCATGGTGTCTCCTGGGAAGTGTAGTTTGTGCTTTGCATTGCATTTCACTACTGGCAGAAGTTCACAGCTGAACCCCTTTTCCCATAAGGCCCTGTGGTCAGGATCTTGCTATTTTCATTTCCCTTGGTGAGGGGAGCATTAGGATGTATTTTGGGAAAAGTAGTCTAGTGAAAGAAGAATTACTGGGCTTGTAAGGCATCAGCTGTAGACAAAGCCTCTCAGATTACTGGTCGATAACTGGCAGCTTAAAATTTGAGTGCTTCCTTCTGTTTTGCACATGAGCTACAGACAGTCCTGTTTGTGGGCCTGGAGAGTAGGACCCTTCAAGAAGATTAGTATGTCATTAGAAGACTTAAAGCCTTTTGATGGTTTTTAGCCATGGAAACACCTGTGCAAGGGAGAGAACATTTAAAAATGTTTCTAAGGCTTTCTTAGTGCTTCTGCAAACTTCTATTTCCTGAAAGTACTCCTTTTTTTGTATTTTGAATTTAAAGCTGCAAGGGGGTATGGCTGGATATTAAGAGTTAGGCAAACTCTTAATTCCAGAGGAAAATGACCCAATAGGAGCCTCAAGCTTTAGAAAGAGGTGGTTTTGAAAATCCATCACGTTTTCATCTTGCCCATCTAAATGCCTCATGAGAAAAATCTATTCCTGAGTGATTTATTTGCTATAGTTATAGGAGATGTCTGCAGTTAAAAAGAGAATGGAAGTCGATCTGCTTGAGTTCTTCATCACTGGACCAGTCTTATTTATTAGCATCCAACGATCCTTAGCTGCTGTGACTGTTTAGATGTTACTTCCTAAACTGCATCAGAAGATTGGTTAAGTCTATAGGGTGTCCCAGAGGCCAGAACAGGGCAGTAAGATGGATGGTGAGGAGTTTTAGGGTTTATATTGTTTTCCTTCTATACTGAATCATAGAATGACTTGGGTTAGAAGGAACCTTTAAAGGTCACCTAGTCCAACAATAAAACACATTAATACAGTGTTGCAAGTTAGATACCTGACTCCAGAATAAGAATCAGCAATGTTTGCATGCTGTATGGAGTGAATGGAGGAGAATGAAGTGCTGAAGAAAATGACTTGCCGCAGCCAGCAGTGTGTGATGGCCACAGCAGCTATCTGGAAAATGTTTGTGAGGGAGATGCTCCGGGATTCACTCTGCTGGATCTGGGAGTGGATAAATTCACTAGCTTTATTGCCAAGTGCCTGCAGGAACTTGAGTTCCAGAAGCTGTAACCTCAGCTTGGTGCCCAGTTGTCCTACAGGCATGGAGACTTATAAAACTGGCTGTGAGAAAACAGGTTTCTACCATTCTTGTTGAGAAATGAAAACTTCTGCTACCCAGCTGTTGTGTAATAATGTACTGGCTGGGAGCACTTTCCTGGAAAGCAGGAGCTCTGCAATGCAGCTCATTGCACTGCTTCAAACCCCACTTCCCATCTGCTGGCAAGTTGCCCTTGTTCTAACTGACATGGTAATTTGGAAGTGGGACCACTGAACATCTAAGATTGTGTCCACAGCTCCCAAGACAGTTTCTGATGTTGATAGTGCTTTGATTTTAGAAAAGAAAAAGTCTGAACAGTTGAGGGAAATATGTTCCTTGGAAATGGCACTGTTTTCTATTAACTTTTCTGCTTATAGTGCGCTTAGCGGATACTGAAGGAGTTTGGACATGTTTCCTTGATGGGCATAAATGACCTATGTGGAAGAATAGTGTCTTGTTATGCCCTTCAGGCAATATGTCGGCCATCTCTGGTCTGTGAAGTAAGAAAAGCTTAGGCACTCAAGTAAGCTTTCTGCTAAAACTATAGGCACCTTCTGCTTTAAGATTGCTTAATTGTTGGGAGATGGTTTTGGATGCTTTACTTGGACTTGGGAACAGGCCATAGATAAAGATCCAGTGCTAGTATTGCCAATAGTAACTTAAGCATCTCTCACCTGGAGATTTAGGGGTGAAGAATGGAAAAGAATGGAGAATGGAAAGAGAAATTTCTTCAGTTGTGGCTGGTTTTTGAGTGGGATCTTGAAGAATGAAGCTGTGTCCATAGCTGTGCTCAGGTTCCTGGTGTCCATCTTTGGTACTAAGCATTGATCACTTTGTGATAATTTTTCTTTTGCTCCTGTTAGTAGGATTAGCTAACTGTGGAATAAGCATAAATAGTAACAAGAAATCCTCTGGATAGCACTCTTAATTTTCAGTTTAATTTGAGTGATTTTCAGGCTTAGTTGTGGAACCCTTCAGATTTGCCTATGATGGTGCTGATGATTTCAGCAGGTATTGAACCTTGCTGATAATAGGCATGCATTTATTCATCTTTAGTGGACTCCTTAGAGTGTGTGGGCCTCCAGGTGACCACAGATCATGGGTTGATTTGATCTCCAGCTGGGCTGCATGCTGGAGCAGTCTGCTGGTTTCTGTGCTGTGAGGGCTGGACAATGAAGCTTACATGAAATGGTTTGGCTGGTTAACAAATGCACTGCACAGAGGCTGAAGGGTTCAAAAATCATTCATCTTCACTGAAGAAGGCACCCAAATAACTTGTATCCATTTAAAAAGGCTTCACAAGCACTTCTTTAAGTGATTCTTGTACACCAAAGGCTGTTGATTATCTTGGAGTTCAGGAGAGACAAGAAAGCATGGAAATCTTTGTTGAGGACATTAGTTAATGTAAGTAGAATTTTATGATTATCATCAGAGAAGGATTCATAAGAGATCGTCTAATTTGGGGAAATTAAAGAGCTTTAAAAATAATAGTATGAGAAGTTGCTGGCAAGGTTAGAAGGCACAGTAATCGTGGCCAATCAAAATATAAACATCAGGCAAGAATGTAATGAAAGGCAGGAAACAGCAAAAAAGCCTTATTACATAGGAAAAGTGTCTCTCAATGAGCTCTCCCATCAGAATGGTATAATGAGAAAACAGGTCTCTGATGGCTGAGTGGTTAGTGGAGTGCAAGAAATACTAAGGAAGCAGATACTGAGAACATGTGTCAGAGCAAGAGAAGTGCTGCTTACTTGTGCTGAGGAGATTCCAGGGTGGTAGATCTGTCAACTGCGCCAACAGATGTGTTTGCAGTGTTTCTCTCTAGTCATGTGATGTACTTGCAGTTTAAAGCCAACGCAGAGATGAGGTGAGGTGATGTTATGAGAGCCATGTTATGAGCTTCAGCTGACAAAACTCGTGATTTGGAGGTTTTATTCCTTTGCTGTTTAGTACCTTCATGACAGAACTGCTTTTCGTGTAACTGTGAAGCGCCAAAAACTCTGTAGTCACTCTCTGCTTTCCTTTCTTTTTTTAATGAATGTTATATAAACCCCTCATGAATACATGAATATATAATAGTAACTTACAATTAGATACTTCAAAATTAATTTAAAATCCATAGACAACATACATAGCTATTTGCTTCTGTCTACTTCATTAAAAAAGTTCTGAACGTAATCCTAAATCTTAAATCTTCAAGGGAGAATTACCGATTTTTAGGTACCATTTTTCTGTCAACTTTTCAAGGGCAGTCCTAGGTGTATTTCTTCACAGAGCATTCGTAGATAATCTTTGCTTGTTTTGTTGAGGAAATAGCAAGGAGGAAGCTGATTTTTCTAAAGAAGTCCTTGAGGTGTTGTTCTTGGGTAGAATGTGAGAATTTCTACTAGTTTCCAAATATCTTCATGTCTTGAGTATCATGTCTTCAGAATTATTTAAGCTCAAAATGTCTATGTGTTGTATATGGACGCAGCTGTATTATCTTCTTAAGTTTTGTGGAGATAGGTAAATAGGTGATGTTCCAGAAGTGCTCTATGTGGCCACTCATTTTTATGCAGACTGTGCTCACTGCTGCGTCTGCTTCCACAGTGCAATAGGTATAATGGGAACTTAGTACACTGTTGAAAAAGACTGCTCTCTATAGATGCTAGGGCAGTTTTACTGTCAAATTGAAACCCACTCATCTGAAAAGAGACCAGCTGGGCATTGCAGGTCTTGCAAATCCTGAGTTTAGTTTCTGGATGGCATGTTTCTGGATGGTACGTACCAAGCTTGTGTAAACAACACCAACTTGATATGCTGAGGGAAGTTGTTGTATCAGCTACAACAAGGTGTGTGTCCTTTCATGTAAAACAATCTGTTGAAACTTGACGCTGGGATCTGTTGACACTTGATGTTGGGATCTGTCAGATGCTTTATAAATGATTCTGCTGTATTGAGTTTGGCTGAGATGGAGTTAATTTTCCCCTATAGCAGCACTAATAATGCAGTGCTTTGTATTGGTTTCTAGAAAGGTGTTGGTAACATGTGAGTGGTTTGGCTACAGCTGTGTAGTGCTCGCACAACATCAGGGCTGTTTCTCCAGCGTTCCCCTCACCAGTAGGCTGGGGTTGGGCATCTTGGGAGGGAACACAGCCAGGACAGCTGACCCAAACTGGCCAAAGAGATATTCCATACCATGTGATGTCTGCTCAGCAACAAAAACTAAGGGAAAGAAGCAGGATCAGGGTATTTGTTAGCCTGATGTTTGTCTTCCAGAGTAAATGCTATGCTTAGGGCAGCTGGTTAGATGAAAGGACTTGAATTAAAAATTTCCAAAGGGATTTGTCATCCTCAAGAATCTTTTGATAGCAGAAGCATTATGGTATACAGATAAGGGAAGTAATGCCTTCAGTTTATACAAATTTAGAGAAACATCCTTGTTTGCAGGTTGGATTCTACACGTTCTGTTTCTTTCAGAATTCTCATTTCTTTTTCCACATGAGATGAGATGAGATTGTCAGAAGCATCTCAAACCTGTATGTGATCACTTGTACTCTTTCTCAGTTTTAAAAAATATTTGTACACCATGCATTGTACATGGCAAAAGATTTCAAATGCATGTGTTGTGGTATATATAAGAGCTGCTCTGGGGAATGTTTTGCTCCTGAAAGATGTTCAGCCTGGTTTCCATTTGGTGTACCTTTAAAAATAGGATTGTGACTGTTGCCAGTGATATAGACTGATCAGTGAAAGTCTGCTGTAGCATACTAGTGTAAGAATACTTCAGTTTCTGAGAACTAACTTTGTCTAGTCATCTGCAGGAATATACATCTTTGCATGTGCTTTTACTAAGTCCTATTAGACCTATAGAAACCTGTTTTCTTTCACTGTTTTTCTTCTACAGCTATTTCTATGTACCAGCCATATGATCTCTCTTAATCTAGGGAGTCACTTTGGTAGGTTTCCATTCCTTTTGTCTTCTTTCCCTTATCTGTGCTTAGAAAGATGTTTCAAGGCTCTGAGTGAAAGGACATTGTATAGTTTTGTTGCTATCCAGGTCACCCTTCACTTGTCCAGTGTAGATATGTGGTTGTATTTCCTGTGAGGCTTTCTTCTGATGCTCTTACTTTTTCTGTTAGAGTGAGGCTTGGCCATTTTACTGAAGTATTGTTGGTCTTTGTGTCACTAATATAGTTTACTTTCCTCCTTTTCCCTGGTTCATGTGAGCTGATATGAAAGTTTCAGTATAAAATCACATGTAGAGTGTTACTTGGTCTCTGCAGATCCTCAGCCTGAGAACAGAAATAACCCTTTGTTGAAATTGCATTGACACTGCTGCAGTTCAAATGCAAAATTTTGATCATGCATGCTTTTGCACCATGGTGCTTTGTTATATTGAGGGTATCATTCTGAGAAGTATGTCCTTGTCATTTGAGGATAACACTCTTGGATCATGTCCATGACTTTTGGTGGCTTGCATGCCTCATATTGTTCTGTTTCCAGTGTTCTGTATCTTTTGCTGGATATTATTTTCCATTGCAGCCTGGTGTTTTGCCGTATCTTTCCTCCTTTTAAAATGTTCCCACTGTAATTATATCCCCCCCCCCCGCCTTTCTTCCCTGGTGTATTTAGTCCCTTTAATTCTTTCACTTGCGCATCTTTCTGTTTTCTGTATGCTGCTGGCATGTGAAGGCACAGTTTTGTAACACACTGAAGGCCATCTTGGCTGCTGGGAAGGGCATTTCTTTCCCTGACTGGCAACATTTGTCACAGGAATGATGGCCATGTTTCCCTCACCAGGAACCAAGGAACTAAATCAACTGAAACACATCAAAAAGAAGAATAGCTTTTTTGCTGGCGTAGTGGCCTGTGCTAGCTCACGATGGGATCAGATGGTGACAGTACAGAGAGGGGGAGGGTAACATGTGACTGCAGCGGGGGAGCTAGGCTGCTGTTAGCCCTCCCATCGATTGGTTTAGCTAATTAGCAATGGTGGGACTCCCCTAACCTAACTTTATGTACCTACAAGGCTGAGCTAGTCATTTTTGGCAATTAATAGGTACCTCCAGAGTCAATTCTGATC
The DNA here is from genome assembly GCF_028554395.1 of Pezoporus wallicus. NCBI lineage: Eukaryota > Metazoa > Chordata > Aves > Psittaciformes > Psittacidae > Pezoporus > Pezoporus wallicus. Next base: position 8,781,939 of record NW_026642654.1, on the reverse strand, counting down.
TGTTTTAGGATGAAATGAACACCCATGTCAAGGTGCCTCTCTCTGACTTAATTATACAGGACTCTCAGGGTGACTTTCTCAGACTGAGCACCCAAGACAGAATGGTTAAATCCCACACAAAAGTTTGCTTATAATTTCTACTGTCTTGAGATCTGGATCTAAGCAAAGTTGTCCCAATAAACAGGCATCTTCTAATGCTAGCTGTGTTCTGTCTTGTGGCTCACTTTTTGAGGTGTCATACTTGCAGCACTGGGGAGGACCGGGCAGCAGTCAAGTGGCTTCCCTTTATTCTTAAAAGCTCCTTTAAATGTAGCTGTCATGTATCTCGTGAAAGAAAATGTGGGCAAAAGCTGTCTCTGCTCTGTTTGTTCTCTTCAGTGAGGACTAGGATACTGGCACAACCAAAATGAATCCTGTCTCATATCCATTTGCACTCTGGGATGGCCAGCCTTCCCTCTGTCCTTTGCCACTCTCCCCTGGTCAGGCCTCTGTTTTTTCGCTTTTGCTTTGTGTTTGTCCCAGTGGCGGTCTGCATCCTATGTCTTTTCTCTAGCCTCATAAATAGCTTTGCTTAGCTTTTTGTCTTCTGTCTGGGCATTCCTGACCTTTCCATGTGTTTATACATAAGGCAGTTGTGGTCCATTAAATAAGAAAGCAGCGAAGGAAGAAAACTAATTTTTCCCCTTTTTAGTCTAATGTCCTACCACTAGGCTTGAGCTGGCTTCTTCACCAGACCTCTTCCCTGCTTGCCTTCCATTCTTCAATGTGGCATGCCTGAGTGTAGTCTAATTGTACCTTCTGCATCCATCCAATAGGAGAAATTACTGTCAGGGGGAACTGGAGCTTTGGGGTTAAAATTCTTTTAAGTTAAGTATGTTCCGTAGCTGGTACTTTTCACCTTTTGGATCAATAGTTGGGTGCCATTTCTGCTGTGCAAAGGCATACACTGCTGCTGACATGTTTGGGGTGCTTGCATGGGGCCTTCCTAGACCTTTCTGTCTCTTTGCACCTCCAACAAAGCAGCAGCAGGACTGGGACCACCCTCCACAGTTCACATTTGCCTACTGAGCCTATCCCTCAAGAGTGCCCTCAAGAAGACAACTGTCAGGCCCACCTGAAAAACTTCTAGGTACCTGGAGGGTGAGCACATGATGGCAAGCCAAAGTTGGTTGAATGGACATTAAGCACTTAAACATTGCACAACTGTGTCAACTTCTGCAGCCATTCCTAAGCCTCTGTGGATGTGGAGGGCTGAAAAGTGATGCCTTAAAGCTTCAAAAATAAAATGACAAATGCGTATGTAAATAACATTTATTCGCGTAAAGAAATGTATCCTGCAGCATTCTCCACCTCATTCACTGGTTCTTGCTGCATCCTTTGTGTTTTAGTTCCTACATACAGGTGTGTGGGGATAGCGTCAGGGTTGTATGTGGGTGCTTTGTGGAGTGGGGCTGAACTGAGACAATTTAGACACAGGTTTTAGAACCGACCCCTGTATTTTTTTAATTTTGGGTTGAAAATTTGATCTAAGGACCGTACCCAAAATCACGAACTATTTCTGTGAATTATAGCTGAAAATGAGGCTATGGCAGAGATCTTGTAATCTAATAAGGGCTTTGGTTAAGACATATCAGGAGAAATTTTGTTTGGCATTTCCAGTTATCTCTGGCTGACGTTTTATACAAATCTAAAATTCTACTTGAGTGTTATTCTTTACCTAAACACACAGAGCTATTGTGAGAGATTTGACACTCGGGTCCCACTGCCCTCTAGTTTCAGGTTTTGAAAACATACTTGTCCCCTTCTGGAACTGTTTTCATCTCACCCTTGCTGAAGCCCTGATTTTATGTTTTCAGCACAGATGACAGTAAGTTAATTCTGACATAAACTCATTGACTTCAACAGAAATACATCAGGAAGAAATTTGTCTCAATTTAAAAAAAAACATTCTTCTAGATGAAAAGTGGAGCTACTGTTCCTACATATGACAAGGGCACCTACGTTGTACACTCAGAACTAATAGCCCCTTGCACTTCACAAACATTGTCTGAGGAAATAGCTCTGTTGAGCCAGAATTAAGTGTACTTTGGGGGGTAACCAATGACTTCCTATCAGTTAGGTTTTCAGGTCATGTTAGCTTCCCATCAGCTTACACTCACTCTTTTGTCCTCTGCAGCAAACCTTGCTGTTCTTCAGCATCATCAGTACCTGAAATGTGTTATGTCTCTGCTTTATGCTACTTCATGCTCCGTAGATTTCACAGAGACTTCATAGCCACTGCAGTTACAATCCTTGTTTTTGCAATTCTATGCTATTAACATTTAGGGATTATATATATATATATATATATATTCTTTTATCTTTCATGCCCATTGCTTTAACCTTTAAATCAACACATAGAATTTAACTTCAGAGCATTGCAATGGTATGAAAATAATCACCCATAGTTTAAGCAGCTCTATCACTGTTTCTGTTTTTTTATATTCTAGCTAAATAGTGAATTCCTGATTACCCAAGGTAATGCACAAAGGAGCTCGGAGGACAAATGAGATGAAGTAAAAGCGTAGCTACATAAAACATCTGTAGGTTAGGATTATCAGCAAGGCTGTAATGGGGAAAGAAGAGGTCAGTGACACAGGTTTCATCTCCAGTGTGAAAGGCATCTTCTCCAGGGAATGATCCGCAGCCTCAGGCCAAGGGGTGAGAAGCAGCTTGCATGCACAGGCTGGAGGCTTGTCCCTTCTGTGCCTCCGTGCTTTCCCTAGAAACATATCCCTGATCTGTGCTGAGCCCTAGTGGTGTTATCCTTGCACCCATGGGGCTTAATCTTGGGGGTTTTGGGGGGGCTTTTATCTGTTCAAAATGTTTGAAATAGCGTGAGGTCTGTGTCACAGCCTGGCATTTCACTGGCATGATTGTGTGGGCATGTGTTGCATCTGTTAGGATGAGGCTCTGGGCCTGCTGGGGCATTTGAGGATACACAGGCTGCCAGATAGTTCTGGGAGGTGTGGGGATGCAGATGACGAGGACTGGAAAAGTCAAGAGAGTGAAAACTGTTGAAAGCTGTTGATTCATCTGTAGTGCTGACTCAAACCCGCTTGGGAAAATCACCCACCAAATGGCTGTGGCTCTGCAGATTTTTGTGCCTGCCTGTACCAGGAATGTTCACAACTCAGAATATACATAATTCAGCTCAGATCCCTGAGAATGAAGTATAGCTTAAAAAAATCATGAGTGAAAACAGCTTAGTGATAATGAAATAAAAACAGATCCAAGAGGAGCCCCTTAGGATTATACAGCAGATAACAGCTACTCTATAGCTGTTGGCTCGCTGAGCATTTATGCCAGTGAGCAGCATTTTCCTTCTGCATTTCTCAGCCATTTGGATTCAACTGGGCAGATTATCTGTGGTGTTGCTTCTAGGTCCAAAATAACAGTGTGCAATAAGCCCCCAGCCCTTGTGGAACAGGGTCTTCCGGCATGAGGTGTTTGCTGGCTGAAGTGATCTCCAGCCTTGTGATGGAAAGCTGGGGAGCTCAAGGAGTGCTGGGTGCCAGCTGCCTGGCCCATCCTGCAGCAGTTCTGAGTGAGCCTACAGTGCTGTGGGGATTCTCTGACCTCTCAAGGACTTATTTCAAGCTCTTCTGTCTTGGCAACTGAGGCAGATCTTTTTAAGGAAAGGCCATGTAATTGCTTCCTTTTCCTCTTCCTTAATTTTTTTTTTTTTTTTAAAGCTTTCGGCTTATGCTGATTTAATGGCCACCATTGTTAGTGCTGCAAATTTGACTCCTGACAGCTATGTAGACAGAGAAAATATTCATACTTTTACCAGTGCTCAACATCTCTGGGTTTCTCTCTGGCACTGGTTTCCTCAATGCTGAAGATAGTCCAAATACCAGAGCTAAAATTGTGTTTGAAAAAGCAGGGTGGCACCTTTTTCTGAGGACCAATTTCACTGGGATTTAGTTTTCTAAATGCCTTTCTGAATCTGGGGCTGAAAGGACTTGAAGGTAGGTCAGAAAGGCAAGGAATTTTACAGGATTTTAAAATGAAAGGTGCTGCTGTAGCACACACCTGGAGATCAAACGCTTATTTCAATCATATAAGGTAATTTTAACTGCAGAAGAGAAGGTTTCTTTTTAAAACAGGAAAAGGCAGAGAAGGTGATACCCAAAGTGATTTTGGTTTGATTTCTACTCTTTACTGCAGCTGCAGACTCTATAAAGTATTTGATCTGCAACCTCTTCAGAGGTTTCCTGTTAGTGGCTCTTCTCAGAGCAAGGTAATTTCACAAGTATTCATGAAGGTCTGGGTGTTGTGACCTGACTGACACTAAGAAGCTCCATTTTATAGAACAAGTCCATTTTCTCTGCAAGTCCAGTTATCATGAGATAGGGTGAGGTGTATCCCCTGTGTCTTCAAGGCTCTTAAGACTTGCAGCATCAGCAGGTGGTGGGGAATGTGATGAAGCCTTGTTGGAGGTTTTGTTTTCCCCAGAAGATCCTGCATAACTGGCTGCTGAGCAGAGCTACCAAGCAGCCCTGACAGTTCTCTGCTGCTTCATGCCCGTATCATCTCTGAGCTGTGTAGGAGTTTGCAAAGGCAGGTTAATATTTAATGTACCTGGAGGCTTTGATGTTTCAGCTGTAGTCTGGATACCTCTAAAACCTCATAAAATGCAACCAGAGGAGGTGTTGCTGCCTTTTTATTCACTAATGCAGTCTGGAGCACCCTCCTAATTTCAATTCCTTCTTCTGTCTCCTTTGACTTGTTTGTTGAGAATCGTTATCACCAGCCTGCTGGGTGCTCATGCTGAAACTCTAGGCTTTCAGCTGTGTATCTGAAGTGCTTTGCTTGAAAGACTCTTTGTCTGATCTTCTGGGTCCTGAAGTATCTCTGCTACAAAGGAATAGTGGGATACGTGCCTAGGATGTCTTGCAGGCTGGTGGCCAGGTGATCTCCTGGGCTGTGGTGTGGGAGCTGCAGGCTAAGGCAGGCAGGTCCTCTCTTTGCTCAGCCCACAGAACGTCAGTGTGACTGTCGTCCAGGATGGTCCCACTCCCTGTCCTTCAAAGTTTTCCACTATTGAGGGTTAAAAACCTACATTCAGGTGTCAGGAAGAGACAACCAGGCACAAGTTTTCTCCTGGCTGGCTGAGATAACCACATACACTGCTTTCCCACATAGGGAGCATTGGTCCTCAATTTGGGATTGTGAAGCCTTTTGTTGCCATGGATCTCCTCACTTTCAGTCTGCCAGAACTATTTCAGTGCTAAGACTGGCCATAGAAGCCTTTGAAAGGAAGATCTGGAGAAATATCCTTCTCCTCAACCATTCCTCTTAGCTAATTTTTATTGCTCTGTCTTCTGCTTGCTGGATCATGGATTTGGCAAAAAGAGGCAGGACCATCCGCTGTGGATAATGTGGCCTCCTCTAGGCCACAAAGAACACCAAGATGCAGTGCCTTGTACCCTAGAGTTAGGAATCTGCATGTGGGGAGGTTTGGCCAGATTCAAGCTCTATGTATGTGAAGTAATTTCTTTGGTATTCATATGAGGATATTTGGAGAAGAGTGCTATCACAGAGGTCTGATACTTCAAGACCGTGGTCAAATAATTTGCATAACACAAAATAGCTGTGAAGTGGTCAGTGGCCTGACCTGGTTTCTAGTAGTTCGGGCTGTCTCTGCATAGGCAAAAGAGGCAGTAGCCCAGGACAGAAGAGGACAACAATGCAGCAAATGTTTTCTTGCTGGTTTTGTCTGTCAAAGCTCTGGGGAGCTGGGCTGATTGCTCCTTCTCCATAGCAGTAGAAGCTTTACTTCCAAATTCCCATTACTCTTCCCTTGAGTGGCAAAATTCAATTTTGCCTGAATTCTTGAGAAGCCTTGAGTGATGTACCTGCAATTGTGACAAAACTTAATGTGGCCTAAATACTTGAGCAGCCAAGGTTTGTACTTCTGTGGCTTCTGTGCTCCTAGCAATGCCTGAGCTAGGTATTTTGAAGCTGATTCAGACATGTATATATGAGCTTCGGTCATCTTAGTCGTGGTATCATAATTAAAACTGTGGGAACTGAGCACTCTTGAAAAGGGAAAAAATACTGTAAGCATCTGCTTATGAGTGTTGTCCCTCCAGAACTTGCACCCTGAGATGTGAGAGGAGACTTTGTAAATGACGTTAGTAGTTAGCAGTCTGACAGGAGTGTTGGTAAGGGTACAAAATGGATCTCTATTAAGATAGTCTGTATTGTCATCTGCTAGACTAAAAGGTAATGAAGTTGAAACAGGGGCCTTGAGTAGTACAGGCAAACCTGATTTTTCCTGCACGTGGATGGCAGTCTGCCGCCTTCTTGCTCCATCACATAAATTTTGGTATCTGCTTCACCAGGACACTCTCACCCTGAAGGTCCTTATTATTCCGTCCCAGCTGAAGGGCAGTTATACATTCAGGCCATCCCCAAAATAATAGATGGACTGTCCTACATCCTCAGCATGGTGAGACACACAGACCCATATACTGGCCCCACACCAGTGCCTAATCCTACTTGGCTTATTTTTGAAGGGAGTCAGGGAGTGCAGAGTAATACAGCCCAGTTTTCTCATTCTAGATGTAAAATGCACATCTGTATTGTGGCTATAAAAGATGATATACAGGTTCTTTCTCTTGAAACCCTGATATGACTTCTAGCTTTTTCTTGTGTAGTACAGAAACTTGGTGAAAGAAGGGCTGGAGAAGCATGCTAGAAGCACATAAATAACACTTTTGTCAAAGAGTATTTCTACAGGCCCCCTAAACATCAGCTTTTGAATGTCTTTTCACACAAACTCAATTTCTGTATTGTTGTTTTCCGAGAGATCTCTTCACAGTGTAATACCAGGCAAGCCATTTCACTTGTAGGCTTAGATGAGGGTATGTTTCAGAGATGGATCTTTTCAGGATTTACTGAATGCTCTGATGTAACTTCATTGCATGATACAGTGAAATATTATCTACCTTCCATCTCAATGAGTTACATGAGGGCGATTGTATCAGCCAATTTGCTGGGCATGATTTCAGTGCTCAGGTAGATGTGAAGTGAAATTTCAGGCCTTTAGGTTGATCTTACCGTATGCTGAATTGCCTCTTCCGAGCAGTATGCACTCTAAGTGGCAACTTAGTACTAACAACTTTCAGTGCAAGCCCATGTACTGTATTTTCCCCTTTGACCTTTCCAGATCCCTGCCTCTAATGAGAGATCGTGAACACAGAATTGCCGATTATTAGCATTTCTTAGTCTCCTATTAACTAAATTTCTTCTGAGCTTTATGCTACCCAGTCTAACATAAAAATAAACTGCTGAATGTCTGCTGCATGTTTCATGTATGTCTGTGGAACATACAGCCTGCTTGGAGGACCTGGACATGTCCTTCTCATGCCGTGTGGGTTATGGCATGCAAAAATACTGTTTGTAGTAGGATGCTGCATATGTTCAGAAACTGTTGAAAGTCTTTGGAATTCTTATAACTGTTTATTCATTCTTTTGTTTAGGAGTCAGTGACCTGTAAGTGCTCATTATGAAGAGAGATCTGGTTTTCTTGGTGACTCTAATTAGCCTTGCCTTCCTGTCACTGCTAAGGTCTGGATATCCTCAACATATTGCAGAGGAGTCCTGCTCTGTTCAAATTCTTGTTCCAGGCCTCAAAGGTAATGTGGAAGCCTACTCCATCATTCAAATACTAATCCTTTCTTTCTAACAGGCTCATTTACATCACTGACAGTTTATAGCAGAGACAAAGAAGGTGCCTTTCAGTTGTCCTCTTACTTGCCCATTTGTAGCCTCCTTAAAAATGGAGTTTTAAGGTCCGTAAGGTGAACTTAAGTCAGTTAAAATAAACACAGTTCAGAGAATGCATGCCAAAGTTTCCCGTACTTGCTCCTGATCAGGAGCCTGTTACTCTGACACAGTGCCTGGTTGCTGTCTCTGTGTTTGTATTCAGGAGTGGTACTCATGCCCAAAGACTTTAAAATCAGGCCCTATTTTATACTTGGAAAGGTTTTCATTGCTATTTTGCAGTATAATGAGAATATGCTTATCTTCGCTTGATTTTTAAATACTGAAGTGCCTTTAGAAGAAATAGAAAATCAGTTAGGTTTTTGGCATTTCTATAGTGTCTGTGGACAAAAGCAACTTTTTAAAGAAATATGTGCCCAAACTATTGCCCCAATATATTATTATTATGATAAAAAACTGCACAACTAACCTTCAATTTTTTCTGGTAGTTTCAGATTGTAATATCACAAAACTCACCTAGCAATATTGGTGCCACTAATGTTATCTAGTACAAATGTAAGCTTTACCCTGGCCTGGGGGCCATAGTATAGACTGCAGATGCTGTCTGTGCTGGCTAATTGGTTGGTGAGGGCAAGGCCCATAGAATCACAGAATAGTTAGGGTTGGAAAGGACCTTAAGATCATCTAGTTCCAACCCCCCTGCCATGAGCATGGATACCTCACACTAGACCATGTCGCCCCAGACTCTGTCCAACCTGGCCTTGAACAGTTCTGTCCTGCAATTGTTCATACAGTTAAATTGTGAGCACAGCCTGGCCACAGGCTTGGTTGTGGTGTAAACTGCCCTTGTCAGATCTTGCCTTGTTTTAATATGGTTGTGCTGTGTTGGAACCAAAAGAATTGGGCTGTTGTGCTTGGCCATTTAGCTTCAGGAACAAAAAAGCTCTCATTTTGCTTATTATTGATGCAGTTTTGGATGCCTGAACTGAACCGAAATCTGTATTTTTTTTATTTTACTTCAGTAAGCAGCCTTTAAAGTCTCAATATTTTCACCTTCAGCAGATGTTCTAGTTAGAAAGAACAATACAATAGCCAAGTCTCCTGAGGTTTGACTAAGCCTTGAGTAAAGTTGTTTCACTTGTTTGATATATTTTTGGTGAAATAGGCATAAGATAGTGCTGTTGATGCAAGTCACAGAGAAGAACACAATCAAATTAAATATATGTTGTTGAAAATTACAGGGAAGATCAGTGAAAGGGTTAGACTCCACAGCACTGGGGACTGAAGCTTTGAAATGATTTTTCATTTCAAAGAAGTTGAGGCTTTCACAAGTTTTCTTACTGCTTTAGTTTCCTTATTTGTGTAATCAGTCAAAATTAACACCTGTGAGTACCATTTCAATGTGAGGACCGTTATTACTATTATATGGAGCAGAGTTTTCTAAAGCACATAAACCGTGCAGGATCCTGGCCCTTTGTAGAAGGCAGTCCTGAGCCAGGAAACAACAGAGAGGCCTGAAAACCTTCATGTGTTAATGATTTCACTTTGCTTCATGAGATGTAAGCCTCGCAAAAGTGAGAGATTGATGTACAAATTCAGTGAAGCACAAAATGGCCTGACTCTAGTTAATGTGACCCCCCTAAAAAGCTATCAGTGTTCCAGCTACACTGCCAGGGGGACTGGCTCTGAAATTGGTAATGAGATGCTGCTGTCCCCTCTGGAACAACTCCAACCCATTTTGGTGGCCAAGGCTTCCTTTAAGCTGAGCATATACGTGGCTGTGCGCCCAAATTTTGGCTCCCATGCAGTGGGGTTTGCTCACTGCAGCTTTTAGATCTGCCCCATCTCCTCCTCTGCTGGACTGCCAGCACCATCTCCTATGATGGAGGAGCAGAACCCTGCACTGCGGCTGGGCACCAGCCTGCCGGGATTTGGGAAAAATAGGTACAGGGAAGAAGTGGAAGAAGTGAGGCAGACTGTTGGATGAGTGAAGGGAAGAAACAGGAGGAGAGGGTTCAGCCCAAGAGGTGGTGAGAAAGTGGAACCCAAATAGGGGTTGGTGAAGGAGAAAAGTACCCAAAAGTGGGGGAGCATAATGGAGAAATTTTAGAACAGGAAGAGGTAAAGGGAAAAGAGAAAAGAAAGGCACAAAGAACAAGACTGAGTGGAGAGACTGGAAACTAAAAAATAAAATACGATTAAGGAAAGAGGAATAAGAAAATGCCACAAAGCCAATTAGGACCCCACAGAATAAAGAGGTGAATCTGAAGGGGGATGAGATGAGAATGGAGGTGGAAATGGAAGATGAAGACAGCCAGTAAAGACACCAAGAATAGAAAAAGGCACAAATGAGTTTAAGGTCAGCAGCTTAGGTCTTAGGAACTGGGTTTTTTATTTTATTTTTTTTATAACCTAAACAGTGTAAAGGAGTAAGATGAAATGTGGAAGGGAAAAATACTGTGGCTCTGAGAATCCAGACAGCAGACTAATCCATGTTTTTGAAAGCCGACTTAATAATGGCAAAAGTGTGTTGTGTCTGAAGAAGGGATGGATGATGAAGCCTCACTACATTGCTGCTCATATTCTTCCTGAAGCCTGATTCCTTTTGATAGGCCCATGAGATTGAAGTTACTATTATTGTGGTGAAAAAAATAACATGGAACAATCCTTCAAAGCTTGAATTCTCAGTTTGCCACCTTATTTTGTCTCCCTTCTAGAATCTAAGGCAGGAGTTGTCTTTAATAGTCTCAGTGGCATATAGTACCTACAAACGTTGATACTATGTAAATAAAATAAACCCATTTTTTTTACACCCACGCTTCATTTGTCTATTCACACAGGGAATATGAGTAATGGAATAAAGTTATCACTAGCCCAGGAATGCTTAATAGATCAGGTAGTTAATATTTGTCGTGCTATTTTCTTTATAGTAGATGGTACAGCTTAAGGTAGGCAAGATGCAGACATAATAAGAAACAAATCCTGTCCCAAAGAATTGACAAAAGGAGGCAAATCAACAGCAGTGGTAAGATACATAATCTGAAGTATGAAAGATCTCTATCAGAGATAATGGGAGAAGTTTGTAGTAGTGTCAGGGTTGTGCCTGATACCTGCAATCCTGCTGCAGTTCAGTTTGGTGTCAGGGCTAGATTTCTTCTGGGGGTTTGGGGCATCACAACACTGTGGAGCACTGCTGGGCGCATTACGCCCTGTCTCAGCTGCCTGGGCAAGAGCTGCATTGCGCTAAGGAGGGAAGTACTCTTTCATGCAGAAGAGCTAGAGCAAAGAGCTGTCCTGGAAGGGGCGGAGAGAAGATTAGTGTTAATTGATGATAAATGAAATTGATTTAAATGCCTTGACAGAAATCTGTTCTGTTGCCTGTGACACGTGTACCAACTTTGCTTCCTCAGCTTGCATAGTACTCATGGAATGTAAAGCAAAGTTAGGGACTTAAACACAGCAAAGCTGAACTGGACCACTGATCAGTCCTTCTTGGCCAAGGTCTTACTGCTTGAAATAGCAGATAACAAAAAATACATCTGGGCCTGTAATGGGGCTCTCTCTTCCCAGGGAAAGTTTCTTAAATGCCTACACTAAGGAATGCAGTGTCATCTTATTATAGGAATAAATGCAGGCATGTGTAATGGCCTGAAGCAAGAGTGATCTATTTTATTGATCCCTAATGCACAGCTTTCACTCTGAAGAACATGTAAAGCAATAGGCTGTAATAGCGTGCTCTCAGCCTCCAGAGAGCAGGGAAAAGTCATTGTCAGGATTTATCTTTGGGAAGCAAAGAACTCATAACCAGCCCTGGGGGGGGGAAAGGCAATCATACAAAGCCTATTGGTTACCTGATAATAAAAAAAAGTGACATTCCCAAATGTGCCAAATAATAGCCTGTTTCATACTAACAATATTATCCACTGGGGATTATGTGGAGTTTGTCCTCATTAAGGTCAAAGAATGGCCTACTTTTGATGTCTGAAGGTAGGTCTGCAGTCGGCTGGCAGCCTGAAGAAGGAAAATATAATAGATGGAAGGCCAAGTTCAGCTCACAGCCACCTATGTTTGCAATAAGAAGAGAGAGTGAGCTGGAGGCTGCATATTTGAAATATGCCATGTTGTGGCTTGTTTTTACATCATTTCTATGGTTCATTTCTGAACCACAGCTGCCAGCTATGGCAGAGAGCAGAGCTTGAGTTTCCTGCTATAGTGCTCCCTTCAGCTTCCTGGAGAGCAGCTATTGCTCACTCTCCTCTGTAGACACACAGCATTGGGCATCAGGTGTGCTCTGCTAGCCCTGGCTTTTAGATCCTGGCATTTTCTTGTCTGTGGAAACCGTAGAACTTGCTTCTTTGTATAAATCTTTTTTTGTAAAAGTGGCTATGTAAATCATTCTTTAAACTTCTGTCTATTTGTTTAAGAGATTGTAATTTTATGTCAGTGGCAAACTATAATAGTAGTACAATAGCAGGGAGTGAAACAAGCTAAGCATCCTCAAATTTCCAATGAAAGGCAGCAAGGAGGTGAACATTTACAGAAAGTGTTGTTTAAATATGCTTGATACAGTAATCCGCCATGAGCCATGTGCATGTCAGTACAATGCATGGTGATTCATACCACAAAGATTAAAAGGCACAGTATATAACTCTCAGTTATATATGGATTAGGAGATACTCTTTCATGCTAAAAAATGGTCCTCTAAATGAAGGATGCCTTCCTGTAGGTCTTTGTAAATGGCATAAACTTTTTTCTCTATTTTTTCTTTTTTCTTTTTAATTTTATATTACAGGTAAGCCATTTTCACTTGAGACTTAAGTGTATCTTTAGTAGATAGTTGGGAAGCGTTTGGACCCAGTGCTGACTTGAGTCCTAATTCTGAAGCTTCTGCTTAAGCAAATTGTGCAGTTGGGCTTTTTGGAGGTTGACAGTATGAGTAACATCCACAAAGCTAGCCCCAGTGTATGAGACTTCAGTAATGTATTGACTGTGGTTTTGTCAGTGTTTACCCCAATTTCAGGAGACACTGTTCTCCATGCATCAAGTAAAGCTGTTAAGTCAGAATGCATCTGCTTTTAATTTTTTCCTGTCTTGTTACAGTAGATATTTATGTTCACTGGGGAAAATGACACTTTTGTCACTGCTGCCAACACAGAATAGTCCAGGTTTAATATGATTCATATATTTGTTTCCTTTTGTACCAACAGGGGAGGCTGGAGAAAAGGGGGAGAAAGGTACTCCAGGTCGTCCAGGCAGAGTTGGGCCTCCAGGAGAAAAAGGTAACTTTATTAAAGAAGATGTTTTGAAAGTCATTCCTGACCAAATGCTACTTTTTCTTGGAAGGCAGTGATGATGGGGATCCTCTGTCCCTTTGCTAGGTGACTAAATTATGCTTGGGCATTTTCATATACCATTGTGGTGTTTTCACCCCATTGGCAGCTCAGCCCCATGCAGCCACATTGGTTCACTCCCCCCCATCCTGGCCTGGTGGGATGAGGAAGAGAATTGAAAGAGTAGAAGTGAGAAAACTCATGAGTGGGTTGAGATAAGGACAGTTTAATGGGTAAAGCAAATGTCTCATATGAAGGTCTCTGTGAAGAAAGGCATTGTGTCGTCTTCATAAATTTCCTTCTGCAAATGAAAACCTCAGATCGGAGGGAAAGACTCACGGGGCTCGATTTTCTTGTTTCCTTTTGTTGTAAATGTGAGCACTCACAATTACCTGAATTAAAATGCTTGAGGGAAGGTGGTAAGCTATAACAGGCATAGATGGCCAGGAGTGGTTCTACATTTTTTGGATGACAGTCCACTAATATTTGTGGAAAGATGATGGTAACCCTGTTTGCATTGTAGTTAAAAAATGTTTTGAGCTCTTGAGAGGACTGTTGCTCAGTAGTAGTCCGTTATATAGTTGAGAGAAATGTGGCATTTCTGTCTTGCAGGAAATTCTTTTGAAATCTAGGGTTTTTTTTTGTTTGTTTTTGTGGGTTTTGTTGATTGGTTGGTTGGGGGTTTTTTTGTTTGCTTTTTTTTTTTTTTTCCGGAAGCAAGGAGGAAATTTGACCGTCATAAGTTTTCCAGGAGATGCACATTCTGAAGAATTCACATTAGGGGTAGTCAAAACCTTGTATTTCAATACTGAAATTAAACATTTGACATTCCTGTCATCAGAATGATGGAGTTAGTTTTTACTGAACTGAATATACAAACTTCCTTTCAAAGCAAACACAGAGGTAATTTATACTTCCTTATGATGGTGCATGATCCATTATGTAGTTCTTCTGGGCAATCACAGATGTCTGATACATGCAGTTTTTCCTGGGACCAAAATCCATAGCTAGAGCTCTTCCCCTTACAATGCATTGAAAAATTTGTAACTCCCATGAGGAATGTTTATGTTGTCAGTGTATTTCCCTTATGGAGATGTACTCTTCAAGGATTGTTCTTATAAAAAATACCGGAAACTAAAGTTTTAACTCTTGCAAGGTAATGCTGCATTAATGCTTGCATTTAATGCTTGCAAGGTAAAGCAGAAGTGATGTTGAAGTATCACAGAATAATTTAGATCAAAAGGTTATAAACAGCTCGTCTAATCCAATCTGTTGTGTAAACAGGGCAGATTCAATTTTAGATCAGGCTGCTCAGGGTCATGTCCAGTAGACTTTTGAAAATCTCCAAGGATGGAGATTCCATATCCTTTTTGCTCGGTCTGTTCACCACTGTCCTTGTGAAAGACCTTTTCCTTAAAGCCAACTGAATTTTTTCTTGTAACTTGTGATCATTGCCTCTTGTCCTTTGTATGTGTCTGAGAAGAGAAGGCTTCATCTCTACAGACAACTTGTAGTAGTGCAAGACTGCAATTAGGTTCTCCCTTACCTTTCTCTGCTCCAAAAGACCATCAAAATCTCGGTGTAGAGTTTAGACCTGTGATCCTGGTGCTTAATACATAGCTTGGTGGATAATGAAAGATGGATAAAACTGTTGCCTCATTTTGGATTTGCCTGTTTCTAAGAGCATACATGGATGAACACAGCAGCCCTGTTTCTGTGCTAGTAGCCTGTTAAACTGCAGTTACTGTGTTAACTTGTTTCACACCCTGTTTTTCTATTGAAGCCTGGTAATTGTTGTCTTGTTGGGCTAATATTTGTCTCCTTCTGTTGATGGAAAGTGCTTAACTTCACTGTATTTTTCTGCTAATTGAGTAAGTGATGGTTTACATGAGGGGGGAAACTAACTCTTCTGCAGCATTTGTAGAGTTTTTTCCTTCTAGTTTTAATTTACATTATCACAATCACAGTAATCTTTTTTTTTTTCTTTTTTTTCCTTCTTCCCCTTTCTTTGTTTCATTTCTGAAGCAAGTTTGTCCTAAGAAAATGTGCTTAGTGTCTTTGAGCTCCTTAGGTACGCAATAATCAGTGAATAAATAACTTACTTACAGAAGAAGAGGTTTTCTTATGGTATTGACCTGAAATGAACACCTCAAGATTAGGAAGTGCTGCAAATGTTTTTATTATCTCCTTTCCTCATGATCTTTTCTAATTTTGGTAGCTCTGAAACAGATAAACATTAAAACTTTCTGGTGCTTACCTGAAATATATCTGGTTTTGAGTGTCCTGAGGTTTCAGGGTGACATCAGACATCCTGATGTCTTTGGGAACTGATTAAGGTTAAGTTCCACTTACATTCCTCATTGCTTTTAATTAATTGTATAGGTCAATTATGATGCATAGCATGGCAGCAGAATATAAAACTGTGTTGGCCTTCTGCAAAGCATAGAGCACTGGGGCATGTACAACAGCTAATTCAGATGAAAGCAGCGTGTACTGCAGTGCTGGTTTTGGGGTGTGAAGTTAATAGGTGTAGCTTTCCCCACTTGCACTGATTGCTGCACTGCGTGCTCTCATGTTGGGAAAGAACTCAATTATTTGAGTCATGATCCAATTGTGAGGCCATAACAACTTCCATGTATATAAATTCCACATAAATACTTTAATAACAATACAGTCCTGTGAATATTCCCAGAGTAGCATGGATTCTGCTTATGGCAATCAAAAGAAGGGTGAATAGAGGGTGAATTTACTGTTGGAATGCATAATCAAAGGAGCAGCATATTAAAAATGTGTTCTTCAAGATATTTTAATTTTCTTAGAGCCATAACCATTTGAAAATATTTTAGTATTTTAATTTCAGCCTTCATACACCATACTTCATTTATACTTCATTATAGTGGTATGTGAAGCAGAGTTGCATACTGTTCTTAGGGGTGGAACTCAACTACCTTTGTAGTGTTAGCACAGTGATTCTGGCTTTTGCCAGCTAACACTTTTCCAGGCATTTCTTGGGCACATTTTGTAAGATAACACAATGAGCAGCCTGCAAGTGATTATCTTGGCTTGAAGAATAAGACAATTTAATATCATTGAGTGTACCATTCTCAGCCACTTGGTTCATACTGCTAGGAAATCTTCCCAGGCATTTAGTTTGCTAGTACAGACATAGCCTCTTAAGTAGGAGAGAATACTCATTAATTTAACTGGATTGGAGCCAGAGTGCTCAGTCATTTGTATAATCAAATTCTAAAGAGAAGTAATAATATCTTAATTTATATTTTAGTATTACTGATTGCTCGTTAATATGTAATCAATCAATCCTTTACATTTCTGAGTCAACTTTTACATGAATTTATTGCTCACTAAGGAGTGCTGCAGGCAGGATTCCATATAAAAGTCCTGACATTGACAGTTCTGGATTCACAAAGTGGGTATCTGTTTCAAACCTGTCTTTCAGTTCCATCTGAACTCAGTAGAATTTTGGGACAATCAGTGTTAGACTGAATGGACAAAAAAATGGCAGATGGGCTTCAGTGTAAATAAATATATAGCCTAGGGAAATTAGGGATACATAATTTAATCCATACTTACATAATACAAAAAAACCCCAGAATTGTCACTTAAAACTCGAGAACTGCTCTTAAGTCATTAGCAGCAGTCCCAAAGCTAACAAAACACTGCCCATCATTGGAAAAGATAGCAAGGACAAAATAGGAAGCTCATTTTTGTGGCTGATTTGCTCTGTGTAAAAGCCTGACGTGCACCATCTCATGCAATGAGTGTGGTTCTGGCCTCTGTCAAAAAGGACATAAAAAGTTAGAAAGGGGCACCAGAAATGCAAAAAAGATGAAGGAGCTGCCTCATAAGGAGAAACTGGACAGGTTGAGACTCTTGCATCTGTACAGAATAGTCTGAGAAGGATATGATCGAGGTTACAGAATCACTAGATCCCATCATACCTGAACTAGGAGGCAGTCACTGAAACTGCTGGGGAGCTGATTCAGCAACTCCATCTGCAGTGGACTGCAGATAGTGGCTGTAGTTGCATGATCTCCATTTATTGCACCTTCTACTGCCACTGTGTGAATCAAAGTCTTGGGCTTAGAGGGACCACTGGTCTGATCAAACTTGGTGTTACGTTGTTAATGTAATTCTGGCGAGGTATGTGTTTTGTAAGGGAAGTTATTTGTATTTGTGTGCATCTGAATATACAGTCCCCCATTCAGGGATGGATCATGCTATTTCCATTTCTTTTTTTGAATGTGTTTTAAAGTTCTTTAAGCTTTTTCTGCTGCCTTCAGATTGGATTGTGTTTTCTTACTACCTTTAGTTTCCTTTACAAATTTTCTAGCCTTCCTGATTTCTAGTCAGTATGGATTGATAAGTTTCCTTTTTTTAATTTTTTTTCCTGTCTGTTATACAAAGCTTGTAGAGTTTCACTTTGTCAGTAAGATACCTATGTACCTGTCCCACTAGAGTGGGAGATGTGAGGTGTTTATTTCTCCACTGACTACCAAGGAAACTTGGAGAAATAGCTGAGACTAAACCCCTAACTTTCAGGCTGGCTAATGAAATGAATTTGTCTCAACTACATAAAATGCCACCTAGCATTATACTAGGGGGAAGATTCTGTAATCTTGGTCTATATTTTGCATTCTTTTTCTATGTATCCTTTGCAGATTGCTGTCAAATATGGCACTAAAGTCAAGAGGCCTTTGGTTTGGTACACTTCTACCTTTATTGGTGGATAGTTGTCTGTGATGTCCGCTATGTCAAATCATGAAGAATTTTGTCGCGGTTTAAACCCAGCTGTTAACTCAGAACCATGCAGCCACTCGCTCACTCCCTGCCTCCCCTTTCTCCCCCTGCTTCCAGGGATGTGTAATTGCTAAATGCTTCTATTATATACCTCCCAAAGTACAGGGGTGGTGACCACACTGGGAACGCAAGCCAGATCAATTTCATGATCAATGAGTCTATTGTATTACAAGTCATTACCATAAAGTAGTGAAACAAGAACCTTAGCCCAGGCTCCCAGCCGATAAACACTAACACAGCAAATACCAGCTGTAAGTAAGGTACGACATGCTGAAACTCTGAGATCAAGAGCAACAACTTTGAGAGCCAATAAATCAGCATTGTGACGAGTGACTATTAATCTGAAACAATGAATGCTTATCACAAATACAATTAGACACACTCTGGTCAGATCTGTTGTTATCTCAATCCTTCGTGCCCCACGTTGGGCACCACAATATTCCAGAGATTTAACATAGCGGCATAAGAAGGTAACATGAAAAATATTTTTAATATCAAAAAGTCACTACTGTCATTGTGTAATTACTTTTCAAGTTTTTCCTGAGGTTTTGCAATTACTTACTAAACACAGTTATTATCATAGAAAATGTACTTAAAGTTTACTCCCATAAGGACACTTTCCACACTCTCATATGTCTCTCAGTTCAACTAACTTCAGCCTAGAGAGCTCTATTATTTCATTTTTGACTCCAAGATCAAGCACATGTTCTACAATGGATATTACTTCTACAATGATAGAATTTCAAATAAAGGTAGCCAACATGTTAACTCTCATTTGAAATATAACCATGCCAATCTAAGTCCATCTGAGCCACTTCAGTCTTAGTAGCTTTATCCACTTGTTGGTTGTTCTGGTGTTCCTCAGTGGCCCAGCGGGTACATGGGCAACTACATGGCATACCTTCACCACTAGGTTCTGCACCCGGTAAGATGCAGATAATTCTGCACCTGATACCAAAAAGCAATATCTTGCCACAGTGCAGCAGCCCAGATGGGTTTACCTCTGCGTTGCCAAAAGAATTGAGAAAAATGCATTGGCAATATCAATTGTGGCATACCACTTGGCTGCCTTTGACTCCAGAAAAACATCTGAGCACCATAGCTGGCAGGATTTGAACCTGCACAGGGAAACCCCAATGGATTTCTAGTCCATTGCCTTCACCACTTGGCCACAACTACCTGCTGCTAAAGGAATATATCTGATTTGTTGAAGTTTGAGAAGTAAACTCCTGCTCTCTTCATTTTGACACACTTCAGTTCACCTGTGACACGGTGAATTTCTATTTCTGCTGTATTTTTGACACTTTCTTTTAAGTACTTTTAAACCTTCTTGTCTGTTCCAATTAATCCTATCTGAAAAAATTGGCCATACTGTGTAGAGATCCCCATTTATAGTGTTGCGCTGAGACAAAGCCTTCACTTTTTCCACTGGTTGTGCAGCCCACCATTTATCTCTGGTATTTTATTTATTTTATTTATCTCTGGTATTTATTAGGCCACCAAGAAGATCATTTCGAGTTTCCTTCTCTTCAGTTCCTCCCCAAATCCTTCAAGTCTTCTATAGTTGGTTTCAGTGTATACCACCTTCATCTGAAAGATGACAGATGACTTACTTCATATTCTCCATTCAAACTTTCTGTTAGATTTCCTACTTTTGGTCTATGGAGACTTAATTTCCTTCATTGTCCCCATTTCTTTCCAGCTCTGACTTCCTGATTTCATTAAGACTCTTTAGACTGCAGTTTTGACGATCATAGGGCCACTAAAAAGGACTTTACAAAAGGCATTCAAACTTTTGAAACCCTCAAGGCAGATGGATCTCTCTTGAAACCTTGTGATTTATTCTGCAGAAGAAGCAGAATAAGCAGGCCTCTGGAGTAGAAGCAGGGGTTAGTCACTCTAAGAGAAAACCAAATCCAAATAGTTCTTTTAATGAGCACAGGAGGCTTAATGTATGTCTTCCTTGTTTGAGATAACACACTTTTACTTCTGAGTAGATCATGTAGCTTTGACTGGCTGTTACTGAGAAGTAGTTCATTTTCTGGGCAGTATTTATGAGAAGGAAAGTGAAGTCATTTCATATATTAATTTATGCATTAGGTTTATTTAATTTCTTTCTAGTGTTTATTTAATTTCAGGTGTAGCAGCCTGAAGAGAGAAAGAATTAAAACATTTGACAGTCTTTTATGGTAATCTCAATTCATAAATATCCAAAGCAAGAAAGGTCACTTTTAAAGCAATACAATAAACTTATTACAAGCTGATACTTTAGAGATTTTTGAGGAAATACCTTCTCAATATACTGCCTGTATTGGATAAGTATCCAGTGGTGGTATCAGTACCTTTATAACCCACACAGCCTGATGGAATGCACCTTTAGGGCAAGCCATGAATCTGTTCTGAATGTGAAGCTATATTCAGAAAGTAGATCTTCAGCTGGCAGAGTGGATTACTTCCATTCTTCCAGTAGGAATATATAGCATAAGATAAAAAATATTTGTGTTTTCTGGTAAAATTTCCTAATTGAGTCTGAATTTGATCCTTGTTGGAAAAAAAAGGAAAATTATTGATTGTAGGATTTGCCAGTAATTAATTAGACCAAGAAGTCATACACCTTCATCTTCTCTCACTTCAGAGGAAATGATTTCTTTCTGACTCATACAGTCAAGTGACAGTTGCTTGAGGTTTTATGGAGTAATAATCCAGAGGACATCTCTTAGCTCAGTGGTGATCAGTTTATATTCTGAAACTTGTTACTGATTAATTGGTCATAAAATTATCCAGCTTTGAAAAATAGGTAGAGGAAATATGTGACTGTCCAGTTACAGTAACAACAGAGGGCAACAGATCTTGAGTTGTCATAAATCTGTAACTGAGGCTGAGCTGTGACAAATTACACAAGTTCAGTTGC
Source organism: Pezoporus wallicus (assembly GCF_028554395.1). Lineage (NCBI taxonomy): Eukaryota > Metazoa > Chordata > Aves > Psittaciformes > Psittacidae > Pezoporus > Pezoporus wallicus. The sequence continues at coordinate 8,761,107 of NW_026642654.1, read as the reverse complement.
TGTATCCCTATGGTAGATTGTCCTCCTAACTTGTCTCCCCTTGCTTCTGTGTAGCTGAACAGTGTGTAACAGATGTTGCTTTGAGCAAAGACACAACCTTTTCAACAGTCCTTGAAAAAAACCTGCTTCAGTATTTCCTTTGGTCTTGGGTTTCTGCAGGATGGGAGCCTTGGAAGGCATTTGGCTTCTTTTCCCTGTAGTTCCTTCATACCTGGTCTCCATTAATACTGTGTGGTACAGTGGGAAATCTATCTCATATGAATGACATAGCTGTACAGCTGTGCTGCCTCCAGACCACATTTCTCCTTGAAATCATGATACAGAGAGGCCTAAATCTGATGGTGGAGCATTGATTTGTTCAGGTATTGCACTCAGGAAATGTTATCGCCATGTACACTGAAATTATGGAACCAGCAAGGCTGGAAAAGGCCTTCCTGATGCTGCTCGGGCCATAGGAACTGCACCATCAGGCAAACTGTGCCATGTTCACTACACAGTGTGTGCGACAAAGCGACAGGTCTCGTTTCATAGGTCTCAAAGTCTACCTAAAACAAATCAGGGAATTCTCTTTAAACCAGTGCCAGAACCAAAGTATCATTTCAAAATAATAATCTGGCAAGCTTAGACTATTTAGAGTTTATTGACTAGAAATGGCTTGGTTTAAGCCAAAACCTTCAGTCATGTGTAAACATGCTCTATTTATTCTATTAGGTGAGTAGTGCTTATTAATTTCAACTGCTGATCTCCTGAACTTGGACATGAGCTCTGTAGACATGTGATTGAGTCTTTGCTATTAGAGGCTAAAGTTCTTTTCTCAGATTCACACCATCAAGATACTTATTTTTTGTAATGTTTGAGAATGCCATCTATGACCTAACAGGGATGTTTTATCTGTTTCATTCTTCAAGCTTTGGAGGAGCTCAGATCAATGAGATCAGTACTTGAATTGTGGCGCACATTTTATTAGTAACAGTGCTTCAGCTTGGTTCGTGAAGGCAGTGATGGCAAAGAGACTGCCTGTTCCAGTGCAAATTCTGTTTCCCCTGAAGCCATTCTAATATTCCCTTTACATCACACAGGAAAGTACAACTAATAGAAAAGAGGTCAGAGTTAGACAAAGTAGGTGAATCAACCTGCCTTGCATCAGATTTCTGGGTATGCCTCATGGACACAGATAGGTGTCAGTGGCTGGTTCATGCAGATTTGCTGACAATTTCAGTTGACCTTAAGAGGTGAATAGTTCCCTTTTATTTGCAAGAACACAGCTGAGGAAAATTACTTTTTTAGCAGCTCCTTTGCTACAGTTGCGCTTCGAAGTATTCTGTAGAGCTGTCTTAAACGTTCAGCATTGCTGGCTTCAGTCAGGTTTTCTATGAACATGTGCATGTGTCTGTGTGTATATAAATATTTCCATTAATTTTCATTTTTCAATAATGTCATCTTCAAATGTAAGAGCAAAGAATGAGACTGTGACTGCTTCCACAGTGTGTATATTGTATAAATAAGCCATTTAGCCCAAATTCAGCCCTCAGTTACAGTGGAGCTACTGTGTTAGATGAAACTGTCACTTGTGTTTGGATCCTTTAGGTCTTCTCAACTCCATAATAGTTTTAATCCACTGATCAGTGTTTGAAGGCACCCCCCATCATTTTCAGTGTGACTCTGGCATGATCATCTGAGAGTTTGCAAAAGCTTTTCCAGTGGATCTGAGCCAAGATCTGTTTTCATTTACACGTACATGCCTTGTTAATGTCAGTTGCTTTGCAAAGATCAAATCACTGTCTAGGTTACTATAAGTAAGTTCTTCACAAGGAGTGAGCTGGACCTCTGGAGTTCAATGAATATTTGGGATATAGTTTGTTTTCACTTATTGTAAAAGCTGATACTGAAGCATGCTGGAATCTGAATGAATTGGTCTAGGTTCCTACCTTGTGTTTGTCATTTTTCTGTTATGTATAGGAGAAATGGGGGACAAAGGACAGAAAGGCAGCATGGGACGGCATGGAAAAATTGGTCCTATTGGTTCAAAAGGTATGCTCAGTTCAATTTTGTTTTCTCCATTTGTGTTTCAGATGAATAATCTAGTCATTTATGTTTGAGAAAAGCTTAGGGGCTTGAACAATGGTTCGTGAGTCTCAGAGTTTATCAGCCAGGGAGTTTCTCTGGTGTAGTCAGACACATGACTGATATCTCTCAGCCAGTTACCTTTCCCTCTGAGAGCAGTGTATTTAGCCTTATAGCAGGGTAAGAATCCTGGTTTAAGGTTAAATAAAGAACTTCGTGCACTGTTGTGCAAGTGTGGCAGTTAAGAGCAGCACATGAGAAGGTGCACTGTGTTTTGACAGACTTTCAAGTGCCAATTCTAATTCTAAATTCCAGTCTTGCCTACCCCATAGGCTTCCCATGTGACTTTGATTAAGTGATTTTCACCAATGTTTACTTAAACATCTAGATTATGAATCTAGACTTAGGCACCGGTGTAACATGTCCAGCCCTGTTCCCTCTACAGCATCTGAGCTTACTGGTTCTGTGAAGTTCATGTATGTCAAAAAATGGATATCGGTACATATTCTTTGTGTTCAAGTTTCATAGCTTTGGCTGGACAGGAAAATTTGTATTTTTGTTTGGGCATATTTCTACTTTTCATATTTGAATGTTACTAGAGAAAAAATAAACCAGTGCTAATGAACTGTTGACCAAAAAAGCTGCTTTAAATTTATATTCTTTTTTATGTCTTTAGGTGAAAAAGGAGACGTAGGTGACATAGGACCACCAGGTCCTAATGGTGACCCAGGTAAGCCATGTAATACCTTGTGTATGTGAAGGATTTTACAAGATGCATGCATCATCACAAAAACACATGCCAGTTTGCATATTGGGGGAGATAACGAATAGTTTTTGAACAGGCACTGTAATATTTCAGTGTAATATTTTCACATTACTTAAAATTATTGAAGCTGCAGTAGTTGCTGGACATGTAGTATATTTGTCAAAACAATGTCTCAGCTCCTCAGAGCTGTGATCACTCCAGAAGACTAGCAGGACCTGAAGTGCAACTGTCCGTATCATTCATGACCAGTGCAAAGGGACATCTCTGTATTTCCCACTCTGGCTTGCAGCCAACACAAAGGAGCAAGTGGGAAGCTCCTGCCCTCCACAGATTATTGTTATAGGAGCAGGAGACTGGCAGGAATACAGATCTTCCAGAGAAAAAGGTGAAAGCCTGGCATAAGAAGTGTAAGCCTTACAAAAGTGGCAGATTCAGGTTTTACTCAATTCTTCCCTTCCTGGCAGGAGCACTAGAGGTGCACCAAGTACTTTTCTCATGTGAATATAATTTGTTACTCTAATTCTTGAGCCAGACCACCATATGCCTAGTCATTAAGCATAGTTTTGCAGTGTAAGTACACTGCTTAGGCTGACTTAGATACCTAAGCTGAGTATTTGGGTTGTCAAATGCAGATTTGAATAAATACACAGAGAACTAGATTGATCCTTATTTTGAGATTTGAGTTCATAGCTGTAACGATTATCCTTTTAGCACTCTTATTCAGATCATCTTTGTCAAGCCAATGTAAATTTGGATTAATAGATTGTTATTACTGTAAGGTTTTGGATGTGAAGGTGTCACAACTCTCTTCTTTTTAAAACAGCCAAAGCAAACCAACAAATCAGGAGTCCTACCAATTTTGTAACGTGACTTTATTAAACTGTTCAGAATTGTATAGGAGACACTTAAGTAAACTGTGTTTCAGTGCTGAGAGAGGACAGAGTTCTTATAATTTGGTATTGAAAGAGGGATCCAGCCAGATGGCTGTTTTGGGGTTGGCTAAAGGTAAATGTGAGATCTTGGTTTTCTGCATTCTGAGAATGATTCAGCGCATGAGCTATTTAGGCCCCAAATAATTTCTTAAAGTACATGCATTTCACATTTGCATAAGGTGATCTTGGTGCATCCTGTTACAAACCAAACAGAATACCACTCTCCACAATTTAATGCAGACTTCATAGATAGATAATCTATGTTTTGGGTTTTTTTTTTGGTTTTTTTTTGGTTGGTTGGTTTGTTTTTGGTTTGGTCATTGTTTTGGTGTTTTTTTAGGGAATATCCATCTGTTTTTAGGTTAGCTGTAATCATTCAGGGCTGAAGCTTCATGGGAAATGAACTGAGCTGTTCTGGATAGGCCTAGGCACCTCTGAGAACCATACAATGATGCAGGGTAGTGAAGGCTCTACATTTCTGTCTGCTAGTTGCCAGACAGCTCTTTCCAGAGCTGCCAGGCTGGGCCTTTTTCTATAATTGTTTAGATAATTATTGTGGTTAGCTAGCTTTTTAATTTTGGTGTATCTGTGTCTCTTCACAGGCATCCCCTGTGAGTGCAGCCAGCTAAGGAAGGCTATTGGTGAGATGGATATCCAAGTGGCCCAGCTGACAACGGAACTAAAATTCATAAAAAATGGTAGGTTAATTTGATATGAACATTTTCCTTTTTCATTGCCTCATTTTACCGATGTGATTGCTCGTAGAGAGCGTCACCGTTCCGCACCTGATCTGTGAAGCTATTTTGGGGTGTGCAGTAACTTGGTTTATAGAAATGCGAGTGCTCACTTTTCAGCACTGCCCTCCCCCGCAGCTGTTGCTGGTGTGCGTGAGACAGATAATAAGATATATCTGCTGGTGAAGGAAGAGAAAAGATACAAGGAAGCCCAGCTCTACTGCCATGGAAGAGGAGGGACGCTGAGCATGCCCAAGGATGAGACTGCCAACAATCTGATCGCCTCATACATCAACCAAGCTGGGCTCACCAGAGTTTTCATTGGGATTAACGACTTAGAGAAAGAGGGAAATTTTGTCTATTCTGACCGATCACCCATGCAGACCTTCAACAAATGGCGCAGTGGGGAGCCCAACAATGCCTATGACGAGGAGGACTGTGTGGAGATGGTGGCGTCTGGAGGGTGGAATGATGTTGCGTGTCATATTACCATGTATTTTGTGTGTGAATTTGACAAGGAAAATGTGTAAGCTTGTCTGCTCTTTCTTTATTTCAAGAAAAGATTTTAAGCCGATTGTACAAGTTACTCCATGTTTATAAAGTACAAATGATATTTTGCAAGTATGTAGCGTCAACGTTGTACAGCTGTAAATACAATTTAGGTATTTCAAATATCAGTATTTACCCTTCAGAAGGGAAGAGCAATGATGAGACATAGCTTGGTTTTTCTGTAGGAAATACATGTATTTAGATAAAAATGTGGTTTGGGGCCAGATTCTGCCATCACAACAGTTAACATATGTGACTGGGTGACTGTAAGGGAAGGCAGAATTTGGCCTCTAGTTGTCAGAATGATTATTTCTGAAGAAGTAGATTCCTGATATTCTTTTATCTTAGCAAAATTTGTAGCTATAAAAGTTAATTGCTTGTAGTGCTACAGGGATATTTCCGTAACAAGGCAACTATTTTGTATACTCCAGTTAATAAGTACAAATATTACTGTAAGGTTTTGGATGTGAAGGTGTCACAACTCTCTTCTTTTTAAAACAGCCAAAGCAAACCAACAAATCAGGAGTCCTACCAATTTTATAACGTGACTTTATTAAACTGTTCACAGCTGTATAGGGGACACTTAAGTAAACTGTGTTTCAGTGCTGAGAGAGGACAGAGTTCTTATAATTTAGTATTGAAAGAGGGATCCAGCCAGATGGCTGTTTTGGGGTTGGCTAAAGGTAAATGTGAGATTTTGGTTTTCTGCATTCTGTAACTGAGAATGATTCAGCGCATGAACTATTTAGGCCCCAAATAATTCTTAAAGTACATGCATTTCACATTTGCATAAGGTGATCTTGGTGTATCTTGTTACAAACCAAACAGAATACCACTCTCCACAATTTAATGCAGGCTTCATAAATAGATAACGAATTGTCAGATTGTAAGGTTGACCCCCTGAAAAGCAGCAAAAGTTTCCAAGATTTTCCTCACTGTGTATATAGCAGTAATAACTAACTTTGCACAAATGATTTTTGTACCACATTTACAATTGCATGTGATGGGAAAATGTGATATGCATTAAAATAAAACCCAACAACATAATTTCACAAAGGAAATACTTTGGATCTTCCTAGGAGCCAGTTGCACGACGTCTTACCTTCCTGTCAGGCATAGAAAGATTGCTTCAGAATCTCTGACTGTGTTTCCTCAGCAGTACCTTGCAGAGTGTTTTAAGTTGATTTTTAAGGAGGAACGATCCTTTGTATAACATAGTAATCAAAATACGTATCTGATCATTATCAGAGATTAGTCTACAACATATCCACAGAGGATGTGGCATGTGGTTCCAGAGATTTCCCTGTAGCAAAGCAAGACCAACTCATATCAACTCTACAGTGCTGTGGTATATAAATAATTAATGACCACACAATTCTATTCATATCCACAGAATCTGAAAATACTTGATGCAATGCTGTTATTTTATACCTAAGAAAACAAACCATTTTGATTGCTATATTTGCTCTGTGAATTTGAATCCATTATATATATAATTTTATATATATAATGGATATTATTAATATTATTTTTGAAGATCAGTAGGAAATTCCTCTATTATTTGAGTATCAGCCTGGCTCCAGAGCAGTAGTTCTAAGAAGTGAACATTCATTTGATTGCTTTGCTTTCTTTGCAATAAAAGTAGGTATCAGTCCTGTATGTTAGGCATTCTTCCAACTGTATATTGAAATCTATTAAATAATGTGAATATGGTGCTACAATAATATTCAAAGACTCTTTACGGATTTTGCAGGAAGCTAAGAATTTCATGGTATGAGTTGTTTGTTTAGAATAGTGCCTTTTGAATATCATGATTGTTTCCTGCCTGCTGCAGAAATCCTCAGAAGCTGTTTAAATCTCCAACATACTTTTGTTGAATCATTGTAGCTGTATTAAAACAGACCAAACCTGAATTACAGATACCTGGAGCTCCCTCATTATGTATGTGCTGAAGTTGCTAACTTTATTGTTCACCCAGGTTTTGAAAGTCTCTATTGTAATGTTTGATTTCCTCAGAAACATGAAAAGAGGCCTTTTGAGAAGGTGGGAAGCTTTTTCAGATGCCAAATACTCCCATGTTTATAAAGATTGATTTGACATGTAGAGCATTTAAGCAGTCTCAATTCCTGTTAAAATTTAAGATTAAAAATAAAGGCAATGGAGAAAACATTTATTTCCCCCAGCTTTTGTGTTCTTTGGGATATATTTTTGCAGCTCTTGATACACAAGACAGAAAGGAAATTGTGTTGTCACACTTGCAGCAGTCCCTATTTCACCATTTGGGAAAGTAGAACAAGGCTATTGTGTAAGATCTTTAGCTCTCTGTCCTGCAAGGAGCAAAGACTGCACATCTTACATTTACCCATGCAAGGAACTGCGTAAGAAATGATGGAGGGATTGGAAATGAGTGAGCCCTTCATTTATTTCACCCTCCGGTTGCTGATCCCCACAAGTGGACGCTTGCTGGGGGCAGAAATCAATGTTGCATGTAGTGCTCAGCCTGGGCAGAGCCTGCTGACATGCATGGTAAGATTTCCACTGCTCTCAGATAAATTGTTTAAAGGGAAAAAAAAAAAAATCAAATGATACTTTAGCTTTACTTGGTGTATTTTCCATGTGTATTAAAACCTGCATTGTAACGTCATTAAGCATGTCGTGTAGCTTTATGGAAACCTTTGGAGCACGTCTGTCTGGCAAACATACGCTGAGGTTTCCCAGGCTGTTCATGCATGCTTTAATTTTGATGGATGATTTTTCCTCATAAATATTTTGCTATAGCTCTTATTTTATTCATAATTAAGAGGCATGTTGGTGCATTTTAAGAAGGCAACAATAACAGATTATTATTTTTTATAATATAGTCACCCTTTCATGCTTTTGAATAACTTCTTCACATAAAATGCATATTTCATTCAACTGTATTCCTCATTTTAGCTTCTAGGGCTATGTTGTTGTGTTACTGATGTCAGGGCCAGATATGCAGCCCCTTTCTAGGAGATGACTTGGCACAGGTAAAGTATTTAGCTGGCTCCAAGGAGAGCTCCACTGTCGGGAAGAGCCTTGCGTCCCTGTAGATCTCCTGACAGAGCAGTGGACAATATCCGAGTCTGATAACAACCTGGATTTGCCATTCTGCATCCTGGATCCTTGTTTGAAGGTGCTGCTTCCACCTGCCTTGTTATCCTGCTCAGCTCCTGGTTTACCATCCTTCATGGACCTACTGTTCTCACTGTGCCCTGACAGCTGACATGATTATCCCTGAAAATACAGTTTTGTGACAGGTTGTAGGTTAGCAGCAGAACTTCTCCCTGGCTGTAAGTGTTAAACTATCTTATGTCAAAGAGAAGAGCTGTAGAAAAGTAGTATTTAAACATGGGATATAGAGCATCCTTATTCATATAATTAAAACTGAGTGCTTTGTTTTTCATAAGCTCAGGAAATGGCAGTTCAAATGTGCATTACAAAATAGGAGCTGGTTGGACTTCTTCTGTTAGAGTTTTTGATGAAAAGTGAAATAAGGTGAAATTAAAAAAAAATTGATTGTAAAATATAATGAAGGTCCAGAATGAACAAAGACACTCTGAAGTAGATGCTTTTCAAGATGTTTCCTTTTGGAATTTTTCAGAATTTCATTTCTGAGTTCTGAAGCTTCATTTTGACCCGTAACGGGTTTTCATTTTCATATTATTGCCAATGTGCTTTACTCTGTATCAGTAACAGTGTTCAGTATAATACTTGAAATATTTTACTTTAAGGTTTAATTTCTAATAGGAACAAGTTACCTTTTGAAGAGTTCTGTTCTGTGGAATTTGGCATCTGAATGGTTTCTCCTTCTGGGACTACTGTGACGCTGTAAACACTCTGAATACAAAGCAATTGATAGTTAAACCAACATTAAGTAAAAGATATTCTTACTGATTATGAAAATGAGTTCTTTAAGTATTATGCCGTATACCTAGCAGTTTATGCACTGTTACAAATGTCCAATCATTAAATAAGATAAAGCATTTTTAAATATGAAAATTGTACAAATATATTTTCATCCTGAATTGAAATGAAAGATTTCAAAGTAACCAATTACCATTAAACTGGAAATTTAGGATTTCGTCTGGGTCTATATCCAGATTTAGTTTTTATGGGAAACTCCGTGGCTTGTGATGCTGGTGGCTGAATCAAATTCTAGAGAACAAAATTAGCTTCTAATGCAAACACTGATTATGTATGACTCTACCCCTTTCACTTTCTGGACTGTCCCCCTTAGCCTTTCTTTTCAAGCATTCTGCTCACTTACCTCTGTGTATAAATGTGTGCATGAGTTTGTCCCAAGGGTCAATTCCTTTTCACTGAGCATTCTGGTTTTCAGTTTTTTGGCTTGCCCTGTGGTGCCAGCAGGTCCATGATACTCAACCTGTCTGCCACAGATCACGGACCAAGAGATTTATGATTCTGTGTGGGTTGTCCATCAGGGGCAGCTGGAAATGCTCCATGAAATGAAAGTGTCCATGAAGCCTCCTGTGATGGGAGGGGTATTGTGCAGGACTGGTATTGGCCACTACCTTGAGTGCATTTTCATGGCTGGGGAGAGGCATTCCAGCCTACCAAGAGAAGAGCTGACCTTGTTACTGTGGTTAAAAAGAAACCAGAGACTTAAGACTTACTTAGGGTAAAAACTGTGCAGTGGAGGGTTTTGACTATTTACTTTACAGAGTAGCTGAAAGGAAGAACAGTTTATTTTTAATTTTGCTGTGTTAGGAGAGTACAAACTATGTGAATTGGGAGAGAAGGGGTTTGTGGAGAGGGTGATAGCTGTGTGCTCAAGGTGGTTTTCTGGATGCATGTCTCATCCCAGTCAGGAGCTTTTCAATTGGATGAGGAGGGGAGTCCTCTCCAGAGGGAGAGCATGAAATGGAAAAGGTGGGAGAGGTACTCAGTGGATGTGCAGAACCAGCAGTGAGTTGGATGCCCATGAGGCAGAATGTAAATGTTACCTCCAGCCATTCTCCTGCTTCCTGCTAGGGAAATGTAATTATCTTGCCCTTTCTGTCAATATGTCTCACTACAGCTCTGGATGGGTAGCTACAAAAATAGAGGAAGGTGACCAATTTAGCGTAATGTCTTTGTATAAATAAAGCCCAATTTGAGTCTATGGCCGAATAATAGCATCCACTACTCTTTGGGTATATTAATGTATGAAATCACTGGGGATGTAATTATGCACTGCTATTCAAAGGCTAGCTATGTAGTATTGATGAGTTTCTGTATATTCCTTACATGTAAAAGTGTGAAAACTGCCAAGAATTCAGCAGCAGAATGGCTGGTGTGCAGCTGAACCATACATGTGTTACCATACTATCATCTAGTGGCAGTAAGAGGCAAAATGAATGAGCTGAGCAGTAGTTGCTTTTGCTTGTTTCGGAGTCACCATGTTATTGAGGGCAACTGCTGATATGGTATTGAACAAATGATCTCTCATTTCTGAAGTCAGCTTTTTTCTCTTGTTTGTGAAAAAATTATTTTGATTTATAACAAAGAAATATGCACTGATTTTAAGTCCAATGCCCAGTTGAGAGTTTTGACTAAGAAGTGAGAAGTGTGCCCAAATGAGTTCAATTATCATGCCTTGGAGTTAAGAAAAAGAAAACAAGTCAAGCTGTGCTCTGCAGGCCAGCATCTGAATTGCAGGTGCAGATCTTCACCTGGCATCAGTCAGCTTCAGTGAAGCCAAATTGATTTATACCTGCTGAGGATTTGGCATAGTATCTTCATAAATTCTAGATATATGCTTATTTCAGAAAGAAAGAGAGAGAAGTATTTTGATGTTCATCATTCATTCCGACCACTGTTATTCAAAGTCTGATCCAGTGTAATGGATGCATCTCTCATGCAAATTTCTGGGCTATAATCAGCTATGACACAAATATTGAAGATAAAATAGCTGACAGAGATGTATAGGGTGAAACTTTACCCTTGTGCACAAACAGTACGATGCAGAACACAAGGAAGCAGTAAAAGCATTCAACATAAAGAGTAAGTCCTCTATCATTTTATATTCTTCTATGAAAATTAAACCTTTGTTTTTGGCCTTACTCAACATTGATGCATAGGAGTAGATGGGTGACATCTAGTGAAGAAAAGATTTATTGCATATCTAGAGAGCCATAAATCCAACTCTGTTCCTGCTTCATTCCTTAGCATGATCAGAATAATGACAGACAGACATTCTACAAGAGGGAACTTGAACAATATGTACAGTTCACTGTTGCTGTAGCACGTACTGAAATAAAAGTATAAAAATGCAAAATCCTCATTACAAAGTGCCCTGCACATGCATGTATCAGCTTGCTTTATTTAATCCCATTCTCTGCTTCTTCCACAACATCACTTCCCTCCTGCTCCAGATTAAAAAAATCTAATATAGTAAGTTGTGACTTATTTAGGTAAAGTTCAGTATCTCTCCTAAATACCCCCAACTGGATTAGCAGAAAAGTTTATAGTTGACCTTGATGTAGGCAATTACTTTTTCATACTGATTTTTGGCTATATCTTACCATTCAGAAGCTTTTGAAAGTGGAAGATAAACTCTGGATCCCATAACCTTGCACTGCAAAAGCGTAAATGCATTACAGCTGATGTGTTGACACTATGCCTAACAGTTGGTGATAACACCTTTATTTAAAAAGTACTCTTTGAAACTATTGTTCTGATCTCCACAGAGTCCTCAGTTTTCTTCTTAAAGCTTGTTTTCTTTTTGCATCTCGTCAGACCCAAAATGAAGTTAATTATATATTATATATATATAAATTATTATATATTCCATACTGTATAATCCTGGAAATTGATTTACTGGTGCAGTTGTTTTGAATCATAAGCAATTTAAGATGGATTCTTTGAAAATATAATTTATACTATTAACTAAGACAACTCTCCTTTAGGTCTAGACCATTTTTTGCTTCAGAGTAAATAGAAGATCAACAGATGTAACCCATGAGACAAATCTGCTTCATGATTTTAAATGAAACTGAAATGGGCTGGTTGCTAACAGACAAGAAGTCAGTGTCCCTTAATCTTATAGTCCAGATAAAGGAGGGCCTGGGCTTGCTGACACCAGGCTGTACTGTGGCATGCCTGCTGTTAGCTGACAATAGGGATACGTGCCCTGATGCTTTGTGGGCCTTACATTTGGCCACTTTTAGACAGGCCCAATTTTCTGTTTCTGATGCTGCTTGCAGATCATTATATAGCAATTCCTGCCTCAGGTGTTGCCTGCTCCTTCTATCATTAATTTTAGCCATGTTTTTGAAGAACAAGACTAATGTGCTTGCATGCGGTATTTCTTCTAATAACTTTTGAACCTTTTAGCCATTTTCAACCAGGTGTGACAGAAGGTCTCAGGGATCTGAAGTTTTTTAACATTTTGTATGAAGATGTAAGTGGGTAATGAACAAAGATTTCCCTCGGTCCCTCCTCAGGAAATGGCTGCAGTATGACCTCATCTGTTGCTAGACACCAAAGAGTCATCTTGGAGACAGACTACACAAACTCCTAACCACGGGAAAAGATTTGATTAGAAATTGTCCTTTTTAGGCACTGAAGACTTGAAATAATAGTGGCGGATACTGTAGGAAACCAGCCTTTCTCAGTCTGATTGCCCACAGAACCACTCATCTGTTCTATGATGTCCAGTTGATGGTATGCTGGCTGCAGTGAAAAGATCATTACCATTAGATCATCTCTTATCCTAGAAGAGAACATTTTACATACATGTCTCTTTGAACCAACTTCACTGTGATTTGAGTAAAAATGATATTTGATCTTTTTCTGGTTTGTTTTTTTTTTGTTTTTTTTTTACTTAATCCTATGTTTTTTCCACCCTTGTTGAGATCACAAACCAGGGATGAAGAGTAGAAATTTTAAAACCACTCAGCATTGTCCTGGCTCTCCTGGGAGCAAGAACTGGGATCGACAGAAACAGGCAATACAGAGTCCTGGGCATTCCACCTTTTCTGCTGATGCATGCTGCATGCTTTATATTTGCATTTATAGAATGCTTTATGCCTTTTCCCACTGGCTGGATTTTGCTTCCTTTACTCTTTATCTTGTTTAGACAAAAGCATTGCCTTTGCTGTTTAAACAACTAGTGTGTATGTGTGATTGGAGGTTGCATATAAGAGTTTTCACAGAAATCCATATTTAATAGTGAGCAGACAAATAACTTGCCATAAGATTACAGAGAGGAGTGTTTAAACCTGTGCTGAAATTTTTAAAGATCTTAAGGAGTATGATGATGATTATGCAGACTAGGTTTATTGCTAGGTATGTAATGAAAATTAAAAGAAATCAAAGGCAAACACACAGTGGAAATCAATATTAACTAAAGCATTATGTATGAACTTAGCCTAGAAAAGAAAAAAGTAATAGTTCTTGTAAAAAGGGTCAGAGGAAAATAATCATGGGGCATAATTAACTGGTCAGTTCCTTACTTTTGTGTTTTGTTTTTTTTTTTTCTGAGCCTGTTTTACCTTTAATTGCCATGAACAGATTTTTGAAAAGGGTTTCTTCAAATTAGGTACTGTTTTTGAGTTTGTTCTTGCAGGTTCTTTTGCATGTTCTCAATCCCTCTCTTCGTTGCCAGTCTCCTAACAGGGGATGGTTCACCTGTTGTGAGTGGCTGTGGGAACACCACTAGCATAGACAGCCAAGCCTCATTAGATGCTTTCTTTATCTGAAGTCAAATTCTGGCATGCCTTGAACAGATGACAGTGGATAAATTTGCTGAATGTCTTGGATGTCTTGGGGTGCCTCAGAGGGCACTAGGTGCCTCTGTGTGAAGCAGCTGAATTAAGCCCATGGTGATGATCAGTTTAGCCTCCTGCTAATGACCCACAACAGCTTTGACAGGATTTTTCTGCTGGCTGTGAGAGTTTACACTCCATGCACATAGGTCAGCACCTAAATGGAGACTTTTGAATGCAAGCGTCCAGATCCCTTTGTTCCCCTGACTGCTTCTGGTTTGCCAGAACTCTTGGCTCAGATTTGTTGGATGGGAGCTGTCTCCATTAGTTTTAAGCATCAGCACTGTAGATATCTGCATCTGAGCTATCGCACTGCCTCTCTTTACAGTCTGTGGGGAGAAATAAGTGCATTCAGGGTATGAATCATCTGTCCTATTTTAGATGTCTAAATTGGGATGGGAATGTTCCTTGTTCTGACTCCTTATTTCTTTCCATTGCCCTAAGGTGAGAGCAAGGTGACAAGCTAAGTGCAGATATTTCTGTCTGATTAGATAAATCCCACCCATCAAATCTTAGGATCTTCCACCCCCAATCAAATCTCAGGAGCTTCACCTTCAATTCCCCATTATATAGAACTGCCACTCAGATGTTCCCTTTGCTGACTACCCGTGCTTGTCATGTGAGGCTATGGAGAGAAGCTATAGGAGGTTGTGAAGGAGGTATGATCTCCACTAGAAGAGCATGACCTGCCATGGGTGACTTTTTGTCACATGGTGGATCCAGATGCCCCTTCTGTCATGCAGCTCAGTGTGGTACTGACTCATGAATCACACTCAGAAAAAAAATCAATGCTCTGCCTGCAGAAAATAACTCTCTTTTCTCCCCTTCTCAAACTGGCAGTTGTGATCACTATGTTAGAGGCAAGCTGAATTTCTTCTTACCTCTCTTTCTTGCATGAGAGCGAATAATGGTTGCCTGGCATTTTTTCTTTCTTTCCTGCCACCTGTGATGTGTGCATTTCCTACTTACTCTATGCTGCAAAGCAATAATAGCACCTCCAGGAGAGACAATGAGCAGCAGAAAGAAGAAACCACAAGCACAGCCATGGCAGACACCATTTCAGTGATTTCCATGCAAAGAGGGTCTCGCTTGACTAGTTTCAGCAGCAAAAAAGCTCGACAGTGAAGCACTGTGGGTGTGCTCTATAACCAGATGGGTACATACCATATTGAATGTGTTGAAAAGGTTACTGACTTCCTGCTTGTAGATGTAAAATCAAACATCTCTCAGTAATCCAGCTCTATTTAGGACAGCAGTGGTTTTTTATAAACTGGTCCTCATCCTTTCATCTAAATCTGTGAGCTAGGAGACTGAGGAAAAAGAGAAAGGTTCCTTTTACACAAAGAGTGCAAGAATAACTCACATGGGGAGATGAGAAGATCTGAGGGCAAGCTTGAAGCTCTCAAGACAAGATGGCTGATGTGAAAAGGAAAGCACTGCCCAAAATATCTCTGAAGGAGTTAGGATGTGTTCATGTGAGAAGGTATTGTAAGCATGGTGCTGTTTCTGTTTCAGACAGGAAGACCCCAAGGAGCCTTTCCTTAGTAAAGGGTACGTTCAGAGCTATTTATAACATAACAGCGCAGCCTCATCAGTGCCCAGTACAGGGGGGTGATCACTGCCCTGGCCCTGCTGGCTGTGCTATTTCTGACACAGGCCAGGATGCTGTTGGCCTTCTTGGCTGCCTGGGCACAAGCTGGCTCATGTTCAGCTGCTGTTGACCAACACCCCAAGGTCTTTTTCCCCCAGCAGCTTTCCAGCCACTCTTCCACAAGCCTGAAGCACTGGATGGAGTTGTGGTGGCCCAAGTGCAGGACCCAGCACTCAGCCTTGTTGAACCTTTACAATTGGCCTCTACCCATTGACTCCGTTTGTCCAGACCCCTCTGTAGAGCCTTCCTACCCTCAAATAGATCAACACTTCTGTGCAACTCAGTGTTTGAATCTCCTTGTCCAGATGATAGATAAAGATATTAAACAGAACTGGCTCTAATACTGAGGTCTGGGGAGCACCACTTGGATCTCCTACAACACGCTGTGTATCTCTGCCCTTCTAAGTGTCTGCTGGGGAAAAACGCCATTGTGGAGGCATTATGTTGTTCTGGCACAACAGTCAGTGCTAATCGGTAGAAAGGGGTCAGGCCTGCAAATCCAGCAGCATCATTAGAGAGCACAACTGCATTTAGACTACACAGAGGACAAATACCTGGTTGTGCACCTTGAAAATGCTTTACTGAGGTGCTGCTACTATATAGACTATATATTTATTTTTAATTTGATGGAAAAAGCTTTTGTCTGGTGTGATGAAATAGGAAAGGCTGAAAGATTTACTGTCTCAAGGTTAATTGCAATCAGATCTTTGGTGCAATTAATTTTAACAGGGGAAGAGAATGACGGGCCAGAAGAGGGAAAGGGCAGGTTAAAGAATATTTAGATGAGTTAGAAATGTTCTAGTCAGCAGGGTCAGGTGAAATTTGCTGCAGAATACTTAAGAAAGTTGCCAAAGCAATTGCTGAACTATTAATGGTTGTCTTCAGATGCTTATGGAGGACCAAGAGGTCTCAGAGCCCTAGAAAAGCTTTCACATAGTACCTGTATTTAGAGAAAAAGGAAAATGAAGTAGCATATTGAGCAGCTCAACTGGGATGCCAGAGCAAATGTTGAAAGAATTAAGAAAAGGCGCCAAGTACATAATTAAGCAATGGAGACAGTGACTGTGGATTTGTCAAGAACACATCAATGTCAAATCCACGTTTATGGTTTTGATTTCATTGCTGATCTGGTAGTTGTAGAAAACCAGTTAGATGTGGTATTTTTTGATGCTCGCATACCGAATGGAGAATAACTGTGGGTAATTCCGAGAAAATGAGTGCACTGCTTAAAAAAACTACAGCCAAAGAAACATTATCAGCTTTTCAGGGTAAAAATGAGAAGGCATTTCAAGTCAGAGTCCTGTGAGGTCTATCTTAAACACAATTCTACTTAGTGTTTATACTGATGTTTTGAATGGTATAATAAGACAGCAAGGAGCATTTCAAGAACCATGGGAGACAAGATCATGCTTAAAATTGATTGCCTGATATCAACTAATGTAATACAGTAACAGAAAGGGAAAGTATTGTACATGAGAAAAAGTGAGCAACTGCCCCAAAATTTGTGAAAGGCAGAAAAGATTGGGGGGTTTTAGGCTTAAAGTTAGTCCTAAATTGCAAAAGATTTTAAGATCTGATGGTTTACCAAGACATTTAATTCTGAGATATATTCATATATAAAGACATGGAAGAGAGTTATTTTCTTTTCCCTTGTGTAGGTGGTGTTCTAGCTGGAACATTGGGCTCACTTCTGAGCAGTGAATATGGACAACATGTTTGGAATCCAATGGGGAAGAAACAAAACTTTTCAATAGCTGGAAAATGTGACCTGTAAAGCAAGACTAAGAGCTCCATTTAATCTAGAAAAGAGTTAAGTAAGGAAGTGTATGGTGCAAGATGTAAAGTGTCTTTATAAAGGAGATGATAACTAATCATTTTCATCTTTTTATGCTGACACAACGTAAGAAAAGTAGGCTAAATGTGAAGCCAGCAAGATTTGGTTTGGGTATGAGGAAATCTAATAAAATCTAATAAAATCTAATAAAATCTAATAAAAGGGACAGGTAAGCTCTAAAACAGATTTTCTAGTGAAGCAGTGGTATTATTATTATCATCATCATCATCATTATTATCATTAACTTCCCTACTGCTGCCGTTGCCTCTCCTATACCCCACCACTTCTGACTCCTGCTGCTACTCCCCTGCATACCTTCCAGCCACTGCTTTTTCCCTTTTGCTGCCACCCTATCCTCCCTACACCAACCTACGATGCTGCCGTCTTCTGCTTGCCTCTTAATTGCCACTTCCAGTAGTGGTGCCTGAGAACACAAAAGCCCCCTAAGAAATTGTTGCGACTGTCACACCTCACCCCTTGGAAGCCCCTGGGTTATACAGTTTCTTCTGGTCCCTTCCAGGCCCATATGTCTGTGCTGCCGTGGTGCTGTGACTTCTTTTCCTGGCAGTGTAGTGTGACACAGACAGCGCTTGATAATGAGCGTGAAGCAGAACTGTGAAAAAAAAGATTTTGAGTCTTCTTCTCAGTCAGCTGTACGCTGATCTGGCCGCGTATCGATGCATGCCCAGCATAAAGGATGCACAATTATTCTGACTTCCAGTAGCTGATTTTCCCATCCAAATCCCTTGCAGCTCTTGTTTGTAGCTCAGGCACCTTTGGGCTGGCTCAGCACCAAGGGCAAATCAAGTAATAACAGGGTGAGCCTCCTGTGGCTGGTAATGCAAGTGCTACTGCTGTGCTATGCTCCTGGCACAGTGCAACGCAGGCCAAAGACAGCCAGGAAAATGTGCCCCAAATGAAATCTTGCTGTGAACATGTTAGGCTAACTTCTACAGTGTTAAGATATAAATAGTCATATGTGTTTACACTGCAAAAAGAATTACACCCACACACATACAATATCACTCCAAAATAAGGAAACATAAACTGTTCATTGAGTCCAGTGATTTTGTTCTGCTCATATGTGTGACTTTATTTTGGGATCTCCATAGTATTTTCCCAACTTTGGCCTCTTAACAGACTATCTCTGTCAGACAATGGAGTGCAAACAGGCATAAGGTAATTTTTTTAAAGTTTTTTGAATAATATTTTTGGGAGGTTAAATTACATTTCACAGAAATATAAGGTATTTACACCATAATTAATTGTTCTAACTTACAGATTTGTTTTCTAAATCAACTTCAAGGGAATCTTGGAAATATTTCAAGGAGTGTTCCAAAATGCTTGTATTGAGCATGACTCCAACTATCTTTATCTGAAGATAATCAGAGAAAACTCAGTATTTATCTGGCTTTCTATTTCTGAATGAGTTAGCATGTTAAGATGCAGGTGAAGATCAAAAGGTGTTTTACAGACTGTAAAAATTAAGGTTCTCAACATCCCTGCACATTAGGTAATGATCTAATTTTACATGTGGGAGAAACTAAGGCAAAAAAGAAATAATCAGATTTATGAACCGTATCACTGCAAGCCGATGATAAAGATCAGAATGAACCCCCAAACCCTTTAGGATAGTTGTTTGTTTTAATCAAAGTTCTTTCTTAAAAGTAGTGGTTCAGGAGTTTTTATCAGATGTATGGGTTGAAATTCTACTAATATAATTAATTGAAATATATATTGAGTCTTTTGAAAGCTTTAAAATGAGGTTCTTGTCTTCTGAGGGTGGGCACGGACAGTCTACAGCAGAGCTCATAAAAAGGAAGTTTCTTTTTGTTTGGCAAAGCCCTCTCCTTTCTTCCCTATACTTTACCATAAATGCAGATCAGTAACATGATCTGTGGTTTTGGGTGTCTTTGGTGTAAAGAGTTACGTGTTATAAGTAGAGATTATTAGTGAAAAGATGAAAAATATCCTGCTGAATTGCTTTATGTTATGAAACCTCATGCTTACATCATTTGCATGAAAGTGGAGAGACTGTATTCTTTAAAGTCAGTTGAAATTAAAAAATTGTTTTTATGGTGCATTAATGAATTATTTATAAATTAAAAAGGAGAGAAATCAAACTAGCTGGTATTTGCCAGAGAAAGGGGAGGTGGCCGCTGTTATAGGCAGATGTGTATCTTGTCACTGAACTGCTTGCAAATGTCATGTGAAATACTGAATATATTAGAATTAAGAATTACACATACAGAAGCTGATGACCATGAGAAAACATGCATGCAGCTTTGGGGCTGCAGGCTAAAGATTTCCCTTCCTATGTATATTCAAAAACCTTTGGAAAGGCTCTGACAGATATAGCTGCAGCAATTTCAAACGTCACTTTGCCTGCCTGCCCTATTTTTCTGACAGAGGTTGCCACCACTTAGCGGAAGAGGCAAAATGGCACAGGTTGCTGCACTTCACCTGCTACTTGTCACACCTTGCATATTAATACCATTCTCTCTTTGTAGTGGATGGGGTTAATACACTGAAATGTGGTGACTGAGGTGTGGACACCCATATGAGGTGTAGACAAGGCTCTCCTGCTGTTGGGGTAATGACGGCAGTTTCTGTCAGAGAAACGAGGGAAGAGCCTGACTGGTAATGTTCTTCCCAGCCCATCATACAGGCTGGAGATCAGAGCGCGTTTTACCCCCTTGTTCTTGTAATGGTCCCACTACACAAGCTAACAGGCAGGATGGTTTTGAGATGTGTCCTGGTATCAGCTGGGATAGAGTTAATTTTTTCCTAGTAGCTGGTATGGTGCTGTGTTTGGGATTTAGCCTGAGAACAGTGTTGATATACACTGGTGTTTAAGTTGTTGCTCAGTAGCACTTACCCTGATCAAGGACTTTTCAGTCTCTTTTGCTCTGCAAGTGATGAGGGGCATGGGAAGCCAGGAGGAAGCAGAGACAAGACACCTGACTCAAATTAGTGAAAGAGGTATTCCATACCACAGCACGTCATGAACAGTGTATGAACTGGGGGAAGTTACCTGGAAGGCCCAGGTCGCTGCTCAGGTCGGGCTGGGTATTGGCCAGCAGGCGGTAGGCAATTGTATTGTGCATCTCTTGTCTTATTATTCAATTGTTCTTATCTCAACCGACAGGTTTTACCTATTTCTGATTCTCCTCCCCAGCCTACTGGGTGGGTGGGAGTGAGTAAGCAGCTATATGGTACTTAGTTGCTGGTTGGTGTTAAACCATGACAGTCCTTTTTGGCACCCAACTTGGAGCACAAAGGGTTAAAATAACAACAGGTCTGACTGGAGCGTGTTAAAACAAATTTATTATAAGAATTCATTACATTAGTTTAATAGTCACTGGTCATAACGTTGATTTATTTGTTCTCAGAGTTGTGCATGTTCTCATGGTTGCGTTGTGTAACACCTCACTTGCTGTATATGTTCCCTGTGGTGATGTTTATCACCGCTGGGGACTTGGGCTAAGACTATCTTTTTATTGTACTTTGTAACACTGGTTTATGATCTGCTAGAATTGCTGGTCGCGAAACTAATCTGGTGTTTGTACTCAGCATTGCCGTTACCTCTGGACTTCGGGAGCCATCTATTGGAAACTATTAATAATTACACCTTTTACCTTTTCGGAGAGCCATCCTACGGAGGAGACATTTTCCCACATCTTTCCCTTCCTTTCCAGGCTAATTACAATAACACCTGAGAATTTTGAAATGTTTTAATGTCCTTGAGATGTTCAAACCAGCATTGTCCTACTGCTAGGAACCATGAATGTGGTTCAGGTATTGCTTAGGATTAAGCAACTATTTGCACCTACTCCAACACCTGTGACAAGCACTGCAGCTACACAAACCCTGGTGACAGACACTGCAGCTACTCAGCCCCTGGTGATGGGGTGATGCAGCTGAGCCAGAGGACCAACCCGTGCTGGTATCAGTTGCCCCTAGATACAAGAAGAAATGGACATGAAACACAGTTCATTTAGTAAAGGAGGACAAAGTAGAAATATCACAAGACCAGAAGAAAGAGGCAGAACAGGAGGTAACCATTCAATCCCTATCCCTGAGTGAGCTGTGGGATATGTGAAATTATTTCAGCCATCATCTGGGTGAGTACATTATCACCTAGCTGCTCCGATGCTGGGGTTATTGGGCTAGTAGAGGGCAGGGAAGACAAGAAGCTGGAATAATTTTCAAGGGAAGGGAGAATTTACAAGGCAATTGGAAAATAGACAGAAGCCCTCAGCCTCTGGAGGTGACTTCTGTCAAGTGTGAAGGAAAGGCATCCCTTCAAAGAAGATGCTATATGTCACATTGTGGGGTCTGCTACAGACCTGCCTGACCAAGAAGATAGAGCAGATGAGGCCCTCTATAGACAGATAGAAGCAACCTCACGTTAATAAGACCTGGTCCTCATGGGGGACTCCAACCACCCTGATATCTATTGGAGAGAAACACACAGCAGGGCGTAAGCTATCTAGGAGGTTCCAGGAATGTGTTGATAATAACTTCCTTCCCCAAGTGATAGAGGAGCCAATGAGAAGAGGTAATGTGCTGGACCTTGTTCTCACTAACAAGGAGGGGTTAGTGGGGAATGCGAAGCTCAAAGACAGCCTTGGGTGCAGTTACCATGAAAGGGTGGAGCTCAAGATCCTTAGGGCAGCAGGGAGGGTCCACAGCAAGCTCACTACCCTGGACTTCAAGAGGACAGACTTTGGCCTCTTTAGGGATCTGCTTGGTAGAGTACCATGGAATAAAGCCCTGGAGGGAAGAGGAGCCCAAAACACCTGATTAATATTCAAAGATCATCTCCAAGCTCAGAAGTGATGCATCCCAAAAAAGAGGAAGTCAGGCAAAGGCACCAGGAGGCCTGTGTGTGGCTGAAAAGGAGCTCCTGGAGAAACTCCAACTCAAAAGGAACCCTACAGAGTGTTCAAAAAAGGACAGGTATCCTAGGAGGAATACAGGGAAATTGTCCAAGCAGCCAGGGATCAGGTTAGGAAAGCTAAAGCCCTGATAGAATTAAATCTGCCTAAGGACATCAAAGGCAACAGGGAAAGCTTCTATAGGTATGTCAGTGAGAAAAGGAAGACTAAGCAAAATGTGGGCCGTCTCCGGAAGGAAATGGGAGTTGTGGGTACCTGGGATAATGAGAAGGCTGCAGTACTCAAAAAACTTCAATGTCTTGGTCTTCACTGGCAAGCGCTGCAGCCCCATGACCTAAGTTGCAGAAGGCAAAGGTGGGGATTGGGAGAATGTAGGAGATCAGGTTTGAGACCATCTAAGGAAGCTGCAGGTATGCAAGTCCATGGGATGTGATGAGATGCACTCATGGGTTACAAGAGAACTGGTGGATGAAGTGGCTAAGCCACTATCCATCATGTTTGAGAAACAGTGGCAGTCTGGTAAAGTTCTCACTCTACCAGAAACAGGGAAACACAACTCCCATTTATAAAAAGGGGAAAAAAGGAAGACCTGGGGAACTACAGGCCAGTCGGTCTCATCTTGGTGCCCAGCAAGATTATGGAGCAGGTCCATGATTAATTGCCAGCTGCTGTTAAAACATGACTCTATGGCAGACATGCTGTGTGCTGTGTGCCCTTGACAACAAGATGCAGAATTACAGAGGTTGAATTGACCTCCATTCGGTCCAAGACCCTGCTCCGAGCAAGGCTAAGCTTCACACATGTCTGCTATCCATGTGTGCTGGCAGACGTTAACATTTCCTCTGTAAACTGATTTCATGGAGCTTTTCTTTATCATGAACTTTTCAGGAGTAGTTCACATTTATAGATCAAGAATACAAAGCACAGAAAGGTGATTTTTTTTTTTTTTTTTAAGGATAAAGTGCTTTGTTATAGATGGAAGCTGATGGGTAGGCACAGAGTTTTTTTTGTTTGACACACGTTTTCACAAAGTATTAAATTTCCAGTTTCTTCTTTTAAAATGACATTGTTTACAACAAGTGAGCCCTTTGCTCCATCAGAAAATCTATTAAAGATGCAATCGGCTGATGCTCAGCTTGCCCAAGACTAGAGAGTTTGCATGCTATAAAACCAAATAAATCCAGTGTGGTGGGTGAGAGGAAAAGTAATTGTATGCATAAACAAATTTGTAGTTCATGTGTCTGGTTTCATGTTGATATTACACAGAAGCTGGCTATTGTTCAATAAATTTTAGGATTTTTTTTACTCATGTTCCTTTATCTCTCAAGTTTGCTCTTGCTTCTCAACTTTCCAGGTGAGATGGGTCGAAATCTGCATCTTCTCTATGAGCAGAGGCAAAATAAGCTGTCTCCTTCTCCTGAAGATTATGTGTAGTCCTGGAGCTTCATAACAAGCTCTGAATCTCTATTTGTTATCCAATATGGCAAGAAGCAAAAGTTCCCTGGAGAAAATCCAGCCATTAAGTACATAAAGGTATAATGAATGTCTCTAGATGGTGGATCAATAAGATACAGAAATTATGACCAATGGAACACTCAAATGCTAGCTGGTGAGAAAGTTTATGAGCATTTAACCTCTATTCCTTCACTGCTTACTTCAACTGTCAAACTAAGCAGACTGGGGGGAGCAAATTTCAGCAAGGATGTGCTAATTATTTAAACCATATTTATATTCTTGCTTCTACATCCCCCTTTGTCAGTGATAATTACAACATTTCAGCAGGATTCTTATTCTTTGGACAAGGAAGGCAGCTAATTATATTCTGAAGTGTAGGCATATCCTTTGAGAATTGTGAAGTGAAAATGAGAGAATCAATGAAATCTGATGATTATCAACATCAAAGCCAACCTCCAGTTGGTCAGAGGAATGGAAAGCCCTTGTGATGATTTTTTTTTTGCATTTAAAAAACAAATGCAACACTGGAACAAAAATGGAGAAGCACAGACAGTCAGTGTGAGATGATAGAATTTATAGGAGAAAGAAGGTAAAATCAAAATGCATTTTTCAAATATTTGCCCATCTCATGAAGCTCTGGCTTTACCAGCTCCCTAGTAAAAGAGCTTCTGGGAAGTGCTGTGGCCCAGAAAATGAATAGCTCAGAAAGGAAGCTACTGGGAATGCTCAGAGGGCAGAATTATTAAGGAACTGGTTACCAGTACAGCTCAGACATCTCGGGAGACTCTTGAGGTAGCATGTGTGGTGTCGTTTGCAGCTTGCTGGAGCCAGCGGACTGCAGAGTGAGGCAGTAGCTCGAGAGAGTTCATCTTTGTTGCTGTACTATCTTGATTTCCAGCTGCCCAGGGAACTGGTAAGCCTTACCAGCTCCTTTATGAGCTTGGATTGTGGCTGAAAACTCTGCCAACCAGACTGCTTATAAAAACCCCCAAAGAGCTTGAGAGATTAAGCAGTGGAGGAATTGGCTAGATAAAGGGCTTTAGCAGCCAACAGTCCAAGAGATAGGTGGGGGCCAGAGTGGCCAAAAATTATTAGGTTTTCCTCAACTGTTGAAACAGAATTGTCATATTCTTGTGAATGCTTTGATCCTGTCAAATCCATTATTTTCTGGCTGCTGCTGGGAAATTTCTGATGAGCTCCAAATCTAAAAACCAGTAAAAATCTTTGTGTCTTTGTCTTTTACATGATGATGTGATAAGATATATAGGGTTTACATTACACCAAGTACAGTAGCATGTAATATAGTTCTGAAAACAAAGTACCTTATTTTGCATTGTATTTTGCATCATATTTTCTCTTATTTGCATTTGTGAAAGTGACTGTAAAGTAGGTTTTAGAATGAACACACTAGGAAAATGCTCAGATGCCTTCTAAGATGTGTTTCCTCTGGCCTGTGGCTGTTCTTCCAGTGGGCAAAAAATTCATACAAGCTTGATTATGATTACAAAGGTTTCTGATTTTTGATTGGAGATTTAATTAAATTGCTGGCTCATTACTGCCATAATAAAAACTCCTGAAAGGTACTAATCTGTAATCAAACCTCAGGTGTAACAATATGGTTGAAAATTATTTCTGTGAATCAAATGAGATGGTTTATCCTTCAGTTAACATTTTCTTTCATTGCAGGGGGAATAATGGCACAAAACTGCCTTTGGACTCCTCCCTCTGACAGGCTCCCTTTAAGAAGCAATTGAAGATTTTGTCTCACCTCTGACAGGTTTCTTTATTTAGGTAAACTATTCTATAACATTCAGATATATAAGACTCTCATTGAAGTCAGCACAGTTATTGTGAATTTATAATACTTTGGTATTGAAGGTAAAATTTAGCATATTGAAATGGACATATTCAGCTTCTTTTAATGTAGGGCATACTTTGCTTGATGCAACTTACAATCTAGCTATGACATGAAATATTGGGGAAAAAGATGTTCTATTTATTACAATATAAATGTCTGCCTGCATTTAACTGAGAGAGGAGCATAGAAGCACAGTCCAGAACCAGTTTTGTCACTACGGAAAACAGACAGACAGGAGACAACAAAAGAATTCAGGTAATATACTGAATACCAATCAGATTACAAAGCAGTATTCTTTAAATGACACTCAAAGCAGATGGAATGAAGCAATAAATCAGGTAATTTTATTGTGGTATTTTCCAGTTCTCAGACAATTGTAATAATTTGACTCATGCTTGAAATAACTACTTTACAGATGAGGCACTCCTGGAACTACTGATTTTTCATCGGCTCAGAATGCACAGCTTCAGCTTTCATGTTTAACTAGTAAGTAAAATTCATCTGTGCTGGCCTGTGAAGAGATTCATACATATCTGGGTATTTTTTGTGGTTTTCTCAAGACCTTTTCAACTCAACCTTCCTTTCACATCTGAAGGTGGTGGAAATTCTCCCACTCCCTCCTTCCCTTGTGTAATGGTTTTGTAACTGGAAGCCAAATTAGTAAGTGAATGCTACCCCTGAAAACCAAATAAATCTAATATAAATACTTTCATAAATTATTGCTTGCACGAGAATTCTTAGAAAAAGAATTGGGATGCACTATTGGTTTTCAGATTGCTTGGCAGCTGTAGATTGTTTTTTGTTTCACAACCTGCATTTGTACATAGATCTCAGTGTTGCCACACTTTTATGTGCTAAAAATAGTATTTGCATTTGAAGTTTACAGATTGCGTATATCTCTTTATCTTAGTTACAAACAAAACTTAAATTCTCAGTATGTCTTTCTTGTTCGTAAAGCAAGGTTGGTACATTACGCAGCTGTGAGCACCTGGTACTGTTCGTTAATGTGAGGTAAACCTTTCTTTGCTGGCAACTGTGTCCTTCATGTATCAATTCAAGCTGCATGTCTGAAGCAACATGAAAGACTAACACCGAAACAAGGTAAAAGACTAATTTCTGAAAAGTTGCCGGATTTCATAGAGAAAGAGCTATTGGATCATTACATTGTGTGGTTAAGGCTACAGTTTTACTAGGAGGAAGCTGTTTTCAGAGTTCAAAATTGGCATAAATAATTCCTTAAAACACGACATTTGGAAAACAGTATTGCTGCAATAGCTACATCACGACAAGGACAATATAGCAGTGAGAATGAGTGAGGAAAGAAACAGCTGTTGATTTCCTTGCTTTTTAACTCATATATGAATCTTTTATGCTGGATTTGATATTAATAAGTGTTTTAGATAAGATCATATTCTTTGTATAAATGAAGAAAAATCTTTCATACAGGATACAAGGCCAGCAACCAGCAATCATCCAGAGAACCATTTTCCTTACAGTATTCCCGAGCTGCTTCTAAAAGAGCAAATGAAGGAGAAGACTGGAGAAGACAGGAGAAGACTGGAGAATTAGCATAGGGCAAATCTGCCTGTCTGCCTCCAGCCTTTTTCTTTTCTAATAGCTGAGATGCTAACAGCTTGAACAAAATCCTTGCCACATAGGTGTCACGTATCACTGTGGTTTTCTTTCAATGCTTTTTTAGGTACCTCCCTGTACGATCTTCTTCTTGCCTGGCAGATCTACTTTGGCTTCACTGCCAAGGAGTCTCTTGTGCCAGGACAAGGGAGCTGGGTTTGTCAGCAAAGATTAAAAACAAAGAATAAAGCTGCTTTAAAAGAATTAGCAATTACTTAGAATTAGATTTTTTTTTTCTTTTTCCCCCAAAGAGGTAATACTTCAGACAGACCTTCATATAGAATCATAGAATTGTTTGGGCTGGAAAGGACCTTAAAACCATCTAGTTCCACCCCCCCTGCCATGGGCAGGGACATATGAAATTTTACTATGTATATTTCTGGTTTAAACATTTGGATGTGAAGGAGTGTCACTTATTTTGTTTAGTAATAACTACGGAATGTAGGTTTTTTGTTGTGTGGAGCTCACTTACTTTGCTGTAAAATGCAACACAACGTGCAACACCGTGTTTTTGAAACCTGCATTTTAAATAGCACTAGGCTATGAAGATTGTCACTACTGAAGGTTTATTGTGAATTGTCTATTACATGGAGATTTATTAAAAAAACCACAACCCCAAAACTATCACTAAAGAATTAACCATTTTATAAATTTAAAAATTAATCCTGAATAATACTGTTCTCTTACATAGTTTGCTTTGCTCTATGCACATATACGGCAACATAAATCATGACATGAAATATCACTCTTATGTCTTGTTTCTTTTTGATACATAAGATTCTATATAAAAATATTAACTTCAAAAATACTAATGTAACTGTGTAACTAAAACCTATATAATATTAAAGTAGTGAAATGGCCCTCATCTTCAGCACATTTCTGCTCAGAATACCTTGTGTGACAAGCAAGTACTAGGTTATCTATTTTGCCGAGAAAATAAGGCAGAAACAACATGATTTATAGCTGGTAAACAGAAAGTCTATAGGAAATATGAGATTTGATTCTGTATCTCCAGAGCCAGATTATCATTTTAACCAGTACTTTTCTTCCCTACCAGTATCTTATACTAGAAATGATCTGGTCCTCATAGCTGGTCTTCTGATGCTTTCTGGTTCGTGCTGCAATATGTGGCTAATGATGCCATGTGTAATGCTATCATAAAAAGGTGGGGTTTAGTTTATCTCTGTTTCCATTTAACCAGAAACTTCATCATTCATTATAGAATAAGAATCAGGTTTTTAATATGTGTAAACAAACACTGTTTGTTTTACTAATCCAAACAACATTTTTTAGAGATTGTCTTTCACAGAAGGACTTTTTGTCCTTAGGACTCCTTTTCCATGATGTGTTTCTTACTGGAAAGGGCTAAAACTGTTGAGAAAACCTAGATAAAGTAGAAATCCATCACAACTGACATTCTATACTTGAGGCAAATGCCTGGGAAGGAAAAGGCTGTACCGCATGAGCCACAGCTGAGCTCCTTTGTTCTTTGCCATTGCCATTTGTCATTTGCCATTTGCCATTGCCATTGCTGCATCTCCAGGAAGCCGGTTGCCCTCCTTAGTGCTTGATAAACACTTCAGCATCCATTAGAGAGAAAGCATGAAACAAAAACATGGAATAGGAGAAAGAAAGGAAACAAAAGCCTCATATTTCAAGTAGGTGTTACTGGTATTAAAACCTTATTTCTGTTAGCTGGGAAGCAGTCTGTAACAACCACCCCAGAACTGTAATCTCCCCTTCTTGATGTTACTCAGGGCATTTAACATTTAACCCCTGGAGCTTTTAACATTCCCACCACCTTTGTAAATCTCACCCTGGCAGAGCACACATGCATGCAACCCAACATGACCGAGTAATGTGAATGACATTTCACACCAAAATGGCTGTCACAAAGGCTGCCCTGATTTTAATTTTGATGATATTTTTCTTCCCTGCTCCTTCTTTTGCCACTCTTATTGCCTTGGTCCAGGCTGGGCTGAAGCAGGTAGGAAGCCATCTGGTGGCTCCCAGGTACAACCCGAGGGGAGGTTGTGGGGCTGCATGGTCTCCACTCTGGGTTTGTTGGGATGATGAGGGGCCAACACAGTGCTTGGCAAGGAAAGGGAGAAATCCGTTATGAAACCTGACAGCAATTGTGCTTTCCAGGCCTTTGTCCTTGGCCCAAAGTGCTTTCTTTGCCTTTAAACCATCTCAGGCAAAGGGGCTTAAACATTGGCCACAGAGGGAAAGGGCTGCCCCGGCCCAGGCTGCCTGCTGCCCCTGTGGTTACAAACTGCCTTAGGATTTGCCTTTGATTATAAAGTGCCCTTTGCTTTGGTTATAAACTACCAGCATTTTATCATTGTGAATTACTGTACATCAGCCAAAATGTGCTTGAAAATGCAGAAGGAAAAATGAAGAGAAAGAGGTATGAACATACATTTCCCTACCACACTTTTGCAGTGGAAAGCCAAATTGGTTACTGAAGAAGACCCCTAAACTTTATTCAGCTGAGTTGCTCCTCTGAGAAATAGTGCCAATGAAACGGTTTGACTTTTCTCTTTCTTTAATACTGTAATTAATTTGTCATCCTGCAAAGCTTTTCAGTGCCTATCTTAAACTTGCCTGCTCTCACACGGAGCACTGTAACAAAGTTTAGCTGTTCTGCTCCAAGAAGACAACACTGCGATTGTCAGTAACAGCAAAATAGAATTTTGATTTTTTACCAGTGAGAGTGATGGTGCTCACAGTGGACAGTCACTTGTAGGAAAAGACATCATTGACCTTTTAGGATATTATGTGTTTTATCCCGAAATTCTGTGCAAATTATGAATAAGCTTCCCAAATGCATAGATAACTCCGATATGTTTCTGTTTTGGCAAGAGAGAAACTAGTCAAAATCAGTGAGATTTATTCAGTTTTACTGTTGCTCTGAAAAACCTTAGACTGCAGTGAAAATAGTCAAGAACCTCATCAGCTTCATGCATGCGTGGCCTTTACTGCCCTTTAGGTAAACAAACAGCAGAAACACCCAATGGCTTTTATTTTTTTCCTGAAAGGTCAGCACTAGACATAATGGACTGCTGCTACACAGGATTCAGCTATTTTAATTCAGATCTTGAGCAACTGTTAAACCATGCTTGTGCTTTCTGTTGTGTATTTTTTACAAATATTTGTAATTAATTTTTTTCTTGCACAGTTTATACAGTACTTGGAAACTAAATGATTTTTGTATGAGATTCTTTTTAATGGAAGTTGATGCACATAGTTTCTTGACAATTCTGAAGGTCTTTTCATACATCAGTGTTGCCAGTAGCAGCACAGGTGCAGGGATGTAGAGAAAGGAGGGTCTGGACAAATAAAGCCTTAGCCTTAAACACCAAAGGCTGGTGTCTATGGCTTCTGAGCTATAAGGAAACCTTAACCATGGCTCTCTCTTGGAGTTCTATGGCTGCTTTGATAAACCCACGTCAGCAACCAGGCCAAACTTTGTCTCTATCTCCTAATGCTCCATCTCATTTTTGTGTTTCTCTTATTTTTGCTGGTACAATTTTTGGCAGTGCTGTGCTAATTTTGGCATTTCTGATGGATTTGAAAAATTGCAAAATTTTATCCTGCAGTTAAGCTGTATTGAGGAATAATCACTTCCCTGTGAAACTAAGGAGTTCATTGTTTGCATGAACAAGATCAGCTAGCTGGCAGATCTCAGTTTGAACAAAATCAGCTTAATTAGTTTAGATATCTATCATGAGAAGTTGCTTAGCTGTGATGTGGCGCTGAAAATTGCACAGAAATTTTGGTCAGAATTCACTGAAAAAGAAGGCTTTTTTTTTTTTTTTATTCGGCAGAGAGATTGTTGATGTCTGAACTGTGGATTTAAAAATGTCACTGACATGTACATGATGGTGCCTGTCTACTATGATACATAGCAAAGGCATAAGTATCTCCTTACTTCTCTCCTTATCTCCTTACTTACTTATTAAATCTCCTTGCTTACTTGTGCAAGGTCCTACACTTGGGTTGGAGCAATCCCAGGCAACATCTACAGGTTGGGCAGAGAAGAGATTCAGAGCAGCCCTGAGGAGAAGGACTTGGGGGCATTGATCGATGAGAAAATGAACATGAGCTGGCTTCAGTGTGCACTCGCAGCCCAGAAAGCCAACCGTATCCTGGGCTGCATCAAAAGCAGCGTGACCAGCGGGTTGAAGGAGGTGATCCTGCCCCTCTACTCTGCTCTCGTGAGACCTCACTTGGAGTATTGTGTGCAGTTCTGGTGTCCTCAACATAAAAAGGACATGGAACTGTTGGAACAAGTCCAGAGGGTCATGAGGATGATCAGGGGACTGGAGCACCTCCTGTATAAAGACAGGCTGAGAAAGTTGGGGCTGTTCAGCCTAGAGAAGAGAAGGCTGCGTGGAGACCTCATAGCAGCCTTCCAGTATTTGAAGGGGGCCTATAGGGATGCTGGGGAGGGACTCTTCATTAGAGACTGTAGTGACAGGACAAGGGGTAACGGGTTAAAACTTAAACAGGGGAAGTTTAGATTGGATACAAGGAGGAAGTTCTTTACTGTGAGGGTGTTGAGGCACTGGAATGTGTTGCCCAAGGAAGTTGTGAATGCTCCATCCCTCGTGGTGCTCAAGACCAGGTTGGACAGAGCCTTGAGTGACATGGTTTAGTGTGAGGTGTCCCTGCCCATGGCAGGGTTTGGAACTAGATGATCTTAAGGTCCTTTCAAACCCTAACTGTTCTATGATTCTATGATTCTGTCTCCATGGATCAGACTGTTCAGACAGCCAAAACCATTCCAAACAGCAGATTTTAACTGACCACTTAACAGAAACCTGTAACTGGAACTGTAGACTAAATCCAGCTGCAAAAATCCTCTGTATACTTACACATACATGCAAATACAGTATATCAGAGCAAGCATCACAAAAAGAACTTGTGGACCATAACTTAAAGCAGTGTTCCTGTACAAGTATGTTAGTCATTAGGCTATTGCATTGGAGATGGCGGTGCAGTCACTAGCTACAGTCATGAGAAGATGCATGGCAGTCTTCAAAGAGAGTTTTGGGCCCAGGATTGAGGGATGATTAGAGCATTCTCTCTCCTTGTCTCAGTAAATTATTTCATGCAGTTACATGTGGCTAACATCTCTTGCTGGCTATCTGCAGGCAGTTCCTAGCCAAAAGCCTTAAACATGGGAACCCCTATGCCTGATGGGAATTTGGATTCTGTGATGGTGACAATATGAAACATTCAGTTTCTAGTTCTGGTAAGTTGAAGTGATGGTACCTATGTCCTTTTTGGGGTCTGTTGTAATCCTTATTGAAGGATTTCGCAGTGAGGCCAAAGTATTTTTAGATTGTCTATTCCATTTGGATACAAATGAACAAGTTTTACCTATTGTGTCTTTTTTTCCTTTACAGTTATACTGAAATAGGAATTAAAAAACCTTAAGGGAAAAGGAAAGAAACGGTGGTGTTTAATTATGAATACCACCTGTATAAATTAATATGAAAAAATATTCATTACTGTAGGCTTGTATAATTCATGTTTAACAGGTAAAATTTGCTATTTCAGGGAAGAATATGATACGATAATAATATCAACTTACCTGAGATGCATTATGTGAAAATTTGGATACAAAGATAACGTTGCTCTTGAAGTTTGTTCCAACTTTCGTCTGTACTGTGTAACTATTTAAACATCACTTTACTGGCAATAAATATTTTCCATATTTTTAGGAATTAAGGGTAATTATTACTCTTCTGCATTCTTTGCTGTAGGCTGTACAAGTTCAGACAGAGTAGGCTATAAATGAAATTTAGTGATTACTCATAGAGTCACGGAATTGTTGATGTTGGAGGGGACCTCTGGAGGTCATCTAGTCTAAACCCCTACTCACAGTGGGGTCGGCTAAAGCAGGCTGCTTGGTGTCATATCCAATCAGACTCTGAATGTCTCCAAGAACGGAGACTCTACAATCTATCTAGAAAACCAGTTCCAGTGTTTGACCACCCTCAGAATTAGAATGTAAATTTCATAGATCATAATCTTAAACCTAGTAAAGGCTTGGTCACACAGAATACATATAGCCATTTTTCTAACTGCTTATTTTGCAAACAGAATGAGTTTTAGTTTCATGAAATCCATCTACTATAGGGAGATTTTGAGGCAGTATTAATACAGATAAAGTGATGTTAAACTTCTTAACCATTTTGGCAGTTTGACCTGCAACATGTACATTTGCATTGCCGCATCTCCTGCTGTATTTATCGTTATGATAGCCTGTTATTGCCTGAGACATAACAGACAAATGGAAGGCTGTATCCTACTGAAGTCCCATTTGAATCCTTCATATAGGTTCTCAGTAGTTCAAATGGCTTTTCTTAGAATTTAAATAAACCAAGTGGTGGGCTATTTTAAGACTGTGGGAAGCCCTGAATACTGTGTGCACAATAAGTCTGTTTTATATATGCCGTGAGTCTATTCTGTACTTTACCCAGCCTTTTACGTCTGCAGAGAAGTCAAAGTTCAAATGGCGAGGTATATGTCCTGTCTCACTGAATATTTGCGCTTTGTGCTGTAGAGTCCTGGAACCTTTTTACCTTATTGGTATAGATATAGCTAGTGAGGCTGATTCAAGACTAAATATAACATGAATGTTGAAAGAGAGATTGTAGATTTTTGTGTCTAACCAGTTCCTTGCCTTACACATTTGCACGTAGAATCCTATCAGTGAAGAGCTCCGTCTCACTGATTCCTCACACCTTTTTTATTTTTCCTCATGTAGCACTTTGCCTCTAAGGACAGGTTATGCTGGAGAAAAGATTTACGCTTTCCTACCTTTGCCGGTACACTAGCATCAAATCTTTTTTTCTACTGGGTCCTCATCACCAAACATGAATTCATTTGGATGAACAGATTGGAGTTACGGAAAAGTTTAGAATCACTGCAGTATCATTAATGGTAACAGGGCTTTATATAGCACAAAATAAGATGTTGCCAGCAACCTTTTTGTTTGTTTGGGTTTTTTTTTCAGTAGATAGAGAAAACAGGTTTTAGAGTTACTGGCCTACTTAATATAAATATTTAGCTCTTTATGCTGGTTTGGATTCCTGTGTGGGAAATCCTTCCTGATTCCAAGTCTCCATTTTTCACTTCTTGGCTTAGCAAGTATTGGAGATGCTGCGGTGGCAGCTTATTTTCTCAGAGGAGAGCGCTTATCAGGCCATTTGACAGAGACTTCTCTGGTTGATTAAATTGTGTCAGCCACTTCAGAGCAGAGGGTCTTTTGGATAAATGGTGAATGAACATGTCACAGGTTTTTGAGGATAGAAGACATGAAACAGTAAAAACCTTGGGATACCTCAAGTATGACAGATTTTCCAAAATACTGACAAGTTAACATATCACACTGAACAAAGATAGTATTTGAAACAGGGACTACTGTTTATATTTAAGGAATGCTTCTGAGATCAAAATATTTTAAACATCTTGCATCAGCTAATGATGTATGATTTATTTCTTCTGCAGATTAAACCAATAGCATTATCCATGTGCTTTCCAGATGGCAATTTATCTGTAATAAGCCACATGATATGAAGTAAGTATGTTATAAATCAGACATACATTTTTGGTTTTAAGTTTTCTATTCTAATAGTATATACAAATTCCAATATGTCTATGTTCAGTTAAAAGCTGAATGTGTGTAGCGTGTGTAGCGAAACTCTGGTTAACCAGGTGTGATTTGAAACATTCAATTTCTGTTTTGATTTAGAAACTGTGAATTTAAACTAAATTTGTATGGTATGACAGTATTCTTAATTTTTCCAAAGTATTCTTAAGGAAGAGAATGACAATGGACTGCTATGCATAGTTGTTTTATGTTGGTGAAATATAAAGAAAAAATGCTATAAGATATTTAGAAAAGTTATATGATGTCATGTATATACATCATAGATAATATGGTAAAATGACACTTAATCCAAGTGTGACTTAGAAAAAAATCTCAGAATTACAAAGCATCCCAGAGATTTCTAAAACAGTGGAGTGTTATGAATGGAGAATTTGAGCAAGTAATTCTGTGAACAGCTAATGAAGCCTAATACCAAATAGATTTCTGTACTATGTGCCTTTGGCCACCCTGCTGGGGCA
Organism: Pezoporus wallicus; assembly: GCF_028554395.1. NCBI lineage: Eukaryota > Metazoa > Chordata > Aves > Psittaciformes > Psittacidae > Pezoporus > Pezoporus wallicus. Next base: position 8,725,794 of record NW_026642654.1, on the reverse strand, counting down.
GATGGAGTGGTGTACTATGCTTATGGTTCTTACCAACAAGTTCCATTACTCAAGAAATGTATATAAAAAAATTCAAGCAATGTCACCTTCTTTGGAGTTGTGATACTTCCTACACAGCAAGACCGTAATAGTTTAACTATGCGAGAATGGAGCAGCAAAGTACTGGCTATGAAACAGAAAAGATAGCAATACTTTGTTTCTCCATGCTTCTTAGGACTTATTTAATGGAGAAGCTATTACTTATAGTGATGAGCATTTGAAGTGGTATAATTAGAGAAAGGGATATTAGTAGAAGTTTATAAAAGTTGCTTTTCTAAGTTTTAATTTGATTTCAGCCCAACTCCTAATAATACAAGCCACTGCTGTGTAGGTAATTCTAACAAGTTACAGAGAGATTAAAAGGCTCTGCAGATTTTGCAGGGTCATCCTTTAATTAAACACTTTTTATATGACCTTTTCTATTATCTCCACCTAAAAACTTGTCTATTATAGGAGAAGCTCAGGAAAAACAAGTGTGTTTTCATCATTAACTGAAACTGAGTAGACTTAGACTCTGACAACTAGGGAATTAGCTCTATGCATGAAGACAACTCCTATGATGTTGTATATTCTCTCTGTATATAAGTAGACTGTTAACTCCAAATATTTGTACGATCTTATCTGGAACTGTGTTGTGGAGATTTTTGAAGTAATTGTGATAAATCTTATAAAAAGGTTTATACAGTAAAGCAAATAATGCTTAAATAGCACCCAGAAAAAAATACAAAGCTCAGGTAATTCTCAGAGTGCAGATGAGGTATAGGTTAATGTTGAAATATTATTTTTTCTTTCTGTAATGATGCAATCACACATGGTTCCAGCATCAAAGTAAAGAGCCAAGATTAAAAAATGAAATTGAAAAATATCTCTGACATATGATATGAATTGCTTCTTCAAGGAAAGGATGTATTTGTTTGATTGAATAATTCTTGAACACTGTATATATTCCACTGGCAAGCTAAAATAACAAAAGTTAGAGATGAAGAAGATTTTTTAGGTCATGTAGTTAATTCCTGTGGCTGCCATACCATACACTGTACACTATACCTTGTATTTATAGGTTTTTAGGGATGAAGTTTCTAAACCATCCCTCAGAGGATCATTCTGCAGTTTTGTACTTAGCATGAGCAGTAAATTCTTTGGATAGTTATTTTTTTCTTAAACTCCACCAACAAATGTTCTGTCAAATTACACTGAGGAAAAAACTGCTAAAAATGAAGATGGTTCCCCCTTTTCCGGCAAACCGAATGCATGCTCGTTTCACGTACACCATCCCTAGGCTTTACATGCTTTTACTGAAAGTTCCACTAGATGGCCCCAAACTGCTTCCGAATGCAACCCTTATTCTTTCAAGATGTTTTAAAGTACCCTGCAGACATAAATATTTGCTCTCGGCGGAAACTTGACACACTGTGCTAGGACTTGCCCCAGGCCGGTATTTTGTTTTGTCTTGTTGTTTTGGGTTTTTTTTGGATTTTTTTTTTTTGGTGTGTGTTTCGTGGTTTTGCATGTGTGCTTTTTGGTTGTTTTTTGGTTTTTGTTTTTAATCTGTTTGGATTTTGTGGTTTTTATTGTTTGTTTGTTTGGCTTTGTTGTTGTTGTTGTTTTTCTTTGTTTGTTTTATATTTGGTTTTTGTTTATGAAACTTGTATACATTTTGTTTGCCACAGTATTCTTACCATAAGCAGGTGATTAAAATATGTCCACTTGGTCTTGAAACAACAAAGTATATTATTATATTGCACATTAAAATAAAGTAGGGAAGAAAACTGTTCTCTATTCAGCATTTAAATCCTAGCTGCATAAAGAATAGCTAAATTAATAATTATTTTTTATTCAGTCTAAATTATGCTAGATCCATAATGATACACAGAAGCAGCTTCAGATTTCTGCTTGATATAAATAGATGATTTATTAAGAGTTACTTTGTTGTTAAAGGAGACACAGAAGATACTTTCTAAAGAATTTTAGAGCAGATTTGTATGACTGTCAGTGTGGAATGGCTAGATTGCAAAAACCCTTTTAAAACAGAGGGTTTCTTTCAGCTTTAAGCTTAAAAATGCAGCTGTCTATAGAATCCCTTTTTAACATTACAAGACACAGCAGCCTGCTTGCAAAATGCTGGACTCAGACGTTTCTTTTTATATACTTATGAATTGTTTCAGGTTCTAAGCTCCAACATTGTTTTGGGTGAGAGCCTGGGTGTAAGACTGAACACTTGATAACAATTATAAATAGTACAAAGTAGCTGGAAATGTTTGCATGTAAGGTAAACATGTAAGTTTGTTGTATAATAGGTGAATATAATAGGTGAAATGTAATAAGTGAATATAATAGGTGAAATGTAATAAGTGAATGTAATGAAAGAATGTAATAGGTGAAATTGCAAGGAATTTTCAGTTGAGTCGCAGTATCAAAAGAGTGAAAAAGATTTAATGAGTAAAAATTAATGAAAAATGAGTGAAAATTAAATATTAAGATTGGTGTTATTAGTGACGGAGGAAAGGGAAGTATTTTAATGTTTGAATGGGTTGTGAGTTATGGATAATCTTTAGAAAGCATAATAGAAACTTAAAGTTTTGAAGTAATGAGAAGAAGTGAAGAGTTTCAAAGAGAAAGGATGTGTAATGCTAAGGGCTAAGGAAGGTATCTTTGCCAGTTGTCTTTTTTTTAATGACAAAATGTAGGTTTTGGTAAGGAGATTGTAGTATTCAACATACAAGATGAAAAAAATCTAAGTATTTTTCTTTGGTTTAGTGAAATCTGGATTTAGGAGAAGTTTATGTTGAAAGTGGAAGAAAAACAGAAGCAATAAGAGAGCAAAGAAAAGGAAAAACTGGAAAAAAAGACATGGGTTTAGATAATTTGTGGATACAAAATCACACAGAATGGCAGAACTATTGAGACTGGAGTCTCAAAAGTTTAAACCCTGGATGATCAACTACAGCAGTTGCTCAGCACCATACCCAGTCAGGTTCTGAATAGCTCCAAGAATAGAGACTGTGCAATCTTCCTGGGCAACCAGTTCCATTCTTTGACCACCTTCACTGTAAAAACTTTTTCCTTATGTTTAAGTGGCATTTCCTGTCTTTCAGTTTGTACCCATTGTCCTATGTCTAGATATCACTGCAAAGATTCTGCTGACTTTACTCCCTCTGTCAGGAATTTGCACAGTCTGATAAGACCCCTTTGAGTCTTCACTTCTCCACACTGAGCAACTATTTTGGCTACTTCTTACAATCTCATATACACTCCAACGCCTTCCTCATCTTTGTGACCCTTGGCTGGCCTTGCTCCAGTAAGCCCATGTCTTTGTTGTACTGAGGAGCTCAGAACTGGACACAATGTGATACGGATTTCAATAAAGAAAACAGCTGCTTTGCTGTCTGTTTTAATGAACTGTACCTTATTTCTGCTAGGAATCATGAGAACTTCTCTGGACAACATGAAGAAAATGTAGCTGAAGCCTGAAAGACAATGTGTTTCACTGTTGACTCATCTGTCATGCCAGACAGGCATATTAAGGATATGATCCTGTATTTTTTTGAATGAGTTTTAAATTTTAATGAAATAGACTAAGGTTTAAAATGAACTATTGAAATCTAAGTGGCAGTACTAATCATGATCCAGGTTACATAATTTCATCGAATTAATTAGGTTTGTCTTTTTGGGTTTTATTACTTTCTTTACTAAATAAAATTACACTTGTTGCATCTTGGTACTGTTTTCCCTAATGCAGAGATAATCAAGTCACCTATGAAATTTCTTATAGAGAGGTTTAGTCTGAAAAGCTTGCCCTAATTAATGAAAAAAGAATGTCTTCATTTAGCAGTTGTTCACAGTTAAGAGAAACTATCAACAACTTAATATGGCTAGTAAAATTGCTCAATCTGGCATTTTATCATGTATCATTTATATAGCATGCATCAGATTATGATTCTCTACTGTTTGATTATATATGGAATACACGAAGAACAGCTCATCATCAAAACCTTTTTTTCAAGCTTCTGACTTAAAGCTCCTTAAAATGTATATTCAATTTTCTCCTATGGATGTGGCCACAGTGTAGTCAATCATACCTGAACTAAGTTCGTATTTCCAGGAAGCTGGAACCGTAAGTTCAACTAATATGCAATCAAATCATACTATGATGGTGTGCTTCCCCAACCCCATCACCTGACCTTTGTTTCCCGTAACTCTGCTGAACTGACATCCACCAGTGGCAATCCAGGAGATTCCTCGATTGTGTGGAAGACAACTTCCTTCTGCAAGTAATAGAGGAGCCAACAAGGAGAGGTGCCATGCTTGACCTTGTGCTCACCAACAGAGAAGGGCTTGTTGGAAATGTGACTCTCCAGGGCAGCCTTGGTTGTAGCTCTCATGAGATGCTCGAATTTGAGATCCTCAGGACAGGGAGAAGAGCGTGCAACAAGCTCACTGCCCTGGACTGCAAGAGAGCAAATTCGGCCTCTTCAGGAACCTGCTTAGTAAGGTTCCATGGGATATAGCCATGGAAGCAAGGACAGGCGGCCTGGGAAGAGTACAGGGATGTTGTCTGGGAAGCTAGGGACCAGGTTAGGAAAGCTAAGGCCCAGTTAGAACTAAATTTGTCTAGGGATGTGAAAAGTAACAGGAAGAGATTCTATAGGTACGTAGTGAATAAAAGACTAGAGACAACCTAGGCCCCCTCAGGAAGCTCTCTGGAGAACTGGCTACACAGGATTTGGAGAAGGCTGAGGTTCTGAATGACTTCTCTGCCTTGGTCTTCACTGGCAAAGGCTCTGACCAAACCACTCAAGTCTTGGAAGGCAGACGCAGGGACTGTGAGAATGAAGACCTTGTCCTCACTGTAGGAGAGGAACTGGTTCGAGACCATCTTAAGAATCTGAATGTGCACAAGTCCATGGGTCCTGATGAAATCCATCCACGGGTCCTGAAGGAGCTGGTGAATGAAGTTGCTAAGCCACTGTCCATCATATTTGAGAAATCATGGCAGTCAGGTGAAGTTCCCGATGACTGGAAAAAGGGAAATATAACCCCCATTTTCAAGAAGGGGAAAATGGATGACCCAGGGAATTACAGACCAGTCAGTCTCATCTCTGTGCCTGGCAAAATCTTGGAGCAGATTCTCCTGGAAGGCATGCTAAGGTACATGAAAAACAACAAGGTGCTTGGTGACAGCCAGCATGGCTTCACTAAGGGGAAATCCTGCCTCACCAATTTGGTGGCCTTCTGTGATGGGGCTACAGAACTGATGGACAGAGGTAGAGCAGTTGATGTCATCTATCTGGACTTGTGTAAAGCGTTCGACACTGTCCCACACGACATCCTTGTCTCTAAATTGGAGAGACATCAATTTGATGGATGGACCACTCGGTGGAAAAAGAACTGGCTGGATGGCTGCACATGCAAAGAGTTGTCGTCAATGTCTCAATGTCCAGCTGGAGCCCAGTAACGAGTGGTGTCCCTCAGGGATCGGTGTTGGGACCGGTCTTGTTCAACATCTTTGTTGGTGACATGGACAGTGGGATTGAGTGCGCCCTCAGCAAGTTTGCCAATGACACCAAGCTGTGTGGTTCGGTTGATACGCTGGAGGGAAGGAATGCCATCCAAAGGGACCTCGACAAGCTTGTGAGGTGGGCTGATGCCAACCTCATGAAGTTTAACCATGCCAAGTGCAAGGTCCTACACCTGGGTGGGAGCAATCCCAGGCACAGCTACAGGTTGGGCAGAGAAGAGATTCAGTGCAGCCCTGAGGAGAAGGACCTGGGGGTGTTGGTCGATGAGAAAATGAACATGAGCCAGCTTCAGTGTGCACTCGCAGCCCAGAAGGCCAACCAGATCCTGGGCTGCATCAAAAGGAGTGTGACCAGCAGGTTGAAGGAGGTGATCCTGCCCCTCTACTCTGCTCTCGTGAGACCTCACCTGGAGTATTGTGTGCAGTTCTGGTGTCCTCAACATAAAAAGGACATGGAACTGTTGGAACAAGTCCAGAGGAGGGCCACGAGGCTGATCAGGGGGCTGGAGCACCTCCTGTATGAAGACAGGCTGAGAAAGTTGGGGCTGTTCAACCTGGAGAAGAGAAGGCTGCGTGGAGACCTCCTAGCAGCCTTCCAGTATCTGAATGGGGCCTATAGGGATGCTGGGGAGGGACTCTTCATTAGGGACTGTAGGGACAGGACAAGGGGTAACAGGTTAAAACTTAAACAGGGGAAGTTTAGATTGGTTGTAAGGAGGAAATTCTTTCCTGTTAGGGTGTTGAGGCACTGGAATAGGATGCCCAGGGAGGCTGTGCATGCTCCATCCCTGGCAGTGTTCAAGCTCAGTTTGGACGAAGCCTTGGGTGATATGGTTTAGTGTGAGGTGTCCCTACCCATGGCCGGGTGGTTGGAACTTCATGATCTTAAAGTCCTTTCCAACCTTAACTATTGATTCTATGATTCGAAGAGGTGTGTCTGGTTGTGACGACTGCATCTGACTCCAAGTGGGTTTTGGAGGAGACAGATAACACAATAGTCAAGGGCTAATCTCAGCAATGTGACGCCCCCCCCCCCCCCCCCCCCCCCCCCCCCCCCAACCTTACTGCTGGTAAAGGGCTGACTTAAACCTCTTTTGGGAGAGTCTAACTTCTGCATTTGGTATGCAAACCTGACTATGAGTCAATTATCTTACTTCATAAATAGTGGACAGCCCAGGGGCTGTTGAGAAATCCTCCATAGCAGTGGGCTGCAGTACAGGGTCTCCCCTTGAGTAGGGACTTCTCAAGGTCACTCTTAGAGGTTGAGAGGTCCCTTGCTGCAACAGATTCTTGGTAGGTGATTAATAGCACAATAAACTTTGAAATCTTGGCTAAGTGATTTAAAGGATTGATTGCACATACATAATCCTTTAGACATAAATCATTGAACAAGTCTGTGACTAAGTGTGAAAGCAGCCACACCAAGACTCCTTTCTGAAAAGGAGTTTAGAAACCAAGGGGTCCTTTCTGAATCTCATGACTCAATGAGAGGGTCTCCTTGACAGTTCTGTCTGATCCTGTCCTCTACCCACTAAATAATCAAGTGTACCTCACCATCGAATCTTTTTAAACCACTGACACATTTACCACTGGACTTTGTAGGGTAAAAAATTGGGTAAGTCACATGGTCAGCTTGTAATGTATCACCAGAGAAATAAAGTGAAGTAAAAAAACCTGAGTTCTACCTATCTAGAAAAAACTCTTCATTTCCCAAGATGTTAATGGAAGTTTATTTCTTTTGTGTGTAGAAATCTTCTTTCAAGACAGAGATAAAAAAATATCTTTTCCTTTATGTTTAGGATCCTTCCCCTAATTATTAAAATATCAGGATCTTTACGCTTCAGAGAGTCTTTGGGAAAGCGTTTGTGAATACTCTCTCTTGGTCTATGTAACCTTTCCATTCAGATCTCCCCATGTGATGAAAATATTCATCTGGCCGTGGCAATGTTCCTTAAAGCAACAAATAAGAATTTATGTTACACCAAACTTTGTTATGCTGTTTTCCAATGTATCTCTCAAGGCCTATGTTTATTTAGAAAGTGATATGTTTTCTGCTTTCATATTGATAACAGCTCTCAAGAGTTCAGAACTGCACAGTGATAAACAGCACATTATTTACTACAGAAAATTTTGCTTTCCTATTTGCAGAAACTATTTTATAAATTCAGCACGTTTTATTCTTTAAATATAGTGCTCTCTCTCTTGCTTTACATAGAACCTGCTGTTCAAGGCCTTACATACAGACTAGGCTTTCCTGTTAAATTAATTTTTAGTTTGGAATGTGTTTTTTACAACCATGTTAACATATTCCTTTTGTTTTTCTGAATCACTAGTTTATGAAACATTGAAAACCACCAAAGTTTATGCTACATCATCTTCTGTTTGTCTCAAACAATTTATTTCTCATTTGAGAGAACATACATAAATGCAATTGTTGGAGCTTTTAGCCTCAGCAGCTGCTGTAGGGATGCATTTATTCTTCATCTCCTCCATATGTTACGCATGTAGTATAAAAAAGAATATGCAGCTCAGCTCCCATCTTTTATTCTCAGCATCGTGGCTGGGTCACAGTGATTTTTTTCTGAGTTTGATGTTGAATTTGTGGTCAAGCCCAGGCATCTCCTCCAAGTGTCTTGCCTCAGTCATTCACCATTGCCTCTTAGATTCAAGCAGGTTTAGTACATCCACATTACTTGCCATGATTCCCTTATACACAGGCAGCGGAGACTGCAGTTTGAACATACCCTAAGCATTTGTTTTGTTCCTGAATTATGCTACTCCAAAAGAGGTACGGCATGTACTTCCCTTTCAGTTTCCCTTAGCTGGCTGAATCAAGCTGCTTTTCTGTGTTTTCTGCTGTGTAAAACTTTCATCTATTTTTTTGCTTCTGAGACATCTTTCCACATTCTGAATATTTTATCAGAACAGTTTGTTATTGCTGTCAGTATAGACTTCTAGATGAGATTCTTATAGGCATCTACTGCTGTTTGAAATTCTCTAGTGTATTCTATCTGTCCTCCAGCTGCTGCTCCAAAGTGATATGAGGCTCCAGAAGTCCTGTAGCCGCCCCTGCTGTGTGTCTCGCAGTCTGTGGGTACCTGAAATAGCACTAGATGGCAGTGATTAGGCAGCCAAGACTTTATGTGTGAATGTAGGTAAGTTCTGATTTTTTTTCTGAGACCTTCTGAGCCAACACAACTTGTTACAGACATAGGCTACTTTCATCACCCTCAAAATTCTCCTTGCCTGTTTTTATGGTGTTTTTGGCCCCCATACATAGACTCTGGAACCCTGCAAGTCCACCTCCAGATGAGTAGATCTAAAAGACTATTCCAAAGGAAGTTTCTAGAACTGATTGTGCGACAGTTACTTTCTGGGTATAGGAAGCTCAGACTTGGAGTCCGATTCTGGATTTTAGAAATCCGCATGCTTTTCAAAGTAACATGGCTTTATAAGAGAAATCATTTTCTCACTGACTTTCAAGACGCTTGTTCTTATGATGTTTTTGTCAGATCTTTACACTTAACTCTCTACACTGAAAGAGGACTTGGGAGTTAACGTAAGCACTGAGGAACCTTACAGAAGGATGCCAGAGCTCTTTAATTCCATGTTGGTCCATACAGAAGACATAAGAATCAACAGTGGCTTGCCTTACTGTGATTTTGTAGAAGGTGAACAACACACATGAGCCAGTTTCAGAACTGAAATCTCAGTTTAGTATCACGGCTTGGATCCTGGATGGCTCTGAGAGTTAAAAGAATATGCATCTTCTGTGGTTATTTTACTCAGCTTCCTAGCTTTATGAGGTTTTGTGCAATCTCATATTCTGCAACTGGTAAGCTTAAAATATTATAAGAGTTTTTCCTGCGGTTAAAAAATCTGGTACCATAATAGGATTTAAATTGAGTGCTAATTTCTTAATGGGAAAACCCTAGATAATGTGTTCTCTCTGTCTGTCGAACATCTGAACTGTTATTCTCTCTCTTAAAAATTTAAATAAAAAGGTTACTCTTAGAGCCTGAACTAAGTTTTCATGCAGATAATATAAATTTCAATTAAATTGGGAAACTAATTTGTATTTTTTCTAAAGCCAAACAGGTTAGATTCACAGTTAAAATTGCATAGTGCATTCTGGCTGTTAGACCTGCTTTATCCTTTTATACTGGCAGAAGTTCTTTTAAAGAGATCATGTTTAGGTATGTGTTGCCAAAGGGCATACAGGTTTATTGCTGAAAAATTGACTGTGAGATGTGTTACAGGATAACTAAGACCACCCTCTCTTAATTACAGCTCATTCAACCATAACTCAAGACAATAAGAGCGATATACCATTAGTTAATATCTACAAGGCTCCTGTAAGAAATGTGATCTTGCTGAATGTTTGTGTTGTCTTTCAGAGGCAGCCCATCTTTATTAAACTTTGACCTTGGAGCCTGCACATCAGATGCAGGTTCACATGTTGCAGGGCACCACTTCAGTGAGGATGTATGTATTAACAAACCATTTTCATACCCTCTCTGTAAGAATGCTGATGGAAGGAGGAGCATATCCTATTCCTAAGAAATAGGGCGAAGAAAGGGGGTTGCTCCTATCAGGTCATCTCTCCAGCCACCAAATGTTTTTGCTGTACCATTTCTAATCTGACTGCTTTAGTCAGCCAGATGGGCAATAGTGAGGGAAAAAAAAACAACTTGTGGGTCAAGGTAAAGACAGTTTAATGTGCATCCCTCCCCAAACAGCAGAAACCCCTCAAGTGACACAAAAGCCATCACTTGTCACCAACAGGCCAATGCCCAGCCATCCCCAGCAACTGCTCCCTTTGAAAAACTCTTTTCTAGCTTTTATTGCTGAGCATGACATTATATAGTATGGAAAATCATTTTAGTGAGTTTGGGTTAGCTGTCCTGGCTATGTCCCCTCCCAGTTTTCTGCCCACCCCTAGCCTACCCATCTGTGTGAGAAAGAGAGGAGGCCTTGATGCTGTGCAAAAGATTGTTAAGCAATAGCTAAACCACTGTTGTGTTGTCAATACTGCTTTGCTCACCAATCTAAAATATAGCACCATACAGGCTGCTCTGAAATAAATTAACTTTGTCCCAGCCAGATGCAGTACAGATGTCCTTTGAGTATGTCCTTTTTTCAGAACAGAGTACACAGGCTTAGCACGTGTTTTAGAAAGAATCAGAGCCTGTACATTTTCATTATTTTTTCCTTTCTCCACTTTTCTGTAGTGATTTGTCTGCTAGAATTATGAGATCTTCCTTGGAACTTCTCTAGCTGGATAATTTCAGCACACACACTGACTTTCCCTGCTGTTGGGAAGCAGGGCATATTAATTAGCACTGCATTTGAGATAGCATTAGACCCTCTCAGCAGTGTTATTATCTGCTTGCCTTCCACGTTGGATAGCTCTACCAAAGTATCTAGCCATTTAGAATGAACCTTTTTTCCTAAAGCTTCAGTCTAATGGTGGGTAGCCACTCCCAGTTCCTTCTGCTGTCAGGGTTGAGATATATTCGGAAAGGCTTATGCTTCTCTTTGTTTTGTCAGTTAAGGATGTCAATCAAGCTTTTAGTGTGCATACAGTGGTCCTACGGTTTTACCAATTACATTGTGCATTTTCAAAAGACCTTCACGATTGCAGTTTTCCTGCTGGTATGAAGAAAACAAAGTATCAATAATTTTTACCCTTCTTGCAGAACTGTTTAAATTACATTGGGCAAAATGTCACTTTTCCTTTTAACCTCTTTTTTCTTCAGCTTAATTTTAATTTTTACACTTCACACTCAGTTCCTCAATTATTATTTTTAATGGCTAATTAACTGACAGTGCATGATTTCTGATTGCTCATTTAAATTAACTAATGAGAATGAAAGACTTCATGTTAGGTTTGATGCTGGAAAAGGTGTTTCAGTTGGTATGTTCTTATCAAACTTCCTCTCAGTAATGCGTGACTAATTTATTTATTTATTTATTCAAATTTAAATACCAGAAGAATAGATGCTAGTGTATGGAATTTTTTAATATGAAGAAATAAGCACAAATCCAATAGAGGTGACAGAACAATGGATATTATTTGTTTTTACAATCAGTAATTGGAATTCACTAGTAGTTAGCAGGGACAGCAAGAGAGTTTACATACTGCAGAATTTACCTAGATGTTTACATGCATCCCAAAGCAGCCACACTTGGGAATTATCTTTTAGACTGGCTGTTAAACACAACATTTTATTCTTAGATCTGTTGTAATACTCTCGTATTATGTGAATTAGTTGACTGTTTATTGGCAAATATATCATGTATTTCTGGTTGTCACATATATCTTTTTTCTTTGTATCATGTTTGTTAATTTACCAATAAATTTAAATTTTTGCAATTGTTTGGGGAATCATTATGTCACCACATGGTACTTCTTACAGCTCTTTGTTACTTCAATGCTAAGTTTTTCTTTAATATTTTTGAGTTGTGTTATAGTATTAGAATTCATGACAGGATTAAGTCACTGGGTTTTGATACCGGGTGTATGAATAGTATGCACGTATTTTATTTGTTGATGAAAGCCCTGGTTATTCCCTAAGATGAAAATAATGTAATCAATATTGTGAGCATGTTTCTAGCAGTGATGAAATCAGTTAAGTGACAACTTCAGCTAATTAAAATAAGAAATGTACAATCAGAATGTATTATATTTATAAATTATTCAATTTTTAATGATGGTGATTTCAATACCAGCAAACAGGAAAGTTGCCATACTCATAATGCTTGGTAACTTAGGAGGTGGAACTTTCTTTCAACCTCTTGTAATACGAGCATTTAGACATTGTCTGATCCAAAAAAATATGCTGATTAATCCATGGATCTGAGTATAATGTTGGACTTAAATGTAGCCGATAAATGAATAATTTCTTTCTGCTGGCTTTGAAATTCTACTAGCAATTCCTTAAGCTGCTTGATTTTTATACAAATGCTATAATTGGGTAGTAATAATGTGAAATATAGCCTACGTGACAGTGGTTATCATCTTGAATTGTCTGGAATTGAATTGCCATATACTACAGAATAGGGAGTCACGGATGTAATATATTTAGCAGATTCACAGATGATTGTTCAAATACTAGATTTCAAATGAAAATACTCTGTCTTTTGTCCAGTTGAAGGTAAAGTCAAGTATTTCTGTCCACCATTATGCAAATATACTTCCCTTAGAACCCCGAATTTGGAAATAATTATGAAAATTTGTGGGCAGAGGAATTTGGCAGAGAGCAAAGCCATAGTGAAGCAACTTACCTCTGTCAAAATCGTATTTTTCTCACCTGTGCCCAATATAGTTTCAGTCATGTAATTCTTTAAGTACGATACTATGAATGGAGAAAAATAGTTATGTCAGAGTCTGATGAAATGCACCTTCTGATTTGCAGATTCCAGTATTATACACCATAGTATTTCAGAGTTTTCTATGGATCTTTCTTACATATTTTCTGTGTATTGAGCAGACACATCTGTTATGCAGAATGTTTTTGTTCCTCCAAAATTTCTGAACCATCTGATGCTCTTTCGTAAGCTCATGCATGGATATATGCCACCTAGCCTTTCTTCAAAAAAATGTGATTATTTTAGTGGTTCAAACCACTATTTCTAAAACTCACATTTAATTGAATTAAGCATATTAAGTTCTTTGGTCATGAATGTCTTTTCTAAAGCAGAAATGTTATGAGAATACTGTTGAAAGGAACTTTGAAGTGTACTATTTGTCATATATAACTTTTTCATATATATTAGTCCGTATTGATTTACTATATATTTTTCATATGTATCATTGAAAATGTTTTATTGAGAAAATAATTACTTTATTTAAGTCTTTAAGCACCTAATTCTCTAAGTATTTATTAGATTGGTAAGACTCAATAGGGTGTATGGGTAGAACCACTAGTAGATAGATACTGCTTTTTCTCTGTGTGAAATTAAAGTCTCAGGAATGGGTGTCTCTGAGCCAAAGGTAGGAAGATATTCAGCTGCTGAACAATGCTGACAAGTGTTACCAGTTCTCTGCTGTCATATAAAACCATGTCATAGGAATCCTTTCTCTGAAATGATCAAGCTTAATTTTACGAAAAAATATTTTACTTCTTTCTCTGCTCCTTTGATTCCTGATTTTCATTAATCTAGTGGTTAAAAACATGAATTTCAGCCTAAATTTATTCATGGACATGCTCGTAGTCAATTTTTCTGGTGATAGTATTACCTTTTAGTTTTAAAATAATTCTTCAGTTCTTGTGACGAGCCACCTTATTCTTGTGAGATGAGCTACAATGACTCATCAGGATATACATGTTATATATTCTTCATGAATGCAGTCATCTTTGAAAAGGTGGATGGAGAGGTCCAGTGTTGGTGATTTCATTAGTCTGGCATGCATCCTTTATAAGTGCATCTGTCAAGACACTAGACAATTATTATTTTTTTTCCTAAAACACTAACCTTCTAAGGTACACGAAAGGGCTCAGCTTATTTAGAAACTGTTACTTTCTCATGGTTGGGAGACTAAGAAGTGAATATAATTACTTGTTTCCATTAACCAGGATTTGCAAACAACCTTAACTCACTGCAGTAGCTAACAATTACAAACAGCTCACTCTTTGTTCAAGAGTAGCCAAACCAGCACTGGCTATTACAAAATTTACATCAGGGAGATAGCATGTAAGTAGGTGAACTAAAATTTTTGGGAGACTGTCTTAAGTTTAAAATATAGTCCAAAGGAAAAGAAAGACACTGACTTCCCTGGTTTCTATCTTTCCTGTCATATTGCTTAACCATATTGGATATGTAGTATGAAGGTGGCCCAACACTTGTGATAGGAACTAAAACAGATCTGGAGACAAACTCGAGGATCTACTTCCATAACCCAGACACTGGACTGCTAACACTGATAAATCCAGTTTGGGGTTTCAGTGGAACAAAATAAATCGTAAGGAATCCAAATAAAGAAATCTAATAAAAACACTGGATTTCTTGGATCACACCTGGCTTCACTTAAATTATGATTTTGTAGGTCATCACAGAGGAGCCTTCAGGGCAGGCAGACCAATGGTTCTTCAAAAGCATTTGGTCTGGCTGTTGCATATACTATTGAGATATTCTATTATGATATTTTTCTAAAAGATTAAGACTAACGGTTTAGAATATATTGATAAACTCACATTCTAACTCACCATTCTGCTTGAAAGCTTTTTTTATCTTATGGAGACCAAGACACTTCTGTCTTTTGCAGTGTTATGTTTATTACCTGCATGGCGTTGCATTCCTTCTGTAGTATGATTTAGCATGATATTGTTATTGCTTTTACAGTTATTGAGAGCAGGTATCTTTGTGGTCGGCATATGTTTTATATTTATAGTTTGACTGCATTTTTAATTTGATGTGTTTGTAATTTTTCTCAGCCTGCTAAACATTCCATTTGTAAGAAATAATTCTTGCTATCTTTCCTCATTTTTTCGGGGGGGGGGGGGGAAGAAAAAGTCTACTGTAAAAGTCAAGTCTTCTTTTAAAGAAGTCTTTTATTGATACTGCAATTGGTCATATTGCAAATAAAGAATCATTTAACAAAATAAATTTCTGAAGTTGTGAACTGCTTAAATTCATGGAAACAGGGCAAACTACTTATTCTTTTATTTGTGTATCTTCCCAGTCTTTCTTACTGTACTTTCATGAGCAATTCATGATACCATTATAATATCATGTGTTCTTCTTGTTCCAAAACTAGCTCCCTGAAGAATTAGGGTTCCACGGAAAATATGAGTACTAATAAAATTAAACAAAGTTACCTGTAGTATAAAAAGTGGACTGCATAAACTTAGTTACTTATTTGTTAGTGCTTACTTGAATAACTATAAACCACATTATGATTTACAGTGCTTAGAGTTGGATTTAAAACTGCTTATAATTTTGTTCCTCTGGTTTTAGAACTAAGGCATAAATAATATGAGTTCTATTATAACTATTTTTATTGGACTGTTTTAAGACTCAGTTGAGTCTATTTTAAAACTGATGTCTAGATTATGAGCCTATGAAATGAATTAATCTAACTACTGAATATTGATAATTCAAGGTGATGTGCACTGTAATACTTCAGCCTCTTATTTGCATGTAAAGAATGTAAATTTGGACAAGACTTATGGCAGGCAGAAGTAGCTACCATTTGGAAATCTTAAATCAAGTGACTTGATTTCACACCATTTACCAGTGTCTAAATACTTCAGGAAAATGTTTCACAGCAGTATCTAGGTACTTCACAAGAGATCCTGCTGATTTAATTGAAATTTCTTTCATATCTTAAAAATTTTACTCTAAAAGAAAGACAACAATTTCATCATGTTGACATGTATTTTATTGCCACTACTTGGGTAAAATCATGCTGGCTGTTTTGTGGGAGGACTTATACTGAAAAAAAAAATGGTATTGTGAAAGAAATTAAGCAAATCTCTAACAGCTGCTCATAACAATTTGTTAACTGCATCAACTTTGTAATATCCAGTGATAATTCAGATTGTGATGAGCAGGATTTAGGGTTATCACAAGATCAAAATTCATTATTTTCTCTTGTATCTTACAGTTGTTAAGGATAAAAGGATAAAAGGCTCTTGTAATTTACAAGAAAGATGGGGAAAGGCTTTTTAGCAGGGCCTATTGCGATACGATAAGGGGTAATAGTTTTAAACTAAAAGAGGGGAGATTCAGGCTGGATGTAAGATAAAAAATCTTTACTAATGGGGGTAAGTAAAACACTGGCACAAGTTGCCCAGAGAGGTGGTGGATGCGCCATCCGTGGATGCATTCAAGGCCAGGCTGGATGTGCTTCTGAGCAAACTGATTTAGTTGAAGATGTCCCTGCTCATTGAAGTGGAGGTTGAACTAGATGAGCTTTGAAGGTGCCTTCTAACCCAAACTGTTCTACAATTCTATGATTCTATCACCAAGTCCTCATGGTGCTTAATTTTCTCATGTTGAATTTATTACTTCTCTGATCTGCAGTAGAAAAGTATGTGATTCAGTATTCATTTTCAGAAGATAAAAAGATTTTATTATTTCATTCATTGCGAGCATTTCAGGCTGGGGAAAAAATGTTTTTTTCCATTTAAAAATTTCTTGTTACACTTGCGAGCAAGTCATGTGTAGACCACCCTGATTACAAAATTTCTAGATTCCTGGTCTGTTTTCCTACAAATATAATGAGATTCATAGAAAAGACTTCTGGCGCAAACTCAGAAAGAGATTTAGGCAGTAAGATGAAAATCAAGAAAACAAATTTGGGAGACCATATGTTGGAATTAAATTTAGAATTGTTTGTTGCAGTTTCTTTGCTCGCTAAGAAGAGCTACACTTGAGATGCTGCATCCAAATAGTGGATACTTACGATCCATTGTGTCTTGATCAGCTGGTTGTCCTGTAAACTGAGTGTGTGCAGTCCCCTTTCATAAGGAAACCAGGGTAAGGTGTACATGTACTTTTGAGATTACCTGTGTCCTCTGATGGCATGGAGCTGGGACACATCCAGTGAATCCATATGGACCTGGCTTTGAAGCTGAAACAGACT
Organism: Pezoporus wallicus; assembly: GCF_028554395.1. Classification (NCBI taxonomy): domain Eukaryota; kingdom Metazoa; phylum Chordata; class Aves; order Psittaciformes; family Psittacidae; genus Pezoporus; species Pezoporus wallicus. The sequence continues at coordinate 8,708,647 of NW_026642654.1, read as the reverse complement.
GAGCATTAGTCATTCTCTGTCTGCAGCAATGCCGCTGAAGAGGTTGCTACCTCTAGCCCACTCCTGCTGCTGGTTTGTGCTCCTGAATGAGTTGCTGTCTTAATGCTATTGGCCAAAGTTTGGGAGTTTTCCTTATTCAGAGTAGGCTCTTATACAGCTTTCATCAGTTTTATTAGAATTGCTTTTTTTTTGAGTGAAAAACTATCCACTGCAATCAGTGCTGCTATTGCTGGGGAAGGACATATAAGGAAGTTTTGGGGCATTGTATAACGGGATTTAAAATAGCTGACTCATCATGGAGCACAGCATAAATCAGCTAGCAGAGGATGCTAATAAAAGGGGTATAGTGGAAATATTGTTGCTTTCCTGGAGTTAGCTGCTGACATGAAACTTTGACATAATCATCAATGAGAAATGGAGATTTGCAGTCTAATAGTTCCTTCAGAGTTTGTATCCCAGTTACCACCTGGATATAAGTAACTGCACCACTATCTTCTTTTAGAAAATACAGATAGAAGAGAGAAGTAATTTGTATAAACTATTTAGCTGTCTAAGGACTTGGAAAGCTTTTCTTAGTTTGATGGTTTTCAAACCCACAGCATGTACTTCAGTGATCAATGACTGGCCATAGAGTATTTGAGTCTGAGAACTATCTTCTCACCTTGTTAGAGCTGGGTAATTGCAAGAGAGCTCAGTACTACTTATAAAGGAATTTTCCCTTTAATGTTATCAGTCAAAGTTTGATTTCTACTCTAGGTTATCTCATAAATTTTATAGTTTATAGGCTAATGTAACTGTGCATAAACATAACTGTTCTCTAAATGTTATGGAGATATTATATGTTTCAACAGAAAGAGCAACATTGAGAGTGTCTGTCATGTAATAAAAGCTACACTTGTTTCTATCACTATCGTAATTTTATTGGCTATTCTGATGTTCCTGAATTAAGATGAATGCCATCTGTGCTCCACTTATTATTTTATGGGCTTTGATTATAATCCTTCCTTTTGTATCTTGCCTAAATTTCAAAGAGCAATCCCTAAACAACTCATCATCACCACCCTTAAAATTTAGGTAACCTACAGATTGCATAGTATTTTTACATGGTGTTTAGTTGGAAGCGATTGTGTTTAAAAGGACATCATATCCAGCATGTTACCAAATTCTCATCGTGGCCCTACTTCCGTCACCAGCAAGGGGTTATCCACATTCTGGGTTCCAATTCCCACTTCTTGAATGATTTCAGGCCTTGCACAATAGAACATATCATGTAAACAATTCTGAATCCTTATGTCTTTCACTGCTAGGCTTGCTGTGACTGGATTTTGATTGATTTGTTGTAGAAATTAAAGAGTTGTATCAGGCCAGAACTTAGATTTAGTGTCTCAGTGGGTTACAAGTAGCCAAAGCTTCTGTTACATCCCTGCAGTGCTATTTCTTGTATTATGATTAATGCATATATAAAAGCATATCTGCCATATTACTAGAAGAAAACGAGAGAAAAAAATAAGCAAAAGCCAATTGCACAACATAAAGTCAGCTTTATTTTTTCATGAGGAGATTATTCACAGAAAATAATCCACTCAATTCTAAGTAAAGACATTTGAACTACTTTGTTACATGGTATTTTTGAAACGATATTTCATATTGTAAAATTGAAAGTTCAGAATAAAGAAAGATATTGAGTTTTATAAAAGGATTTGATGAGTATGGAATTTCAAAGCAAAATTTTTCTTTACATTTCAGCATCAAGTATCCTTAGAGCAAGTGAATTGAGAAGAAATTCAAGGAGCAGAAGTGCAAGATGACAAATATATGCCTATTGATCAGCTAAACTCAAGGCAAATTTATTGCTCTCTATGTTATAATCATGAGTTGGCCAGAACCCGTGGGATGGAACTGCTTGCTGTTTTTTCTTGAAGTAAGGTCCTACACCTGGGTCGGAGCAATCCCAGGCACAGTTACAGGTTGGGCAGAGAAGAGATTCAGAGCAGCCCTGAGGAGAAGGACTTGGGGGTGTTGGTTGATGAGAAAATGAACATGAGCCAGCTTCAGTGTGCGCTCGCAGCCCAGAAAGCCAACTGTATCCTGGGCTGCATCAAAAGGAGTGTGACCAGCAGGTCGAAGGAGGTGATCCTGCCCCTCTACTCTGCTCTTGTAAGAACTTACCTGGAGTATTGTGTGCAGTTCTGGTGTCCTCAACATAAAAAGGACATGGAACTGTTGAAACAAGTCCAGAGGGTCATGAGGATGATCAGGGGACTGGAGCACCTCCTGTATAAAGACAGGGTGAGACAGTTGGGGCTGTTCAGCCTGCAGAAGAGCAGGCTGCGTCGAGACCTCCTAGCAGCCTTCCAGTACCTGAAGGGGGCCTATAGGGATGCTGGGGAGGGACTCTTCATTAGGGACTGTAGTGATAGGACAAGGGGTAACGGGTTAAAACTTAAACAGGGGAAGTTTAGACTGGATATAAGGAGGAAATTCTTTCCTGTGAGGGTGTTGAGGCACTGGAATGGGCTGCCCAGGGAGGTTGTGAATGCTCCATCCCTGGCAGTATTCAAGGCCAGGTTGGATGAAGCCTTGGGTGCGATGGTTTAGTGTGAGGTGTCCCTGCCCATGGCAGGGGGTTGGAACTTCATGATCCTAAGGTCCTTTCCAACCCTAACTATTCCATGATTCTATGAAGTCTTTAAAGTTTTTTGCTAGAACATGAGTAAAATATGCCAAGTATTTTAAACTGACCTCATGCCCCATAGCAAGGAAGATTAAATAAAAAGGTTAACAAGTTTTCTCATGGCTATGCATTCTCTATCAGAGGGGTTTATGATTTCACTACTCCTTTGTATGCTGACAAAATAATGGAATCAAAACAGGAAACATCACCTCAGGAGCTCATACAGCTTTTCATTTGGTTGTTTTGTTTTTTGACTGGCAATGCCAGAGGAAGAGCAGAATGGTATACACCAGGCTCCCATTCAAAAGTGAGCTCAGGAGAACACACAGGTTTTCTTGTGCTTCTTTTCTGGCAGGTTTCAAATGTATTGTGCTATTTTTTTTGTCCTGTGCATTGTTCTATATATGTATAGACCCTTAAGCCCTATCACTAAAAAAAGCTGAACTGATTTTAATTTATATAGGCAAATCAGAAATTATCATAGTTATCATTAACATTATATAGATTTCCTCATTAAAAACAATGATAAACAAGAACATTTCATATGCATAGTTCAAAAAGCCAACAGAGAAGACCACATATGAAAAATTTCAATTTCATCTACTGTGGACATATATAAAGGAACTAGTAGATATATTAATAACAGGGAAGACAAATCAAAATGTACTCCATCAGGATTGGTACAATGGCATTACTGAGATTGAGATAAAAGACAGCTTTTAAAAAAAAAAAAACACAATAAAAAAATCTGATTAAATATGCTGTTTTTTTTCTGTTTCAGCACAGATGAGATAGTGATTGCCAAAGGGCAATGAACTATCACCATCTCTGAAATCTCTCTCAATCCATCTGTCAGGTCAAACCTGTTTTGACAGTGAAATCTTTATTTTTGTATTGAAAAGGAATTCAAAGCTTGTGAAAGGTGCCAGACTGACAGCACAGAAAGGTGAAGTCATCTGTTTATTCATGGAACAGATGCTGCTCATGAAGTAGCATCAGCACTGAAGATTTTACCAGAAAGTTCACACAGTCTTTAGCACTAAACTACAGTTGCTCCATAATCAACTGCAGGTCATAAATGTAAAAACCACAGCAGCACCTAGGAGATAGTTGCCTACTACAACTACCGGCACAAGCTTTATCATCTTTTAGTTTCCTACTTTAGTCTTTTGGCAGTATGAAGCTTTTTTCAACCTGATTACTTTTTCCATTTGACTAACCCTTGTGTAAGGTCAATTGGGATTATGTGCTGCCATTTTATACACATCTAGCTTGGCACTGGCTCTTTTTTAGATAATCTTTACTACAGTAATCTATGCAAAAATAACTGTAAATCTAGATAGCAGTATATTTCACTTGATGATATAGTTGGAAAAGATGTGATTGAGTTACCAGGAAAAGGAATGGGAACATAAAAGGAGAGGGAGAGTAAGGAAGAGGGAAAGTATAGCAAGACAATTGTTTAAGAAAGCATGGGATAGTCTGATATAGAAGATAATAGAAAAGTTATGGATTAAGAGAATTCAGAGATGGAAACAAAATCAATAGACAAGTAAAATAGAAAAAAGAGAAATAAGAAATAAAGAATATTAAGTCTGAATAAGAGGACACAATAAATACTGATTAAAAATGTGTTCATTTTTGGAATATACTTGTCATACAAAATTATAATGCTCATTTTTATTACAGGGTAAACAGCTGAAGGGCTTTATCAATATTTTTCTTTGCTTGGAAAATCAATATGCATAAGATCAATCTTTCAGAAGAGCTGTTTTGCGTTGCTAGAATGTTACAACTTTACTTTTAATGATACTTTCTTTGGAATGTATTTAGTTGACGAGTTTCCATATATTTATTTTATTAATTTAATTTATAGTATTTCTGTAATATTCTGTAAGTATTGTGGCATTCTTCTTAAAGCTTTCCAGTTAATTTTTATTTCTCTGCTTCTTATCCTTTTTACTCAGCATGTTTGAAGAATGTGTGTAAACCCTTTTTATCAAATCCAACACATTTGTGTTGTCTTTGAAAACGAAAACCTCTGTATTTTTAAAGATAAGTTTATTACAATATTGAAAGGGAAATTAAGCATTTGGATAGTAGACAAAAGACTTCTGCTTATTGTTCTCTGGTGGTTGAAATGAAGTTGCAGTGACAGCATGTTAAGTGTATGAACTGAATGTGGCCCAGCATATATAGTCTATGTGCCAGGAGAAGAGAAAGAACGAAAAATTAATTTTCTTAAAATCCTAAAAAACCTGCAGAAAATGTCTGTGTTTTCACTGGTGAAGATATCACAAATCCAAGGCTTATATCCATAGACACATATCCAAAATTCCCATAAATTTCAAAAAGATCAGAAATCATAATTCTAATGCTTTGCTTTAAAATCAGTGTTTTCTCAGAAACCTTCTAATAAGATAGATGTTAGCCTTGTCAGATTGGTGGAGTAAGTTTATAATGGGTTTAGTATTGTAATTGTACTACTTTTCTTCCCTATGGTTGTTCCAATTCACTTTCATATATGAATAGTAATTTTGATGTGGATAAATTATTTATAAGGGTTGAATTTCTTTCTGAATATGAAATTAGCATAATTCATTATTTCACTACTTGAAGCCAAATCCTCCAGTTCTTACTTAAGCAAAAACCTTGATGAAGTAAGTGTATACCTATCCCTGAAGTAAATAATTTTGACTTGAATAAGGTCTTCAGATCTGACCTTCTGTTTCTTAATATATAAGTACTTATGTTGTGTATATTTTGATCCATAAAGACTTAGTATTTCATTCTTTGTATATTACCACTGAATATAAGGTAAAAGTAAGGGAAAAAATTAAAGAGCAAATTAATGAATCATAGAATAGTTAGGGTTGGAAATGACCTTAAGATCATATGAAACTATAAGAAGGGAAGTTTTAATGACTAGTATACAAACTCTGTAAATTTGGAAGAACTAATTTGATTTTTATGTAGGTTCCAGTTGAGAATGTGCAAGGAGGAATTACAGCTCATACCAGCAGTATTGTGACTGAGGTTAGATTTTCCTGGGTTTTAAGTATGAGTGTGTGTATATTTTAAATGTAAGCTAGATTTCTGATGAAGAATGCAAAACATTTTGCATTTCATTCTGAACATGAAACCAATTAATCTAGTTTTGATTAATGGGGGGGGGGGGGAAGGGAGAGTTGCAAGAGCTTGTATTTTTGTTTGGTTCTCATGTGGCTGGAATTTAAGTGAACCATTTACCTCAGGACATTTGTATTATTAAAAAATGATGTGACTCCTTAGGATTCAGTAATCAGATTTCTGTAATTTTAACAGTAGTAATTAAAGAAATGGCAGCATCACTGAATGAGTTTTAACTGAAAATTGAACTCTATTTGACTTAACTTGTGGATAAAAATGTCACCTGTTTCCTTTTGCAACTGAAAATTAAAATGCAGTACAGCCATAGAGATTTTCTTGTGAACAGCTATGGAAGCAACAGAAATAAGTCTGTTTATCTAAGTCCTTTTGCCTGAATATATTTATTTTCATTCTACCTCAAATAGTCACTTTTCTTTAACAAACCTGATTTAGAATTGACTCATTCTCCAACAGTGTTATAAGGGAAAAAGCACTTCTTAAGATTCGTGTAATGAATTCCCTGGCAACATGTTCTGATTTCACTGAATTTAGTGTGTGCTTTATCATTGACTTCAGTAAGATTGATAAAATTGTACCGTACATATTGTTTGTGAGATAATGATTAATCTGAAAAGCATAGCTGCTGTGTCACAATCTCTCCATCACTGAACCATTTGTCTTTGTGTTACTTAAGATAAAAGGGATGACTACACCGATTGTTTGTAAACTTAAATCGATGAACCAAAAAAAAATTAGAACCAAATCTCATTTTAAAGACATCATTGCTACTGTTTTCATTACGAGAATGTGAATATACCTGCAGTATATAAATGTTGAGACTGAAAACACTTGGGAAGGGCTAGTGCTGCTTGATGCTGAGGCAATTTTATAGTTTACTTGATGATTTAAAAAAATAGTGGCATGATTTACAAAGTAAATAATAATTCTGGCATCTATTTTTTTTTAATGTGATGCCCTACTATTTAGTCAAATTTGTGATCCCAGTATAGGCACTTAAGCTTACTGTAGAATGGATGTGAAAAATAGGAAATCTCAGGCTGTGATCCATGAAAGCCTGAATGCCAGGTGTGAGCCATCTGAACTGATAATGGCAAGACAGGCACTGCAAGTCCTGGCCCTTAGTTTGAATGGATTTAATCTTAGGCCTTACAAGATTATCCTAAGACACTGAGTTATAAGTTGGTCATGAGTCTCTTTCATTTGTTTTCAATGGAGACTGTGTTCATGCTGTGTGATGCAGTAAATGCTCACTGCAGGAGGAAATAAAATGCTTCCTCACACCAGGAGCTGACTACCGGCCACCATTAGTCTTCTATTCAACCTGTTTTTTCTCTGTAGACTACCAAGCTAACACCATTTCTACAAGATGAGCTTGCTGAGATTACATTTTCCTGCATGAGAAAGGTAAAGCCACTTATACTATCCCCTTGTATTTAGAAGACAGATACCAGCAAAACTTGAGTCTTGCTCTCAGACTTGAATCCAAAAATAGAATTTGGTCCTCTGTATCTGTGTTGTATAAGTGTTCATACACATGCACAAGTGTAGATATAACCACACATATTTATTACAAAATTTGAGACACTGATTCAGAATATCAAGACATACCTCATTACATTACTCACAGAAAAGTCTCCTTATGTATTCCTGTAATTCTTAGAAAAAGTGTAGGAATACTGTAGAAGTGATTAAATACCTTTAAAAAGCGCATGTGCAACTTGAAATAATTTAAGATTGCAGCAGTGGCATATGTGAAGGTAAGTATTATTTATTTACACATTTTCAATGTGGAAAATTCAAAATGAGACCAGTGTTGAAAATGCTGATAATGGGATTGAAGTTAAATATTCAGTGGATTAACTGCTGTACGCTTTTTGGCATAGGTTGAAATGAATACTCTGCCTCTAAGGATATTCAGGAAAAGGTTTAATTAAAAAAAAACCAGCTACTGTTTTCTGAACAGAAGAATTCTGAGCCATAGGCTGAAAGAAGTACTGCAAATCTAGAGAAAATATATGTATATTTAAATGTAAGCAGAATTTCAGATAGAAAACAATAGCACACAAGATGCTATCACATTTTTAAATAAACCTGGACTATTGTTATGCGCATATACTTCATATATAATGGCTTTGGGATGAAGTTTTTGCATTGTAAGCTGTATATGGGCATACTGACATATTTGGAATTTGTACAGCTCCCAGCCCATATGTTTTGTTCACTTTTTATCATAACTGACTGAATTCAGGGTCAGTTTTTCTCACTTTACCTCATATGAGGTAGGTAATGTCAGTGGGAAGAGGCCCTTAATGACAGATTCTGTTGCTGATTTATGAGCAATAATCAAATTTAGGTAATTTTTCACGGTTGCATGATCTCTGCATTACTAATTAAAATAAAGATATAGTTCCATCTCACTTTTAGCAGGTAATGAACAAATATGACTCAGACAACGGAACAAATTTTGTTGAGTAAGACTACAGTAAGTCAGCTTTCCTAGTGTATATTAGACCCATTTTAATTGCTGTGTATTTCCTCTACAGCTGTAAATGGAAGACAGAAAATTGATTTAGGTTGGCATCTTTATATTGGAGGCAGAGAGAGTGGACGTATCTCTACTTCTTCCTGCTGACACATACACAACTTTTTGCATACAGAGAGTGGAAAAGAAACCTTTGTTAGAGAGATGTTAGGAAAATACTGCATCAGAGATAAAAGAAGCAATTAAGCCTTTATTATTGTGAGTACTTATAGAAAACACGAAGAATATGAAATGCAGAAATTGAAAACCATTGTGGTGTTATTAGTAATGTTCTGTTTAAGTATATGCACAGTATTATGAAATCAGCATATGTGACTGACTCTTGTAAGGATTTTCATGTACAAACTCAGCTATTCTCATTAGAACTGGACAGTTATCCATTGTGAAGAGGCAATTTCATCACTGATTGTAAGGATTCATTTGCTAAAAATACGTTAGAGGGTGTAAAAAAGGGTATAGACATGGATTATATAGGATTGTTTGTCTTTCAGGTTTAATAATTTTTAAAACTATATTTTATAGCACATTAAGACTCTGAACCTGCAATCTGGGAAAACAACCATATTCAGCACACATGCTAACCTGTTCCCAATTTTAATTACGTATTTAAAGTTCTGTCTTGTGCAGAAATGAAGTTAAAACTTGTTTGCTGATCTAGCACTTTAAGTGATTTTGTTTGGAATAAAAGAAATGTATCCTTGCCGTTATACTGAATATTTGTGTATGGAATAAGAACGAAACTTAGTTTAGCTTCATACTAATGCAAAGTTTCCATTTACATGGACAAATTATTCCAGTTATTCAGTATCTTTTAAAATTTGTACCTGTTGCTAATTTTAAAGACTTCTATTTCTTTTTCCTATAATTTTTTGATTAACAGAGACCCACCAAGAATTCGGTGAATAATTCTGAGGTTTATTTTGTTGGCAGCATTGAAACAGAGTAATTTTTAGTGTTTCATTTTAATTTTTTCAAGACTTTGAATTCAACAAGTTACCATTTTTTCCAAAGCTTTGTTTACCAGAAAATCAAACAAAAACCCCTGTGGTGGAATATCTGGCAGCACAAGATAAAAATAGTAACAGGGAAATTGTTTTTGTTTTCTTCTTACAAAAATCCATAGACTGAGTGTCAAATAAATGTGTTAGGAGTACGTCCAATCTATTGTCGTGATTAGTACATAGGATTCAACTGCAACAGTGTATAACGAATATTTAATGTTATTGGGTGCTTTCTTAATTTTCTGGAATTGAGTAAATTGAGCTAATACCATTCAGATTGTTTATCCCTCACAGTAACATGTTGTGATTAAAATCAAAACCTATTTTTCTATATTGTTTTGCCACATTATCTCTGGCTTTTTTTCTCAATCTATTTACTACAAACTGTTCTACAGTTGTAGTTGACTATTTTGGTGCCTAAGTAAACAAGCTTAGTCCTGATGGTCGTAGAATTTACATTAGTTAACCATAAGTTATTGATAATACTAATTGGGAGAAATAGGTAAATAACATAAAAATTAAATATTAAGGTTTTTTCCAGGTTTTAGACTTTTAAAATATTCATTAACAAATCACTCATAAAGGAATATCAGCTATTACTGGTAGAGTGTAGACTTATAAATTGAAGATGTGATTTAAAGAAAAAAAAACTTTAAAAAATGGAGGGAATTACTTATTAATATTTCTGTATGTGTACATAGGAAATTATGCAGTAAACTGGTTTTAATTATAGATGATATGAATAGATGCTAAAGTAAATGTCCAAATTATTGTGAAACTTACAAATTTCTCAATATTCCAAGTATTATAAACAAAATCTGAAATTCTCATTTAGTAACTCTTGAACACAGCTAGCATATCAAGCTGGAGTGGAACTGGTTAGTCTTACCAACAGCTATTGTAAAATACAATAAAGCTCAGGGTTTTTTTTTTTTTTGTTTTGAGGGAGAAATTATAAAGATTAATATATTTCTGATTACTTTTAATTAGTTTTCCTGAATATGTGTCATTCATTTACAGTGAAATAAAATGTATAGCAACTTGACATAGTCCTTGTTTCCACTGTATTTATTGAATATATAGAAAGACTATAGGGCCTTGTGGCGGATGGTGAAAGAGTCTGGGGCTCAAGTGATCTCCTCACTCCTTCCATCTTCCACTGATGATGTGGGACGGAATGGGAAGATTCAGTCCATAAAAGACTGGCTTTGAGACTGGTGCTACAGGCAGCGCTTTGGATTCTTTGACAACAGCTGGTTTTATAGGGCACCAGTCTGGACAATGACAAGTGGGAAACGTTTATCTCACAGAGGCAAAAGGATGCTGGGGCATGAATTAGCAGGGCTCATTTGGTGAGCTTTAAACTAGATTTGAAGGGGGATGGGGTTGTAGCTGGGCTTGCCCCAGTGGGGCAGCACTCCAGAATTGATGAAGACTGCGAGGCCTCCTATAATCCTAGGGTGAAATCGGTGTGCTCAGCTCGCTCCCTGGAATGTCTGTACACCAATGCGTGCAGCATGGGAAATAAGCAGGAGGAGTCGGAAACCTATGTTAAGTCAGGAGACTATGATCTGGTGGCAATTACAGAGACGTGGTGGGACAGCTCACATGACTGGAATATAGTCATGGAGGGCTATGTCCTTTTCAGGAAAGACAGGCCAGCCAGGAGGGGTGGTGGGGTTGCTCTTTATGTACAGGAGCAACTACAATGCACCGAGTTCTGTCCAGGGACAGATGACGAGCGAGTTGAGAGTCTGTGGGTGAGAATTAAGGGGCAGGCTGGCAGGGGGGATACTGTTGTGGGTGTCTGTTACAGACCACCGGAACAGGGTGAGGAAGTTGACGAGGCCTTCTACAGGCAGCTGAGAGCAGCCTCACAGTCACAGGCCGTGGTCATCGTGGGGGATTTTAACTTCCCTGATGTTTGCTGGAAGGACCACCCGGCAACCCAGCCACAGTCCAGGAGGTTCCTCCAGTGTATGGATGATAACTTCCTCCTGCAAATGGTGGATGAGCCAACCAGGAGAGGAGCGCTACTGGATCTCATCCTCACTAACAAGGAGGGTCTGGTCGAAGCAGTAAGGGTTGAGGGCTGCCTTGGTTGCAGCGACCACGAGATGGTGGAATTCAGGATCTTGTGTGGTAGGACCAGTAGAATACCAAGTAGAATTGCAACCCTGGACTTTAGCAGGGCAAACTTTGGCCTTTTCAAGCAATTGCTAGGGGAAATCCCATGGGCAAGGCTGTTTGAAGGTAAAGGGGCCCAAGATAGTTGGTTGGCATTCAAGGATTGCTTTTTCCGAGCTCAAGATCGGAGCATCCCGACACGTAGGAAGTCAAGGAAGAGGGCCAGGAGACCTGCGTGGCTAAATAGGGAATTGCTGGGTATGCTCAAGTGGAAGAGGAGAGTTTACAGGTCATGGAAGGAGGGGCTGGCCACTTGGGAGGAATATAAGGCTGCTGCTAGAGGATGTAAGAAGGCAGCTAGGATGACTAAGGCATCCTTAGAATTAAGCCTGGTGAGAAGGGTCAAGGACAGCAAAAAGAGCTTTTTCAAATACATGGCAGATAAAACTAACACCAGAGGCAATGTAGGCCTACTGATGAACGGGATGGGTGCCCTGGTGACAGAAGATACAGAGATGGCAGAGTTACTGAATGCCTTCTTTGTCTCTGTCTACTCTGCTGCAGGCAGTCCTGAAGAGCCCTGTACCCCTGAGACCTTAGATGAAGTCAGGTCGACGGAGCGGTTTGCCTTAGTCGATGAGGAATGGGTTAGAGACCGGTTGAGCAATCTGGACATCCATAAATCCATGGGTCCAGATGGGATACACCCGCGGGTGCTGAGGGAACTGGCAGAAGTCATTGCTAGACCACTCTCCATCATCTTTACCAAGTCTTGGGAAACGGGAGAGGTGCCTGAGGACTGGAGGAAAGCAAATGTCACTCCAGTCTTCAAAAAGGGCAAGAAGGAGGACCCAGGTAACTATAGGCCGGTCAGCCTCACCTCCATCCCTGGGAAAGCGATGGAACACCTTATCCTTGGTGCCATCTTAAGGCATATCAAGGATAAGAGGGTTATGAGGGGCAGTCAACATGGCTTCACCAAGGGGAAATCATGCTTGACCAATCTCTTAGCCTCTTATGAGGAAATAACACAGTGGATGGATGACAGCAGAGCGGTGGATGTGGTCTACCTTGACTTCAGCAAAGCATTTGACACAGTCTCCCACAGCATCCTCACAGCTAAATTGAGGAAGTGTGGTCTGGATGATCAGGTAGTGAGGTGGACTGTGAACTGGCTGAAGGAGAGAAGCCAGAGAGTTGTAGTCTATGGGGCTGAGTCTAGTTGGAGGCCTGTAACTAGTGGAGTGCCTCAAGGGTCAGTACTGGGACCAGTATTATTTAATATATTCATCAACAATTTAGATGAGGGAATTGAGTGTTCTATCAGCAAGTTTGCTGATGACTAAGCTGGGAGGAGTGGCTGACACGCCAGAAGGCTGTGCTGCCATCCAGCAAGACCTGGACAGGCTGGAGAGTTGGGCAGGGAATAACTTGATGAAATCTAACAAGGGAAAGTGTAGAGTCCTGCATCTGGGCAGGAACAACCCCAGGTTCCAGTATAGGTTGGGGAACGACCCGCTAGAGAGCAGTGTAGGGGAGAGGGACCTGGGGGTCCTAGTGGACGACAGGATGACCATGAGCCAACACTGTGCCCTTGTGGCCAAGAAGGCCAATGGCATCCTGGGGTGTATTAGAAGGGGGGTGGTTAGTAGGTGGAGAGAGGTCCTCCTTCCCCTCTACTCTGCCCTGGTGAGACCGCACCTGGAATATTGTGTCCAGTTCTGGGCCCCTCAGTTCAAGAAGGACAGGGACCTGCTGGAGAGAGTCCAGCGCAGGGCAACTAAGATGATTAAGGGAGTGGAGCATCTCCCTTATGAGGAAAGACTGAGGGAGCTGGGTCTCTATAGTTTAGAGAAGAGGAGACTGAGAGGTGACCTTATTCGTGTATATAAATATATAAAGGGGGAGTGTCACGAGGATGGAGCCAGGCTTTACTCAGTGGCAAACAATGATAGGACAAGGGGTAATGGGTACAAACTGGAACACAAGAGGTTCCACTTAAACTTGAGAAGAAACTTCTTCTCAGTGAGGGTGACGGAACACTGGAACAGGCTGCCCAGGGAGGTTGTGGAGTCTCCTTCCCTGGAGACATTCAAAACTCGCCTGGACACATTCCTGTGTAACATTATCTAGGTGTTCCTGCTCCGGCAGGGGGATTGGACTAGATGATCTTTTGAGGTCCCTTCCAATCTCTAGCATACTGTGATACTGTGAATATTTGAGAGCCTTTTTCATACTGCAAGACCTCTGACCACAGGAAGCAAGGAATTCCATTAAACTGTATGGGTTTTCATCCTGCTACTTTGCACATAAGTGAGTTCTAGGTATGATTCTCTCTTGGGATTGATCTTTTCCAAAATATTATTTCCAAAATTTTCTAATATTATTAGAAAAAATGTATTATTGCACAAAATATAATATCTGTTTCAGATATTTATTGATATCAATCACTTTATGTGTGTGCTTTAGATGATCTGAATCATTCTATTTGACTTCTGAGAGGCTCCCAGTCTCCATAAATAGAGTAGGCTTCTTGTTTTGGTACCCTTGAATTACACCTAGGTGAAACACCACAGCTAACAAAGACTAAACAATGCAGATTCTTATACAAGCTTATCTATGCTTTAAATGCAACTGATTAAGTAATTTCAATTAAACATGTTAAGGGTGTGTTAAAATCAAGACTGCTGTATGTTGTGTTAATGAGAATTGATTTTTTCAATGCATCTGCATGGATATATAGGGCAAGAGCACAATTTAATATGAAATAAAATTGTTCTTATCCACTTTGATACCAGACTTAGATGCTGCATCAGAAGGCAAAACAACATCTACATTGCTCCGAGCATGTATTACAGGTGCTGGCAACTGACTGGGTGTGCTGGGATGGAAGGATGCCCCCCCTCCCTCCCCTAACACATCTAGTTTAAAGCCTCCTTGACCAGTCTGGCAAGCCTGCTACCAAAACTGCTCTTCCCCTTTAGACCAGCTCCACCAACCCCCACTAGACCCGGCCTACAAACTTCGGTCCCGTGTTCAAGACGCCCAAACCCCTGACTATGACACCACTCCTTTAACCATTTATTAACCTGGCCAATCCTCCTCCTAGCTTTTTTTTAGGTTCTCTCTTGTATCCCAGAAAATTGACGAAAAGACTATCTGAGCTCCAGCGCCCCTGACCACCTCCCCCAGGGCTCTGTAGTCCTTCTTTATGTCCCCCAGGCTACTACTATCTATATCCCTAGCACCCACATGGATCACTAGAAGTGGATAATAGTCTGTTGGACTTACTAGAGCAGGCAGCCTCTCTGCAACACCCCTGATCCATGCCCCTGGTAGGCAACACACCTCCCTTGAGACCGGGTCAGGCTGACAGACGAGTGCTTCTGTTCCTTTCAGTGTAGAGTCCCCTACTACTACGACCCGCCGCTTTTTCCTGGCAACACCAGTAGAGATCTACTTTACCAGTGCATCAGCTGGTTGTTTCAGGTGCGAGTGCTTTCCTCATTAGCCTCCTGCAGGACAGGAAAGCGGTTCTGCATGGGGACAGCAGATTTAGAAGGAAGCCCCTTGCTTTTAATTGTCCTTTTCCTCTTTTTTTTTTTGTTGTTTTTTTTTTGTCACTAATTCCCAGCTTCCCAGGTTAACGGCCTCCTTCTTTCCTTCATGAGCTAGAGGGGAAGCTCGAGGCCCCTGCACAGTCTGAGCCTGGAGCAAGCATTCCTGCTTCCTCTCAGCTTCCCTGACATCTCGCAGCCTATTGACAGCATCCCGCAGCTCAGCCACCTGCTGCAGCAGGACCTCCACCAGGGAGCACCAAGTGCAGCCCTGCCCATTGCGCACCCTCCCCTCACCAGACCAGTGCAGGCACTCTCTGCACCCCGAGGTCTGCACTGCAGCCTCGCCTCTCATCGGCTCTGTCTGTACCTACGCTGGCCACCGCCGGGGCAGCCAGAGCAGAGCTCCCGGACCGGGCCCTGCTCATACGCCGAGCGCTCACCATCCCCTCACCTGCCCACGCAAACTGCCTCGCCGCGCTCCCTGGGGCAGGTTTTCTCCCACTCATGGCTGGTGCCGCTGCTCCTGGCTCCGCCCCCTGTGAGTCAGCTGCTCGCTCTCGTCAGCTGAGCTGCCGGCTCTGGGCAGGTCCTGTCGAAGACTTGAGACTCCCTCGGTGGCTCTCTCCGCTCTGAGTTGGGGCTTTTCGACACTGATCTCCCCCCTCCTCCGGTGTTGAAGGCGTCCTCTTTCGAGCTACGCACCTCAGCAATTCAAAGTTTAGGGAAGTTTAGGTTGGATGTAAGCAGGAAATTCTTTCCTGTTAGGGTGGTGAGGCACTGGAATGGGTTGCCCAGGGAGGTTGTGAATGCTCCATCCCTGGCAGTGTTCAAGACCAGGCTGGACAAAGCCTTGGGTGAGATGGTTTAGTGTGAGGTGTCCCTGCCCATGGCAGGGGGGTTGGAACTAGATGATCTTAAGGTCCTTTCCAACCCTAACTATTCTATGATTCTATGATTCTTCTATAATATAGTTGTTGAAAGGGCTGGTGCTCCCAGAATTGTAAACTGATTTAGACTCAATTCACCTGCAGATGAAAGTAATCAGATTTACGATTGAACTGAATTATCCTAAATATTTTATCTTAGAGTGATGCTTTTCTTTAGCAAGGGGTGGTCTGTTAACTTTTCTTTCTTAGATAGAGTTTACAAACTATTTGTTAGAGTCAGCACACCAAGCAGGTGCTCTTCATTTTTTTTTGGTTTGGCTGCAACTGTTCTGATGGTTGAGCAACATAGTAATGAGATTAAACTAACCAAGTGGTATTGTACCTGCAATGAATGAGGTTAACAATCTGTTTGCAGAGGTAAAAGTAATTAACAGAAAGCAAATTACCTCACTGGAGTCAGGTATGGAAAACACCTAGTCTAGCTTCTTGCAGTATATTTCTGTAGTGGTTTACCCATACTGTTTTAAAATGTTTTACTTGACAGAGCTTACAGTGTTTCTTTGGAATATTTCTGTGTCTCATCTTACTAACCATAGGCTTTCTTTTTGTACAGTGTTCCATAGGTCCATTCCACGCTCAACTGTATTTTTCAGCTATTCCTGTATATAAGTCTGCCTTATTTCACAGCCCAAGACCTTTGAAAAATGCGTTGGAAATTTTCACTACTTCAGTGGAAATTGCAATTATGAATAAAAATTTGTAATCTGCCATTTTGAACATACATTATTAGATATCATTTAGGCAGCTAGCATGTCTCTATGTTGTTATATGATATTTATGTGTATGTACATATATGTACATGTATTTATATACGTAAAAACATTAGAATATTGTATTTTATGTGAAGTTCCTCTGGAGCACCTCCTGTATGAAGATAGGCTGAGGAAGTTGGGGCTGTTCAGTCTGGAGAAGAGAAGGCTGCGTGGAGACCTCCTAGCAGCCTTCCAGTATCTGAAAGGGGCCTATAGGGATGCTGGGGAGGGACTCTTCATTAGGGACTGTAGTGATAGGACAAGGGGTAATGGGTTAAAACTTAAACAGGGGAAGTTTAGGTTGGATATAAGCAGGAAATTCTTTCCTGTAAGGGTGGTGAGGCACTGAAATGGGTTGCCCAGGGAGGTTGTGAATTCTCCACCCCGTCTGTGTTCAAGACCAGGTTGGACGAAGCCTTGGGTGTGATGTTTTAGTGTGAGGTGTCCCTGCCCATGGCAGGGGGGTTGGAACTAGATGATCTTAAGGTCCTTTCCAACCCTAACTATTCTATGATTCTATGTTTGTTCTTTTAACCACTCATTATAGATCAGTTCTTGCAGTCCTGAAATAATTTATTTTATCAGGACCTTATGAAAGTGAAATCTTGGCAGCTTGGATTTCAGAAAAAGAAGACAGCACATGAAAGGAAAAATGTTCATGACTCGATTTGCAGAAAGCCTGGTAATGCCAAGGTTTCTTATTTGTGCAGTCATTGCTGGCTTAAAAAGAAGTCATTTGTCAAGAATTCTAGAAAAGAAAATAGTACATTATGGTTCTGTGTCACCTGGCATTAGAATTGCAGATTTTCAAACTGTCCTTTAGATTAAAAATCTTAAATCTCTGGATTGACATTTTAGCTGTGATCTTTTAAACATCTTGAACAAGTTGCTGAAGGAATGAGTATAGATTAAATGAATAGTGATTTTGAGTGATGAATTCCCATTGAAACTTGTTAGCTATCATTTATAGAAAATTCTTTTTGTACTTGTATAATTTTTAGCTTGGAAGTGGCTATTTTGTGACTTTAGATAACCAAAATGATTCAGAAATTATTCTTAATTGTCCTGATAGAAATCCTACATTTCTAATATATCTTAGCGTGCATGTATTTTGTTGAAGCATTCTCCCACTGAGTATGGTTGTTAGTGATGGTTTAGAGTTTACACAAAGCTTTTGTAATAATGTACAATTTGTTAGCTAGCTTTGATAAATGCTTATTGCATATCTATTCAAGAAATTTAAAAATCTTCTTGAACTAAGTTTGTAAGGACAAAATATGGGCTGTTTCTAGTAATCTTTTTGTCTGTTCTGTCTTTTCAAATAGCTTTTAACAGGATTTGCTGCATAACCATCCCAGGGACTTAGACTGAGCAGCCTGTAATTCCTTGAGTCCTCCTGCATGCCCTTCTTGAAGTATAGATGTAGCTTGAGACTCTGGTTTAAGCTGTTACATATTAATGCAATTAGCCAAAGTTGTAGCACTGTAATTTTAATTATTTTCATATAAGGAAGTAACACAATAGGTGGTATAACTTGGGAACTGATTACATGATATAGGAAAAAGATAAGTGTTTTGCGTTCTACTTCTTCAGTTTATACTGCCTTTCATACAGAAATGCGTCGTACCATACGTTCAATTCAAGTCATGGTATAAAAGTGGTCTTTGTGCTGTCTACATTGATATATGGAGCAGATTTTTTTCAAAACTGTTAACAAAAATATAACAAAATACATTGGGAATTTTGTATATGGGTGTTCCTACCAGTTAATTTATGCACAATAACAATAAGTATGGACAGGCCAGCAGTGCCCTCTTTTTCCCTTTACATTTGCAGATGAGAATTTTTTAAAATGTATTCAGTCTTATCTCAGTTTCAAGACCACATTTAGGAAGTGGATACTTCAAAGAGCAAAGTGTTTAGAGTTTTAAAATTAAGAGCTCTGAAGAAGTTTGCACCTCTATATGTAGTGAAGCTTATACTAGCAGAAGAATATGTTTTTTTTAGAAACAGTTTATACTGATTTCACAAATGAAGTGAGATATAGTAATAAATGGCATTTTGACAATTTAAATTAGTTACACTGTAGCATCATTAGTATAAAAATTAACTAAAAGTCACAATCATATGAGTGTACAAACTGACAAAGATATCTTACAGAGATCACACTGAAAAATGCAATTTGTTTCAAATGCCCTTTCAGATTTAATATAGCTTATCTTCCTAATTGCTGATGATTATTTAAGTAAATAAATAGGTACTTGTATGCCACAGATATTGAAAAAACAGCTATGTGATCAGTGAAGCTTATGAAAGGACTGATTACACTGACATTTTGATTGACTTTTTTATATTTCGAAAGTTTGAATTAGCTCTGATACTATTTAAATCCTAATTCGATAGCCACTTCCATGGTGGAAAAAAACGTGGAAAAAAGCCCCATCCTTTTTTTTTTTTTTTTTTTCCTTTCTTCTTGTTTTATGTCTGAAATGTACTGTGCTTCTACTATTTTCTTTTTCAAAACACATATATCACTACTGAAAGTTTTAATGTTGTCCAGAACAACATGGATGACATTTCTATTATTTCTGTAGAAATTTCTGTAGAAACCATATTTCTGCTATGAACATCTTAGAAAAGGATGAAAAGTGATAAATATCTCATGGGAGTGATTTGGGCTGAGAAATTCCAAACTCTTTCCTTTTTGTATAAAAGCAGCTGAGCCAAGTAACTTAGGATAACTTTCAGAAGGCCCGGTTTAGGCAGCAATGTTACTCCTCTTTAAATTCTAAATAGTTAAATCATGAAAGAGTTTGGGTGTGGAGCACTAATTCTGTCACAAATGAGTGCTGTACACATTTACTACATAGTGTAGAACTGCATCTTTTTTCAGGTTTAGGATGTGGGTTGTGATAGCTACATATAGTGTCACTTTCAATTTTGAAATTGACAGATTGGCAGATGATACGAATTAGTAACTTTCAGAGTACTACATGTGGCAGAACTTAATGCTTTTTGTTAAAGCATTTACTTATTTTTACACTGCTTACCGATTATTGTGAATCTATAGATTATGAGTACATTTTGGTTTTATCTGCAGGATGTGGCTTAATCTTCTCTGATCTTTCCACTGGGTAAGATCCCGTTTTATTACTGTAACCAATATTACTGATACTTCACATGCTTGATTAACAGTGCAAAACTTGTGCTTGACTTGAAATAAATGTATTTGATGTCAACTTCTGAATCACAGCCAAATTATGTAGGCTTCCAAGTACCTTCAGCCACATAACATCACAGTTATATCAGTCTTTTAATACTTTGTACATATTTTTTTGTAATTCATACTGTAGCAGTGAACACTGCTGGTTCCATTTTTTTACATGTGTAAATTTTTAATGAAATTTTGAACTTTTATTGTTAAAAATACAAACAAAGCATTGAAATGAAGTACAAACCAGTGACTGATATGGAAAACGTTATTGTGTTGCTTCATCAAAGACTGTAGCGATAGGACAAGGGGTAATGAGTTTAAACTTAAACAGGGGAAGTTCAGGTTAGATATAAGGAAGAAGTTCTTCACTGTGATGGTGGTGAGGCACTGGAACAGGTTGCCCAGATGATAAATGTTCCATCCCTGGCAGTGTTCAAGGCCAGGTTGGACAGAGGCTTCGCTAACATGGTCTAGTGTGAGGTGTCCCTGCCCATGGCAGGGGGGTTGGAGCTAGATGATTTTAAGGTCCTTTCCAGTCCAAACCATTCTATGATTCCATGATATTTCCAGTAAAAATATCTCTTGCTATTTGAAATACCTGGTCTAATCTTATATTAATTTGATTGTAACATGTGTAAATGCACAGATTTTGTTCACGGGTGTTGAATGGAAGTACACCTTCCATTCAAAAGCTTTATTTCAAAACTGTTCTGTAACTTTTTATGATAGAGAAATTTAGATTGATTGTGTTTCATATGTTTTTACATAGGAAACAACAGCCTGTAACACCCAATGGTTATTATGACAGATTTATTTGTCAAGTCAAGAGTTTCATAGTTGCTTCATAAGTGAAAATACTATTTTACTTCTTTTGGGGGATAACTTGTTGCTTTTTTACTTAGTTAATCTCTTTGATGTGATTTTTCCAATCTTGTGATTAAATTTAGCTGTATTATATAATCAGTGTGAGACGAACCTATCCTGCTTTACTGCTTCGCTCTTCCTTTAGAATTACTGGTTTTGTTACTTTCAGAGCTTTTACGAACTTCTTAGTCAAGGAAGATGAGAGACTATCTGTTTAAGGGGAATCAGAAACATATGATATGTATGTAAATATTTATTAACTACACAGAGGTTAACGGATATATCTCATGCAAAAAAGTTATACATGTGAGTAAAATAAGATACATATCCTTGCAAGTTCAGGCTTTTTTTTAAAATGAAATTGTTTGGGACTTTGGTGTTCTATGGACCTGTCACTTAGGATATTAAGAACAGTAATTTGTATTTTAACACCCTCTTTTAAGTTTTCCATTTTAGGATTTTAATGTTGCAAGCTGAAACACAATTTGCAATAAAATACGTATTTATACTGCAAGCATCTGTCTTCTACATCATCAGTTAGAACAGTACTTTGTAAAGAAACAAGCAATAGATTACCCATCTTTCTTGAACAATTCAGATATAAACCCCGAATGGATGGTTATATGATCTTTATTCTTTATTGGCACACATGTACATGCTTCCTATTAAGCTTTAGTGGATACATTTGGAAATGAAGGGATTTAATTATTTAGTGGCTGCTGAATATTGTAATTTTTATTTTACATGTTGGTGATGATTAATTCTTTTTGTAATTTTCTGATGAATTATTTCTGTTTCTGCCTAATCAGCAGGCATACTGTGAAATATAATTGCACTTGAAGGAAAATTACCGTCTCATGAGATGAATAAGTTTGATGATTAAATTACGTAGAATAAAGCAATAACATTCACGTATCTAACCAGGATGACATACTTATCCTTTATTGTGCTTTCATGACCTTTATAAAAACAGAGAATCCTTTTAGAAACAATTCAATGTATTTCAAGTCAAACTATATAAAAGGAAATTTGAACAATCCTACGTAAGATGCAGTCTCATGGAAAATGCAAGAATGTCACCTTTTTAAATTAAAAAAAAAATCAATTCTGACCTCAGTACCCCATAATGAAAATCACTGAGGTTGGAAAAAGCTCTTAAAACTGATCAAGCTACTAAAGTTAATTACTAAACTTGATCAGAAATAAGTTTGCAGCCTGGTATTCAAATCAGCAGGAGACAGGCTTCTCTACAGACAGCATGAAATATGTAGTGTTTTGAACAAATCCGTTCTTATCCACATCTTCTGTAATTTTAAGTCCTCATTTTTAGCTGTATCTTTATATAATGCAGTATTCATGAACCCTAAACTATTCTTTCTTGACATAGACATATTTGATTTCGGACTAGTCCCATTCTGACTGAGAACTAATGTGCATGAGAAAAGATCTGGTAAAAAGGTTTGGTAGAATTACTGCATTATTGTGACAAAGCCCCTGATTGAATGCTTAGGTATTTATGCATAGACCAAAAAGCAGAAGTTCATCATAAGCAGGCCTATATATTTAATATTTGCATATAATTATATGTCTGGTGTTTTCTATCCCAAGGAAAAAGATAGATTCATGGCCTCTCAAACTAAAATTAATGTTTCTGAGAACATATTGGTCCATGTGTAGAGAGTTGTGAACTTTTGGGGCCTTTATGTCAAAATGGCCATTCCAATGGCAGGAAAATGTTTGCAATGTTGAATCACATTCTTCCCCCCAAAAGGGGCAGAGTTTGAAAAGAAGCCTCTGCATGGTGCTGATCGTTGGGTAATGACATATTTTGGCACTGTACACAGCTAGTCTTAGGTACAGAATATCTGTAGAAATAGCTTCTCTCTCTGAATTAAGCTTCTTAGCAAAAGTCATTCTACTCTCATACCCTAAACAGAATTGCTGCTATGTCTAAGTACAGAGGTGAAGAAAGCAGAACCATATTTTGTTCACTTAAGTCTATCCATGCTTTTTGTATAGGAAAATAACAAAAAAAATTCTCTGGAAAACTCCCTTAGAAGGTAATTATAGTGGAGTGCATATTAACTATTTGTTCTCCCTTTCTGAATGGCTTCTAGTAATTGTTAATTCAGATGAGGAAAAACCTATCTCCACAAACAGAAAGTGTCAAGGGTTGTAGAGGAGACAAAGCTCTGGGAAGGGTGAAAAACAGCTGCTGCAAGCAGATCCCTAGCATTGACTTTATGTGATTCACGTCATGTCCTTATTGCACTATGATTCATGTCATGTCCTTATTTCACTATCTGGTAAGGTAACTGCGATGTTCAGAATGCATGCAAAGAAAGGGTGGTCAGGAGCAGGTATGGTGGTCAACCGATCCTTTTTTGTGTTTGTTTCAAAACGATTCAAAAGGCAGAAGGAACTGACAGCTCGTTATCGCTTGGGCAAAGGGCAGGGAGGCAGAGCTGGGACCCTGCTCCGCCAGGGTGGAGGGCGCTTTACAGGGTTTGCCGAGGCCACGAAGATCAACTGCCCAGAAACGAAAGGTCCGGCAACGAACGGTCCGGCAACGAACGGCCCGGTAACAAACCGCCCGGCAACGAACGGCCCGGTAACAAACCGCCCGGCAACGAACGGCCCGGTAACAAACCGCCCGGCAACAAACCGCCCGGCAACGAACGGCCCGGTAACAAACCGCCCGGCAACGAACGGCCCGGTAACATACTGCCTGGGGCCAGCGGCATAGATACGGCGGCGGCTGCCAGGGCACAGCGTGAACTGGACCTGGGGCTCACCAGATTCCCTGCGGATGAGCCTCACCTGGGGGAACGGGTCTGAGACAACCTGAAACTATAAAAGGGTAACCGCCATTCAGCTGAATGGAATATCTCTCCACCCTGGATCCGAGCAGACTCACTGACTGTAAGGACCATGACTAAAAGGACTAGAGCTGAAAGGATTTCAACTCTTTCAACTCGCTGACTGAGAAGACATTGCTGGATCCACAGTCTGGTAATCAATTTGTTTTCTTTCCTTCTTCCTTTCCTTTCTCTTTTTCTCCCTCTACTTGGGATCCTTTATAAGAACTTGCCAAGAATTCTCTTCCTCCTGATAGTTTACAATCAAATCAACTGTTGTTTTTCAGTCTCTGGAGGGCCTGTGATTTCTCCCATGAACTATGCAGTGTGGTAAAAGACCAGGTTCCCTGGACCCACCTGGTGGGATGGAATGATAAACTTCCCTGGGAATGGTAGACTCACTGTCCCTGGAAGTGTTCAAAAACCCTGTAGATGGGGCCCTCAGTGACATGGTTTAGGGGTGGACTTGGATGATCTGTGATTCTGTGCTGTTTCTTAGGCCTTGTCATTTCAGTATTTAGGAGCAGTTTGTCTTGAATGTCTATGAAAACATCCCATGTTAACTAGAGGAATTAAAATTCTTTTCATCTAGACCTCACTTACTGATTAGTGGTTTAGAAACTGTACAAAGGAGAGACTGAGCTGGAATGCCTCAGTCATTCTGTCAGTGTAGATATTCTTTAAGATACGATAGTAGCTGCCAGGATGCACTCAATTATTTGGTTCCCACTGACTGTATGCGGTATCTGTCTCTCCAAAGGAAAACTTAGTTTTAGAATGGAGAAGGTATTTGCCATATCACTTCATGAGCTTTTTTAAACATTTTTTGAAGCTTTGATCAATGTGAAATGCAGTTCCACTTATAAAAGCCCCACATTTTAAAGACAAGGAATACTTGTATTTTCTTTATAAGTAGATATTTGAGAATAAGTAGGCTAAAAAGCTGCCTAGGTATATGTCAAGAAAGACTTATTAAAAAACTGTAAAATTATGTTTTTTAGGTTTAGTGGAGCTCGTTTTGAAAGATAAATTTACAACTTCCATGAGAGTGGCACCTTAAATTGATTTCTCAGCTTTTCCAATGAATCTTAGTTCTTTGGATTGCTAATTCTGAGTTACAGCTTTCATTTGACAGCCCGCACTACAGATTAAGTGCAAAAACATGCAAATCACACACACATAAAAAGTTAGCCTTTGGTATGTGTATCTGGCATCTCATGAGAAATTTCTCAAAAATTGCTTATAGTATAGATTGTCACCAAGATTGAAGTGCAAGGTAGCAAATCCCTTCGGTCCAAATAGTTGTTACCTTAGTGCAGTGGTTGCCAGCATCTTGGTAGAAAAAGCTCAGAAAAAAACCTGCCTTTCTGAAACAAATAATCTATGAGAACAACTCCCTGTAATTTCAGAACGGAGTTTGGAGTTGGAACTTTCTTTGACTGGTGAACATTGATGCTGAGTCTCAGAAGGGGATTATATATCATATTTCCAAGCAAAGTTGTGGGATGTGAAAGAGGATAAAAAACCTGAATAAATGGATAGAATAAGTATGTTGAGTGCAGTGCAGCTTTTCCTAAATGAATTATACTGTAGTCATATTTTAATACAGAATCAAATGTAGATAGCCAGATGTTTAGCCAGCGTGAGTCCCTGAAGGCAGTAGCACATTGTCAGTTCATACCTAATTTGTATATGTTTGTGTGTATATGAAATAAATACAGGAAGCAGGTTTGTATTTCATACTTTATTCAGGGCAGTCGGTTTCTTTATAGATTAGGATTTCTTTTCCTTGCATTTCTGAATTCAGTACAAATAAAATTGAGTACTATGATATGCTGGTGATTTAGATTAGAATGTTTTTGGGTACTCCTTAAGTTTAAGCTCTATAAATGCAGAAGGCTATGTCTGAATTGCAAGCAACCCGGATATAAATACACTTACGTTTTTATCTTAAAAAAGATTAGCACACTTGCTGCCATGTTTATTATCCTATTTATTACTGTATTGCAGAAATGTAGGCCAAAGGGCAGTTGTAAGTTTCTGATTTATGATATTACCTTCACATTTGCTATAGAAATAAAAGGTGTCTTGCAAAAACAAAGCAGTGGCTATTAAAATTTCAACTTAAAGTTATGTTGCAAAAATTATATAGTACTTGTTTGAGGGCCCTTTTTTTTTTTGGTAGAAATTATTATAGTTAAATTTAAACTCGTACTTGCTGTGATAGTAGTTCCTCATTTTACATAACTCTTTCAGTAAATGACAAAAATTGTGGGAAAAGCTTGTACATTTTATCTTTGCTCTTTTCAGTGCTCGTCTGTTGCCTGACTTGATGTGTGCAAACGCTCAGATTTGATGTGCTGTGCAAAAAAGGGAAGAAAGGCAGAAAAAAGTATCATCAGTTGTATCACCTTTCAGCCAATTATTGACATGCTTCATGTAAAGACATGATTGTTCACACTTACAGCTTATTCTGTCTGGTGTCATCCTGGAGCACAGCAGGAGCTGCTAGAAATTGGTATAATGATGATGATGAATTTTCTCCTTTTGACAGGCACATTAACAATGGTGTTTCCTTGGCACTCACAAATGGTTGTTTCTAATCTTATAAAGTACACTTAAAAATTACCATATTTATATATATCCAATGTTTTATTTATAGACTGACATCCACTGTTGAGTTTTTAGATAGGGATTATACATCTTCACAACTACTATTATTATTCATACAGTTGAAATGGTGCAGTAAATTTCATTAATTTCTCATGCATAGGATTTGTCGTTGATGTGTGGGAGCTGAGACAACTTACACCTTATGTTTTAAAGAAGAAAACAATAGCAGTTGTATTTAGTAAAGAACTGCTGGTATGTTCCTGCTCACCAGCAAGTTCTGCAGACAATCTGTGAGAGTTAGAATTTCCTTAACAGGCAGGAAGACATGTGCATGCATATCATCAGTAAAACTCATCTTCTTTAAATAAGTGTGGTATGAGCAAAAGGGCATGCTTTATGCTGAAATTAATCTACACCTAATGCAATATGCAATACCTATTATTTGCCCCCCAGTGTAAATTTGAAAGCTACTGGAAATGTTGATAGCCTTTGGTATATTCAAAGTCTGGTTCTTGGCAATTAGCAAATCAGTTATAATAATGTAGAAGATGTGTTGTTTTTTTAATTTTATAAAATGCATGGTCTCTCTCTCTAAATCCGGATCTCAGAAGTAAAAAACATAGAATCAGTTAGGTTGGAAAGGGCCTTTAAGATCATCAAGTCCAACCATTACCCAAGAACTGCCTAGATCACCACTAAACTGTGTCACTAAGGGCCTCATCTACACAGTTTTTGAATAATTTCAGGGATAGTGATTCCACCACTGCTCTGGGCAGCCTCTTCCAATGCCTGATCACCCTCTCTGTGAAGAATTTTTTCCTAATATCCAACTTAAACCTCCCCTGGCTCAGCTTGAGGCCATTTCCCCGTGTCCTATCACTTGTTACCTGGGAGAATTGACTGACCCCCACCTCACTACAACCTCCTGTCAGGTAGCTGGAAAGAGGGGTAAGGTCACCCCTGAGCCTTCTCTTTTCCAGGCTAAACAACCCCAGTTCCCTCAGCTGCTCCTCATCAAACGTGTGCTTCAGACCCTTCACAAGCTTTGTTGCTTTTTGCTGGACCCACAAAGTTTTTCTTGTAGTGAGAGGCCCAGAACTGAACATGGGATTCGAGGTACAGCCTCACCAGTTCTGAGTACTGCAGGAAGACCTTTAAAAGAACCTAGACCCTAGTAAATGACATGAAATTTTGAAAGCAGAATAAGTCTTAAAAGGAAAAACACCAGAAGGGCATAAGGAGCTCTCTCTGTGTGCATAAATCTGACTGAAGCCGTACCTCTTCAAAGAGCTCTCTTAATGCAGAAGTGCCTTAACTTTGCAAGAGTTGAGTCTGTTCCTATTCATACCCATGGATATGCAGGTAAATGAAATCCAATTCTAGTGTATGCTAGGGGCTATCATTGTCTGAAAGCTCTCTCGCAGTGTTCATGGGGATGAAATGGACCCCCCTCAAACAAAAATTCTAGTGGTAAATGAGCTTCTTTTGTTAGTGAGAAAGCAGTAATATCTGCAACAGGTTTTGATTTGTGTAGGCTACGTGAACGTGAGCGCTCTGGCAACAGCTCAGTTGAGATTGTCTCATCTAGTCCTCAGTGTCTCCACCTAAGGTAGTGTAAGAGTAGCAAAGTAGGTTTCCTTTGTAAATCGACTACTCGTGTTTTAGCTCACAGTTCTCCAAGCCTTTTTTGTGGTGCTTTTTTTTCTTTTCGTTTTTTTAAGGATGAAGGCTTCATTCTATGGAATTCGTGTAGGATGAAGTTAGGCACATTTTGTGTCTGTACTGTAAATGTTTAATGAAGGAAAGCTCATATGGTGAGGCAAGTAAACTGCTCAAAACGTTGAAGTCCATGTAGGTATTCTCCCAGTAGAATTTGCAGCTATTAACGCTTTAGTTTAAGACTTTGGGTTTTTTGAGGGTGGGGGTGGGGTGGAAGGATTGTATAAAAGATGGCGCTTCTAGAAGATAGCCAACCCTGTTAATAAAGATAAACCACTTAATCTGTGAGCAGCTATCTCCTCAAACTGCTTGGAGCTAAATGAGCTATCGTCTTACTTGTTCATTTACCACCTTACTGGGTGTTGTGATTAAGATACTGTTACCTGGGAAGACAGTAAGATAGACTGCTGCACAGCAAGATATTGTAAAGCAGAAAACTATGTTCTTTATTGAAGCATTTCCCTGATTTTTTGGTCTGTTTTAATGCTGTTTTAATTGCTAACAGTTTTCTTGTTTTCATGGATTCTAGCAGTTTTTGTGGACAGGATTATTCAGCATCTTGGGGGTGGAATTTATTTTTCCCAGGTTTTTAGGGTTGCAGGATTTTTCTGTATGTATTTTTCATTAACTATGACTCTAGTCTGGCCTTTGATAGTGTGATTGATCAGTTGGGAGAAAGATGTAAGAAGAGTGTTTCTATGGATAAAGTTAGACTGACTTGTCTGTGTGATGTCCTGAATCTTGTTAATCTTGTTAATTACAGGACATTTTAGACTTTTGTCTCATTAGACTTCACAAATTTGCATTTTTATCCACAGTGTATCTAAGTTTAACTTTAGCATTAACTTTGAAGTGAATAGGTATTGAACTCATTACTTTCTCTGGACTCTTCTTGTAATATAAGTTTACTTTAAGACCTGAAACCTCTCCTATATCATCACAATGTAATTCAAAGAGCAAATCAGTAAAAGATAAATACTTTGCTTTTTGTTTTGCATTCAGTATCATAGGAAATTATCTCATGTGCATGTGTACCCAAGTAGAGAAAGATAGCAAACTTGACTTTAGTGAGCATTCTTCATTTCCAGAACCATCTCTGTTCTGTATTTCAGTTGCAACTACTAGGTCTTCTTTCAGAGTGAAATATGCGAAAATCTTCTTTTTGTACTTGAGGAATGAGTGTTTCTGACAGTCCTTACTGTTATGCTTTCTTAATCTTTACAGTTTTTAATCTGAATTTTTTGATTGTAGTCAAGGGAAAGGTTTTTAATATAGTCTCATCTTTTCCTGTTATATTAATTGTACTTGAAATGCTGGCATATGGTTATTATTGCAGTTAAGAATAGGTTAGTAGAACTGAACCTGCATTTTCCTTCTGAAAGTCTAATGCATTGTAGAGACTATGAATTGAAGAATTGTGCCCTGTTGATTTGAAGCATTATTAGGAAACTATCAGTCCTCAGGGGCTGGAGATATTTCCAAGCAAGAACATGACAGAGTAGATTAAAGATAATTGTCTTCTTTATTCTCACAAAGTTCAGTGAGAAAGTTTCTCATTTAATAGTTTGCCATTGTCACAGAACACATTGGATGGCAGTTTCATATTAACTTGGGAGGCCGGTTAGCAAAAGGTACGGATAGAAAGCTGGAAATTTCTTCATAGTACGTGTGATAAATGGATGTATTCTTCAGAGCCATCAAGAAGGTCATGTTCTTATATTAAATTAGTGAAGGGAAAAAATAAGCATATAAGTCACCAATTACCTAGTTAAATTACAGACCTACCAATATAAAGAAAAAATACGGAAACCAGAGATATTTTCATTTATTACACTGACTTCAATGAATGGTCAATCAAACTGAAGAATGATAAAACCACTTAAGTGGAACGCAGAAGAGGTTTTGCTCAGTGATGTGTATTTCATTTTAACTCGGTTCAAATATGGGCTACTTTGTGACTGATAACCCTGTCAGTTTGTGGTTAGGGACAGATATATCATTGCATGCTTATAACAAGATACCTAGCTCAGTCATAGGCAAAACAAACAGTATAGATTAGGGCTGGCCAGAATGCTGCTGAAGAAAAAGAAGTCAAGACCCCAAAAACCACCAGAACTGTCAGCATTATGAACAATAGTTTTGCTTTTCTGGCAAATCTGCAAGTGTGAGGATAACCAAATCTCTGACAATGTTCAGTTGAACCTCTGAGAAATGGCTTTTCTCTTGACTTGCATTTCAATGAATTTATATATTAGTATGAATGAGTTTGAAATCCTGCTGCCTTACTCATGTCTATAAAGGTATATTGAGACTTCTGCATCATCAGTGCCATGTACCTTTCAAGGAACATGAGATACTAGCAGTGAAAATTTGATAGGAAAAGTCAGTATGGAAAGATCACAGGTATTCAGCTTTCTGTCATGAAAGAGGCAAATATTACTTTCTGGGCTGCAAGCATAAATTGCTAGACTACATTGAGCTTCTTATCAACCAATATTCCCCAGATTTTTTCCTGAAGACTGTATTTGTGCTTAAATGGCCCTGTCCCAGGAGCAGGACCTTGCATTTGTCCTTGTTGGGCCCACCTCTCAAGGTCCCTCTGTATGGCATCCCTTCCCTCCATTGCGTCAACTGCACCACATGGCTGTGTGTCATCACAAGCTTGCTGAAGGTGCACTCAGTCCCACTGTTCATGTCACTGACAAAGATGTAAACCATGCTGGCCCCAATACCAACCCCTGGGGAATGCCACTTGTCACTGATCTCCACTTGGTCGTTGAGCTGTTGACTGCAACTTGAGTGCGAACATCTAGCCAGTTCTTTAACCACTCCATCCATCAAATCTATGTCTCTTTGGTTTAGAGACGAGGATATCATATGGAACAGTGCCAAATGCTTTGGACAAATGCAGGTAGATGACGTCATTCATTCTTTCTTTATCCACCAAAGTTGTAGCCCCATCATAGAAGCCCACCAAATTTTTCAGGCACAGTTTGCCCTTAGTGAAGTCATGTTGGCTGTCACCAGTCACCCCCTTATTGTCCATCTGCCTTAGCATAGTTACTAGGAAGATCAGCAGTATGATCTTGTTCAGGCACTGAGGTGAGATTGACTGGCTTGTAGTTCCCTGTGTCTTCCTTTATTCCCTTATAAAAAATCTGAGGATTGTTTCCCTTTTTCAGTCAGTGGGACCTCACCAGAACGCCATTATTTCTCAGATATGATGGCTCGTGGCTTACCCACTTGATCTGCCAGTTCCATAAGGACCTGGGGATGCATCCCATGAGTGTCTCACTGTAAGAAGGACATCAGCCTATTAGAGTGTCTCCAGAGGAGAACAATCAAGATGGTGAAAGGTCTCAAACGCAAGACTTAGGAGGAGTGGCTGAGGTCACTTGGTTTATTCAGCACGGAAAAGAGAAGGCTGAGGGGTGACCTAATTGCAGTCTACAATTTCCACAAAGGGGGCAGCAGAGACCGGTCTCTGACCGGTAACAGAACACAAGGAAACGGAAGTTTTGTTGGGACAAGTTTACACTGGATTTTAGGAAAAGGTTCTTCACTGAGAGGGTGGGTAGTCAGTGATTCTACAAGTGAAGAGGAAATTTTAGTAATTGTGATTAATTTTCCTTTAAGCCTTTGGATGGGAACAAAACTCCCTGCTTTTGTCAAATGGTGTTTAGAAGTGACACTATAATAAATTCTAAAGAAAAAATTGTTTTGATGGGAAAACCTCTCACATCACACAGCAGAACTGTGAAGAAAAATAAGAAAGTAAATAATTGCTTTGAAGTTGTCATACAGCTAGACATTTGTGAATGATAACTGTCTAGATCCTTAAAGAGATACTTTTTATCTCCTTTAAAGAGATACTTTTGAGTCTGCCAACAAAAATTTTTGGTAAAATTAAAAAAAGGGATGGGGAAATCAGATATGTAACTAATGACCCAACACCGCTTTCTGGGTCCAGCTTCTTGGACCTCTTCAATGGAAGCCCTTTAATAGTATAGCATGGTAGCTAACTCAACTCAAGCACTATAATTTAAATGCAGTTCTTATTCCAGGGAAAGGATGAGAAAAATAATGCACTACCTGTTAGAGAGACCATTACTGTTGCTTTATATCTCCCTAGATGGCATTTAGATGTTATTGTGTTATTAGGAGTATAAAACCCATTTGAAACAGAGTAGTCATAGAATCGAGACCAAGAGGATGTGGCTTTTTGGACAGCAACACTAGGCAAAATCCGGTGCTGTTTTGCTGCAGTTATAGGAAAGCACTGCTGAGAATAAGAGTGTTTGGTTGAATTAGTTTAAAACCTAATCTATCATTGCTCATTTAGTTTGCATAAATAACAAAACCCCTTTGCTTAAAGTGAGTTTTCATCATTCTTTTATCAAGAATGCAGAAGAGAATTTTCTGTGTTTGACTGTATTGTTAGCTAATTTGGCTAGATGCAAATACGTTTTTATTGAACTTTTTGGGTAAGATTTTAGAGCAGCATTATTACTATGAGTAGATATGCACCATTTTTTGGTACACACCATTTGTTTTTAAAAGATGAGCATGATTTGAGGAAAAGGGAATTCTATCTTTATTGTTGATATTTATAATTTATGTTAATCTACCCTTAAAAGGAATGACCTTTTAGTTAATTTACATGACTGTTTGCTTTCCTTTCAAATCTGGGAAGTTGTGGGAAATAAATCAGTACTGAAGACTAAGAACTCAGCCAGCTTAAAAAGACCATAAGCTTTTTAATTAGACTGCTTTTCATCTGTTTAGTTTTATTATGCATGGTGAAATGAATGGACATTGTTAACTAGGCTGCCACGACATGCTTTGTGGTTAACTGTGTTATAAAGAAATAATATCAAATTGTATCTGTCTTGTAAATTTTAAATGATTCCGCCCTGTAAAGTTTACTACCTTATTAAATCTGCAGGTTAGCCTTTGTTAGGAGGATTTCATAAGATTTCCTAAATAGATGGCTGGTAGAAGAATTCATCATATAAAACAGTATGTCTCAGAAATTAATGGTTATAATTTAGTTCGTGGGGTGAAGGAGTCACGAGACATTTTTATTTCCAATTCAGATTAATAGACCTACCCCACCTAAATTGCCTTTCAAATTCAAAAGCAAAATCAATATACTTAAAAATATTTGAAATACATTTTATCTATTTTTCGGCTTTTTACTCTTCCCTTTTAAATATCCTGGTAATAACTCACACTGTATGGATAGATAGTAATTTACATTAAACAGTAATAATGGAAATACATACAGAAGAAAAAGGCAGTTATTTATATGAAAAATCATCCTCAAAAAGTTACTATGCTTATTAGCCTCATTTTCTATGGAGCCAAAGTGTATGGCATTGTACTGTCTCTAATCTGTCCTCTGCCTCTTCTTTTTTATTCAATGACTAATTTCCAGCAAATTGAATAGTCCAGTTCAAAGACACTGAAGTCCTACAAATTTTAGTGGTCAGAGACAAAACCTCTCTGCAAAATTCTAATACTGAGAGAAAGAATGCAGGAAGACCTTAAATTTACTTACATTAGAAAAAGATGTTACAAATCCTACACTGGGAAAAGCTTCAGTTGCACTTTATTCTTTTGTTATGTGTAAACAAATCCACTACTCTGTCAAAGTTTGTCTCTGACATAGGTTCAGGCTTCTGAATTTGTGTACTTCCACTGAAAAGCCTGTTAATCATGAGACATGGCTGCATTGCAGACCAGAACTTGGGAGATTTAGTGCTTCCAGGAAATATTTTTTCTCTTGTACAGTGCTATGCTATAAAGCAGTATGGCCTCATAGCACTAATCGTTTGGCTGGTAGATCTTCAACCTGAGGGAGCTTGTCTTAAGTTCTTGTTGACAATAGTGATTGCCTTCTCTTTGTATTAGCTGTGTTTTCTGTTTGCAAGCCAGGGCTGTATTTAGCTATTTATCCAGTTCTTTATGGGTGGCTCCCTGCTAAAGGATGATATAACCCTCAGTAAACCACTGCACTTGGGCTTTTCCCCCTCACTGAAGTAATCTGTGTCAAGATTTAGGGATTTCTAGCTATAATCCTGGGCTTGCCATGTACTACAGTGGTGTGACAGGAGCATTAGTTGAACCAGGGCTTTTGAAGTTCACTGACCAAGCCCTGGCGATTTCAGTAGAAGTAGTCACCACAGCTGTTTAATCCCAGGTTTCCGAAGAATGCTTAGGCACATAGTTTCAATTTTTTACAATGAAAATTAGATATTTAACTACCCTTGAAAGTATATGCCTTAATTATTTTGATTAATTCAAGGGGCCATCCTTACCTCCCTTTCTCTTGTGATTTATGTTTATGTTGCATTTATGATATTTGTTATTTTTTTAAACAATAAAGACTTTCTTTCTAGTCAGGAACCTAGGCACTGATTATACATAATGTTGCATCAAGTGAACTAGTTATCCTTTGTGAGCTGAAACATTTCAGCTGTTTACTCAAAAAGTGAAAGGCATCACCATCATAATTTTAATTGTGATTTTTACTTACATTTTGAGAGTGCCTGGAAGTCTGTGTCAGTGTGCCATTATGCTGTTTGAAAAGCACAGCAAAGACAGACCTTATTCTACAGAGCTAACAATTTGAGAAGCTGCAGAACACCAGGACATTTTTTATGTATGCTTACGTCTGAATTAGTATTATCTGTGTTTAAACACTGACACACCTGAACATTTCTTTTTCCCCTTTATGGGTTGTATCATTCATTGTTATTTTAGGAGGATGTAGAATACTGGCATGATAAATTTGCCATTATTGAGATAAAGAATAAAATTATTGAAAGGTTTTTTTTTTCAATCAATAATGTTATTTTGTCAAAAATTGGCAGATAATGTTCCTTTTTTGTATCTGATGTTTGGATGTGATGACTAAAGCTATTATAATACACAGGTGGACAGAGGAGAGGAAATTACCAAAACAGTGTATTTTTGACTGGAGAGCTTGAAAACATTACCCATAAATGAAGCTGTTAATCCACTTTGAGAAACGCGTGTATATCTCATTGTGCAAGGAAAGATACTTTTATTGCTCTCACAGAAGTTGTAAGTCTCAGTGAAAATCTGTTACAGAAATACAGGTCTGCACAGTGGAAAATCGTTGTTGCATCTGAAAGCTGAGATGAAATGATGTCAGAATTATACAGAGCTCTTCCTTGGTGTTGAGGAAAAATTGGAAGAAGTGGGAGCTCAGCCCATGTTCAAGAGGTGTCTCTGGGGTTTTCCTGGGTTGCCTTGGTCAGCCTGTACTCATGCTGTGTGTTGTGCAGCTCTTGTTGAAGATGTTCGGGCAGTGTCTAAGCTTTTGGCTCTTGTGCATCCATTCTCTATTGACAGGAGGTGAAGAGGAAAAATGGGGTATAGAGCACAATGTAAAGAACAGAGAACTTTGAAGCTGCTGTAGGGCAATTTTTTGTATGCAAATCTATAGTATCTTGGTGACCTCTCTTGTATGTTCTAGAAGTGGGCAGAGAAGTCAATACTTCCAGTGCAGGAAGCTGAGGAAAAGAAATATTTTAGGCTGGACAAGGGGAAAAGAGGATCACTGTAATCACTGATCAGGTGGTAATATGACCCCCTCTTGGTGACTGTATCTGTAGTAGTAACTTCAACAGTGTGAGAGAATGTACTGAGGCAGTTGAGTTTGATCAGCTAGCAGAGGATTCATTGACCATGGTTTCAGACTGTGCCAACCAATACCCATTCCTGCATGGAGTCTGAGAACTGGTGCAGATGCAGAAACCATTCCCATTTGGCAGTTTGCTGGAAGGGGAAATTCAAATTGTAGTTGCTCAGCAATGTTAATTTGTGACCAAAGAATGATTGGGCATACAGGTCAAGAAGACCCAGCTTCAGAAGAAGTTAAACTAGCTGGAAGCAGAGATGCCAGGAACAGAAGGATTTACCTGTTAGGAGTTAGGTTTCCCCTGGTGATGAAATAAGAAATAGCTGCAGCATTGCCTTGTGGCAATCCTGGAATGAAAGTGCTCAAGGGCTGCCTTTGGGCAGGAGCATTAACTCAATGCCTGGCTGAGACTCCTGATGCTGGTGCTTAATTCACCTCAGAGGGTACAGTAAATTTCCCAACATTGTACAGCCACCCTGAATTAGAGATTGTGAATTCAGTGATGCTAACTGGGTCAGACCATGCACTGTCCCAGACCAAGCCACAATCCTAGATGTGCTTAATTTTCAAGTGTAGATACAGCATGAGTGTCCAGCTTTATGTCTTTACCTAAGAGTGCAGCAGTTTTGTACTTCCAGCTCTGGAGGCTCTTAATTCAGACCTTTTGGGTGGGCAAAGACTGCCTGCACATAATAACAAATTTCTTCTACTGAACTTATTAGCAGGATATTATTTCTGTTAGTGCCTCCACTCTAAATTCCCCAGACATCCTATGGCTGCTGTGCACACTAATGAACAAAGATCATGTCTCTCTTTCTCTTCTTCACTGACAAGAGATGGTCACAGTGTCCCTATGTGGATATGCAAATGAATGTTTAAGGGCTTAGTTTTCTATGTTTTTTCTTTGATAATCACATAGAAGTATTTTTACAGCCAGTAAATTTTCCTAAAATCAATCTTGGTTCTTGGTAGAACTAAGCAAAATAAAACGAGTATAAAATAAAAAAAATAGAATGAATGTGAATGTGAATAAAGAGCGAACAAAAGACATAGTATTATTTGGTAAATCTGTGTTTTGTAGTCTCTTTCAAGGAAAAGATCTAGGTTCAGCTCTTATTTCTGTTGCCTTTCTGTTATGATACTCAGATTCATAATGGTAAGGCTTATCAAGTAACTTGTGTAGCTACATATGAGCTAACACAATATCCACCTAAGAATGCCAAAGTTACAGCTATTTAGAAGAGCTCTGCCCTTAGTCTCTTTTGTAAAGCATAAAAGTGGTGAAAGTGGTCACTTATGTGACTTTTTATGTGAGTTTTACGTGTTACTTCTGTGCCTTTCAGGTAAGAATTGCTGACAATTCAAGGTGAGAGGTTGGTTCTTAACTGCCTGATCAAGCAAGAGCTTTCTTGAACCTGTCTCTGGCAACATTGAAAAGAAAACATAGCTTTTTCCTGTTGGCAAATGGACTGTGGAAAGGGAGATTTTCTGTCCCTTGCTATCTGACCAATGTAGTTGGCTTGAGGTACAAGAGAAAAAAATATCTAATGAGAAGGAATATAACAATGTATTCTCCCTACAGGTGATTCTAGTCTCTACTTGGATGTTTCCTGTTGAAGTTGCTCACTTATGCTGCTGCACTTGACAGTCGAGATGACTGTACTGAGTGGTTGTCACAAGTTTTAGTAGGGTTTGCTGTTGTTATTGCAGTGGTTGAGGAATAAGCAACATGTGGTTCCCAGCACTGCTGTCCACAGATACCATCCTTCCCATTTGTGTTCTGAACTGACAGTTACAAGATTTGATTCACAGTCTGTTTCATTTAGCTATATAGCAAGACAGTAGCTGAAAAGGTGAGCTGGGGCTAGCAACCTCTGACTGAAGTCAAACCTGCCAAGCATCCTGTGTCAGTATCCTCAGTTCTGTAGCCTCTGCTTGGTGTGAGGCAGTGCGTACCCACCCTTCAGGGAAGACACCCAAATTACGTTTAGTCTTACTGCCATAGAAATTGATACAAAACCTGCATCAGAAAATGTCAATTTATAAGGAAGGAAAACTGGAGCAAAAAATTTACAAAATTTTCACATTAAAATGACATTTTAAAATGAAATGACAATTTACATCCTGTCTTGACAAAGCTCTCATTCTTTTCCAGGTGTTTGATTTAAAGTACTTGGTGATATTTATTGTAGTAGTGTTAATTTTTTTGTTTAAATAAACCCCTGTAAATTCTTTAGATGTTTTTAAAATTAATTCTGAATACTTTAAAAAAAAATTATTAAATACTGGCTTGGAACAGAAATTTTCTCATGGCAAAAGATTCTATTTCCTCCCAAACATTAATTATAATCAGATGAATTTGTTATGATCTGAATGGCCACTGAATATATCCTGTGTAAATGTGGCACTTTTAGCAACATCTGTATCATATACAAGCATAGTCTGATTTGAAAGCATTCTTTTTAGGCATATTTTAGCAGTAGCATACAATCAAATCACAGGCAGTTATGTACTACTTGCACTTAGTCATAACCATTTTGTATAAATATTGTGTCTCAAACTGCCATAACCATGGCCTTTTGCATTTTTTTTTTTTTTCAAGTTAGCAGTTTTCCTTTCTTGTCTCAAATATCTGAAGCTGTGCACTGAGGAGCATTCATAATATGTGAAAAAAACAATCTATTTTATGCATATCAATATATACAATATTTACGTTATTCAGTTATGATCTCCTTCCCTCTGTGTGTGAAATAACATTTCTCAGTCATGGTCCTAAGGGTGTAAATCAAAACAGAGCCAGCCTAAAAAGGACACTTTTTATCCTCAAATACACAAAATATGCATATTAAATTAAAAAGCTTTGGAATTCATGACATATTATGGCCTGGGGTTAGTAATAATTTATATTTTACAAAATTACTGTGGTAGTTATACATGACAGTTTTCAATACTAAAGCATATGTACCACAGTATCACTGCAATACGTAGAGTACATAACAGACAACTTAAAAAGGAAAAATCAGATTTTTACCTGATGTAAATCAATCTAATTGCCTTGATTTCCCCCATTAAAGGTCAAGGTGAGATTTTCAGTGCCTGGGATGCATTTGGAATATAATATCTAATAGCAAAATCTAGATATGTAGGGGAAACTTGGGGTTCATGATAGGGTCTTTGATTCCTTACACACGTAAGGATTAAAATCAGTAATTTCTTTACACTGGCTTACCACTGCGTTATTTCCTGCTTCTAGCTTCTGCAGACATACAGCCCATTCAGGAAGGAAAATTCAGGCAGGAAAGTAAAGACGCTATGGAAGATTTGAATTTTCTCTCTCTCCGGAAATTTAGATACATAAATCCATTAGGAAATTTGCACTGTCAGTTGCAGCTAAACAGGTTTACACAGAGAAGCTTGGTGGGGTATAGGGGTGAGGGTAAATATGATTTTGCAGTCACAGTCTGGGATGTCTGCAGTCAAAGCAATGGCAATCAGTCTCACAGGATTACTGTAATGAATCTGGAGACTGCTGGAGAAGTACTGCACTGAGCTTTGAATGCTAAAAGAAGATTAAATCCTAGTAAAGCTGAAATGTTTGGAAAATAAGAAAACATTTGTGAAATTTTGAAGGAATTATGTACTCTTTTGGAGGGTATTTTAAATTCGTAATGTTTTTCTTATATCTTTTTCAAAAATCTTTAATGCCTGTTATCAGCATTATGATTTAGGTTGTCTTGTTATAACAATAATAACTTGGTGTCAAAACCCACAAAAATTCAGGGAAATACATACAGTACTTATCATGTGATACCACCTAATCTTGTATTCTTAGGTGCCTCACTTAAATAAGAGGCAGAAATGCCATGTCTGTGGAGAGACAAATAGCAATTCAGACCTTAGGTAATTTTAAATCATTCTTTAGAGGTCTCCATTTAATTTCTAAAGATTGCAGAGACACCTGCAATAACTGTGTTACGATGTTATGCATCTCATTTATCCACCTGATATTAGGAGAGAAGATCCACAACAAAGAGCCTGCTTTCTGGGATTTTTTTTTTTTTTTAGAAACTTGTTTGAAGCTTTACATCATGAACTGTCATCTTATGTTCTTGACTGGAATCATTTTGTTAGCTCCTGGTCCTAAGTGTTTCCAAGGACTGTGGTATCAGGCTTCAAGGAATAGAGCTATTATATTATAAAAGTAAGGATAGTATTGACATTTTTTAAAGTACCTGTACTATTTAAACACAACTTTGTGAATAATTTTAAAAATTTCAAGTACTTTATACAATTTCTTTTCCAGTTTCCTACATGGAGGGAAACGTACTGAACATGATATTTTGAGACTAGTTTGTAGAAAGTTGTCTTTCAACCTGCTTG
Source organism: Pezoporus wallicus (assembly GCF_028554395.1). Classification (NCBI taxonomy): domain Eukaryota; kingdom Metazoa; phylum Chordata; class Aves; order Psittaciformes; family Psittacidae; genus Pezoporus; species Pezoporus wallicus. Next base: position 8,668,577 of record NW_026642654.1, on the reverse strand, counting down.
TTTTGACAGCTGATGGGCCAGTACTCCTGGATGAGTTTCATGATGAAGAATGTCCCATTGAAGGGAGTATGTCCCTTTGGCTTGATCCCACAATTCGCTTTCTGCCGATACACTATCAAGAAGTAAAGTGATAGAATTTTTTAGTTTGCTCCCATACTCTTGTGTAGTTGGGATAAAATACAATGGGTTGATTAATAATTTTACAAAGCTTCTCTGTCTTTTTCCACGCGTTTATGCGAAGAGCTATCGAAGTTAGTACTTCTTTGAGTGGTAGTTAGAGGGACTACAGAGCTCCCTTGCAACAAAAATGACTATAATTTCCTGCTTTTTTGGGACACTTCTCAAGAAATGTTTTCAATCTCTGAGTGTGGTCGTTGCTTGCAGAAATGTTAGCATGCTGGCTTCATCTCTGCTGTTAATTAACACACATGGCTGATGCAGTTCTTCTTGTATATTGTGACACAGTGTACACTGGGGTCATTTACACCAGCACCAAATGATTGAGTTTCTAGTGTTAATACGCAGTTATGAAGTACTGCAGTCACAGCATACATGCAGAAATAGATGACAGGGCTGAGTTACTGTACTCCAACTGTTTGGTAACCACTGTAAAATGTAATATAGATGCAGAATGGTTCAGTGGTCTAGCACATGAGCTAAAATACAAATAATGTCACAGGTTGTTTTTGAACACAGGCTTGGAAGGCTGGTTTGTGAAGTTGTCTGCATGTCACAGGTAATATGTATTATGGGGTTTATGCAATTTTAAATACCTTAAATGCTCTTTTGGAGTACCTTATCTTAGAGAGACTTGTTCTGAATCTGGCAACTTTTTTCTAGGGAGTGCTACACTGAAAAATTATTTTGGCTTTTGATACATTCTAACAGGCTTTTACAGATAATTATCAAACTGCTTCAAAGTTATTCTTAAAATGAGAATAAAATTAATTTTGAATTAATCTTTTAGAATTCCCAAATAATAGAAGTCTGTGCTTACTTTTGGATTTTTTAAATTTCTTAAAATTGAGATTGTTTAAGAATGAAAATGCTTGCTACACATCTTGCCTTGACAATCATTTTTCCAGGATTAATATTATCCCAAGCATTTCCTGTGAAAGTATTTTTCTTGAAAAACTTCATAAACAAAAGAGTTGTCTAGCTTAGTAAAGGCCAAGGGGGGTTTATTTTTATTATTGCTGACATTGATAATTTCTTGAATCTATTACTAATTTTGTAAGATGCCCCAAAATTTGTTAGACATATATGTAGGCCTAACCTGAAAATAAGTCTCAGATGTGGAACTGATATATCGAAAATATCCAAATATAATAAATATATTTGATTGAGAACATTACCAAATCTTTCCAAGCTCCTGGAAAGAGATCTGAGAGCACAGTTTCCATTGTAGAAGTCATGCAGCACTTTGCAGGACTGAGCTTTTAATCAGGATTTCCACAACATTTAACTTAATTTTCCATGTCAGGGTATTCTACTAGTTATGTTCTTTGAACCTCAAATTAAATAAATAACCAGGGAATAAACACAGCTGTCACAAATGCATGAAAGAATGCATAGAAGAGGACAAGGATCAATTATGCCCGTTAGGAAACGAAGTTTGAAGAAGAATTGTTTTAAAACTATAGAAGAAATATGTAGGCTAAATATTACATAAAATGTTAATAGAAATTAATTTGAGCAGGCAATTTAATGAGGAGGGATATGTGCAAGGTTAGGAATCTTCTTTTTGGAATGGTTATTTTAATTATTGCTGACAGTATGGAGGAAATGAATATATAAGTGACCATCTAAAGGTTTATTCTAGTCCAAATTGTTCTAGAAATTCTCTTGTGGCTATAGCAAGTGTGTATAAACTTCTCCCTGTTGAGCTTGAAGTTGGTGATAAGTAATCTTTTAATTTCTCAAGAAGCTTTCAAGGGCAGGGAAGGAATGAGCCAGAGGTTGCATGCATTTTTCACCAGGATTTAACCTGGACTAACAGCATGAGTCTCTAAAGAGTAGCAGTCTGCCTGCTAGTCCTCAAAACTAAAGTAAATAATGGATAAATGACATTCCGTTTGATCTTTTCCATGCTCTGTGACTGTACATTAGCACTAACAAATTTCATGTACTGTCGTAGATCCAGGGTTGCATTTTGTATGACTTTTGATATATAGCACCCCATATTTTCTTCCACAGAATATGCTGAATGTGCTTCCCATCTGTCTTCCACCACAGACTTCTTTCCCTGTTGCACTTGCAACAACTTCTGTTTAACCAGGGAATTGACTAATGGTGTCTAAAATAACCTGCACTGCTGCTCCCATTAATTCACAATATATACCTTAGAAAGCATCCTGTCTGTTAAAAATGAGAAGCTGACCCCAAAACCTAAGCAGAACATAGCTTTATGCAAAACTATTTAATGAGGAAACACCAGTCCTTGCTGGAGCTAAGGTTTAGATTATTCATTGGAAAGACAGATTAGGCTGTTCTGCAGTTTTTCTGGGCATGGGCACACAGGTGGAATAATATGAAGAAAAAAAATATGGGACAGTATCAGTCTGAATCAGAGCCTCAAAACTGCATTTTTCATGCAAATTATGTGTAAGATTCTACTGTGTTCCACTGTTTAGTTTTATTTTGGTCTTTGCTGAGCAAGAAAACAAAAAATAATTAGCTGAAGGAAGGTAGGCAAGTCTTCTGATGATTCTCCCCCAAAGTCTCAGTTTTCACCCCAGAAAAGTTGGTCCTTAAGTGCTGTATGTGCTGTGTATGTATGCTGTGTGCTATTATGAAGCAAGTTTAAAGTGATAACTGAGCATTAATTATGATATCACATGTTTTTACTTTTGTATGCTGATGCCATAGCTCCAATTTGCAAATGATTCCATTTGTATTGTGTTTCTTCACCAAAGCTAGGAATACATGTCGCCTCATCTGGTTGTTTAACCAAGATTCCTTATGTGCATTGTTTGTTTGCAGTCTCTTGAAGAGGTCATGTTTGTCCAAGAAGGAATGTCAGGTCATCAGTGGATGGGCACTATGATTATTTTACTACATACAATATATAATATACAGTTATCCTAGCCCAATTTTATTTTACATTGAAGAAAAAGGGGAAGATTCCTTGTTAGGCTGTCTTTGTATTCCTTATAAAGCTTTGTGTAATAATCTAAGAACACCACTAGTCCTACCCACAGATAGTCCTGTCCTATATCCATCCATGAAGATGGTTATAAATCGGTCCAGGATATTTGGGAAAATCTAATTCAAGTCATTTAGCCTTTGAAGAGAGACATGTTGTCCAGAAGCATAGGAAATCTATGCTTTTTATCAGTGAGAAGAAAACCCTGTTTTTTGTATAAAACCTTTGAGAACTGAATACATGCTGTGCTTGATATTGCAAAGGATGTATTGGGAATCAGGTCCTAATTTAGTTAGTAAAATGAGTGACTAATCAAAGTGAATTCTGCTCCTAATTTTCTATGGGTATTCACAAATTATATTTGCCTATATATGCATATATATGGCTACAGCAGACAATAGGCAAACAAGATTTCATAGGAATGCCTTGTGAATTACTTCACAAATTCCTTTTTCTTCACTGATCACATGTCTAAACCCACCTGTGTTACCAATGCTGATGCATTGTGACACTTATAGAAACAGATTTAGATGTATGTAGAGGTGGATAATTTTTATTTGGATGATGTCTCAGAATTAGGCTACTTAATGTAATTTTCAGTGGGAGGTCTTGTAAACTGTCTCCTAGTCACTTGCTAATTTCCTTACAATGTTATATTAATAAAAATAATAATTATTTAGTATACAGCACATTTCATTTTCAAAGTGCTTTTACAGTACTAATTAATCCTCACTGTGCGGTTTAATGGTGCATACCAGAGAATTATATCCTGGCTTTATGCCAATTGCCAATCAACTGACAAGATTCTAATTTCAGAAGTTTTCCTAAGAGGAAAAAGGCATCATTTAAATTAGCCTGGACAGCAGTAGTTTGAATGGGGAGAATTCATAGGTCTTTGGAGTGCTCTGAAAGTCTAGATGCATTGTTTAAGGGTGAAATTATGAAATTCCAAAGAGATAGCAACTTCAATTTTCAAAACAATTATAATAAGAATAGCTAAAGCTACTTAAAAAAAATATTTTTAAAAGAAATGCTTAACAGAGTTTCCTGATTATTTAGGGATCCTTAATACCCAGATCCACCATTAGCTGAAAATAGATAAGGATTATTACATGTACTACACATGTAGGAAAACATGGGTACAAGGACTAAGTTACACAGTACAGCCACTACTGCAATAGGGCACTTAGTTTCACATCACATTTTCTCCTCTGACAAAGCTAGCACAAGGATTTTCTACCTTCTGCTAGTGCCTACACTGCACTCTGGTTCATTACAGTAACCTGGCTCTGGAAAAACCCCATCACAAAATAGCTTTCCTTCTCCTCCACCACATCCAACATCCAAAACTTGAATTTAAAAACTGTTAGTTTTGTCTGCTTTCCAGTGAAACTAGCAGAAGTGGAGAGTGATTCATGAGGATGGTGAGGATATTGTAAATAGCTTTGCTACTTGAGGAAAGAACATGGATGCATAACCTGTATGTAAGATTATGGACTGAAAATACAAAAATTACTGACTTCTGTGTCTGTATTGAATGCGCTGTTATTTTCAAGAAATATGCTGTATTGGGCTGGTTCAGATAATCCTGTTTGATGCAATCTGTTGGTATGTCAAAGCCTTTCACTTTGTGTCGCCTTCTGGAAAAGGAGGATTTTGATGTACTGTGGTTGGTTCTTGCAGGGAAAGGGAGCTGAGCAGGTACTTGCCCCCTAAGTGATTTTTTTTTTTTCTCTACACTATTTCATTTTATTCAGCTCATTCCTTTGCAGGGAGAAATCAGACTTTGCAAGTTATGAGAGTTGTGATTCTCCAAGCAGTCCTAATCCTTTATGCTGAGAAATACCTGCAGAAATCTTCCTCAAGAGCTTGACAAAACTTGTTTAATTTCCAGTGACATTTTTACAAGTGTTTACATAATGTGCCGTAGTTTCATTTGTTTAATGCAGCCAAGAAGCTGGAGAGGCAATTTTTCTAGCATGATGTAATCAGGAGTGCCCCTGCTTTTTCCTTGGAGGAAACAAAAAACATGAATTATGTGACAGATTGTTACTCTCTAACCTGTAAATACATTTAGAGTATTTTTTAAAAACATATTAGCTACGTGATAGAATGTAATAACTCCAAAGGGTTTTACTTCAGTGTGTCATATAGTTAAGGTCCTTAAAATACAGTAGAAAATAATATATCCTTTAGCCAAGGGGAAAGCAGGAGCTGCAGAGGTTTTGCAGGTTGTTTTATTCATCCTTGTAAATCAACATTTGGCTTCTTTTGAGCTGCATCCAGGAATGTATCAACAGCAGTGTTTTCACTGTGACAGCTTAAAACATGGCTTCAGTAGAAGAGGTAGGATTCATGGTAAATGGTGTAATGATATTCTTCACTATGAGGGTAGTCAGGCACAGGCTGCCCGGAGATTGTTGTGGCTACCCCATCCCTGGCAGTGCTCAAGATGAGGTTGGAAGGGGCTTTGGGCAACCTGGTCTAGTGGAAGATGTCCTGCTTATGGGAGGGAGGGTTGAAACTAGATGGTCTTTAAGGTCCCTTCCAACTCTAACCAATTTTTATGATTTTATGAAAAGACCTGTAGGTCTACTGGGGGTGTTGGAGGGAAAGCCTTTGTAGTGTGTAAGTGCTGCTCAGCAATAGGCAAAACATTGGTGCGTTATTTGCATCATTCTTGCTACAAATGGAAAACATAGCACTATGGAGGCTGCTGTGGGGAAAGCTAACTTTGTCCCAGCTAGACCCAGTGCAGCTTTGTCAGCATTTATATAACCATAGCGTGTTAGTGCTACATGGTTGGCCGTGCTTAGATTCACGGAGCTGGCTGCAGCTCAGTTGTGGCTTGCTTGTTTTTCATCCACATTTATGGCAGCAACAGTTTTGGCATTTCAGGTACTCCGCATGCTGTGCTTATGGCTGAGGTGGATCTTTCTTGCCAGGATGCCTATAGCTCACACATCCCATCCTTGTGGTGGAGCTCCAAAGGTGAGCGGTATGGGCTGGTTTGTTTAGGTTGTGTATGAAGGTTTGCATATATGGGTGAGGCTACCAGCTCACCTGATTTGAGGGTTAAGGTAGTATTCAAGCCAACATCTCCTTCCTGTTCTGCATGCTCTGTTTGCCTTTTCTAGTAAAGTCTTTGGATGCAGACACAAGTTAGTGCGTGGGCACAACGCAGGTAGGCTGGTACGTAATTCCAGCTAAGAAGACATTATAGGCCCAAGCTTGCATCATGGTCCATGGAAAGATTTCATATTCATTAAGAGGCATTTAGGCTATAGTGAATATGAGTCATTTCAAAAAAGAAATATAACATTAATATTTGTTAATTATGTTTTAGTCTCAATTGACCTACATTGGACTTATTCTGAAGTTTAACTTTTTTTTCCCACAGACATTCCTGGGCTTTGTTTTCATTTTATTTGTGTCCTGTATTGTTTGGATTACCACTCTGTAAAATTATCCTGGCCCTGGTTGGTTTCCAGCTAGCAGATATTTAAGAAGATCCTATTGTTCAAGTAGTGTAGTAAACCTGCAGAGTCTTAGCAAGATGCCCCTTGCCTACATTTGTCACAGTAAAAACAATTTGTTAATGTAATCTGAACTGCCAGAATTTCTGACTTTGTCAATATCCAAAAGTTACTGTCATTTGAAAATTTGCTGTAACTTTTCTCGTATCTACCCATATGGTTTTAGTTTAGGCAAATACTCTCTTCTGTCATGTGTGTTTTTGTATATTTTCTCATTTCTGTTTTTTCTCTGCATGTATATAATTAGATATGCTCATTCCTCGTATTTATCAAGCTCTTTAATTGAAATATCTTTCTACAGCTTACTTTCCTGTGACATGACTTTCCACATTGTGTAATCTGCTGCACTTTCTCCTCTGTCTTACTTATGTAAGAGTGGTGTTCTGATGTGACTAAGACTTTTAATATTAGACAATTTTCTGAAATAAGGCTGGAATAAATAATATTTTTTCTATATATCTCCTGTTTTATATATAGAAGAACAGAACAAAAAATGGTCAGAATACGTAAAAATAATTGTTGCGTTGGAAGCAAATTGAAAAGTTTAAGTCCAAAAAAAGAGCATGATAATCTTGTTTGAGCTCTAGAATAACAGAAGACACAAGATCCTGTTAAAGCAGTTCTAGATGCTGCTAGTACTTCCAGTAAATGAAAAATCCAGCAAACAGAGGCTTGGTCCCTGCGCAACCCTGGCTTTCCATGCCAATTCCAGGACTGTCTACAGCAGAAGAATGGGACCCTGCGAAGCTACTCAGGTTTCATCTCAGACTTAGTGCTTGGGCTTCCCTTTACCTTTAGAAACCAAGTTATGGGGTACCTTAATCCCTTCAACTAAATGAGGATTTGCTATGCAGCTCGCTGGCCCAAGTAGAAGGGCTCTCTTCTTTAGAACTAACATGAGGAAAGAAGACAATATCCCCAGACTTAGAAGGACTAAATATTCAACTGCAGCTGCTTGGAAACACTACATTTGAATTCATAGAAGAAACTCCTTAAGTAACTCTTGGGAAATGTAATGGGCTTATTACCTGCATTGTCTTTGCTTGAATTTGTTTCTGACTTCATGCAGTATGATAAACTTTATCTGGTAATGGAAGTCCATAATGTCTCTCTCCAATCACCCAGAACATAGTTTTACAAAGAGTCTATATTTTACCTACAAGGTTTTTTTTTATTTAATTAATTCCATTCCATGAAATTCCATTAAATCTGGTACTGGATTGCAGGGAAATATGTAATTAAAAATAATTCTTTCTCTAGAACTTGATATAGAGGTCTTCAGGGACATAGAATTGTTTCTGTGATCTGTGACTTGTATTTACCTTACGGAAAATTCTGGCATCATCCAGACACCTTAGCCTTATTCAGGTGCCTGTTAGAGTTTATGACAGACTGTGTTCCACCTGTTTTCCTATGGAGGATTATATTCAAGCCCTTGAATGCAGTAGTCAAGAGGTGATGCTTCTTACTGCTTAAAGTTGGAAATTTGCTGATGAGAGTCTTCAGTTTCAGGTTTACAGATGAACAGAGGTGGTTTAACTGAAAATTTTAGACTAATTGGTGATGGAATGGAACTTGCACATTTATCGGGAAATAATTTTAGACTCTCAATTAGACTTTCAAACTTGATTCAGTAACTTCTTTAATTATAACTCTCTTTATAATGGCTTGTTATTCATTTATTTACATAGAATTGCTTCCTTATTGCCTGATTGAGAAACTTCAGCTGGTAATTATTCCCAATTATTTGATATGTGACTTAAGTCTTGAATCAATTGACCAAATATGGTTGAGTAGTGACATTTAAGATGCCTGGCCCTAAGCTTCTAAAGTGTTACCCTATCTGGCTTCCAACTGCTGTCCCAGAAAGGCATGATTCATATTTGCTAGATCCTTGCGGA